>NW_028288567.1:1200000-1800000 GCF_059628265.1 Tinamus guttatus | reverse complement strand
TTTATGTAAATATCCACAGGGTTTTGGAGCACATACATATCCTATGCTGACAGGATAGGCACTTTGAGGCACTAGGATTCCCTTAGATTAACTGGTTCCCATTCTCATTCATTCAGGGAGACAAAGTCAGAAAGGGACCCACGCATCCTGGATGTCGGCATGCTGAAGTATCTGCCCTGACAATAAAACCAGGGAATTGGGGGGGCGGGGAAGACAATACAATATGCACAAGGACACTATGCCATTTAAATACCTGAAAGACTGCTCCTAGGAGTCCAAACTCTGCACGTATTAGGATCTCCTTAAATAAAAAGTGTCCCTAAGAGGCATAGCTCTTGGTTAATCCCCCTTGAGCTTGGGACTGCCTTTGAGATTTCTCTGTGTTCACAATGAAGCTGACTAGAGAAGGCAAGGTAGATGAAATTTCAGAGAACTTCTGGGGAAACTTTTCTTTCAAAGCCAAAATCCTTTCAGTTAGCTTTATGCTGTTGCCGCACATCTGATTCAAGTGCTGCTCAGTTTTCTGGATGGCAAAGTCGTAATTCTTTTTCTTCTCAACATGCCCAGAATCTGAGCAGGTAGAACTGTAATCTTCTGCTCCTGTGCCTAATCCACTGTTGCCTTTGCTTGTTCAGGTTTTAAATATTCCTGATTTTCACAATTTCTATTTTGATGTTCAAGTACCCAGTCAGATGGATATATTTTTCCTGAGTATTCTGCCAAAGAGGATCCAGGCCTATCTATAACACTCACTAAAGTGCCACAGGGTTCTGACTTAATGCCTGCCTCTCTGACCAAGATGAAATTAGAAGCAGCATCAGTTCTGCCTGTGCCTTTCTTTACAGAGTTTAGGTCTGTGCCAGTGAAATGGAAGTTTTCGGAGCCGTCCTCAGCCATCCTTGTCCACATGCAACATGTGTCCGCTTGAACCCTTAGTTGATCTCCTTCAAGGTCACTGACTCTAACTTCAGACTTGCATCTACCTCTCATCCTATCACATTGATTTTCTGCAGTCTGGCTCTGGTCAGGCAGTTTTTGAGCAGATTTGTTGGCTGTCATCTCCTGTGCTATCTAAGAGGCTGTTTACATGGCAGGCCCATCATTGGGTTATAAGTGTGTGATGCAACATTTGCCTCACAGAGCTGTCGATGCTGGATTTGCTTCTGTTTAACATCAAGAACTTCCTTCCAGGGCTTCGTTTTCTTGTTTTAATGATTCAGGTGTGGATTCTATTACATGCTGTTCTCCTTGCACCTGATGAATAATTGCTAATATCTTGTGGATCTCCTTTGGATCAATCTTATCATTTTCCCTATGAAGTAAAGGCACTTTTTTTTTTTAATCTTTGACAACAACTCTTCCTGGCCTTTTCTGAAAAAAAGAGATGTTGATATTTGCCACAACCATATCGCTCTTGCTTAGCTGGGCCTGGTTTATATTGCATAATTCTACAAAAGCCATAGCAGTTGAGCTCCCTCACGAAGCTCACCATGTTGTTGTGCTTCAAGTGTTTGGGGAGGATCCTGGTGAAACTCTCCTCATCCAGCATATTGAAACTCTGCCCATCTGCGCTCCAGCAGATGAACTCGTTGGTTTGGGGATCCTCCACCAGTGCCCAGATCTTGATGAGGAAGTGGGGCACAGCTGTCCTACCCCCACCCAGACTTGTGTCATGACCACTCGGCCACATGTGATCCCTCCCCTTTAAAAAAAAGGGCAAATCCTCCCTTATCCGGTGATCGTCTGGAAGCATACAGGCAATCCTCACTCAAATTCCAATATAGAGATTTGAAAGTTCCCTTACCTTCTTTTATGGAATCTGGTATTTCAGTGCAGGTGGCCTGCAATCCTTACCCCCGGTCCTGGAGGATCCAAGTCACAGCACCAGAACTGTCGTAGAAAAACTCTACTTGTCATAATTTAGTTTATAGCCTTTATTCTCACACGCGCACACAACAGCAGCTGCAAGGAAAGAACATCTGATACACAGCTCAGGCAGAAGCTCCCCGAGTGTCTTTATATATATATATATATGTATATGCACACACACATATAGTGCGAGTGACTTATATACGTTCCTTTGGTTGGTATAGTTACTATCTAACACTCTCACAAGTGGCTATATATGCTAGGTATTTTCACTGGAAAATTCTGCAAGAACCATCCAGCTCTATCTAGCTGGAATTTCTGGGATATCAGGCAGGAGTTGGCGAGCTCAGACAAGGCTCAGGTATTCTTCCTGGCTTCTTATCTTAGGATAGTGGTTGGTAAAAGTGGAGTTTGTTTTCGATTGTCTTTTATTTCCACAGCAGGTAGAAATTTGCTTATGAAGCAGCACTTGTTTATTATATCTCTTAAGATCTTATCACTTTGAGGTTTAGTGGTATAAACAGAAAATAAGGGGGACTCAAGCCATTATTGATTCATTGCTGATGGATGTTATAATAGATCTCATTTAAATTTAAATAGCTAACTCAAGCATCTTCTGAGAAAAAAATATACATCTTTAAATGTTGAGTAACTTCAGGTATTTGGTGGGAGGAGGAAGGGAGAACAAGCAATATTTTCAGTTACTCATAAATGGAAGCCTCTTTTTGAAAAAGATATAAATAATTTACTTTAAAATTATTCTCATAATCTTCCCCAATCTCAAGTGTTCACTGCTGTTCATTTGTGAAACGCAGTGGGTCTGGGGAAATTTTTTTGAGAAAGTAGGAAGCAGTGCTCGGGGGACCTGGATCTGAGCCACCACCTTAAAGTCCATATGTTCAATACAACAGATCCCAACACCTCCCAGTGAGTCAGTAGTCTCCATTCACTAGGGAGTTTCAAAAACTCAAATGATTCAAAATATTTGGCTTATAACTGACTTGAAGAGACCTTGCTTGAAGAATTTCTCTTAACGCAATGTAGCCAAATTAGCTGTACGATTACAATAATAATCAAGGAGAGCATGTAATCTCCGACTAAGTGTTAACAAAATATTAAGGCTTCCAGAGATCTTAATAATGAGTAAGGAATAATAGCAAAAGGAATTACTGAGTAAGGAACAATAGCAAAAGGAATAACATTTTCTGTCATATTAATAAGCTTTTACTTACCTCCTGCTTTGTCTGTTGTGAAATCAACATATATTTCTCTTCCTTAAACAATTTGAAGTCACTTGTATGAAACAAATATCACAAATGGGGAGATATTTTTTTTTACTTGATTGCAGTTCCTGCGCAAGATCTGCATTATTCAGCACTATCATGTTTCATACGCCTTATGTTACATTCTCTTGCAGTAAACGGTACCAGCGCTTACTTTGTCCTCAGAGGACCTCCCCAGAAGCGGAGAGACGCTCGTGGGCTGGAAGGAGAGCGGCTGTTTACGCAGCTGGGAGGCAGAGCACCGCGTGTTTCTGCAGAGCCGCTCTCCCAAGCACCGCGTCGTGTCGTGTCGTGTCGTGTCGTGTGCGAGCGGGTGCCCCGTGTTGGCAGAGCACAGCGTGAACTCACAGCGAGCACCTCGTCAGGCGGCTCAGGTGCGCTTTAATGAGAGGAAATTAAAAGGCATTCTCAGGTGAGCGGCTTTTGCTTTTCCCTTAGGAGGGACTGCGGTGCTGCCGTGCTGCAGCACACCCGGCTCCTGAGGGTGGGGGGGGAAAATGAAGGGCAGTCTCGTTTGAACGGCTTTACACCCCCCAGGGGTGTCTCCCTTAAGGAGAAGGCCGCTTATGGAAACTGCTGCATAAATACAGTGCTATATCCATTTGAAGGACCCCAAAATACTGGAAATGGGGCAGTCTAAGCCATATTCCAGCCGCACGGCGCGGGGGCCCGCAGCCCGCCCTTGCGGGTCGGGCGTTGCCTCGCCTCGCTTCCTGCCTGCCCTCACCTAAAATGGCTCCTGGGGCTTCACCTTGCCCCTCGCCGTAGCGCTCCTCTCCGTGACCCAAGATGGCGATGCGCCTCGGGCGCCGGCCTCCCGGAACAAAGATGGCGGCCCTAGGACTACAAGGCCCAGGAGCGAGCGCGCGCGGGGCACCGCCTCCGTGGGGGAAGCGGCGGGACGGGAGCGCCGCGGCGGCGGCCGCGGGCGGAGCTGGCGCTGCCCGGGGATGACCCCTTCGGGGGGTGCCAGGGCTGCGTGGGGCGGCTAGCGGGGCCCGGAGCCGCCGCGCTCGCCGTGAGGTAATGGTGACCGCAGCGGGGGGCGAGGGGGCACCGGGGCGGGCCTGGCCATAAGCCGGCGGGAGCGGTGGCCCCGCTGGAGGCCCAGGCGGCCCTGAGGCCGTTAACGGCCATAAGCGACCGTTGGGGTTCTCGCGCAGGCGTGGCTCGACCCGAGGCGGGGAAGAGGGGATTACTGACAGCCGGGTTTATTTAAAGGAAGCCCCGCTGTTGGCAGCAGGGCGGTCGTCAGCGAAGCTAAGCGTAGGCTTGAGCTGTTCGTTGCTGCTTGTAGGTCACGGTGGTGACGTCTTTGTGTCGCGCTGTGCTTCTGAGAAGCCGCAGGCCGGAACGAAGGCTTTCTGGATTATGTTTTTTTCCATAAACAAGAATCCTAGGAAGTCTTCGGAAAGAGGATACTCAGGAAGTGTTGTTGTGCCTTAGTGGAATGCAGTGCAGTATCCCTGTGAGACTGCTTTAGCACACAGCTCTTTAGCTCTTCTAGGATAAGTTATTTTTGCCCAAAGATGTATTTATGCATGTTCTCTGGACTGCATGAAAACCAGGAGGCTCTGGATTTAGGCCAGTTAGCTTTGATGTTTTTGTAGACTCCAGATACATTAAATAAAACTTATTGTTTAACCAACAATGAAGATGAGCCTGAGCAATGTCACTCAGCTCTCCTGGATCTGTGTGGAGACTTTTTATTTTTTATTCTGGAAAAACAAATCAACCCCCCCACCGCTGCTTCATTTTTGCAGTTCTCTGAGAACCATGCATGTGGAAATAAGAACCCAAACAGTAAAATCTAAGAGTTGTATAGACTGCTGTCAGCAAAGGAGACAGTTACTACCATCTACCTCCCTGTCTTGTGCTTTATTTATTTGTGAAGTCAGTGGCTTCTTAAGTGCTCTAGTGACTTTTTGCGGGAAGCTGATTTTCTGCTTCTTTCAAACAGCTTTATAATAAAATGTCTGTAGTATGCAAAATTACTTTCTGCTGAGCACTTGTAGGAGGAGCTAGTTATTTCAACAGGCAGAGGGTAAACTGTAAACAATTCAGGTGAAGGGAGCTTGAAAATTAAATGGTATTATTTGCAAACTGATCTTGTAACTTTTTCTTTCTCTTCAGCTTTACAAAGTCCCACTTTGCAGATAATGTAGGTGAAAGTTTAAATATCTTAATGTTCCAATTATAATTGCAGTACCAAATAAAAATGCACTATATGGTTGTGTCTAAAAATCAGTTCTGATTCAGCTACACGGGGTAAGAATCTAATAGGAAAATAATATCCAATATCTTGTATGGGTTAATTTGTAAGGAAAACATATTGCCTATAAACCGTATCCAAAATGACTTGCATCTACAAACAGTGGACTACAGGGAAATGTAGTTGTGTTTTATGTAATAAAACCTATCCTTCTTTAACAGACACTCCATGCTGCCCCGTCAAATGCAGAGGGTGGGCAGAGACTGGATTGCCCACTGGAATAGTTCCCAAGTATTTTCCTGGAACAACCCCATTTCCACCTGCATGAGATGGGTTGGACACTATCCCTGGGCCACATTTCCACTTTCGGTTCCATTTGATTACTCGGCAAACTGGAGGTGGCCTCTGTTTTTTGGACCTTGGAGACAGTTTCAGAACTCAAACTGGCAGCTTGATAATTTCACACAGAATTGTTGCTTTCATCTCTCTAATCCCAATATGAAATCTGAGGGAGGAGAGCCATCTACAAAAAAGAGAAGACTCAGTGGCCAGCGTGATACGTCGGCTCCCGAGGCAGAAAAAAGTAGCTCTAATCAGAAGGAAGCACCGTGTCTTTCTGTAGCGCAGAATGAAGGAAACTGTACCAGCAAGAGAGGTAAGGATGTAGTTTGCTTGTTAATTTGTAATACTAAACATTTTCTAACAAGTTACAGACTATATTGCCTGTATCTTTTGAATTCCTATTTGGCTTGGCAACAGAGAATATGTGTTTTGATAGAGAGGAACGGAGTGTGTTCCAGTTTTCTATCACTGGTTACTCTGTAAGCTGTTTTCTTTGTGCTCTCAGTCTGCCAGAAAGAACTAGTAGAACTGTGTTCTACTGCTCAGCAGCAGAAGACAGTCAATTTTGCATCATCTAGCATAGCACAAACTGAGATAATCCACAAAATAAGTGCTAGATCACATGCCAGAGATTGTACAGTTGAGGAGCTCCGAGCTTGATTCAGATTCTCTCCAGGACCTGTTCCCAGTTCAGGTCTGTTAACTCTTGGCTGCTTTTTAAAGCAAAAGATTCAGCTAAATCGCTTGCAGAGCTGAGCTGGCCTTGGAAGTTGCATGGCTTAATTCCTTTCCTATACCTGAGCTGATAAGCCCTGCTGAACCTGAATGGGCTTCTTTCAGAGTCAGTTATCAGTGTTTGAGGTAAGTGAGAATTAAGGGATAACTGAGACTTAATGTTGTTTGTTTCCAGTATGGTTTGTGTTTTCTTTTGTGCACCTTTTGCACCATGGCTGATAGAGCAATCAGCAAATGTACTTAACTAGATAAGGGCAATTAAGAAGCATGAAGATGTCTACCCAGCTTATTACAGGCTTTTATGAAACTTGGAAGTGTTTACTTTAGCTTATTATCTGTATAATCTTCCACAGAGCATCAAAATGTTTTACTAACTATTGTGGATATTAACAGTTTCGTCCACTGGTAGGGGTAGGAAAAAATAGAGGGGCACAGTCACAATCAGAGCCTTTTTGCATAAATCACTTCCTTAACAAAATAAACTGGAAGTTGTGCTGAGACTGAGACAGGCAAATCCCAGCAGCATCACAAGGGGATTTTTGGACACGCATGCCTATAAAAATGAAGTTCCTGAAGGTACAGAAACCTCCTATGTATCTTCAGGATCTGGAGGAAAAGAGGTTGCTGTGTCCTTTCTTAAAGCTATCTCCAAGTGTATCTTGATATGCCTCTATCTGAGAGAGTGGTTAGAATGATAAACCTCCCTGGTTACCCTTTATTTACACATTGTAAGGTGACAGTAATCAAGACACCTGATGGGAAGCGGCACAGTCTCTCTGCCATTGTAAAACTACTAGTTAAAGCTTTGCTGTATTCATTACAATGCCAGGCAAAGCCTTAAATAACCTGGGCACAGTGAAGAAGTTTAGTGCCTGCTTGTCAGAGGGGATTGTACCTTTGTGTACAGGGAGGAGCAGAGAGCTACAGCTATAGCTTCAGTCCGCCACCGGCTGGCGATGCAGGCAGCTGGGCTTCAGCATACTCACAGGTGAGTTGGGGCATGGCTGAAAGTCATCTTTGATCATGAATTATGAATATTTGAAAAATAGTTGGGTAGTTAACAATGTTCAGATATATTCTTACTAGCTTTCATATGCAAATAATACATCTGAAAGTAAGCACTGGGGAAAGATAAAGTTAGTCTCTTCTGAAGTCTTGTCAGAGGTTTATGGATCTTAATGCCTCAACATCAGTGAGAAACATCCAGGTTCAATATCTGTTCTGGAACCTCTAGAACAGACCCTTTGGGGATTTAGGTTTGAATTTGTTAGACTGAGCACAGAGAAAGACCAAACCTCTGGTCCTCACCCTTGCTGGTGACACGTGATCACAGGGTCAAGAAGCTGGGATATGACAGTCTGGGACATGCCCTTTAGAGCAGCGTATACCCATCTCCACTGAGGAGTTAGTATATGACACTAGCATAAAAATGTCATAGACTAGACATGGTTTGACAACATTTCTGCAAGGAGCAGGATGGTGTAGTGTGACTTTGAACATAGCAGTTTCCTAATTTCAAAATAGTCTAAAATGCAGCATACGCAGCCTTATGTGATTTTTACTGATACTCATAGTTCATATTAAATAGATGGCCTAAAGTCCTGCTAATCAGATGGGTTTTTTGATTTGCTTAAGCAATTTGAAAGGGAAATTGAAAGGCAAATAGTAATCAGTAGAGTTCTAAATGCAGTAAGAAGTAATATTACATAACTTGTTTTTTGTTTTGTGTATTTTTAACAGGAGCAATCCAAAGACATTGGGAATATTTTTGTCAGCACAGCAGAGCAATGAAGACCTCTAAAAATAAAGCAACCGACCAAAGCAATAGAGAAAGTGAGGCAAAATTTGATTTTACAGTCATGTCCTACAATATCCTTTCACAGAATTTGTTAGAAGATAACTCCCACCTGTATAAACACTGCCAGCAGCCCATATTAATCTGGGCATACAGATTTCCCAACATTCTACAAGAAATCAAACAATTGGATGCAGATGTGAGTAGAAAATGATGATGTCGATGTTTCTCAAGAGACTGTAAATGGAGTAGCAAATTCCTGCTGTTTTTTACTTTAGTAAGTAGCCTAGTGAATCGAACTGAGCCTTTAGTTATGTCTGGGTTAAGTCAATAGCTCTGTTTTATACTTACGCAATTAGTGGTTTCTGCATAATCTAAATTTACAGCAAACACAGTTATAAAGTATATACTGCTGATTACTGCTTTAATGTCAGAATACACTTTCTTTCCCAAGTCTTTTTCAGTCTGTGCTTAGAACGCATCTGAATAGAATGCTGTAAATAAGGCCCTGAACAGAAGAGCAGATCTGCCTAGTCCAGTGTCATATTTTCATCAGGAGCTAACGATGGATGGTTAAGGAAGGAAAATGGAGCACCTCTTGCCAGGATGGTCATAGTTTAGGAATCTTGAGAGATGGAGTCTTTTTCCTTAAGTTATTAAGTGTGAAGAAGGGTTGCAAGGCTAAATAGTTTATCACCATTGGCAAATACTAATCTTTCACACCATGCTGTTGTGGAGGAATAATAATTGCCTGTGTCCAGGTGGATTAAATTAAGCCAGCCGTCATTGTTGGCATTTCTAAACTGTGAAGTGTCCAACTTTGACTAAATACTTTTTCAGGTAGTCATAACAGTCATCATTATATTCAGTGAATCAAAAGTCCCTTTCTAAAATATGGCTGCTAATCCCTTAGATCCATTTGTTAGACCAGAAAATAGGGAACTTGGTTTTGTGCAAAACCTTTGCGTGGAAGGCAGACAAACGAACATGCTTCACCCACTCTTTTGATTGTGTAAGATCTTGAGTGATAAGACTGTGGATCTCTCTTTCCTTATGATTAATATTTGTAGTTGAGAGAGAAATGCAGCTATTGGTAGCATTTCTTCCAGTGAGACTGATCCAAAATTGTCAGATGTTGTCTTCTCCTCCTAGTGCTCTTTATCATTTGGCTCATGATCAAATTTGCTGTCTTTTATCAAAGACATGCTTCTAAACTCCTGCTTGTGTCATGGTATAGCTTGTACAGCTTTGCATGTTTTTTGTTAGTTTTTTTTTTTTTTTTTTTTTTCTTCAGGGATGCTTACTGTTAATAACAAAGTCAAGTCAATAAGCTTATTGTTTCTGTCATTTTTCGGGTGCTTAAGAGTTTGGTGAATCCTTTTACAGGATTAGGAAGGCAAAAAACTACTGAAATCTCTTTTAAAAAGTTTTGGCAACTGATGAATATGAATTAAAAATTTGTACTTACTCTAATATGTTTCAACTGTAAACTTTTGCCTTAGGTACTTTGTTTACAAGAAGTTCAAGAAGACCATTATAGGACAGAGATCAAGTCAAGTCTGGAGTCCCTGGGTATGATAAGATTCTGTGACCAATAATTCATCTTTTTTCCTTCTCTTCTCACACTCTTCCCAGTGCTTTCCCCCCCACCCCAGAAATAATCTCTTAGGTGATAGAATCAAGTCCCCTCCTATGCCATGCAGCATTGTATGCTTCTTTTGAAAAGTTCATCAAACATTCTTGAAATTGCCATAGTATTTTTTCCCCAGTTACTCCTGTTGAATTGCTTCTTTGTAGTTCCTTCTCTCTGTCTTGAAACCTTCCAATGTCAGTACTAAACTTCATTCGTGTTCAATTTGTATTCATCAGTGTGTATATGAGTACTGTCATTCAGCCTCGATAACAGGTTCCTTGTCTCTCCTGCTTTCAGTAAGGAACATGCTGATAGGGGTGTGATTCCATGGCAATTTAAACTGGTCTAAATCTATTTTGCCCTTCATTTATTTTCAGTCTGATGCTTGGTCTGATAACTCGTTGAATGCCAAGACAGGCCAGTTCAAGGAGCAGCACTTGACCAAAATTTTCCTTTCATGGTTAATTGGCAGTCTGACTCCCAGAAACGGGTGTTTATAAAGAAGGCGGTGATGCAGTACTGACTTAAATTAGCCTAACAGGTTGTGAAACAGCCCTATAAAGCCAGGCTCCTGTAGCCACCTAAGATGCAGAGATAAAGTGATTGCTAGGTTTAGCTCTTCATGAATGAACACAAGTTGTTAGTTACCTTAAATAATTACTCATTTTTAGAGCACAAGGCTTAAACAAACAAACAAAAACACATGTTGAAAAGGTGTTCAGGCCACTCCAACATTCTGCATTTTTTTGTTAGCTAAACTTGTACTTTGGGCAGTTACTGTTGAACTGTTTCCCAGCTTGGGATGGCAGCCCAGTGCTGTGATGAAGCAATTTTCCTTTGACACTTCACTTTTTATTGTGACATGAATGTTTGGGAATTTTATTTTTCTGGCAGAAACCATTAAATTATTATTATAAAACCATTATTATAGGGAGTTTGAGATGGTTATTTAGCATTTTATGAATGGTTCTTGGCTTTGTACTTAGTCATGCCAAATAACTCGCAATATACCTCATTTCTTCTACAAAGTAATGTAAACATCTAAAAATTTTACCATGGCAGACAGAGGTCAACGATGGGCATCTGAAAGGGAATGTAAAGGGCAAGGTGAACTTCACCCAGTCTTTGTTATTTTAGACTGGGTGTTGAAGGAGAAAATGACTGTGAGGTTTTTCTAAATTTTTGGAAAAAAAAAAAGAGTATTTATTGAATGGTATCCTAATCTTTTTGATTGTCTTTCTTGCAGGGTATCACTGTGAATACAAAATGAGGACAGGAAGAAAACCTGATGGCTGTGCCATTTGCTTCAAAACTTCCAAATTTAGTCTGATCTCATCAAGCCCTGTGGAATTTTTCCGACGTGATATCCCACTCTTGGACAGAGACAATGTTGGGCTGGTGCTGCTTTTGCAGCCCAGACTTCACTGCAAAACCAGTGCTGCAGTCTGCATAGCCAACACACATCTGCTCTATAATCCAAGGCGAGGGGACATCAAACTGACCCAGCTTGCCATGCTCCTGGCAGAGATTGCTAGTGTTGCCTGTCAGAAGGATGGGACTTTCTGCCCAATTATCATCTGTGGTGACTTCAATTCTGTTCCTGGTTCTCCACTGTACAGTTTTATAAAAGAAGGAAAGCTAAATTATGAGGGACTCGCTATAGGGAAGGTAGGATATGTGTTTTATCTCTCCCTCTCTCTCTCTCCCTCTCCCACTCTCTCTCTCTCTCTCAAAAAAAAAAAAAAAGGCTGATGAGAGAGGAAATATATAACAGAATGGTCTTGCATACTGTACATCATCAGCTTGTGGTCGTTTCCTTCCAGTAGCCATCTTAGTGCCCTTCTGCAGTCTGCAAAGTGAGAGTTGCTATGGAGTTAATAAAATAAGCCCGGGCCCACTGGCTGTGCCTTACAGAATGTTATACCTGCTGCTGGCATTGTGAAATGAACATTTTGACAAACAAATTAATTGTTCTTGAAATGTAATTAGCCACAGGATGGCTATGACACTGTTCCTCAGTGTTACAGCTTTCAACAGGAGAAAATAACTACATAATCAAATACCCTATTATGTTTTGTCTAGAAAAAAATACTTGTTTCTTTTTTTAGATAAACTTTACAGTTAGAACTGTTTTAAAGGCAGAAATATGATTAGATGCTGAGCCTAAACTGCTTCAGGTTAGCAGTATTGTGAACTTTTGTATGTAGCTGCTGGAGATGTTAAATGCTATCCAGTATAAAGCAACTGAAGCACGTACAGGGAGAAAATGGCACCATGGATGTTTGTTACTAGTGGGTAATTGTTTCTAGCCCAGCTTTGAGCTGACATCCTCCCAGAAGAACATCATAAAGTATTTGCCAGGGAGATGTATGTAACAGGGATGTATATGCCAGGGAGATGCATATACTCTCTATATAGTGTGTGTGTGTATGTGTATATATACATATTGCTATGTTGCTGGAGGTTTCTTGACAGTTCTTAACAGTTTCTTAGCTTGATGTCACAAGAATTATCATGGACAACGGGGTAGCAAAGGTGTTGTAAATTAGGAGTATTTTGACAGAAATTTGGTAAGTTGGTATGAGACTTACTCTAAGGAGGTACTGTTTGTTCAAAGTGTCAAGCTTTATTGTATAGAGAATGTCCAGTTCTTTCAGTTTGTTTCTAAATCAGATTTCTGGCTGGAACAAGCTCACATTGTTTTTTCTTAGGTCTCTGGACAAGAACAGTTTCCAAGGGGACAAAGAATCTTACCTATTCCAATTTGGCCCCAAAAACTAGGTATTTCACAAAACTGTGTGTATGAAATACAGCAGCAACAAAAAGAAGAAAATACAGGTCAGTTTCTGGATTGATTATAGTCCTTAGAAGACATCATTGAGGTCACACGGAAAAATGGATTTTCTTTTCTAGTAGAGGAAGATTGTTGTCGTGTGAAGTTACATGTTTGCAAAAGCTTTTGCAGATTTTCATCTTTGGGATCTTTAGCTGGGTGGTTTGCCCTTCAGAATCTGGTGCATGATATTGGAGCTACTGTGTTTGCAGAGTAGAAACCAATTATGAAGTGACTGGGGAAAGAGCTGGAGGAATGCAGCACACGTGCAGTGTGAACCTACCTTATGCTCTAGTGTTCATATGTTATAGTATTCTGTGGAACAAATGGGAAAAGCAAGTGATCCCTGTTCCCCTAGCTGCGTCTCCTTCTTTCATCTATCATTTTTCTTTGACAGACAATTTAAAATGAACAAGAGGTAATTTGAAAGCTTCTTTGAAGGCAATCTTACTAATGGAATAGAAGAATTTAATCTAGCTTTATGAATTTTATCTTGTCTGCCACAAACAGTAAATGTTTTTAAAGATACTACATTAGGCTGTTCTCTTTTCTTGTAGGTTTTCATTATTGGCCTTAATGGGAAGATATTTTTAAATCTGAAATAAACATTCTTATTTTGCAGGAGAAAAGATGACAGAAGCAAAGTTGGACGGCACTGAGAAGATTGTAATAGCGTCTGAAAAGTATGTGTTGTGGGTAGAAGAGCAGAGTTGCTTGCCTGATTCCTAATGTTCGGGCTTGGGGAGTCTTTTGTTTAGTTTTTAGACCAAGTTTGTGTCTGATTCTAGGTATGGATACCAGATACTATACCTATACAACCCCGTTGGCCCATGTGGCAAAAATTCATATTCACTCATATATGAAAGAGCTGATCAGATAACTAGATCTGGAGAGAGTTAAGAGTGTTTTTTTGTTGTTGTTTTTTGTTTTGTCTTGTTTTTCTTCTTACAGTGTCTTACAGCAGGTGATATCTCAGCATGCAGCAATGAGGTATTGGGGTACATTCCAGCTGCCTGTTAATGAATACTTCTGATATTTGCTAACTGCTTTCCCTCAGCAGGGCAGCTTGCTTTATAGCAGTACTGTCAGAAAGCTGTGAGCTTCAGCCCAGGTGCAGAAATCACACTGTAAAAAGGCAGTGTTGCCCAGCTGTTAAGTGTTGGCACTACCTCTCTCCTTGTTACCGCTTCTGAGATATTGTTTTATGAAAGATGATAAAATTCTGTAATCCAATGTGAAATTTGGGTAAAGGAGGGGAAAAGAACTGAAAATCTTCCTTTTTAGAAGTTCTGTAAGGAGAATTACAATTCCTCGAATTCCTGAAACTAGTAGTATTTTATAAGGGGGGAAAGAAAAAAAAAATCTTTAACATTACTTAGGATTTGGCAGTACAGCTCCTAGTCAGATCAGAAAGTTTACTACTTAAACTACAGGGGTTAGACTGCTGAGGTGGAATGTGTGTTTGGTTTTTGAAAGGAAGGAAGAATATATTTGCATTTACCACACTGGTAAAGGTATGTAAAGTAAGGCACAGAAGGAGTTACCCTAACTATGTCAGGCTCCAAGTTAGCCATTTCTACTCAGAAATGAGATCTTGGGATCACTGTGGATAGTTCTGTTAAAACCCATAGTGATTTCTGATGATCAGAAAGGCAAGTAATGGTCCTGGTGAGAAAAGAGAAGATAACAATACAAGAAACATGATGTTATAATCATGTGTTACTATAGAAATATGTGGCATAGCATGTCACATGTTGGGACACCGTTTGCAATTAATCAATGACCCTTCTGAAAAAGGTAATAGAAAAGCAAGGACGATCAAAGTTATGGAATAACTTCCATATGAATGGGGGCTAAATGAACTTGGGTCTCCCAGCTTAGGAAGAAGGTAACTGCAATAAGGGTTAAACTGCTGGGAAAGCATGAAGGGTTGGAGGGACATGAATAAATGTTGTTTTGGGGAAAAGTAGTGAATGTGCTGAAACTACTGAATTCTCAAAATAAATTGACAGGCAGTAAATATGAAACAGGCAAAAGATCTTCTTGGTGTGAAAACTAACTAAAATAACATGCTGTTTTTTCAGAGCAATACTTGTTTTTTAACCAGGATGTGTTGCTGATCAGGTTTAAAATGCAGCCATCCACTGTGAGACAGGTACAGCTGAGCAGGATGATTTGCAAAGCTGATGGGAGGAAATGATTGGGAGGGAGAGAATTCTTCTGTCCAAATGTGCAATTCTGCTTTTCATGACTGATTTGAAAGGAAACAGGTGAGACAAGATGGACTGGACAGGTGGAGGAACAGACTAACAGACTGGCAGATTATGAGGCAAGACAAAATGGGAGCCTAAGCAGAGGAAAAAAATTAGGCATGGCTATCTGTAAAACACTTGGCCCTTCTAGTTTAAAACAAGTAACAACAACCTTAGTTTATGTTGAAGGACCAAGTTAGATGAGTTCATCTAACTCATGAAAGGTTTGTCCCTTTCATATCAGCTATTCTGATGGGCATGTCTACCAGTGCACCAGGGGTAGATTCCTGAATGAGGACACGTGAAATCTTGAATGTATAGATGGAGGTGAAGGCTCTGTATATTTAAAGTGTCACTTTATCTAGTTTTTGATAGGCTCTTTGATTTGCCACTAACTTTGTAAAGCTCTCCTTGTTTTACCTTCAGAAGTTTAGTTCCCTAACAGAAAAAGTGATGGGATTGAGTACAAGAGAGAAACAAACACTTATATATTTTAAAATTAGTTTGCATATCCGGATTACTGATTTTATTTGTGACTAGAAGCTGGTCAGTATTTCTTTATCACTCATTTCTAGCAAATTCAAAAAAGCAAACTCTTCATATTTATTTATTTATGTTTTAATTCCTGTTTAGGTTATCTTCAAAATTACAGCACCATTTTAAACTATCTTCAGTCTATTCTCATTACTTCCCTGAAACTGGGAAGCCAGAAGTTACAACCTGTCACTCCCGAAGTGCTGTCACTGTGGATTATATTTTCTTTTCTGCCGCAAATAATGATACTGCTGCCCAGCCAGGTAAGGAAGCAACTTAAAAGTATTTTCAGGAACAGTAAAAGGCAGCATTCAGAAGGTGTGCAAAGGGAAATGTAGTGATAATTTCATCAGGTATCTTTGGATGTTACCTGTGGAAATGTAGTTGGGCTTGCTTGTTTGTCCCACACGTGGAAACACTGTCACCTAATGAGATGTTTTTGTTTCATTGACAAAATGAGACGAACTGAGGCTGCAGATACTTAGGAATCTAAGGAACAAAATGGGCAGCGTCAACTTACAGTCTGCCTTAAAGCTGATAATTGAGCAGTTTATTAGAAAGACATTTTCCAGATAAGGTTGATGAAACGTCAAGTGAAGGATCCGTGTGGCTGCTGCTGGAGCCGTCACTCGTGCTCCCCGCTGTCCCCGTCGCGCTGCAGTTGCAGCCGTCGCTCAGCAGATGGTGCAGGAAGGACGGGCCTTGCTCTGCGGGCAGCCTCGTGTCCCCGGCAGCGATTGCGCTCGCAGCACGGGCCCCGCTGAGCTCGGGGACTCGAGTGCCTTACCCTGCTTGAGAGAGCATCGCACGGCGCGGTGTTATCAGACAGGGCTCTGCGGAAATCGCACCCTTGCCCTCAGTGCAGACTTCAGATGTGAGCTTTGGGAGCTGACATTGCTTTCATTACGTGAAATGGGAATTGCTGGCTGCATCTGTCACACCTTGGGTTACAGACCATTAAAATTTGTTGAACTAATGCATGAAAGCTTTACTAGCCATGCACAGCAAATGAACTTAAAGTGGAGAATTAAAAAGCTTCAAAATATAGGGATAAAAGCTTTGACTGAAACTGAGAGGTGAGAAGAGTCTGAGCTCCTGGGTTTTGTGTGATTTAAGGGAATGCAGTTTCTTGGAACAGTGAATCCTAACCCATCTGCTTATGTATGTTGTTGCAGTACCACTGCTCCAGCACTGTTAAAGCTGCATATGTATGTGGTTGTGTGGCACTTTTAAAAAAAAAAAAAAAAAAGGAAGAGCATGTTGAGCCTCTGCTGCACATGTTTCTTCAAAGAGATTTTTTTTTTTTCACCCTAGACCTGAGCACAGAATTGGAATAAATTTGAATTCTCCAAGTTTTTAAAATTAAGTTAAAATTTCTAAGAATTGTTAAATGAAAACTAATCATCTGGCTTTTCAATCTTCTGATGCTCTGGGCTTCCCCAGCATACAACTTGTTCAAAGTCAGCATTGGATGTGCTGGGGGGATGACCACTTCTTTATGCAAGGCTTGGTTTGCTATTCAGAACTTGCTGTTGAAAAGAGGGTTTGGGAGCTACCTGTGTTCTGCAGCACTCATTTTTGCTGGACCCAGAAGGCTCTGAGCTGCCTTTTACCACTGGAGGCTGAACAAGCTCTCTGTAGCATCAAACCGTTGCCTTACAGATGTGCTAAATGCTCAGTTTGGCTTGAGGGTTGTCTGGACAGCTCCAGTGCCCAGGTCTGCCCAAGGGAGTAGCCTCTTGTGCAACGCAGCAGGAGCAGCTGCTGTCCAGTGGCAAAGGAGTGAAACTGCTGAGCAATCTGAGGGGTCACACTGTAGTCCTTTTTCTGCAGAGCAGTGAATTTGTGGGTGGTGGTGGTGGGTTTTTTTTTTGTTTGTTTGTTTTTTGCCATGCTAATGAATATATTTCCACTTTTTTTTATCAGGTGCAGAGCACACTCTCAGTGGAGGATTGAAACTTCTTGGTAGGCTGGCACTTGTATCAGAGCAAGATCTTTGGACTGTTAATGGTCTTCCAAATGAAAATAACTCTTCTGACCACCTGCCGCTGCTGGCAGAGTTCAGACTTATTGAACGGTAATGCTCAAAGGACTTTTTGTATAGCTGGAGTTTCCTTCACCATCTCTCTTAAAATAATTTTTAAAATTATTTCAAGCACTGCTGGTCCGGTTTTAATATGTTTGCCTGCATGCTGATTTGTTAGCGTTGTGTAAAGTAGACTTTTTAAAGAGACTTGTTTTTTTTAAGGTTGTCTAAATTACGTTTCAAAGTATTTAAGGCAAAACAGAAAAGAGTTTACATTAGCTTCTTTTTGATAATGGAAAACATCTGTGCCAGTCTCAAAATGGCATTATTTTTCACAAAGATGCTGTAAATGATTTGTATTGTACATTGCAGTAAAACTGATTATTCTGTAAGAACTGTGTGTTTCTTCAAGCCAAGGGGTGTGAGCTTGAGCAATGTTTTCTTGCAGAATTTCTCTGTTGCCACTTCTATTTAAATAATTCTGTAAAGGGATTTCTTCAGTTACCTAGAGCAGAGTCAGTGCAGAGGATATTTTTGCAGTGAGGCAAATATTTATCCTTGAAAAAAAGTTATTTCTTAGACTTTGGAGAGCTTAAGTCCTAGTAGTATCCATTGGAATCTTTTAAAATGTCCCTGAAATAAAGCCAAAGTTATTGGGCATTCAGCACTATAGCACATCAACTAAACTTCTATAGAAATAAAAAAAAAAAATCATAGTCCTATGCTTTGAGGCCTCATCTATGTTGAACAAAGAGGGCAAGGCTTTTTTTCCATGTAGTTCTTTAATATACACCTTGATTTTCTTTTTAAATGAGAACACTTGTGCACTATTCAATATACAAAAATTTTATATTCACTTTCATAATGCCTTGATAATCATCCTCTGTGAATTTGGCAGTTGTCTAATTTTACCCAACCAGTTTCTTGCTCAGACTTAGGGTTACAAATCTTACAATTTGGCCTAATTATTTATGTGTAGCTGTGTAAAGCTAACTTTAGAAATTTCTACTTTTGAATTGTCTTACTATCATAGTGCTGGGAAAAAAAATCACCCTCTTTCCAGAAACTTTGTCCTACTGTTCCAATATCATTTTCCAAATTTTTCATCTTTATTTTCCTCTTCTGACAGAATAAATACAGGGGGTTATTTTGTGCTTGGAGAATAAAACAAGAAGGCTGGTGATGATGACCACAAACCAGCTGAATTGAAAAGGTACTTAAGGGTTAGAGGAAACAGCCACCTATCCCCTCTTCAGTTTAAATTACTAGGAAGTGGGGAAGGGGGTACTTCCCTTGTAACTAATGGTGCCTGGGGCCTCTGCTTCTTGATAATGGTCAAATTAATTATGAAGGTGATGACTTGAGTTGGTATCAACTCTAGTTGGATACTTTACACCAAACCTGTAAGTACTAGTTATGGCTAAATGTGTCCAGCTGTGGAAACCTCTTGTGCCTGTGACAAGAGCAAGGCCCTTTGCCTACCTCTGGGACTGCAATGTCATCCTTCTTGCAGAAAGCCTTCTTTCACCCAAGAAGAGTTTTCATATTGGTTCTAGCCTCTTTTACATAGAGGGGGTTGAACGTAGGCCACTAAGGCCTTAGTTGTAAAGGTGGCTCTGTATATGCTAATTTAAAAGCAAACATGTTGGACTTGCAGACTGATGGTCTTCTTGTTTGGCTTATTCTTACCTATTCAGCAGTGTCCCTGTCACTTGCAGAAGTAACCAGATTCTTCAAGGTGGTAGAAAACATCATTAGAGAAATAGGGATATAGGTTCAGAAAGTTACCACTTGAAGAAATACCTTAGTGCTTTAAGATTGTCTGTTACTGTAGTGCACGTTGTTTTTGAAGGACCATAATAAGGATTCCCATCCCTGTACAAAAGGGATTTGTCCCCTAGTATGTTCCCCACATCCCTAATTTGTTTATTGTTCCATTTTAGAGGGTTAAGCAACTTGTTTCAGTTTTTAGTAGCATAATCTATAAAGACTTAGCTAAAAGCTTAATGCTTACATTGTAAAGAGTAGGTGAGAGGGGTATTTAATACTATTAATCAGCTTCAGTTGATTCCCCTCAGGCATGTCTTGAATCAAGACTGCAGGCTGAAGAAGTACTACAGATAATATTTGAAAAACTAACATGTGGAGAATAATGGTGTAACATCTAATGTTTAAAAGAATATCCTCAGGCATTTAGAAAAAAAGACTACCATAATTGTTTATTAAAGTTTCATGCTGTATATAAACATACAGGTGATGAGAGAGAGAGAGAAAAAAAGGCAAAAACAGTCATGCACAAGTTTTTTTTTTTTTTTTTTCTTACTACTTACCCACAATGGAGTGAACTAGAAAAAAAAAGTCACTAGAACCACAGGTAGGACAAATGCCATCATAAGCACATTTCAAGAGAAGATAAGAATATTTCAGTGGAATATCAAAACAAGAACCACTCCAGTAGTTTATCTCACAGCTCTACAGCTTAGAAAAGTTTCAGTATAAGTCAGAGGTTCAGAGATAAGAGTTCCAATTGCTGTGGATACTGGTAAAAGCTATATATCAACCACCCTTACTTAAGTTGAAGTAAACCATGATTTCATAGAAAAAAAATGCATCAGATAACCTGGTGCTACTGCTACCATTTATCAAGATTTAACAATTTTATACGTCATTTTACTCATGAGAAATCTACAGGATACATGAAAAAATGTTTAGGTTACAAAACACTGAGCAGCAGAAAGGTTAGAACTGAAATTCTGCAGCTACTGTCAAATTATAGGACTTCTGTCAAAAGAGTATGTCCCTCTTTTCCTCAGCTTCACCCCTGACTGAAAAGTATCTCATTGTGAAGAGGAGTGAGAAAGGTTAAGGAAAAAGGGATGGAAAAAGGCCTCCCTCTATTTGATTAAAAACTTGAGCATAAGAAGTATAATAGGTTTGAGATGTTTGCTGTCTAGTTTGGCCTTCTGAAGTGTAATTACTGGAAAATGTTTTAATGTTTGAACAGTTAGCAGCTTTCCATGTTGTCTTCCTGTCCAAAGCAAGTGAGATTCCTTGAGGTCTGTGCTATCTGGTTATCATCTCCTCTGTGTTCACTTCAGCCTTGCCTGATCCAAGAGGTCATCTAGGAGCTTAACCCATTCAGCCTGAGCCCATGTTGCTGTCCCTGCTTTATGAGGCTCTGTCTTCTCAGGGATACCAATACCTAAGAGCCCAGCAAAGGAGGTACCAAAGGCCCAAGGCTGTAACTATAAGCACAGCCCAAGAGGGCTTTCAGAAAGATTCAGCTTCCATTTAGGCACCTTCTGAAATGTTTTCAGGAATTCACTCAGACATGTCTAGAGAACTGATAAAGATCGTGCGCTGGCACTTGGGCACTGCCATCATTACCACCCCTGGGGCAAGCCCCCCCTCCCTTGGTGGAAGGCCAGAGCAGGGAGGAAGCAGACAGGCTTGAGCTGGAGCTCCTTCCCACACACAACGTGTTTAGTGCTGAACTTGCCCCAAACAACACACATGTTCTTCTCAAGTCTGCCTAAGCAAGTGTTGCTGTAACATACAGAGGAAGAACTCCTTGAAGTAGCATGGGGGAAGCAAAACTTCAGTCTGGGATATCTGATCTTAATATAAGATGTCGAGACATCACCTGTGAGGCTGCTCAGCCTTTCAAAGACAAGGTTCTTAGTTACACACAAGCACTGAAAGAAAAATGTAAAGATTCAAAGTAGCAATTCTGACATTTTTTTTTCCATTATTCCAAGAACATGTACAAGAAAAACTGGCACACAGTTGTTGTCTCTAAAACAGCAGTCTCCATGTTTTGTGCTTCATCAATGTAGTTTGGAAAGACTAAAAGCTTGTGACAAAGTATAAAAAAACTAGGAAAGTTCTTTTTTTAAAAAAAAAAAAATTGGTCAATCATCATTTAAAAAACAAAACTTTTTTTATAATAAGATTCAATGTTTAAGAATACACTTGCATATTATTATACCTTAACCTTTTTCAACAACATGCATAAAAGAGTAATACAGGTGGCAGAGCGCATCCAGTGCTGTTTCAGTACTACCAGAAATGCTAGGAGACAGTAGAAATTAGTTACAAAACAATAATACTGACAGTTTTGCATATCTATTAAGTTTAGTGAGGTAATGTTGACACTTCAAAAACTCACGCTACTTCTGCACTGCTTGTTTTTATTGCTGAATATTAATACTGAACATATTTTGTTTTGTTTTTTTTTTTAAAAAAGAACTGCACCTCAGCACATCTTAGCACTAAGAATGATTTCATAATCATCCTAGTGCTACCACCCAGCACAGTGCCCAAGTTCATTTAAAACTTAAGAAAAAAATAAAAGAAATTATACCTAAACCCATGTACCACTGGAGCCACTGCCTGCATGATGGAAGAAAAAAATCCCATCTCCTGGTAAGCATAATTTTAGGTTTTCTTTACTGATGCCATTTCCATGAATTGAAAGAAAATAAATATTGCCACAAAAAAAAAAAAACCCACAGAAAACCAAGTTTCCTGTGTTCTGTTTTCTGGTACAACTTTAATTAAAAGGTCCACGAGCTAATAGTTAGTCCCATTCCTTCTTCCTTCCACTGGTGTGCAGGTGAAGTGCCGTGGGAAGCACTGAGGAAGCCCCTGCCCAGCCGGGGCTTCGCTAGATGCGGAGCTGATAACCCACCTCGTTGAGCGTCGCCAGATCTGCCTTCTTGTCCACCACCGCAGGCCTGCAAGCGAAGCAGGGAAGAGCTCAGCAGCGACCTGACACTGCTGGGATGCTACAGGTGTAGGACAGGACCAGTTTACTTCAAAACCGGCCTGTAAAGGTCTCATTTTCTAACCTCAAATAAGCAGAGCTTCCTGAATTTCCTTCAATGCAGCCAAGCATTATGTAACCTAGTCATGTAAGTTCCCTCTGAAGCCAAGCACCCCCACAGAACAAGTCATGCCAGCCAAAGGCAGGGATGTGAATACATACCTCCATATATACTATTAGGTCATTAAAGTATATTAACAACCTTAAGCAAATGAAACCTTTGGAGCTGGCAGTCTCCCTGTTGAGCAAGTAATGGAAGAAGCCCTGCAGAGTTAATAAAGCTAAATAATGCCCATGATTTATAGTCAGTGGAGGTGTCTAACCTGTAGGTTTATTCCAGGCTTTCTGCTATTTTCACACTAAGCCCTATGAACAGGTTCTCCCAGTATCACTTCACTACAAAAAGTTACAGCCCAACTAGTAAAATGTGAAGTTGGTAGGTGCTCTGGTGCCCTCCTCTCCTATAGCTCTTTAGACCGGTTTTTCCAGCACTTAGGCTGTCTTCACCCACTGTGCAGTAGATGCAACCTACGAATTGGCGCAAGCAAAGCCAGCATTTAACTCCTCCATCCGAGCAGCCTGCCCCACTCCGGCAGCAGTGGCTGCGGGCCACCGGCCTATTACTCAGCTTAACCACTACAGACTTCTTCGGTTAACTAAGCTCTGCACCTTGCCTGCAGGAAGGGATTGCACCCAAGGACACCTTGGTGAGGTAATTTAGAGTGGAGACTTCACAGCCTCTTCCTCCTTGGCAGGGCAGTGACCCCAAGCAGAATGTCCCCTGCTAAGCGACTAAGGTTACAACCCTGCTGTGGTTGTCCCTATGTGTGATAGGGGTAAGCGCTGTGCTGGCAGAGAGGTCCAGGCTGCACCTCCTGCCCAAAGTGCCATGAGGAGCATCTGAAGCTGCCAACAGCTGCTTGGTACACAGCACACAGGGGCTGCCGGTTTGGACTCCCTTTCCATAGCAGAATACATGGTGTTAATAGAGCTAGCAACTCCAAACTGCTTCTCCTCAGCTAAACAAGGCCAGAAGGGTACAAGCCAGTATTCGTTCACAGAGCACACGTGCATTAAGCCTCCAGTGTTGAAGTGAAGAGGAAATACCTCAGGTGGGCTGGCATTTAGGAGCAGAAATTGCTTCAGGCTGTCACATCACCATCCCTCCCAAACTTGGGTTAACTCAAGACTCCTCTGGCTCCAGCTGCTCCTACTGAACAAACCGCTGCTTTGCCCATCCCAGCACTGTGGCCTGCAGCATATTGCCCCCTCCTACCTTGGGGGAGAAGAGATGATGGGCAAGTGGACATTGTAAAAGGTGATGTGAGGCACAGCTCCGCAATGAGCTGCTCTAAGTTGATGTCACATTGGTCTCTTAGGGGGCACGCACAGCTCATTGCCCCTCATCCTGCAAGATACCCTGTAGCTACACATTCAATATGAAGCATTTGCAGGAAAGTGCTAATTAAAATTTGATTTTAATGCTTGCTTTGTTTCATAAAGTGATTTTCTGTAGAAAACAGCTGGGGAGATTCTTCTCCATAGTATCATTTCAGCTGAGCCACATAATGAGGAATTCTTATGCCTAATCTAACCTTATTATATTTCACTTGTAACTGTGCTCAGAACGAATTAGGAAGGATTTTGTTCTAAAAGCCTAGATCATAATTCTCCTCTTTAAGGGGTTAGACAGTTTGCTAACAAACAACAGAATAAGCAGAGATACCCATTCCGTCGGTTACAGAGTGAGGTGGGTGCCGACTGCTATTTGAAGTCTGAATACAACACCACAAGCTCCAAGGTAGCAGCTAGTGCAGCCCCATGGCAGCAGAGGTGCAGAATAACGTGGCTTGTTGCTGCTCAGGGCCTGGCATTCCCGAGCTACCTGCATTCTGGTGGTTTTACACGGGGACGAGACGAGGACTCTCCCCCTGCGCCGCCTGCCTGGCGTCACCCGCAGGGCCCCCTCGCCCAGGCACCACAGCAGGGAGGCCGAGACCAGGCTGGGAAGCGCCCGCCTGGCCGCGCTGCCGCAGGCGCTCCAGCCGCCACCACAGGCACTTGTGCAACAGGGCCAGCAAGGAACCAGCACGACCAGCTAAAGGGCTGAGCCAGCAAAAGCCGCTAGCACCCCCAAGCCTTGCTTTAGCCCCCGTCCTCCAGAAAAAGCAGCCAGCAAAGCCATTACTGTTCACCATGATGAACCCCAAGTATTTTTCACAAGGAATCCTCCCCAGGAGGCCCATATAGTTCATTATTGACAGAAAGGAGGCTGTTATTACAACAGCTTGCCATCGGCAGGTGAATCCCCTGAGCCCTTCCTCACCTGCTCACACTAGTGCAAAAAGCTTCTCTCCCCCTCCCATGTAAGCTCTAATAAGCTATAATTAGAGCATGCAAATAAGATTCACAAAGAGACAAAATGCAGTGTCAAAAGCACTACTGTTACTTAGCAGAGGATTCAGCCTCAAAAAGTCTTATCTAGAAGTCTTTCCTTTTCTTTGCACAACACAAAGGCCTCTCACCGCAATTAGGGTCTCAAGGATCCCATCAACACACCAAAGAAAATGCCCAATTTTGCCTCTTCTTTCTCCCCCACTGTCAGCTGCTGCTTGGTGTGCCTTGCTCGGTCACCTCTGCATGCGTTTGCCCCTTTAGACCTCAGAGGCCTCCCACAGCAGTGGGCAGACACCAGTAGAAACCTAATTTTGGAAATGAAGGGGTTGCGTCACCAGCAGGAAACTCCCCACTGGCTGCAGGGTCACTCCAGCCAGGACAAAAGGCACAGCCAGCCCTCAAGCTGCCAACACCACTGGCCAGTGCACTCAGAAGCACCATTTTGACATGAAGAAACCAGTTTTCTCTGATATCACTTTTACAGCAGTGAGTTTTAGCGTGACTAAATTGCCCACACAGAACACACTGCTGCTCCTATGGCGAGATTCAAAGTGCCTCATCACTAAAAAAGGCCTCTGGAAAACCCCACTAGGTGCCTATATCCCCAATGCCCATGGGACCAGGGGGAGCTAGGCGCTCTAGGAAGGGACATGCATGTTTTGCATTTCTTCAGTATCAAACTATCTTTCAAAGGCCTTCAGTGACTCATTCTCAAGTATCAACAAAATTTAGCTACCAAAAGAACTGTCGTTTCACGCAACCTTTTCTAACTGAAGTGTTGAAAGGGCTGGGGCAATTGTGAGGAGCTTGACACCTAAATCCAACACCTGCAGTTCCCAGGCTTGCATATGCACCCTAGTCCAGAGCTGCCTGTGTTAGACAAGTTCTAAACTCACCCCTTTGCTACCAGGGCCGGGACTCCCACTCCCCACAGTGTTACGAGCGCCTTGCCCGTGCCTACAGACCGCGCGTTGGCCCTGCTCGGACAGCACCCCCGGGGTCTCCACACCACACGGTGCTGACCGGCCTCCTCCACAGCGCAGCACCTTCCCGCTGCTGACCCCTTCACGTCAGCAGATTAAATATCCTAAGTCACAGTGTTAGGATACAGACCAGGGTACAACTGGCAGCACAGAAGTTTTTCTTCTTGTGATCAAGCTAGCAGGCAAACAACTCCAATCACCTTCTCAAAATGCAAAGACAAGTGGATGCTACAATAGCCATTGACTTTGGTGTATGCAGCTACAAAAATAAATGCCCCAGACACCTCACTGCTCTGCAAGTGTCTGAGAGCAGCAGCCCCGCTGCGCCCTGCTGTGACTTCCACCCAGGACCCAGCTTTGAACGCTTGCTGCCCCACAGGCAGATCATCACAGCAGCAGCACTGAGGTGGGTCAAGGGAGATGCAGAACACAGATCCCTCTGCTCATTAGCTATTCAGTGAAGAGTCATATAAAAGGAGAATTTATTCCCTAAAGAGGAGGAGAAAGTAAATAAAAATGCCTCAGGTTTTCCCTGCTTGGAATTTTATAATACCCCTTAGAGACACCACTCCAAGCAAGCCGACAAACTCTAATTAAAGGCCAATTTGAGACTAACACGAGACATTTTCCCACTCTGTTTCTTAAAATGCTTTACAAACAGCCTCATTCTGTGCCCTGCAGATGAATATAGGTCATCCCTATCTTAGGGTAGCAAGCTGCAGCACAGACAGGTAACAACTCACCAGTGTTCACACAGCTAAGCAGCAGCAACATAAAGCTGATTTGTCAGGCACAAGCTTTGTGTTTTAGCCTCAAACAACTCTTCCTATAGCAGTAACAATTAGAAAGTGCAGCCATGCAGAGAGGTCCATCTTGCTGAGCACCAGACGATTCCATAGACAGATAACGAGAGGCACAAGGAGGTCAAGGCTCAAGTATTCCCATGATCAAGGCAGTCTTTTTGCCAGAGCACCCCATAGGGTAAACAGGGAGACTTTAAGCCACCAGACAGCCCCAAAACAAGGACTATTTGCATGGCCATTCCCAAAACAACTCTGAGGGGATGCTGAAGATACAGCAGCCTGCCTAATTTGAATTGCCAAAACCATTGCACAGCGCCAGGGAGGCTACTTAAACTTTTCTTATCCTTCTCTAATGTAAAATGTAAAAGCAAAGTAGCCAAGAGGCAGCCAACAGCTTGAGTGACCACACAGTTCCCTTAAAGCTACCTCAACTGGCTCGTCTTTCCAGGCCCAGCAAGATTTGCTCTTCTCTCCAAATGTGTGTGATTCACTCCAGCAACTGCCTAAACAGCTGCAGAAACTCAAAAGGAAAAACCCTCCCTCAATGAGGCTCTAAGAGGTAAGGAAACTGAAGCAGCAGGGCCTATTACAGCTATAACCATCCACACACTAAACAAGGAGCTCTCAGTGACAGGCTTCAAGTATAGTATTGGAGACTTGGTATGAAGTCACATGGAAAAATAAAAGCCTGCTGCGAAATCATCTGCTGCTGAAGTATCTTAAAGTTATCTTTAGAAAACCAGTCTCATATCTTTAAGTGCTGAGACAGAACTCTGGGAGCCTGTTTAAAAAGTGATGACCATAAATATGTGACTAATCTGGGTCACGTATAGGCTTTCACCAGGGTCAGCGTTCTGGCACGACGCGCGCAGCTGGAGCGGCGTGAGGCCTGAATTGCTGGCGCCTGTAGAAAGCCCGTGACCCGAAGGCCTAATTTTATCCATTTGGAGGTGTCACATGCAGTTAGCCAGTCCTTCCCTGCACTGTAAAAGGGAAACAATTAATTACATACTATATATGGTCAAGGTGATCTGTTTCTTAAACCACTTAAAAAAAAAATCTCAGTATCCAAAGTCAGTCGTATTTCTGCCTTGGCAATAAAAGACTTATTTTTTCCATATTCTCTGCAAGCTTGGTAGTTCACAGTAAGAACTGCTACATCAGCAGAACAACCTAATACTAGAGTTAATCACAGAGAAGTCAATTTTTATTTGAGTGACCATGATGACAAGGAGACCCCACCATCACAAGGGGATAGGGTCTACTATTTTTTACCTACCTTTGAACACCCTTAAGCGTGATTATACTACTTTCTTTTCTGTGAAGGTCTCCTACACCCCAGCCTAGCTTCTTAGTTTCTCCAGAACAAATAAAAAAAGAAACACATTTCCACAGTCATCCAATGTCAAGCAGAGTCAGATGGAAAAGAGCCCATCCAGGCCTCTGAGGTCACTGCACAGGAAAGCAGCCAGGCGGCAGGAAAGTAGGAAACCCAGCAACACCAGGACATTAGCAGTAGTGATTTCTAGAGCTTCCCAGGTAACCACGATACTCGTTGCACTCTTCCTATACTGGCTATTGAGCATAAGCAAGTTTTGAACAGTAAAATAATGTCATCACCTTCAAGTTTTGAGCTAGTTACGGCAGCACCAAGAGGGCAGGAATACTCACGATTTGTCTCTTCTGCAGGGCCGTCGCTGAGGGCTGGCCTGCCTCCGGCGAGGGGACAGCGACTTGCCCCGAGATCTCTCTTTGACTGGAGAGTGGGCACTTGAGGGTTTCAGAATCTGCAAGAGATGGGGGAAGGAAGAAAACGCCACTCAGTGACAGCAGCGATTCATTTAAATAAGTTAAACAAGATTAATACAGTACCAGAGATGGCACACAAAGAACTTTTAGTCCCTTGCGTTTGTTGTTGTTGTCATCTTCCCCCCCCCCCCCAAACCCTACCTAAGAAGTACTTAAAACTTATCAGTTAAGAGGTACTGATATCACGTGATAGCTGTTCAGGGACCCCTTCCAAAAATTGTTTGGTGCCAATAATTCAGTACCCAGCTAAATAAGTCCCTATATAGATAGACGTGTGTGTATATACATATATATGTGTGTGTGTATATATTTATATATAAATATATGTAAATAAAACCCACACACGCACAACCCCCACACAGACAACATATTTCTTCAGGGCTGGCAACAGCAAGGGACAAGAAACTGCTTTGACCCTCAGCTGAAGGGGTCTTATGCAGGCAAATTTCATTCTCCAACTTCTCCCTCTACACGCACAGGCCGTTTGTCTGTAAGGCAGGTGGTTAATTCTCTGGGACTGGGAGCTCTTAATAGTCTCATATCCATTCACGCATTTTTCTGCAGTCCCGTTACTCAAAGCTCAGAAGTCCGTCAGCATAGCATTCATATTCTGGGCTATTTTTAAAGACTTAATGTTTTAAAACATTATGTTTTAAAACATGCGCGAAGCATGGGGAATAAGCAGGATGAACTGGAGATCTGTGTGCGGTCCCAGCGTCATGATCTCATCGGAATCACAGAGACGTGGTGGGATAGCTCGCACGACTGGAGCGCTGCCATGGAAGGCTATGTGCTCTTTAGGAAGGACAGGCTGGGAAGGCGAGGTGGTGGAGTTGCTCTTTATGTGAGAGAGCAACTGGAATGCATGGAGCTCAACCTGGGAGTCGAGGATGAACGAGTTGAGAGCTTGTGGGTAAGGATTAGAGGGCAGGCTAATGTGGGAGACACTGTGGTGGGTGTCTGCTACCGGCCACCTGACCAGGACGAGGAGGTTGATGAGGCCTTCTATAGGCAGCTGGATGTTGCCTCACGGTCACAGGCCCTGGTTCTCATGGGGGACTTCAACTACCCCGACATCAACTGGGAGGACAACACAGCCAGGCATAAGCAGTCCTGGAGGTTCCTGCAGAGCGTCGACGATAACTTTTTGACGCAGGTTGTGGAGGAGCCGACGAGGAGAGGTGGGCTACTGGACCTCGTGCTATCAAATAGGGAGGGCCTAGTAGGAGATGTTAAGGTGGGGGGTAGCCTCGGCTGCAGTGACCATGAGTTGGTGGAGTTCAGGATTCAACGAGGAGGAGGCAGGGCTGTAAGTAGCCTTGCGACGATGGACTTCAGGAGGGCCAACTTTAGCCTCTTCAGAGACCTCCTCGGTAGAATCCCATGGGCTAGTGCTCTAGAAGGCAGGGGGGCCCAAGAGAGCTGGTTAGTTTTCAAGCGGCACTTCCTCCACGCCCAGCAACAGTGCATCCCTGTGTGTAGGAAGGGAGGCAGAGGGGGCAGGCGACCTGCGTGGATGAGCCGGGAGCTTGTGGCAATGCTCAAGCAGAAGGCAGCGGTATACAGAATGTGGAAAAAAGGACAGGCCCCCTGGGAGAAATACAGGAACGTAGTCAGGGAGTGCAGAGATGCGACAAGGAAAGCTAAGGCACGTCTGGAAGGCAAGCTGGCAAGGGACGTTAAAAATAACAAAAAAAAATTCTTCAAATACATTAACAGCAAAAGGAAGATCAGGGAGAACGTGGGTCCGCTGGAGGACGGGATGGGCACCTTGGTTACAAATAACACAGAAAAAGCAGAGTTGCTCAATGCCTTCTTTGCTTCGGTGTTTACCAAGGGCAGCCCTTTAGAGCCCCAGGCCCTAGAGGCAAGAGAAGAAGCTGGTGGAGAGGAAGACTTGCCCTGGGTAGAGGAAGATTGGGTCAGAGAGCACCTAAGGAACCTCGATACCCACAAATCCATGGGCCCTGATGGGATGCACCCCAGAGTGCTGCGGGAGCTGGCAGATGCCATAGCTAAGCCGCTCTCCATCATCTTTGAAAGATCCTGGAGAACGGGGGAGGTGCCGGAAGACTGGAAGAAGGCCAATGTCACGCCAGTCTTCAAAAAAGGCAAGAAGGAGGACCCAGGCAACTACAGGCCAGTCAGCCTCACCTCCGTCCCCGGAAAAGTGATGGAACGGCTCATACTGGCCGTTGTCTCCAGGCACATGGAGGACAAGAAGGTGCTCAAGAGTAGTCAGCATGGATTCACCAAGGGAAAATCTTGCCTGACTAACCTGATAGCCTTCTATGATGAAATGACCGGCTGGATAGACGAGGGGAGAGCGGTGGATGTCGTCTATCTCGACTTCACCAAGGCTTTTGACACCGTCCCTCACAACATCCTCCTGGGCAAGCTCCGGAAGTGTGGGATAGATGAGTGGACAGTGAGATGGATTAGGAACTGGCTGGATGGCAGGGCCCAGAGAGTGGTGATCAGCGGTGCAGAGTCTAGTTGGAGGCCTGTGGCTAGTGGGGTCCCCCAGGGGTCAGTCCTTGGTCCAGTCCTGTTCAATTTATTCATCAATGACCTGGATGAAGGCACAGAGTGCTCCCTCAGCAAGTTTGCTGATGATACCAAACTGGGAGGAGTAGCCGATACCCCAGAGGGCTGTGCTGCCATCCAGAGGGACCTGGACAGACTGGACAACTGGGCGGTGAAAAACCTCATGCAGTTCAACAAGGCCAAGTGCAAGGTCCTGCACCTGGGGAGGAATAACCCCAGACACCAGTACAGGCTGGGGACTGAGCTTGTGGAGAGCAGCTCTGCGGAGAAAGACCTGGGTGTCATGGTGGACGACAAGTTGACCATGAGGCAGCAGTGTGCCCTCGTGGCCAAAAAGGCCAATGGGATCCTGGGCTGCATTAAGAAGAGCGTCTCCAGCAGGTCGAGGGAGGTGATCCTGCCCCTCTACTCAGCCCTGGTGAGGCCGCATCTGGAGTACTGTGTCCAGTTCTGGGCTCCACAGTACAAGAGGGATGTGGAGCTGCTGGAGAGAGTCCAGCGCAGGGCCACAAGGATGATCAGGGGCCTGGAACATCTGCCCTATGAGGAGAGGCTGAGGGAGCTGGGCCTGTTCAGCCTGGAGAAGAGAAGGCTGAGAGGGGATCTAATCAGTGTATATAAATACCTCAAGGGAGGGAGTGCAGAGGACGGTCATGGTATCTTTTCAGTGGTGGCCACTGATAGGACTAGAGGAAATGGCCGGAAACTGAAACATCAAAAATTCCATAGGAACTTAAGGAAAAATTTCTTAACAGTGAGGGTGACAGAGCACTGGAACAGGCTGCCCAGAGAGGTTGTGGAGTCTCCTTCTCTGGAGATCTTCAAAACCCGCTTGGATGCAGTCCTGTGCCACGTGCTTTAGGTGTCCCTGCGTATGCAGGGGGGTTGGACTAGATGATCTCTAGAGGTCCCTTCCAACCCTAAGCATTCTATGATTCTATGATTCTATGATTCTATGAAAACCAGCACCCTCACAATCTGAGCATGCTGAATGAAATAGCCCAAATTCTGATCTAACCCAAGGGAACTGTTGTGGCCAACGTCAGTAGGGCCAGGACTGCATTAAGCACTAATTTATATGTGCAAAATTAGAGGCAGTTCAGAGCCTCAGTCCTGACTTTCTGAGACACTGGCAAGGGTGGGATTCAACATCACACCTCAGCACAAACACAGAGCTCATCCTTCCACCACAGGCAACTACTTCACTAAGTTCTCCTTCCACACGCACCTATCTGACTAGACCCCTCTTTAGCTGTTCACTCTCTAAATGGAACTGAAAGTACATTAATAGATAGGAAAGTGGGGGAAAAAAAGCTTTATTACACATATGTTTGAGCACATTTGCTTAGATTACCGCACAGCACAGCGTAGTATGGATCCCAGTCCACGCTGGCCATGTTGCCCAATGGCCTCTCACCAGCAGCACCACCTTGGCCACTGGGGCATCAGCCTCTACAGTGGCACCGCTGCCAGGCTGGACCTGCTGTGACCTCAGGCTCCCCTGCTGCCACGAGGCCTGGCGGGCACCTCGCTGCCCTCTGTGTGTCCCCACGCCCACAGAGAAGCTTCCCCCCTCAACTGCAACAAGTGATTTCATGCTTAAAACATGAGCCCTCAGCATGTGGGCTCCAGTCTTGGTACATCCAAGCTGTAACAGACAGCCCCCTTCACCCCGAGGAACCTCCAACTCCTGCTGGCACCTGGCGTGTGCAAGTGGCTGAGAATGAAGGTCACCTCACACCTTCCTCATCGTTCAAAACTCCATGGCCAGGCTGGGGGTGGCGGCAACAGGGGCTGCAGATGCCAGCCAGACTGCTCAGGCAGCCCTCCCACCCCAAGCTCAGGGCCGGGTCCCTTAACCTCCCCCAAAATCCACACACAGCTGATGAATATGGGCCATTCCTCAGCAGAGCAGGGAGCAGGAACCCAGAATAACTTGGACCTGATTCCACATAACTCCACAGCCCATCCAGCCCCATACTTGGCGAGTACACCTGCTCTGCTCCAACTGCCAACAGATGGCTGGAAAGGCATCAAATCCCATCTCACTGCAACTGAAACCAGCTCCCCGCTCACACCAGTCCTTGAGACAGGGTCAGGAGCAGAAGCCAAATCCTCAAAAAGGGTGGCAGCTCACCCACGTTTCCCCTCCAGGCCATTCAGTCTGACCAGCCAGCAGGGAAGCACAAGCCTTCTAAGGGCTCATTTTCTTCACCCTTTCCATTTAACTGACTTCCCAATTTAGCCCGGGAACAGCCGCTGCCCACAGATGGTGGGATGCATGCAGCAAATGGGTGACCCAGCAGCACACTCCAGGAGAAGCCACCCACCACCACAACACGTGCTTCTCATGCCCGGTGGATGGTTGCTTATCACATTTTAAGTGCGACTCCTCTGCAGAATTAATTTTGCATTGCTAATCGGATAGAGAAAAGGGCTGGCTTTCCTCTGCCTCAGGAGCCACCACTTGCTAATGCTCTGCTGGCCTAGTTTGGAGTGTGGAGCAGTACAAAAACCTCTGCAGCATCCACCCACACTGCCACCACAGCTACCCAGCTGCGCTACCTTCCTTCGTCTGCTCCCCCAAGGACAAACTCATCCCTGCAGCAGAGGAGAAGCCCAAAAGAAGCCTTATTTGGGGGAGCAAAAAGGGAATGGGAGATAGCCCTCGTTCTTCCTGCCCACCTTCTTCCAGACATAGCACCAATGACTCGTGCATTAGCTCCTTGCACCAGGGACAGTTATAGTGCTCATGTTCTTAAACTGAAGGAGAAGTCTTAGAGTAAGAAAAAAAAAAAAAGTTACTTAACAGTGCTTGAAGACACACTGGAGTGTAGAAACTCCAAAATAGATTTAAGCACAACCCCAGCCCATCTGATGCATTTTAGTCTCACCTGGACCAGGATCCGCCTGTTGAAATGGAGCCCAACCAACCGTGGCAGGATCAGGCAAAGCACACGGTGAGGAAATTGCTGCCCAGACCCATGGACCTACCTTCATTCGCATATCCCTAGCAAACTTCTCCAGCTCCTTCCTGACATCTGTGCGCATCATCTTGGATACATTGAGGACCAGCTGTTTCCACTCGATGGGCTGAAAGCTGTGCGGCTCATGCGGGACATATAATCCAATTTTTACTTTTTTCACTGAATGCAAGTACTTTTTATAAGAGTCTTCAAATTCAAAGATGAGGTCACTCAGAGTTCGGTAAGTTAAAGGTTTGTCCATCAAATCTGATCGCCTGCTCATGCCCAGTGAGCCATACCGGCCATTGCAGTAAATCCCAAGCACCACATGATGAAAATAGTTCCCTGAGAAGTGGGTTTTAAAGCTGATGGGGAATCGTTCCACAGAGGGCTGCCCATTCGTTAAGTATCTGGCACGCACTATGTCAAGGAAACAAGAAGTTTGAGAAGGGCACAAAACAATTACGTCTGTAAGACATTTTTAGAAGTTTTGACTGCCGGGGTCCATGCTTTCTTACAGAGATGAATTCATCCCCTCAGTGCCACAGGAACAGTAAACATCACTAATACCCCTTATACTATTGGGACAATCAGATGCAATTATTCAGCCAGGAAAGGGCCTGACTCTTACCTATGTTAACGGAGAAGGGTAGAAGGGAAAAGTGGTCAGTTTAGGATGCCAGCAGAGAGAGGAGAACCCCCAGATCCTTGGGAATCCCCCTATTTGATACCAATCCCAAATTGCTTTGCCTCCAAAAGGGAATGGTGTTTCTCTAGGTTTCCCATTGGAACTTGGTATGGCTCAGGTTGTTGGTATTCACACTTTCACACCTCCCTGCAGCCTTCAAACAGTACCACAGGTCAGAACCCGTTCTTCTCCAGGACAAGTTCTAGCTTTTAATGTATACATGGGCACTTGGCTTGGCAGCTCCTGATACAGGAGAACATCTTTGCATGTTGTACTTGTAACCCACTGCTGGGACACAGTCAAGAAGAGCTCCCAGGTCCCCATTTTTCTCCAGATACGTACACACAGCTAGGCACAGATGTTAATAAGCAAACAAGAATCAACCCAGCCACAGAGTTTGTTCCTAAATCTCTAGCCAGCTATTTCAAAGGCACCACATGAGAAGTGCAGGGACCAATACTTGTAAGGGAATATTACATGATCTTGGCTGGGAACTACACGTAGGGGTCCAACCATTCCTCGGGACCACGGAGCCTCTTGAAAAGGCAGGAGGAGAGGCTCACGCTCCCTCACGTAAGTCAGTTTGCGTCAACGCTTACGTTTCCTGCGGCTCCCTGCTGTTAATCCACACAGACAGCTGGGACCTGCTTCGTTCCAAGAGGATTCCCCGGCTCTCCAGGCAGCAGGCTGCTTTCCCTTCCAAGGTCAGGGCCGCGGAGATGGCAGAGCCCACACGGTGTTGCTTCCCCTCTCATGACACCAGCAGCCGTGACTTGGCACCTGCCCTACTCCCATGCCACGTGAACACGGACAGCCGGGCTTTCTGGCAACTGCTCGGGGCTCTGAGCCAGGACCAGCGAGGACGAACCCGGCTGCTGCTTCAGCGCGAGCAGCCGCGGCGCTCACCCCGGGACCCAGGCCCAAAGCCTCAGGCACGGCCCTACAGCCCTGCTGCACTCCCTGTGGCTCCACCAGCTCTGTGACACCAACCACAAGTCTAGGAAAGACAAGAGATGTCTGACAAGCAGAATATACACCATAAAAAATAAAGAAAAACACCACAGTTCTGATTCTGCCCAACCTGAGACCTTACCACAGCACCAGTACCACATCCTTAGATTTGATTCTGCTCCCCCATCAGCGCTCTGCATTTCACTTTTTTTTTTGTACAGAGATGCAGAAATAGCACCCAAATGTGGCCCTCACCCATTTCCAAAGCAATTTCTCAGAAAAGTATATCACTCACCTGACACTTGCACAAACTCACACTTTCAGACTCTTTAGCCAAGGTGAGCACAGCTCAGGAATGCAGTACTGAGATTCCTGAAAGACACCTAGAATCTGAGGTCAAAAGCACTGATTTAAAACAAACAAATAAAAAAAACCCACACGCCCTCTGGCCACATCTCCAGGACAACCACAGCTAAGCATCTGTGTTCAGTGTCAAATACGTTCAGCTCAGTGTCATAAGCTTTAGCAGTTGTGAGAAACGCATTAGAAGGCGCAGGAACAAACAGTGCTGTGGGCCTCACACTTCAGTATCTGCTCAAGAGTAAATCTGAACAAGTGCACAGGGCAGAGCACAGATCTCACGGCAGCACACAGACAACTCACCAAGCCAAGGTTACATACAGCCTCCTTTGCAGATCTGCTGGCCCATCTACATCAAACAGGAATGCTAGGCACCAGTTAGAAACAAGAAATAACTCTATTGTCCTCAGTGGTCTTGCTGAATCTGTTGCATCAGAACCAACTCCACCAAAAACAATAAATAAATCCTATACATCATTAGTAAAATTGAAGATTACAAACACTCTGCAAGGTCAGAATAAGGCACTACACCATTATACCCACTGAAAAAAGTCAGCCCAGTCACCTCATTTAGAAGGCCACCCTGCTCCAGGCCTTAAAGGAACATCCTGTATATATCAAAGTCAGATTACAATAACTTCTGTCCTATGGATGAATTCTTGTGGAAGCTCCTCATTGTATTTATTATTCTGTGTAACTGAAAAAGCAATGTCTTCTATTAATACCTATGAAGCTTTCAAACATCACCACTATTTTTCTCTTTAATAATAAAGGGTTTTTCTCTCCATGCTCCAACTACCTTTCTCTTAAGTCCACACAAAGCTTTTGTGGCCACCTGCCACACATACACACACTTCTGCCACAAGGTCTTGGAGAGGCTGCAATTTAATCTCATTAAATACTGGGTAGGAGTAAGTCTTCTGAGGGAGAAAATTACCCACCATCAAACAACCCAGCAACAACCACCACGGAAATTAACCTTTAGGTACAGGGTGCTTCTGCTAAGTGACTAGTTAATGAGAGCCTCCACCCGAGATGAAATACACAGGAAATGGCCTGGAAAAGAACATCAGATCTTTCCTTATTATTTCTTTTCTGTTTCACCCAAGGGGAACTGTATTGTAGCAAACAAAAGGCAATGACACACCAGCACCACAGCTGTGATCATGATTTTGAGCTAGGACTGTGACTGCAGGACTGCGAGTCAGGGAGTACATTACGCGCCACCATAGAAAAGCAGAGCAGAACGGGAAAGGGCAAAAGCAGCTTTAAAGGCAGCCCTGTGGCCTCCAGATTCTGGGCCCTCGCATAAATCAAAGCAGCTTCCCCAGCCTGTCCCTCCGGGCTGGGCAGCAGAAAAGAATGAGGTCAAAAGCAGATGCCAGGCTCCTCAGAGACCGCCCCACAGGGACATGGTCTTCCACCTCCCCGTCCCGATGTGCCTCCTCTCCCCCAACTCCCTTATGCCAGGAAACAGAGAGGACTATACCTGGAGCTTCATCTGGACACCATAAGCACAGGAGCAAGAGCCTGTCCCCATCCCTCAAACTCCCCAATCCACCCCGACCCCAAGCTCTTCTGCAGCATCACACCAGTCATTCAGCATTTCCATCTCAAAGACATCAGCACCCACTAGCCAAGGCCGCAAGGTTTAGGTAACTGATGGAGCCTGCTCTCCTACCCAGGAGATCAATTTTGAAAACACCACATCGGAGAGGAATTGCATGCAGAACATGCAACATTAGCAGGTGACAGTCATCATCACGGCATCACACAGCCTGGCTCCATAACAAGCAGTCTCTCTCAAATGCACCAGCACTGCCAGCAGCCTGCAGAGAGCCCAGTCCCCTGTTCCACGCGGTGCCCCTACAGCTCTGCAAGCCAATTCCAAGTGCACTGAAGTTGTGTGTTTCCTTAGATGCACCTTAGGGCAACCTTTCAGCTCAGACTCCTGCTCTTCACTCTAGCAATCCTCATCCAGTATAATATCAAGGTGAATGGAATTGGGATCTGAATCCCAAGGACCTTCCTAACACACTTCCATTTACAGCTGCAATTCTGCCCTATTGCACCTTTCACCCGAGATCGCCACTGAGACCATGGGAATCAATGTTAAACCACACAGCAAAGATGAGCTGCTATTTTGGATGCTTGACCTTGCCACATGCTGTACTAATATGTTAGTTCATCCCGTGTAGCCCACCACCATGCTCCAGGTTTGTTCTACTTGCCAAGTGAACCCCATGCTAGGGGTTTGGCAGGATCGGGGTGCAGATGGTGCTTGTTGCTATTTTAAGAAGATTTATTTTCAAGCATCCTTGGTTTTGATAAGCACACAGCAGGAAAACCTCAAAACCAACTTCTTGACTTAGACATCTTACCAGTTTTCATCTTTGAGGACATTCAGATCCCAGACTCAAATACAAGACAGACTTGGGATACAAAACCAGCACCCTGGACACTACATGGATTTTCCTGGGCAGTGGAGTAAAAAAGGAGCAGTAGCCCTAGTCACTACAAAAGAAAATAGGAAAGTTGGCTGAGTTAGGCTCCACAAGCAGCAGACCGGGAGTCAACCAGTTACTTTTAGCACCCTGGAGCAGAAACAGGTTGTAGCTGTGCTTTCTCAATCTGCACAGCCCCATAGAGACTCAACCAGTGCTTTACAGACAGCTCTTCTGAGGTTTTTGGTGGTGTTTTTAAAAACATTTTGGAAGATGTTATTTACCTGAAAAAGTCCAACATAAGTTTCAGGATTACTCCACAACCCAGTCTGTACCAACAGGCAATATGTACCAATGTGATCACACTGAAGGGCAGAGAGCTGTTCCTGGTCAGAATAGAAACTCTAACTCCTTGACCTTGTTTACTTCCTAGCAGAAGCCTTTATAGGGAAAACTTCCATCTCTATTTGCTTTTTTAGGTAAATAATCTGAGAAGAAGCTGTATGTGCCAGCACTGTGGCTCTGGGCCGTGAACACTGACATTTCTGGAAGTGGTTGTAACAGCTGACAGCATCCACACGGCAGCAGCTGCCTTTCTACGGCTACGCGAGCTCCGCTTACTTCCTGCCGGCGGTTTCGCACTGCGGCGAAGACCCGCAGCCAGCTGGACATGATGGGGGCAGACACTTGTAAGGGCCTGCGTCTAAACCAGCTCCTACACCGCATAAACACAAGGGGCAAAAATAGCACCACTGCCGCGCAGGCCCACTGACTGCACATGGGGGACACCAGTGGCAGGCTAAGGGACGCGTGCTGTCTCCAAGCAGTGTGCCTTCTCAGAGGGCCAGGATGCAGGAGACAACTCTTGTGCCCACCCAGGGGGATTCCCCTGCCTATTGCCCTGTTGGCACCGAGTCCTGCCCATGACAGGAGCCAGCAGCAAGTCGTGCCAGAGCTGCCAGCCAGGAGGGCCCAGGCAGCAGGGCACCAGGAGAGAGCACCGCTCCCCCTTGCCTGGCACCCCAAGGGGCAGAGCAGCCCCACGGCAAAGGCAAGAACAGTAGGGGATGGGGGAGAGAGCATTTCTTACAGCTGTGTGGGGGAAGAAATGCCCAAGTCAGTGTACAGTGAGGCCACAGAGCCAGGAACAGCTCGACTCAACCTCAGATTTGAGGTAGGCACCAACATCAGCTGTCTGATCAGAGCAGCCAGTCAACAGCAATTCCCCAAGTGTGTTTAAGCCCCTAGTTATCTCTAGTACCCCAACCTACAAGTAGTTCTCTGCCAGCTGCAACACCAGCAAGCATTTCCTCTGACAGTTTCTGGGGTAACTGTGTTTTCACTAAAAACCCTACTCTGTCTCATTAACCAAAGTCCGATGAACCTGGTATCAAGCAGATGAACCCTCCTTACACCACTTGTGCTATTCAACTCCATACTGGTTTAAAAATGTCCCCTGTTTAATCAAAACCAGACAATGCAGTGATGCTTCTTGTCATACGGAGGGACTTGGGAGGCTTATGGAGGGACACGTGCAGGAACCTTCCCAATGAAGTCTGGCTGAGTCCAGCACAGAAAAGCACAGGCTGTTCCTGTCCTCTTGCCATTCCCCAAGCAAGGAAAGGTCAAGCAGGCCCTCTGAACACCACAGCAAGCTGCATCACCCCACACACCCTTCACTAGAAGTCAAGGGGATGAAAGCAGGCTGAGGATGAGAGAGGGCACAGCTTTATTTAGGCTAGCAGAGCTGAAGCTGCTAGCTCAGAATGCGGGGGATCTGGAAGAAGATGAACCTCACACTTCACAGTTGCCTGATAAAGCTTCAAGCTTCAGCAAACACAGAGGAGCTATTTTTTAAAAACAACCAAGGAACTTCTGGCAATATCAGAGAGCCTTTGACTGCCAGACATAAACACTCAGAAAAGTTTCAAGCCTCAGTCTGGATTCACATTGTAGCTCCTGCAGAGTCCAGGAGTATCAAGATCCAAGGAACTCTCTCACACTAAAAACCACTTACTCCCAAGCAAGCGAGGTCTCCACCAGGCAAGAGAATCAGGGTGAGCATGGGACTCCAGCAGTGATAAATACCATGCACTGATAAAATGCACCAAAGGCGCAATACAGAAGCTACTAAATCACCTCTTCCCTTCAAAGCCACTTCCGTATTGCTCTATTCCTCCTCATTTAATGACATTACTCAGTGGGAGGAGGTCTTCTAACACACTGCATGTCCCTGACTGTCACCTTACATGAACTGGGATGGGCGCACTTGGGTCGATGACAGCAAGTTACACTCATCTGTCACAGACCACGCTGCATGACGCTCCCCAAGGGCGGATGCACCAATGCCCCTTCCTCCTCCAACATTTTGCTCTCCTTACTTCAATAAAGTGGGTACAGTATGAGTAAAATTCCCTCGACGCCTTTTGGTTCACTGTTCCTTTTCTTGACATAAGTAGTTTCGATCCTGCACCCCGGCGGTGAATGCACCATTACTCTGCTGATTTGCAACCGAACAAAGGAACACCCTGGATTAGACGGCAGGAGGACTGCCCCCGGTTAGGCACCGATGAGCAGACCATGTAAGCGGAGACACGCAAAGCCTGCACAGTCACACAGAGCGGGAGATCCATATCTAACACTACAAGATTTTTACAAGCATTTAGTAATCTTGTAATAGCAGCTCCCTTGGCACACACAGAAAAGGTAGCTCCGTATTTAACCCACGGCAATATAGAAATGGTTCAAGATGCATCTAGTGCAAAAGCGGTTACGCAGCACTTAATTCTGCACCAAGAAGGATTACGGGAGCATTTTATAGTAAGACGCACGCTAAAAGCTAACGGCACGAGCCGGCAAGCAGCTCAATTAAAGCGACATCTTGCTAAGCGGCTCCGCGCGAGCCGGCCTTTGAAGGAAGGCTCGCAGAGGCCGCGCGACGCAGCGCGGCCCCTCTCGGTATCCAAGCAACACCGCGGGGCCCGTCAGCGCACAAACTGCGATCAGCGCCCGACACCGAGGGGCAGGGAAGGGAGAGAAACACGCACGCGCCGCGACGCTCCGCTCAGGCACGTTCCCGGAGATTGATGTGACACTCAGGAGAGGAAACAGAGGGAAACAGCATCTCTTATCTGATAACCACCCAACCTTGGAAACCGAGTCACAGACCTCACTGTGTCTGTATATGGAGGCTGATGCTGCATATCAAAACCTCAGGGCTAGAAAAAAGTGGAATATATGTATTTTCAGCAAAGTTAACCAGCTGCTGTGAAAGAGATCGGCATTGTGCACACGCAGCATGACACGGCCAGGCTCTGCAAGGACACAGGCAACAGAGGTCAGCTGCAAAGCTTGTGTATTTTCACAGCCTGCACACTCCCCACGGCCGCACACTTTTCACACTCGCATCTCGCAAGCAAAGACTTCAGATTTTTTGTTGGGCGATACAGAGGGACATGAACCTGCCACAGGCTTACCAGGCCAGTAGATATGCATTATTCTTATACAAAAGACTTCAAAGTCAACGACTAAGAACTATGGAGGACGACAGGCCTGCGCCATTCCCTCCCCTCCCGAGCGCAGTTGAGAGCGGCATCGATGCCTGCCACGGACCTCGAAGGACAGCAGGGCCTGCATCCAGCATCAAGGCTCACATACCACACATAACAACCCTTGCCCGCTCGCCCACGTTGCTCTTCCCACTGTTGATCATATGCATAAAACACACTGGGTATATGATTACTCTCAGGGCCCTGCCTCGCTCACTTCTGGTGCTTTAGGATGACAGAGGTTAATTTGGCTTCCTGATCCTCTGGTGCTCTCACTGCACATCAGTCTTTAAAAGCAAATATTCTTAGCTTTGCTAGGCTTGTGGAGGTAATGAGCATTGTTTTGCTCAAGCATTTAACTATAAGATGAATGCTTTTGCACAAAGCATAGGCATGGCCTTGGAGATAAATCCAGTGAACAGGACCCGGTCACGCAAGCATTAGACAAGCACAGCACAGAGCTCAGGCTTCACAGGCATTAGGTAGCTCTGACAGTGATGAGCACAGGAAAACTAATGGAGGGAGCCCGAACTGTGTAGGCAGATGCTTAGCTGGGCACTCAGGGTCAAGGCCTCACATGATGCAAGTTACCAGGGCAGGAGGCAAAGCTGGCACTGCTGGAATTAATGTCAAGAGACACTTGGAAACATATGCACACAGCACCCAAGTTCCTACTAACAAATCTAGTTGATTCGGCAACGTGCCGATCGATACCGAGACTTTCCAGGTTGTTCACACTCACCCTCAGCTGCAGGCATCTTGAACAGCATCCAAGATGGGCAATATATTAAACAGTGCTCCAGTAGAACAAGATATAGACATGTGAAAGGATACATCCCCAGGATAACTGCTTCAAGGCATTTGATAGGTAAGGACTCTCTGGTCATTTCTCTTGCTGTCTCCATTAACCTAGAATGGAAGCAAAAAGGTTTTCAGACATTTCAGTCAGAACAATTGACAGGAATCAGAGCGTCCTCACTTAGATCAAGAACCAGACGCCTCTCATTCTCATCTCAGCAAGTGACAGTGAGCATGAATCTCTTCAGTGACTTGCCTCAGTCACTGACTTCAGCTCTATTGATCTCTGGAGAGAAGAAAAAAAAAAAAAAAAAAAAAAAAAACAAACAAAAAAAACACCGAACAGGAGTTTGGCATCCCAGTGTCTTCCACACCTTGACAAAGCATTGGAAAAATGCAGTGCTCTGCTTTCCTCAGGAACTCCATATGAGCGTCACCCCAGACTACAACACAACTTGCTGCACTGCAAGATGACAGTTGCACAAGCTCACACATCAGGACTAATTTAGCTCATGTCTAAAACACCCCTGGCTCTCCTCTGGAGAGAGAGAGAGAAGGGAGGAGAGAAAGAAAAAAAAAAAAAAAAAAAAAAAAAAAAAAAAAACACACACACAGAGGAAGGTTAGAAGCCTACATGATGAAGTCCCCTTGACCCTTGGCTATAAGGGCAGCAGAATATAGTGATTTAAAGTAGAGCTAGTGCTTCTTACTGAAGTCTGCTCTGCAGAAAGCTCAAACACGACAGACATTGCACACAGACAAGGAAAAGGATTTTAAAAAAGGAAACCGTTAAAAGTCTTTCTATTGGAGATAATGATAAAAATATACTTCTCATACCATTAGAGTTCTACTTTTCTCCACTAGCTCTCCTATCTTAGGCATTGCAAGCCTTATACTCAGCGCAAACGGCAACAGAGCTGGCTGTGTTATTACTGCCTGTCACAGCGATTCCGTCCCCAGTTCATCCAAGTTGGAAACCATCGTTTCCTTTGTAAACAGCAGCCCTCCTCACAGTGGCTGCAGCGCAGAGCACAAGCGGGCGCTGCTCTGCCTCCGACGCGCTCGCAGGCCGCGCAGAAACCTCCCCGCGCCGGCAGCGAGCGGCAGCCGCGGCCTGCACGCACAAAGGGGCCCTTCATGGCCCCCAGCAGCTCCTCCACCCAGGCAGGAGCTGCCGCAAGGCCTCACGCCAGGCAGGAAGAGCAGCATGAGGTGAAAATTCACAGGACAAATCCACAAACGACAGGAGCTACTGAACTTCTTAATTTTAGCTTCAGGGGAGAAAAAAAAAGTTGCAATTCTAAGTGTGGCAGCCCACTGTACATGGAAGGCAGGGAAAGGCTTACATTGCAGTTTCCAGCTATTTAGTAGCAGATAAAGGAGCTACTTTCAGTAGCTGTACGACAGTAGCTGTTCCGCTGTTTTATCTTGACTCTTATCTATACAAGTTTGTTTCAATAGCAAGAGCACTTCTACCACATAATGAATATAGCAACAGATCTGTAACATTCTCCCTTTGTGTGAGAAAGCCGCAGCAGATGTTCAAATGCCTTCTTGAGTCTATTGTCTGGCAATGGTATGAGCCAATTTTTCTTTACAGCTCCATCAGGATTCCTTAATAACATGGTGTGTGCAAAGAGCATTCTTTTTTCCTTCCCTGTTATTTAGTTGCATAATTCCCACACGACTGCTTCTACTGCACTCTTACTGCAACTGATTATCCATTATATTTGCAGCCACAGAAATGTCTGTCTTTACAGAATGATGTGAGCTGTAGTTTCTCAGAGTCCCTAGAATCTTGCCCAAACCTCACAGAATAATTGAGGTTGGAAGGGACCACTGGAGATCATCTAGTCCAACCACTCCTGCTCAAGCAGGGTCATCTAGGGCACATGTACCAGAACCCTGTCCAGGCCGCTTTTGACTATCTCCAAGCCTGGAAACTCCCTGATTTTTCTGGAAATCTGCTCTCGTACTCCGTCACCCTCATGGTAAAGCAGCTTTTCCTCATGCTCAGACAGAATTGCCCATGTTTTCCCATTGCTTCTTGTCCTATTGCTGGACACCACTGAAAAGAGCCTGGCCCTGTCCTCTTCGGACACATGTATTCATTGATCAGATCCCCCTGCCTTCTCCAGGCTAATCCAGCTTCCTCCAGGGTGGAGGAAGGCTCTCCACCCTTCCTCCTATGGGAGATGCTCCAGTCCATCATCTTAGCCCTTCACTGGACTCGCTCCAGTAGCTGCAACATCTCTCCCAGGCTCTGGGGAGCCCAGAACTGGACACAGTTCTCCAAGCATGGCCACATCAGCACTGAGTAGAGGGGGAAGATCACCTCCTGCAATCAACAGGTCCAGTCCCTCAACTCGCAATTAACTGGAGGGAACAGCACAACTCCACACTTACTTAGATCACACAGTCACACACAATTACTTTGGGCAGGACAGAGATACTTTGTTCCTCACCCGTGGTCAAATCTATAGCGTAGCGCAGAAGTTTGCAGAGACTTCACAGCTTATTGTAAGGCCAGTAAAACAAGTTTGTTAGTGCTTAATTAATAGTATTTAGCTACACCTGTATTCTGGATTTGTGCAAATACAGCAAACGCAGGCAAGATGAGGTTCACTTTCAAGAGCTGTTTGCCAGTACAACGGGAACAATATACAGTTTGCTTGATGACATCTCTGCCCTGACTTACACAGCTATGTCGACAGAAATCTAAGGTTTTCAAAAGTGTTATCTCTAGTCTATACAAATCCAAAGAGTGTCTGGCAGTGTCTGACTTTTTTCTCAACAGAGGCTTTAAATACTGAATCATGTCAAGCTTGTCTTCCCTTATTGTTATGAGCCACCTATAGATAATTTATGTTCCTCTTCAGCCCAGCCAGGCATTTTTATTCCCTCATGGATCACATTGACACTCACAGTAAATCCCCATAATATCTAGACCTCCCTCCATAATAGAAATGCTCATTAATATGCTCCAGCTGTTTTAGGACACTTCCACATGAATTTATGAATATTCAGTTTCCATCTAGTGTCCAACTTGCTTGCATCCAGACATTGCTGCCTTGAAGACAGATATTGTAATACTTTCATTAGCTCCAAGCCTCTAATACCAGATAAGCAATATGTTTAATATCAATAAACCAAGGATCTCAGAACAACCTCTGCTTCCAAGAGCCAGGGGAAACTGAAGGCACGCAGCATCTCACTGGACTGACCTGCTAATACAAAGTTGGTCACGCAGGTGCCCTGCTGTTCCGGAACCAGTAAGGGCAAGAAATCCTGTACTTTTCCTGCATGGTTCCCCAGGCTGGGATCAAGGCCTTGGCTAATAACAGCAATAACAACAAGCAGCCAAGGCTCCTGGCAGCATTTGGAGGAACTCCGGCATTCTTGCTGCCAGGGCCGCTCTCTCCTAGGCTACAGGCGCGGATGCTGGAAGAGCTCCCTCCTTTCGCTCTCCTCCGTCCCCACATCCCGCTTGCTGCTCAGCGGCACACGCGGCCGCCCGCACACCGCGGCGGATTTGTCAGGAGCAGCCCTTGTTGTCCCGGCACAAGGAGCCTGCTGTTACCAAACATCCTCCAGACAGACTCCTCCAGCCTGTGGCTCCTACGTCAGGCGCCAGCACAGAACAAAGCGGCTCCAAGACACAGTTCAGATTTCTCGCAAAACACGACACCTCCCAGGGAAAAACAAAACAGCGGAGGTGTGGGTGTTTATTAAACTGATGGAAAATGGACTAGCAGGGGGAGGGAAAAAAAAAAAAAAAAAAAAAGGTCACCAAGAACTATACAAGGAGCCATCCTCAGCTGCAAACAGACTGTCACACAGCTCAGCTCACACCCAAGCTGATACAGGAAGGTCTTTGAGCACCTACAGGGAGATCTCAGCGTTACTCCTCTTTTCACAGCTTGTGAGAATAAAATAAACAAACAAATAAGACCAAAAAACCCACCAGCATAAGTTCTCCAGCCCCACTGCAATATGACAGATTTGGGACTATGCTTGTAGCAGCTTCACTACTCTTAGCACTCCTGGTAACTTTGAAACCACTGGAGGAAGGAGCCAACAAAGATGGGCAAAAACTAATGGATTTAATGCTGTGCAATACACGCCAGGTGTGACGTGACAAATTGCCATCAAGGTCCCTAGACATTAGGCCCTTTCTTGGTGCGCACTCAGTAACTCTGCAGAAGTCATGTCAAAAAAGTCCACATAGGAACACAACAGGAGAGAAGTCAAGTAAGAGTTCCCAAGCCACCAACACCAAGGCAGGTGAACAAGGGAAAAGTGACCACTTAAGAAAGGATCCAAAAGCACAGGTGCATCTCCAGAGGGGAGCATTACCTCAGTTCACTTTCAGCAAGAAGTACAGTCCTCTTCAGCCAGAGCTTTACCAACCTCAGGAGAATGAACTTTTCAAGCCATAAATTCTGAACAAAATCCACTTTCATCTTTCATGCCCTTGGCAAAGGGTAATGGGAAATATTTAAGAATAAGTGACCAGCCTGAAAATTATTTTAAACTTCTATAAACCCATCCATCATTCAAGGCATTAGATTTTTTCTAAGGAAGTCCCACCTGGTAAGTCAGTGAAAACTCCATCAAAGCGGAATGTGAAAGACAGCTGCCAGCAAGGTGAAAACCTGAAGTCTAGAGCTGTAATGGGAACTGGAATTTACAGCGACAGCCATTAGATTAACAACAGACAGCTGGGGAGAAAGAGAGTTAGCACAAGCCGCAGGAGTAATTACACTCTGCTCATCTAAATAGCCCCCTAAGTAAAAGCATGATGCTGTCAGCATCACTGCCTGCCCTAATCTGCCAAGTTTCTGGGTCCTGTTAGAGTGCTGTCATAACCACGATGCAGTTCTTGCATACAAGGGGATCCCAGTGCCAGGCTCCTTTTGCACACATTCATACTGGCACTGCGCGCTGCATCGTCAATCGAAGCACAAACCAACCACACGGAAGAAACAACAAGAGAGGAACAGGGTCACAGCCCTAAATAATTCATCATGATCCTCCCGGGGAAAGGTCTGAGACCAAGGCAAGATCCAGACCCCACAGCATTTTGCACAGTTCATCTCCTGTCATCAGCAAAGGACATTACACCATGACCAGAACTTCAGCGCTTACGTGGCTCCCATACAAACAGCCTGGTGCTCCCAACCAAACACCAACAGGTAGAGACTGTTGTTCCAGCTACTTACATTCAGCTTTGGCCTAAAGCTATGCAGGTGCTTCCACAAGGCTGCTGAGGGAGACCAGCTCTTCCATGTGCTGGCTCTCCCTGGGTCCATTTGCCACCTGGCAGCAGGAAGGGACCCTCCTGGCAAAGGCAGCAGTAGAACATACACATTTTGGCCTTGCCAAGGCAGCCCTCCCATGCTACAGCACCATATTGCGTCATGGCAGGTGACCTTTGGTGTTCTCCTGGGACACAGGGCACTAGAGCACTTCTGGAGACACTTACCCACTTAAAGGCCTGGTTTTTCTAATCTCGAAGAACTGAGTTCCTGTGTGATTGTATCTGAGTTTTGTCTGTTAAGGGAAAGCAATGTAAGAAACAGTCAAACAACAAAGCCCGAAGGATAAATTTCCATTCCAATTGAAAAATAAAGCAAACAGTAATGAGTGATTAATTCTCACCATAGAGATGAAACAAGGGTATGGGAAACAGTTACAAGGAGGAAAAAAAAAAAAAAAATACACCAACCAATATTAGGTGGAAAGTCTTGCAAAAAAAAGGCCATAAGTCTAATTGTAACATACTAACACTAATGCAGCTTGGCATTTGATGGTTATGAATTCTCTTTTCCCAGAGTTTGAAAAAGCTTCCCCTTCAGGCAAGGGAAAACATTTATAGCCTACTCAAACCAATCATCATTCATCCTTTGAACAAAAATTTGCTTTCTTTAATTTTAAACTCAGACACAGGGAGCAACAGCACAGCAGGTGCATCCAATAACATCCAGGAACTATAAATCATTCTCTAAAAAAATACAATTCCCTTAAAATATAAATAACAGCAGTTAATGTAAATATGTAAATAATAGTGCAGCACAAGAACATCAGTTAACAGTACAACCACAGGTGAAAAGTGCATGGCAAAGAATGCCAGGGGACAGACAACCCGTCAACCAACGTCATGCCCATGCACTTCCTTTTGCTGGGTTATTTTTCTAGCAGAATCGGCTCCCAACCCAGCCACTGTAACATTTATATAGAACTGAGGTGGGAAAACCAGGACAAAGGTGGGTGACTCTGCAGAGGCAAAGGGTGTCTAGCAAAATAGCACAGCTACTGACCATATAACTATGGCCTAAATAAGCCTCCAAATCATGCCAGGCACCTGGATGTTCACAAATGACCTCAATTGGAGTGCAGAGTTCTCCAGAAATAACACTTTCCTTCCTGCCTGCCTTTGAAGCTTAATTCATGAGCCCCTTTCACAAAGGGCTCTGAACAAAACATATAGCCTCTTTGAGCCCTAAAAAGAAACTAGGAGCCTGCTCCCCAACCCCAAACTTTGAAACCTTTTTGAATGCTGAGCTAAACCCCATGTCCAAGGCCTGATTTTACTACCTACCAGAGTGCAGGCTTTCAAGACTACTATGAAAGAAATGTATTTGAGCTCCACAGGACAGAGTCTGCTCTCCAGCACACCGCTCCTTGCCATGATAGGCGAGGAGAGCACAAGCTTCTCTTGTCCTTCCTGAGCAGCCCATGTGCAGCAGAGATGCCTCCCCTTGTTGCTGCTCTGCCTCTCCAAACACACAGCTCCTCTTTCCTCCCTCCCACTGTTCTTGCTCTGTTATGGAGAGCACAAGACTCATGATGTGCTTCAGAAAGGGCTCAAAAACAAGAGGAGAAAAGGAAACCTCCAGTTGCATCCAGCCCTGTGTGGGTTGGACTACCCAGTTCCAGAGCCAGCATGGCTGGGTTCGCTGCCCTATCCCAGTGACAAGCATCCCACGCCAGCCAAGGAATGTAAGCAGCAAGTTCAGCCCTCAGGGAGCACCTAAGGGCTGCCTGTGCAGAGAGAGAAGTGGTTTGCAAACACAATAGCTCTCCCTTTGTTGCTTTGTGAGGAGGTGCCATAATATCCCTCCAGGCACCACAATCTGATCGTAACAACCTCATAAACCAACTTCCAAATGAGCATTTCTATTATTACAGAGACGTCACTTCAGGTAAACTCTACAGTATCATTTAGAGGTAATTACATGGCCCGGATGATTGCTGTGACAAGTTCGGTGTTGTAGGTGCTATCACGAGTCCTTAGCTGTGCTGACAGAGGAGCCTCCTCACTCCTGCACAAAGCCCAGCCCTTGCAAATGGTGGATGGGGGCTTCAGTCCATCCCCAGCAACTCTCGGCCACACTCCCTGCTGGGCAGCCTCCCCTGGAGGCCACGTGCTCGAGAAGGATACTGCAGCATCTTCATGTAGGTCTGTATTGCCTGAAGCCATTCCGGGATGGACATGCAGAGCTTGTAGTTTGGCACTGGTGGCACTGAGGGCTGGACAAAAGACAAATAAAAGAGGTTAGACAGTTGCAGCTCAGGTGTGTGATTTACTTGGGCAGAGACATGTGCTTAGCGCAACACGGCAGAGCAGCACAGATGGCTCGAACCCCGCATGAACTCGGGCATCAGACGGAAATCGCCCTGCTTCCAGCACGGTCTGTGCACGCACCGCGCTAGCCCGGCTGCGCTGGAACGACGGGACCAGGACAGGCCCCGGCACAGCCGCCACAAGCAGCACAGCCGCCCACGGCCCTTGAGCACCGCCCCACACCAGCAGGCGAGCTAGCCCAGAAGCCAGATGCTTTGCATTTTTTTTTTCCTCAGCATAAAATAGAAGAGGAGAATTCTACGCAGTGCTGGCTTTGTCACCCCCCCCCCCTTCCCCAAAATTCACTTTGAATTTTTGGTTTCCTCACCTTCAAGGGAAAAGAGATAAAAGGACTCAGATACCCTAATTCTCCAGCTGCTGCTATGAGCACCACGCTTGCCAGCCACAACAGGCAGCCACAGGCCCCAGCTAAGGCTGCAAAACCAGGGATGACTGGGCAGCTGGGCAGTCACCTGGGGCCCAGATTTTTAATGATATTAAGATATAGGCTAGCACCTTAATGTGATTTTAAAAAAAAATCCCCTAAGGTGCTTAGGCAAAAGCAGATGTCTTAAGAAGCCTGGCCTTCAATCCATACTTAATCCTCATAGCTAGGTGGCTCCTTAGCCTATAACCCCACAAAGAAGGAGCAGGGCCTTGCCATAAACACCTGTATTTTAAGGGCAAGGCTGCAAAATACACAGTCAGCTTATGTCAAGGCTGGGGAACAGAGGGTGAAGCAATAAAATCAAAGCCCCAAGAGAAATACCACAGCAGAAGTCAGTACTGCATAGCCTCATGAGCTTGCAAACCAACAGACAATCTAACATGAGAGAGCTTCATACATTTACTGCTACACAAATATTACAGCACTTTTGCTTTCTGTTAAAGCAGTCACCGCATACTCACCAAAGTCCTTCAGAAATGGGCATAGGCTAGCCCTAAGTTTCATTTTGCAGATTATGAAGTGAAAAACACTGCTCTGAAGACTAAGTCAACTATGACAGGTAAGATGCAGGGAAAAAAAAAAAAAAAAAGAGAAAGGTCCCATACTGTAGAGCTGTCTCCATTACACTGACTTTCCCCTACAGAATCCCACCTCACAAACAGCATGAGGTTTTGCTTTTGCTTTCAGAGAACAAGGCACCCATAACCCCAAGGAGATCAAATACCTGCTGCAGCCAGACAGTAAAAAGGTGTCAGAAGGGAAAAACAAACACTCCTGTTTTATTGGTATATAGAAGAGTATTTTAAAATGGAAAGGAAACAGATGGCCAGGCCTCCAACATGCCATCAACACTAGCACCATAAGAGACCAAAAAAAAAAAAAAAAAAAAAAAAACTAGTAATTCTGCACACAGGGGGTTCAGTGGTAACAAGTGGACATTACTAGCAAGTATCATTAATGTTTCTTAATCACTATTTCCACACACAACCTCCTCAGAGATCATTTTTCTGTTTCACAAGTTGCCTCCTCTCCCCCTACCTCAGTCTTTGGAATTTGGGAGCAGTAAATATTCACCTGTCACTCCTGGTGCTACAAAGCAGCTGTACTAAATACACTCAACAGCAAGTAGTTGAAAAGAAGCAAGTAGCTGAAAAAGAGAGAGTTAAGGTGGGCTTTGCCAGGTCCTTCCAGATGAGTGTAACAGCAGCAGGAATTACTTCACCTAAACACTCCTCCTCCTCGAGGCAGCTTGGCCATGTCAAGCACAAACCCAAGAAGGGGTTAATGTGAGCACTGGACACTGGTGCTGCCTAGAACACACTGAAGCCAGAGAACCCTGAACAGCCATGCCTTGAAACTGCAGCGCAAAGCCCCTCTCCGGCCTGCATCACCTCTCCCCCATTCCCACCTCCCAGCCCCACAGGAGCTGCCTTCTCTCCAGGCTCTGGGTCACCGGGGCCGAGGGCACTGCCAGCAGCATCCAACATCTCCCTGCCATGCTGAGATTCCTCGGCCAGGTCCGCGGGCTACACACAAACCTGGCTTTTTCAAGCGGTAAAAGGATTTGCAACTGGATTCCTGAATTTCCAACCTTCCACAGCTATGAGGAAAAGAAACAGTGCGCGACGCAACGCACGCGGCAGAGGCTGCCGGCTGGGAGCCTCTTACAGAGGAGCACGGAGCGATTAGCAGGATCGCGCAAGGCTAACGACAAGGCAGCCGGCTCTTCCGGACCTCCCTCCGAGACCACCCGGCTGCCGGGAGAGCCCCGAGCGCAGCAAACAGGACGGGGAGACGCACCAGGGCCAAGTGAGCAACTTATTTCTACTTCCCAGGTCCTTCTATAAACGCTACCAAATACTCCACAGGCCAGCCTATACCATCTGCACACTCGCTTCCCAGGTCTGTCTGGAAAAACACCTAAAATCCACTTACTCCTGGAAACAGTCCCACTAACCTGACCAAGGGATTCGATGGGCCCAGGTAACCCAGGGGAGTTCTTGGGAGCACTCGTGGGACTCGGTTCCCTATGGCTTGCTTAGGGAAGGGACACACACCACTCGGGGCTGCAGCACTGTAACACTGCTCACTACACAGTGTTTAGGATACGGTGCCACACACATTAGACTCTCAACATTTATAGGGGCTGCTACGATCCCACCACCCCTCCCATGGTCCCTACAAAAACACAGTGCGCAAACTCAGGGAGGAATCCAGCCAAAACTAACCCTGAGGAAAACCGACAACAAATAAAAACAAATCCACATCCTGATCCCAGCACTGAGGGGAAAGGGCAGGGTGTGAGCAGGGAGACAGGGGCAAGCAGCAGTGCCCTGCACACATCTCCCCACCAGCAGCAGGGGGATGGACCCCGGGCATGCAGGCAGCATGGGTGAGGAGCCAGGTCAGCAAAATGTATTCCTACAAGTTAAAGCAAGCCCAGGGCAGCCACAGCTCCGCACGACGAGGCTGGAGCCCCTCAGGACACGTCACAGGACAGGCGCTCGCCGCCAGCAAGAGTTTGTAGGGGATGACAGAAGTGCTGTGAGGAAGTGCAGACACAGCACTACTGATCATGAATTTATAAAGCAAGTGAAACCCTGAGAGCAGACAGACTGAAAATCCTTGACCTTGTATCAGTGTTCCTACGCAGTGACGGCTCCAGAGACAGCAGAGCTCATGCAGAGCAAGAAGCAGAGCTAGATGTTTTATTAGAGCTGGACACCATCCTATCACTGAACTTGCTCTGGTCTTAGCTCACCACAGACCCCCAGTGTGAACCTCATCTCACACGACTCCATATTTAACAAATACAAAGCCACTTCTTTGCTAATTCAGCCTGAAAGTACTCTCGGTGTTACTTAGCATAAACGAAGCTGACATATGGCAGCCCTCAAAGCTAGTGACATTTAATTCCTTAGGACTCACAAGCATCCCCAACACCACAGGCGAGGTAAAGGATTGCACAGCACTCCTGAGCAGGCAACCTGCACCAGGCCCAGAGCTCAAGCCACAAGCCCTAGATGGGCCTGCAACCAAGCGACCCTTGAGAGTCTGAAGCTCGCCCAACCCCAGCCAGATTAGCCACCTGGGAGGACCCGGCTTTGCTTCCCCAGGAGCTGAACATCGTCAGCCCCCAAGCTCTGCAGCAGGAGAGGTGCAGCCCCACATTCCTGCAATTTGCATTTGTTCCAATAGAGACAACCTTGCTGATGAGTCAAAAAGCTACTTAGAGCCCTGCATGTGTGACTGCTGGGACTAATACCAAGACGATTAGAGAAATCAATTGCAGCTTCCTGGGAAGGGATGAAAACTGCCTCCTGTCACTAGGGATTAAAAACAGATCCTAACCAAAAAGCGCAGCTGCACACACAGCCCTTACGGCCTCCACCAGCTACCAGTGCAAACAAATGGAAAGCTCCCTTCTCAAACACCAGAACAAGCAAGCGGTTTCTCTCACTGCTTCAGGCTGGTACCACCACTTATCTTTTGCGGGAGGCAGCATAGCCATCAGCATGAGTCTGTTAAAAAGCTGTTCCTTGATTTACACAACTCTCCCCTCGTATTTCCACTCTGGCCAGAAATGACTATCGCAACTTTAGCAACTCAGCACCACATTGTGGGAAACAAATCTACTCTTACCATTCACCCACCCTGCTGAGCTTTGCTATCTTTAATAGGGACCAGGCAGTCTTCAAACCTGAGCACCCAGACCTCAGGCTTAGCCAGGAAAATCTAACGAGTCAGAGGAGAAACTTTTGTCCTCAAAGAAGCTAATCACTCTGCAATGGGACCTTCCGGCATTCCAGTGGTGAAAAAGCTTGTGCTGATCAAGAATTAGTCATTCAACTTTTGAAGGAGGAGGAGGACAATCTGCGAAGCTATGCCACAGCTTAATGAAGCCGACTTCACAGCATTCTTCCTCCTACCCAGCTCCAGGAGACACAGCGCAAAGTTAACTTTGTGTTTCAACCCCAAAAGCACCTGCACGGGCACTGCTCTTAGCCCTCCCGCAACGCCACCACCGTACCCGGCGGCTGCGGCACTCGAGCCACAGCCGCGTCTCTGACGGATGCTGTGTCAGGCACCACGGATATCGCAAGTGAAAGCCACATGCTTTGGAGCTGGAAAGCAAGGGGAGGAAACCAAGTCTCCAGCGTGTGCATCGCTCTCTTGTAATACCAAACAGACCTCCAAGCTGCTCAAAATTACCAGCACAGGCTGGTAATACTGCCAAAACAAGAAATTGTGCCCTCTCCCTCCCCCTCAAGTGTTTGTGCATGTATGAGAACCACCACATTACAGAACTGAGAACAAACCCTGCAGAAAATGATTATTCTTTAGCTGGATCAGTTCCCTCACTCAAACAAAGGCTCATTCCCATACACGCAAAGAAGTAGGAGCAGAGACAGCAGAGATGCCCCTTCTGCATCTACACGGAACTAAAGAGACTGCAGAACAGACAAAAATCCTCCTTTGCTTGCATCTCATCTGCAAAGTGCCTTCACTATATGACCCTACACTGCCTAGTTCCCTGCACACACAATTTATCTTTGCTACTCCAAGGAAAAAGGGGGGGAAAAAAAGCCGTATATTTCGGTGTCATCCTGAAATGTGAAAACACTACCCAGGCCATCTCACCCCAGGGAGAAAAGGGATATGATCCTGCACTGACTTCAGCCATCACTTTAGATTAATGCTGCTGTGCTGGGAGGAGCGAATCAAGCCCAAAGTCTGCCAAAACAGACAAATCAAACACGCTGCGATCAGCACTGCCGCAGCCGGCACCGACACCAGGCAGAGCAGTAGAAAAGCCTTAGAATAACAGGAATAAGGCAGGCAAAAGTATTTCATTTGGGTTAATAAAAAAAAAATGGGGGGGAGGGGGGGATGAGTTTTGAGCCCTGTAAGTTGCTTTGGAAGCCAGGTCGCCTTTTAGGAAATGCTCGAGTTGCACAGAACGGAGCAAACGTGCTTTGAATGGAATAAAGCACGTGATACCTAGGGACTATTTTTTATTATTATTTATTTTCCTGCTTTCTCCTCGCCTCAGTGGAAACCCAACAGAAAGGGGAGCAGACACTCCTCCCTCCTCCTCCCCCTCCCGCCCCACCGGCCCCGCGGTGCCCACCCCGCAGCCGCCCCGCGCTGGCCGCGGGGACACTCACCCTGGCGAGGCGCGCGGCGCTGCGGATGGCCGCGGCCACGGCGCTGCCGTCGGGGTGCACCCGCTCCACGTGGCCCCACATGCGCTCCCACGTCTGCCCGTCCAGGGGGAAGCCGCTCTTGTTGACGAGGAAGAGCACCCCGCCGTCGCGCTCCTCCTCCTCCGAGCCGCCGCCGGAGCCGCCGCCGCCCGCCGCCCGCGGCTGCGCGCTCCGCGAGCGGCCCCCCGCCTTGGCGCCCGCCGCCCGCCGCGCCGCCCCGGCGCCGCCGCCGCTGCCGCCGCCCGTCATGGCCCCGCGGCCATCGCCGGCGCACGGAGCTCCACCGGCGGCGCGGGCAGCGGCGTCACCCGCACGGCCGCCCGTTACCGGCACCGCTCAGCATCACCCCCGGCGGGGGCAGCCGGCGCCGGCCGCGCCGCGGGGCGGAGCGCGCGGGCCGGCCTCAGAGAAGGGGCCCTTTGGAGCCGCCGAGCGCCGCCCGCCGGCTCCGCTCCGTCCCGTCCCGCCCGTCGGGTCCCGGCTCGTCTCGGCGCCGCCCGCCCCGCACCTGGCCGCGCCACCGCCCTACGCGCGCCACCGCCAACCGCAGCGCTCCGTGCGGCCGCGCCGCGCCCCATTGGCCGCCGCAACAAAGAGGGGCGGGGCCAGCGCTGCGCCCCGCCCCGCCCGCCGCGCCCCGCCCGCCGCGGCGCCCCCTGGCGGGCGGGGAGCAACGGGCGCGGGTCAATGTCCCCCCACGTACACAGACATTCCCAGCGCATCCCGGTTCGGTTCCCAGCACAGAGCTCCCGGTGCGCGTCCCTGCCGCTCCCCGGGCCCGGCTGCGAGCCTCAGAATAAAGCTCTAGGCTCCAGAGCGGCTGAATCGAAGCCAAGCAGCGCGAGCGAAACCACGGCTGCTTCCAAAGAGAACGGCCGCGCTGGGCTCGCGGGCTCCTTGGGGTACTCTCAAACGCTGCCACGATGGCTGCAAGCTGCAAACACGCAAGCAAGGGCAGCTGAGCGAGGTTGGCAGACCCTTCTGCTGGTGACCCGGGGCTTGGGGAAGTCCCGTCACAGGGAAGGGAGGCTTGGATCTGCCCGCAGACCTCAGCCTCTTCACCTGCCTCATTGGCATAGACAGCTCAGGAGATGATGTGGAGGAGAGACTCACCCTCTGCACCATGGTCTTGTCCTGCAGGGTGTTTCCCTCTCGGCTGGGGAGCAGAGGGTGTTGTTGCTGCCCAAGGCCGTGCACTCACACCCGGCACCCTCCCTGCGCTCCCCTGCTCCTGGGCAGGCTGCCTGCTCAGGATCTACAGCTATCGGATTGTATCTTTCACTGTAAATAAATCTCTTCAGCACCCTATTCAGCTTCATGGGCATCTCAGGAATTGTGAGTGCCTGTTTAGCTGCTGCTCACAACCCTCAGGAGCTGCCTTGACGTGGTAGGCCTTACCAGCCACCTCGGCATCGCCTCCTGGCTGCAGGACACAGCTGAACCTCACCTGGTTCAAGGTAATGGAGGCCAGAGAAGGGCTCTTTGGACACCTAACGTAAACCATCCGCTCCCGCTTGCACAGCTGGCTCAGTGCTTGGTTTCAGCCTGGAAGATTTTGCTCTGGGGAGTCTGAGCTGGAGGTGGGGGTTCAATTTGTACCTGGCATGTGACGCAGAGGAGAGGGGAAAGTGTCAGCGAGGGGTTAGCACTGCTGCGAAGCCTTCACCTTTTCATGACCACCACACCTGGAGGGCAAACGTGCCGGGGTGCATGCCAGGAGGATACCCCCACTCCATGCATGATCCTCGCCTTGCTGCACCACGCACGTGGGCGCACACCAGCAGGGCCTTCCAATGCGGAGACGGGCTCCAGATGGGCTGGGATGAAAGGCAGGGGCCCAGGAGGGCCGCAGATGGCCAAAAGCCCAGCAGAGAGGGCTCTCGAGGAGGCCCGGGCATAGCCCTGTTGGGAAGGGGAGACCAGGAAAGCCTGCAAGTTTGCTGGAGCAGAGCCAGGGGAAAGCTCTAAAGCTGTAGCAAGCTGGATCTGGTGGCGCTGAGCAGGAGGTGACAGCCATGTGCGAGCAGCTGGGGACTCTGCGCGGGCCGGAGCCCAGAGCACTGGGACCGCACAGCAGAAAGGCACCATTGGAGACGCTGATACCACGTACGTCCCAGAGCCTTGCTCGCTGTTGGGGCAAGCGGCCGCAGCAAGGCTGCCGCAGCCTTTGCTTGGTGCTGCCCAGCGTCCAAAGCAGCTAGGAACCTGCAGACCACTCTCTCCTTTACCCACCCGCTTTTTAACTGCTCTGGAAGTGTGGAAACCAGTTATGTTTCACACTTGGCATCCCAGAGCCTTCTGCATTCATGGCGCTGGGACACACTGTGCCCCATGGGGTAGGTAAGGGGCACGGCGAGGGACACCCTCAACCCTCTGCCTGCCAGCCCGTAGCTGCCCTTCACAGAACTCAGCACCTTCCCCCTTCTTAGCTCCTCCTCCAGGTCCAGGCTGAAGCGGGCTCCTCCAAGAGGCCATCCCGCAGGTCCAAGCTCGGCCGTGGGCTCGACAGGCGGGGCAGAAGGTGGCTGAGGTCCTGGAGCTAACCGTAATGGCAAAACTGTGGCCCAAGGGGCTTGTGCTCGCAGTGCTGCTCGTCAGCGCAGTCAAGCGCTTCCCTTCGAGAAGGGCAGGCAAGTGGCTGGCTGCAACAGCGCAGCGTGCAATGCACTGTATATTTGGGTATCCAGTCACTTTGCACGGAGACACCTTTCTAAAGCTAGCTGGCAATAATGCTGTTAATGTGGGCTTATTCCTATGCAGAGCTTGTTGCTGCCACAGCTGTTTTCTGGGTCAAAGGAACTAATTTCATCATCAAAATCATGTAAGAGGGTTTTAACCTTCATTATTTTCAATTGCAGACTAATTTAAATGTGGCATTCAAAAGGCTGTGCAGCAGAATTACAGGGGAACCAATGGAGGGAAAATTAATGGCTCCCCATTGTGCCATGGTGGGGAGGTGATATTAGCACTGGCAGTTTTTTTCCCAAGAGAATTTCTCCTCCAAAGGTGCCATCCCAGCACCACTGCAGAGCTGCCCTTCCCAGCCCGTACCTCAGCGCGCACAGGCAGAAATGCAGCCCCGCCAGGTAGCAAAGCCTCACTGCCCTGCAACATTTCACGTGCGTGAGGCGGTTCGTTTATTTACTTCTTTGGGATTTGGGCTGCAATTGCTTCCTGGCGACTCGCGGTTCCCATCTTGCCAGTGAGGTGCAGGGACCGGGGACGAGCAGAAGAGGGCTCCAACCGCCCATGGACACCGGCTGCCGAGGAGGATTTAGAAATCGCCGTGTGTTCAGAAGAGCCGCAAGAGTCCAAAATGTCTAATTCTAGTAAAGTGTCTTGGCTTTGCAAAAGGGAACAGGTAAACACAGATCTAGAAAGTTTCCCTGATGTTGCATTTCTCATATGCATCCATTATGCTGCTACCTGGAAAGGCCACTGTGAGCTTGTCTGGCCCCTAAAAAAGGAAATAAAACTTGTTCATTTGGGGCTTTTTCCTGGATTGAAGTAATGCTGAAACTGGATTTGGTTAGTTGAAAGGAAAGGTTAAGCTGTGATAAGGATGTAACCATGGTAATATGTTAATGGCTGGTGCTGCCAGTCTAACAAGTAGGAGCGATAACCTAATGTGTAATCAACGCAATCACAAAAGCCTGGGAAATAAAGACACAGAGTAGCTTCTAAAAAAGGAAAGCTGTAAAAGGAACACTTAAGGGTGAGCTTCTTCAGAGCTTCCCCCAAGGTAACCTTTCCGGAAACTCTATCACACTGTTTATTTCCTACCTAAAACGACCACTGTTAGATGAGCTCCGCACAAGGTCTCCTTGGCCTGATCCCCTGCTGACAGCAGCAGCTCTGCCCGTCCGGAGCTATGTTTATTATCAAGGACCTTCCTTGATGGCAGCGCGAGCCGCCGGGATTGAATCCGGATCTGTTGGTGCCTGCCTCGGGCAGGAGCGCGCTGCAGTAGACGCCGCTTGTGTGAGCTCAGGGCCTTGTACGCCGGATCCGCCTGGAAGCTGACTCAGCAGCGCAGCTCTGCTGCGGGCTACCCAGGGCCCGCTAGGAACAGCACTGAGGAAACCCTCTGAACAAACGCTGCCCTTGTTTATAAAGCTCCTCCGATGCACTGCCCCTCACGGCTGTGCTTGAAAGCACACTGGAAAGACACGTTCAGTAGTAGCACAGAAGTCCAGAAACCACAGCTGCCTGCACTTAGGCGCTTCGTGAAATCCGCAGAGGCATCCAGGCCTCTGCCCTCAACACCACAGTAGAACGAGGTATCACAGCACTGATCATCTCATCAAGCAAACTTGCATCTAAAGCATCGCTGCAGGCCTCCCTGAAAACCAGGGAGCTGGACACTAGTGAAGAGCAGTCAAAATACTGCCAAAGTGGCCCGAGGTGGGGGTGAAGTTCGACAGTTGTGCTCTGAACACAAAACCGACAGCAGATTAAAGGCTTAAAGCTCTCGAAGGAAGCTCTCAAGGCAGTAAAATCCGTACTCACTTACAAATTTGAGAGGCATTTTCCACTGGCACCTACATGCTGCTGTAACTAACACCTGTGCAACAAGTCACATCCAGCAACCCCCGAGGGAATTTCTATTGCAAGATATTCCCACTTACGTTCTGTGGAGCCAATGAATCAGCCAAAGGTGGTTCACCCTTGCCCTAGCAGCACCATGTTGCGCGTGGGCTGTGGGCTTCTAGTGCCTGCAGGCTTGTTTGGAAGCAGGTGCTGAATTATTCAGAGGAAATAAAGGAATTAATGGAGAAACACACAGGCTCAGACAGGCTGCTGTTACATTTTTGATGTCTTTTCCTCTTGGCATTAGTTGAACAATTTAATTTGCACTGTAGTGAGCAATTCTGCACACATCTGTGGTCCCCAGTCTAACTTATTCACTTGAGTGATCAACAGATGAACAACTTCATGATGCCCCCATTCAGGGGAAAAAAATAAAAGAGAGAGAGAAAGAGAGAGAATAGGACTCAATAGGATGCACATTCACTGCCTCTTCCATGAAGCTGATGAGCCCAGAACTGCTGTCGCTATGGGTCAACTGGTCAGAGCTTATGGAGGTATCTTTAAGCAGATTTTTTTTTAACTGAATATTTCATGATACATATTCTTCAATCACCCAGACTCACAGCTTTTGCAGACAGTTTCCAGCATTTCTACAGCTTATAGCACAAGCCTGTGGTTTTAACAATGCCCCTTAGATACTATTTATAGCTTTTCTTAACAGCCAAAGCATCGTAATAAGCAGAACCAGTTTACAAAAACAAAAAATATTTCATCAAATGACTGCCCCAGGCAGGCCGGCTGGCCGGCCACATTTTCAATGTACTTTCCATAGCCCAGACCAGAACCCAAATTGCTGTTGCTTCGCACTGCCCGTGCAGCACCCTCACCCGCCTCCAATGCCCATGTAACGAGCCACAGCACCCAGGTGTGATGCATTTCGAGAAGATGGGCAAAGCTGAGGGCACCTCAGGGCAGAGTGTGGAGCACCAGCACCTCAGAGGTTCAGTTTTGGCTACAGCTGTTACTGAAGAAGTATTAAAGAGCCTCACCAATTAGTAGCCATGCCTGCACACTGCCTGCGCTTAGCTTTTTTATACTGAAGCATGACTGCTAAAGGACATCCAGAGCTCAGGATATTGGTGTTTTGACTTCTGAAAGACGTTTAACTGAAGGTTTAAATGCTGGTTTTGGGCACAGGCAGATAACGCCAGCTCACTGTGCTGAAGTACAGCAGCAGGACCCCCAAGGGGTTCTGAGAAACCTTGTCAGTGGGGAAGCCGCTGGACTGCTAGGCACCCGTGTATTTAATCCATGCACAAACTGCACCATTTGCTGGAAGGAATAAAACTGATACTTCTGGATACATAGAGTCTTTTTTGTAGAAACAAAAAGCTTTTTTTCCTTCCAGAACCGCTTTGATGGATCATAGCCAGAACAACTCCACATCTTCCACCCACCTCAGAAGGTTTCGTGCGTTTTCCTTCAAGAAAACCAGACCACCTGCAAAGAATGACCTTCAATGACGTAGTAATTTGCTGTGGTTGCTCTTTTCCAGCTGTGGGAATGTCTAAATTACAACACTAAAGGGGGATATAACCTACAGCTGTACAGAAACATGCCCCTCCAGTTCTGGCAATAAAAGAATGGGCCCATCTGAAAATCCAGCTCGCTGTCCTAGGAGCTTTGAGCGGACGCTGGTGCTGTTCTACCGCTGGGGAATCAAGGGCTTGTGTTTCCTGTGCTCGGCAACCCCTGCAGCCTCCTTCTGCGGAGAGCCTCCGACAGGAGAACAGCTCGGAGCCAACTGCAACCCTGCGCAAAGGGAAAGCAAACACCTTTCTTTGAAGCAGGTTCCCTGAGCTCGCTCCCTCCTCACGCCCTGGGAATCAAGGCTAAACATCCGCGTCCGCACGGGTCCTCCTGTGCTCCCGCCGGAGACTACTCCGGTTTCACAAACAAAAGTTGGGCTCCAGCTGGAAGTTTTGCAACGTCTTCCTTGCATTCTACCTAAGCAGTTGCTCCATCTCCTCTTCCCAGCTAATCCCTGTGGAGCTGGGTGCTTTACTAAAACAATATTTGCACTACCCTTAAAGAGCTGGCTTTCTCTGCACTGCTCAGCTTCAGGGTCACTAGCACTTTCTCCACAGGCCTTTGCAAAGCAAAGGAAAAAAAGCACAATGCGAGGGTGGAAAAGCTCAACCACCGAAGCTCATACTCAAATAGCACACATTGGCAGTATGCCAGTGTATAACACATGTACATACCACATTTTAATGCAGTACACATATGTATGCATGCATGTTTATTTATGTCACATATATAATCCACATATAAATTCCCCTACAATAAATGGCAACTTTGGAGAAAAAAAATTGAAAAAAAGATCATTTTCAGACTGTCAGGTGCATCAGCAGCTATCAGAAATGGTAACTATGGCTTCAGGCAAGGTACATTTTCAACACTAGATACATATAATGATAAGGGATGATTCCCTACACACAAACACAAAGGTACAACATTGCATGGAGAGAATATTCATAACAATTTTGAATTTTCCTTTGGAACAAAGAACGGGACACTAACAAAAAAGTTACAGCAAGGATCTCTGCTATCTTCATGAAGAGAACAAACACATGAGCAGTAAATAACACGGGTCTTAGAAATAAACACACTTCTCAAATGCTTTGGCTCTGTTCATTCTATTTCATGCACTAATCTCACTTCTCTTAACAGATTTCAGACCACATCGTGGTGGTTGGGAAATCACACAGGGATCCCCCCTATGTTACCATTTAGCTTGAAGTCTGTGAATCAGCCTTTAGTAGCCCATAACACTGAAGAACGTGGTACGTACAGGCACTGGAAAAGATAACAACTGGAAAGGTCACAAGTTCCCACTCCTGCAAGAGATCCTGCAAGTTCACAGAACGGGAAATTAAAGTAATAAATGCTGAAAGAGCTCAAGCAATTTCACTTGGCTGTAAACACACAAGTTAGCCCTAAGATTTTTCAAAAAGCAAATTTCCATGAGGCAGCACCGGCTGGCAGCTCGGGCTACCCACTGCAGCCATGGGGTCAGAGAGAGCAGAGCGTCCTGAGCACGACACGGGCCAAGAGGAGGCAGCCAGCAAAGCTCTCGTAGCCTGAATTCGTTACTTGCTCTTCCCAATTCTTCCCCTCTCTGAAAATGTGACCATTTAGCAGCAGAAGAGACGCTATAACAGGCAAGCACCAATATGTAAAAAATAAATGATATTAAGAACTTATCTTTCAAATTGAAGAACATTTCCATTTAAAGAAACTCTGGACTAAAGGAGGAGATCAGGCTAAAGTTTTCAAACCCAACCACCAGGAACAAGGATGTTCAGACCATGTTAGGAATCATTTAGATAAAAATGAGTCAATGTTTTTCAGGTCCCTCCTCCTGAAAACTACCAAAAAGCTCCGCACATGTGGGGTTGTGGGGAGGGGTGTAGAAGAAAGTCGGAGGTTTTTCTAGGCTAAAGTTAGCAATTAGGCACCTGATGGGCCCCGGTAACTTGGGAGCAGCCCTAGTGCTTGCACTAAAGATTACACAGATTTTCTTGCATCCTCAAGAGTTCTCTTGAAGCACTCAAAAGAAAAACACGCTGACCAGCAAAAGCTGATGCAATGGACTGCAAAGTCCCTCCTGACTTGGTTCCAAATGTGCTCTCACAGTTGACATTTACTCCAGTCCAAAGTGTTTGCCTCTCCTTCAGCAGTTTTCTTTTCAGCTGCCCCTTCCCTACCACTACTCTCACTTGGCTGAGCCAGAATACAAAGGCTCACAGTTAGAAACCTCATTTCCAATCCCAGACAAATTTTGATTGGCTGATTTTTTTTTTTTTAATATTAGAACAAACAAACAAAAAAAAAAGCAGAAGCATAAAAAGCTCCAAGAATCCACCAACACCAGACATTTTTTGGTCACCAGTTGGTACCTCATTTTTTGAGGCATTGACAAAAAAAACTGTTGCATAAAATATCTGCTTTGGTCTTTATTTTGTTACTGGGCGTTGTATTTATATACTTTAGACAAACATAGACTCACAGCTTTCAAGCTCCTTTTGGGGGGGTATTAAATCCAGGATGTAATTAAAGCTTTATTATTAGGAATGTTTTCTTTTCAGGAGCCCAGCAGGCTTTCTAGAATGCCAAAATCTTGTTTAGATCTTTTTCAAGTAATTTGGCAAACCATAAAACACAAGGAGCCAGCAGGGACAGTTCATTATTGAAAAATGCTCTGAACAGCAGAAGGAAGGAGTCAACTTATAAGCTCCAAAGAAACTGGAAACTAGTAGCAGGGAGAGGAATTTAAAAAGAAAGAATAAAAGGTGAGGGGAAAAGAAAAAATCAGTCACAGAAGTTCAACATTTGGACAGGCAGGGTGCATAATGAATACTGTAAAACACTTTCTATGAGAGATCCAGGAAACGCTTTTCCAAAACTGCAGAGCTAAGGGCTTGTAAGGGCTTGTAATAGTGGAAATACACAGCCCCCATGGGCCAGGAACACACTAACTGATTTACTGAAGCTGTGGTTAGGGAAGGAAGATGTAAACTGGTACCATGTTATTACCACTTCTCCAGAGGCAAAAGCCACGCGCAGTTACCAAAGGGCAACACCACCAGTTTTGTTGGAACCGTCGCTTTTATTCTGCCGAGAAACATTTGCAGGAAGTCAGCAAACTCACACTTGACTTTTCAGGAATAAGGGGGCCTCAGCACCCGTGTATTGCTGTCAGTGCTGTACCTGTGCAGATGGAGCAGGGCATTTTCAAAGCACTGCTGGGAGAAACCCACAAGATAATTTCAGATAAACGTAATGATACAGGTGAATGTTAATGAAATCCACACGGTTTGTAGCTGAGGCGCGTGACATAGCGAGAAATGATCCCATCAGGTGAAGTAAAGCACCACGGTATTCCTTTCAGTCATCTTTACAGTTTAAACAAACCGTGAAAGACAACACACAACTCACTTCTAAGTTACATGATGAGCACAAAAAGTCACAAGACACAGATGACAATTCATAATGCAGAGAAACAAATGCAAAAATGAGAAAGCACATTTGCTGATACTCCACAAATACTTTGAGGAGGTTAAACATGCAAAAATGAATTTCTTCAGCAGCAGTAATTAAACTAAGATGAGGCAAGGATCTTCTTTACAAAGTAAAGGCACCATCTCTTTGTAAACATGTACTCCTCTCACTTAAACTGAGAAAGCACTCAAAATATTCTTAGAGGCAATCTGAATGGTAGCTTTCCATTGCCTATGAACACTTCACAGTAGAGCTGTCAAAGGTCGTATTCTCTTCTTCAGTTTGTCTAGCAGGAAACTCTTTAGATTTCCCCCCAAATGTTATGATGAACCTACAAGGAACTGTCCTCTCTTAAATGCCTTCTAGTATCTATCAAGAAGTTTCAAGGCAGAAGAAATATCAGATGCCAGTATCAAATATCCATGACTGTAGTCATCTCTTATTTTCAGTATTGTGCTATAGACAAAGTTTCCCAGAATGAACATTTAGTTTACACCAGATATAGTAAAAAAAGAAATAAAAACAAATAAAAAAACAGAAGTATCAATACCCTCCAGTTCTGCAGCTACCTACTCTCTGACTTTTCAAGTACACTGGGAAAAATCTGAATTAACTAATTCTTGATTTCTTGGAAAATAAATAAAAATTAGGTGTTTCTGATACGATTGTACTTTAGGTTTCCAGATTTTTCTGTGTGCACCCTGACTGTCTGTTCCTCCCAGGAGAGGAGAGCATTCACACAGTACTTTACTAGTGAAACTACTTTACTAGTGAACTTGGAAACTGCTAGGATGAACATTCCATACAAAGGTAAATTGTTCGCCTTGGGCAAAATGAATCAGGCATCTTCACAGTTTCCACTGCACAAATATCACCAGTATCTAACAAATACATTTTAATACTCATATACATACAAATCCAGTGATTACACTAATTAGTATTGTTCAGCGTTCAACCAAAATTGTGCGTTTCAAAGTCACCTTCCTTCAGTCTCACAAAGAAGACTGAACTTTTAATGCAGTACAAGTTTCATGGTCTACAGGACTGTCAACTGGTACCTGTAAAATAAACAAATAAACAGGAATCAAGCTGTTATGTAGCAGAAGCTGCTCCTATCCTCAGTATTCCTGGGCAATTACTGGGTTAATTAGAGCACACTTATATAACATGGTCAATTAGTTGAGATAGACACTTAACGAAAGCCTTGTTGTCCCTTCTTTTTTGGTATTACTCCAAGAGACATATTCATCACATATAGCTACTGATCATCACATTTTGACTTTCACAAACAAACTTTTGGGTTTTTTTCTCCATTACATTTAAATACAGCAGAATCTTGGTGATCATCCTTATTTCCAGTAGTGCCTGGAAAGCTGCTGAAAGCTGGTCTTGGGATCTCAGTCTCCCTCTAAATTTAAGGGGGTGCTCAGAAAAAGAATGGACTAATTCTTTGATAAAATATAGTGTAAAAACTGCAGCACGACTTTTGCTCGTTACACCCTGACTCATCTTAAAGGAATGCCACTTCCTTCTAATGAAAAGTGTAGTGTAACTCCTAGACCAACACATAAAAATGCTTCACAACTCACAACGCTAACTGCAGGCGTGAAAGAGCTAGATTCAAATAATAAAAACAGAGATCAATATTAACCACCTAAATTGCAGGAAAGAAAATGTGAGTGGAAGGTGTTTTACTAGGGGGAGAAACAGATATATGAGGATAGGGACCCATGTAACTGTTGTTCCAGTAGAACAAGGAAGAAGTCACATTACAGGTTCCTGTCAACTACGCCTTTGCTGTTAATATGATCATACCCATGGAAGCCAAGCATTCAAGGACAATAATACAATCAAGGGAAAAGATTCAACACTTACGGCTTTAACGTCCACATTCATAATCCCTGAATTCACATTGTGTCTTCGCAAATCTGATTTTATTAAGGCTGAAACAATCAAGCAAACAGAGAAGGCCGTGTTGACTCAGTAATGACATTCCTTCCAAGAAGGATGTTTTGTACAACAAAGCACACAGGAGCTACTTTCAGCATATACTCAAAATTCCTGTACTCATTCTTACGCAATCAGCACTGCTTCACTTCTTACCAACAATCTGAACTTGCTCCTCACATATCACATGCAAAAAAATCACACTAAGAACTTTTAAATCACGAGTACCTCCAGCAAAATTTGATGGTTTTGACACCATCAGCACACTTCCAAAGTACTGGTGTGTGCAAATTCCTGCCACAGCTTATAACATCAGCAATTCCTCATATTTGGGCAACTGCAAACTGTCTGTATATAAGCATTTGTTTGCATTTACTAGCCTACTCCAAGATAGACATCTGCCTCAAGGCCAAGACACCATTCAAGAAATGCATCCAAACAGATGGTAGTTCACATACGAGCAACACCATCCTTGAGCAGAAGGTGTATGCACAGCACGTACTTAAATAACACACACATGCACACACGCACAAAAAACAAAACACCCTCCACTTATGACTAACTTTTGTCCTCAGCCCAGACAGGAAAGCCAAGCAATTAAACACTCAATATCCAAGTTTCACATAAATTCACTAGCTAAAAATCCCCAAATGATTAGATAAGAGGTAAGTCATTGCTTGTGTTTCTAATTACCTGTTAAGATAATGCCCACAAACATCCAAGCACAAAGAAAGAGGTTTCCTGCACGAGGACTGTAGTTTGTTGTGAGCTTTCCTTGAACAAGAGTAAAGATAATTCCAAATATCTGCAAACAAATAAGTCTATCAGTATTGCAGAGAAAGAATTCACCATCTTTTGTTTTGCTTGCACAGTGTCAGACTACATCTTATAGAAACCAAATTAAAAAAAAAAAAGACTAGAGCAATATAGCAAGGATATAGCAGCCAAATCTAAGAAAGCCTTCTCAGATTCCAGCAGAGCAAGGCACAGAGTGCAGAGTATCAGAGTATTATTTCACTTGAAGAAATGATATAACCTGTGCTGACGCGTTAAGGAGCCCTGATGAAGTGCCTTCAGACTCGGGGTATGTGATTTCCACAGCAAATTCAAACCCGAGTGGAAGATAGCCAGTCATGAAAAACCTGTTAAGAGGAAAAGAAGAGGATGACAAGTGTGGCTTTTATCTATTATCACTGCTAAGAAAACCAAGGCATAAAAATATGCTAGTGCGAACTAGCTGTTATTCTGGACTAGCTGTCTGCTTTCAAAACCTAATTCAGGATTCAGGTCTTGAATTGAGCCCTGAATTCAGGATGTGTTTGTCTTCCCCCATCTCATTTCCCTGATCTCATCCAACTATTTCTGCCATACCTCTTTCTTGGAGGACAAATACATTTTAATATATTTAATATATGTGCCCTGTTTCCCATAACCACCTGCACTCCACAAGCACGAAACAGCCTTCTTCACAAAGTCCACAAATCACTGCATGAACTAATTACTTCCAAATATGAGACATATGCAGAGCTCAATCTAAAGAATCATGTCATGTGGGAAAGAGACCACGAGTAGTGGGATGGATGGACACTGTGATGGCAACCAGCAGCTCCCCTGCAAGGGGCTGAAGGGCAGATGGGTGTGAGGAAGGACAGGGGCTTCACACAGTTTGGGTGGTGGTTTCTAAATTGAACCTCCCAAGAGAAGCTTCAGCTGCTCCCCTGCCCATCCTGTCTAGACAGGGCATTACACCCTCAGCATCTCTGGGGTTTTCTAGGTTTTACATCTCTCAGGACTGTGATACATGTTTTTAATCAATTGACAAAGCACCAAATAGATCACCTGGGCTAACAAAATATAAATTAGTAACACACACAGAAGCCAGTCTTCCTAAACATACTCCATTAGACTCCAGTCAAATAGCCACTGAAGACATGAAGGAGATTTAACTTTATTCCAGTGGACTTTGTGAATTGCAATTAAACAAACTGGCCACATACAGACTTCCGTTGGGGTGGTAACAATTTTAAATGCAATTCACTTTAGATGTATGTTAAATGTAATTTACTTTAGATTTACATTGATGTAACAGAAGGTGAGGTATTATTAAACTGCAACCGTACTATAAGATATAGATATATGTTGTGAGTATGGCATCAGAGTATGCAGCAGCATAGTTAACATGGCCATTAGCTTTTCACATTGTCACAGACACTGTCTGTCAGCAGAACAGCTGCCCCCTTTAACTGCTTACCCAAGTACTCCTCCAGTCACAAACACCACGATGAGGTACCCGAGATCCAGGGTGAACGTAAACACCACCATCCCAATAAAAGACAGAATGTAAACAATCAAAGTAGTTTGCCTGCAACCCAACAAGAAACATACACACGTTGTTAATGTAAGACCATGGCACGTTGCTGAAGTACGACAAAGTCATAAAAACGTCACTTTAGAACTGACATTCTGCAGTTGGGAAATTTGCTTCATGTAACGTTGACTCAAACACATCATGCACTTCCATGTAGGTGCATCCCTTCCCCAACTCCTTATTCCCTTAGTTCTACGGCTGCTTCACTCAAGACTAAGAGAAATTCTCAGATTTTTAAAGAATAATCACATCAGATACGATTACCTCGAGGCTGTTTTAGTTCTCTTGGTCATCCTGCAGGATAGGCCATTAAACAAAAATTGAAAGATGAGCAGTCAAATCAAATGTTATTAGTGCTAAAAGTCAGCCTAAGGGGCAAGTCAAACAAACCCCATTTGGGTGTTTTAATCTGAAATAATGATTGTCATCAAAAAAAAAAAAACCACATAATTTATTTACAGGCCAAGCCACATGCAGAAATAAGGCCAATCTAGAAGATTAACATCCATTATGCTCCTGGAGTCCTTGCACATCCGACTCACCAGGGGAGAGCTCTTTCCAGAACCCATCCTCGTGTTTCGGCAAGCAGCACATGAACACGCTGCCCACGCCATGGGTGAACTGCCCGGAGCTCCTACCCCCAAAACACAGTTCTGCTCTGTTGGCATCCATCCCCTGAATTAAGGCAAGTGTTGGCCTTATCAAAAGGCTCAGAAAAAGCGTTTAAAAAAAACAACAAAAAAAAGAATCTATTGATCGTCTGCTGCACAAAAAAAAAAACAGACTGTGCTTTCAGCCTTCATGTGGTCCCTCAAGGAGGAGGAGACAAGCTGGCCACCTCATGCAGCACATACAAGGCTTTTCTTATTAGCATTACACTCCTTGCAGGGCAAGGGTAAGGACTAGATAGAAACCCCCTTCCGCTCCTCACATTCTCCACAGCATTCCCTCTCTCTTTTGGCCAAGAACCAACTTGAAAGTCTCAAGCTCTGGCTGTAGCCTCTGTGAAGGCTACTGAAAGATCAGGGACTTGCTGCCTTTTACCCTCAGTTCACGTCTTCCCTTGTACTCCAGCACTTTTCTAACATGGTTGCACCGTTTTCCTACCCTTAACCCCACACATGCCTACCCACACTTACTTGTATGTTTTAGTGTAATCCAGCCACAAACCACAAATAATCGAACCCACCATTCCTGCCACCACCAGTGTCAAGCCAATTCTCCCAGCGTTCACTTCTTCTCCCTTTCAACAAATATTTATACGGTGCTCATTAATAACTTGCTTCCACTCAGAGTCAAGTTCAGACCTCTCGGCGGTCACAAACACAAACAAACATTCCTATGACTCCATAGCTGAATGACACGAGATGCAATAAACCATAGAGGGGTACAAAGGAAACCAAATGTCTGAGCACACACAGTGCCTATGTAACAAGAAAACTGCAAAAGTACAGTTAAAAACAAAAACACACATGCACACATTAAAAAGACAGTAAGAAGATTTGAGAAACTTACTTCATAATGTGTTATTATCATCTGGTTTAATAAAGTAGAGACAGAATAAAATGCCCCAGTCATAATACCTAAAAAAAACAAAAGAGGACAATTCACCTCCTTGTCATTCAACATGTGTCAGTCAGAATTTACATTTGCATTATAAATATTTCCTACTAGATAATTCGGCAAAATACCCACTGCTTGCCTGGATAGTCCTAGATTTTTCTCATAACAGTCTCATCTCTATGATCTGTCAAGGGCCACTGTCAAAGGCGTTACTGGCTGCCAAGAAGAATTAGATTATATCCCTAAAGCTATCACATTCACTACTTCTGAAATTGAGAACTTCATGTAAATCACTCATACTTCAATTACTTTTACCAGTAAGGCGAGTACAGGGGTACTCCCTCTGAGCACAGGGTACAAGGCCATTTCTCTTTTTTTTCCCCTAGATTTTTTTTCTGACATAAAATGTCTGCAGTCACACATTTAGTTTCACTGTATAGCCCCCTTCCCAAATCTGAGGAAGACAGGTACATCTTTCACAGCCACAGAGACCAACAGTCACTAAAAGGAGAGGGAAAAAAAAAAAAAAAGAGCTTTAAGTACCTATTTGGACTGTGTTGCCAGACTTCACAACTTACCATAACTGATCAGCAAAAGGACAAATGGAATATTTTTGAATAAATTAATAATCGACTGCTTGTAGGAGTAATCCTCAGGAGGCTGAGTTCGAAGGACTGCTTGAGAATGACTAGGAGGGTATTTGGGCTTTTCTTCAAACACTAGGGAAAAACAAAATGAAAAGATTTTGGTCTGCCTTTACCAGACGAACATTTTTCAAAATGCGAAGAGTTTTAGTTTGAGTGATTTCTGAGGACGCATTTGTGGTCTTTTTTAGTATTTTTATAAAATAATCTTCATTTTCTCAGGGTAGAATCAAGCCACAGCCCCTAGGGATGTGCTAAGTATTTGTTCCTGACTGCTACACTCAGGGGTACACTTCACCAGCAAGGCATCTGGACTTTATTCTGCAGTTCTTGCAATGCAGATGCAGAAGTAGAAGAAATTTACATTCTAACACAAATGTCCTTTTGCTGGGTAGCAAGAAACTAAGTGAACCTGAGAGAGGCTGATCCACATGAAACATGACAAGGATGAGGAATTGGTCGTCTCTTACCCCTGACACAAGAAGTGAACATGCGTAAACCTCAGAAAAGGTAGCCTCAGTTACAGGCAAAGAGAAAAATGTATTAACTACCAAAGGCTTCAATCTCTTGTTTTCCACTTTGTTCTTGTATTTTTAAAGATGAAAGTTATGATCCCTCCCAGTAAAATCCCCTTGCATCCTTCTTAGATGTGAAAGCTCTCTGTTAATGTATTCATGAAAATAGTTTCCCCCAAAATTTCCTCAGAAGATGAGCAAGACCCAACCCCCTTAATCACAACACCTACTCCTTGTTTTTAATATTTAATTTTCTTTACAAAGGGCAAAATTAGGGTGATTTATTTCTTTAGCTTAGCTACTGAAATTAATCTACCTTTTATAATTGAGCATGTTTTGGAGTAAAACTGTGACAGTTCTGCAAGAAAAGAAGACATTAATGACTTGGAATTTCCTAAATATTTGAAAGTGTTCTTGAGCATATTCAGAGTCACGACTAGGCTGCTCTTCTCACATAGGCAAAATTTAGATCACCCAGTACAGCTGGCTAACAGGTTCACCACTAAAGCTCCACACCACCTCAGTGTGCTACAGAGGGAGCCTGAAGATACCAGACAAGTAACTTTGAAGTTGTCACTGCCTAAAGTAAGATGGTCTAAGCACTCCCTGTGGTCCCTGTACTCATGATATTATGAAAATAGATCACTTACCAACTCCGGTTAAGAGGAACAGGAGCGTGGATACTATTGCTGTTCCATAGAACATGATGCTTATATTATGTGCCATTAGATCGAGATCATTAGGTGTATTTGGAACCAAAACAGGTGGCAACAGAAAGCCAATCGCAGTGCCAAGCTGTAAAGCAAGAAAGAAAAGCAACATTATTTTCCTAAGAATATAAATTAATAAAAGTCAATAGCCTTGCCAGGTAGGCTTCAGAATTTATACCATAATTACTATTAAAACAAACTATGAAGGCAAAGTGCACCTTCAGCATACTAGTTATGAGCCACTTGCTCTCACTGACACTTTACAATCAGGTTTTCAATGGCCCTGGTTCTTATCTTTTCATTTCTAGATTAAGCTGCAATTATATCTTTAGCAAACAGCATATTCAACTAAGCATTAAGGAAGTTCTTTTTACAAAGAGTATTTTCACAGGAGAATGTTATGCATGCACATTAACTTGTATCAGTAATCCTGTGCGCGAAGAATCAAAAATTGAGACAGAAGACTCCAGTTATTCCTGTAAAAACTCTTCTCTCTTTCTTCATCAAAATCCTGCTTTTGACATCGCAATCCTGCCGCTACTGCAGGACCAACACGCAACAGGAAAAAAAAATGTGTCCTCATTTAAAAAAATAAATAAAAAGAAATCTACAGCCAAAGAAACCTCCCCAAAGTAGTGAGTTTGTATTGCAACGTAGCAATAAATTTAGTACTGAAAAATAACAAAAATCAACGACGGACCAAAAACTCCACTAAGTCTGATGTACCTATCTGAGATGCTATTTTTTTTTTAAATCAGCCACTCATGACAGCCCTTGGCATGTACATAGGTGCATTCCCAGTTATTTGCATTTCATCTGCAAATTATCAGGGCTTCAGAAAAAAACAGGCAATTTGATTTTTGATAACTACTCTGACCCTCCTGTCCGTAATGCAGGGACCTGCTTGCTATAGCTTCAAAGGTCTGCAAAATATCAGGTGCACAATATAAAGACCAACAGCCCCATGCACTGTAACGATCCGGCTCTTCTATAGAGCTCACCTCGTGCGATTAGACAAGCACAAGATATGTAATTGAGGCTAGTATCCTAATGCATATGCAGAAGGTGGCTGCACTGTTATACAGACAACATTGATTGTAGTAGGCTTTTAAACTTTCAAGTGCCTAATTTGTCATCTTACTCTTTCAATCTATTGCTTGGCACTGTATAAATCTTTATGGGTTATAGGCAACACGAGGATCTTAAGACCTATAGCACAAGCTCTACAACTGGAGCTGGTGGAGTACTGGCCAGCTGCAGAAGAAGACACGATGTGCAGAATTGCCTGAGGAAGGTGAAAGCCACCTTCTCTGTGCATTTCCCAGATATTTACCAGGCAGCAGAAGACCACCGACTACTTGGATGCTCTAAGAGAAGTCCTAGCCTCTGCAGGGGAATGTGCTCCAGCAGGCACCTAAGTTCCCACATTCACACCTCTGCTACTGCCTCCCTTGTCCCTCTTTCCCTTGCCTTCCCCCCTCTGCACTCCCGACTCTTCCTCTTGCCCTTCACCACTGCATCCCCAGAGCAGAGCGGAGCTGCTGTCTGGCACAGGGATGCACAGGAGTGCAGGCAGTTCAGCTGCCAAGGAAGTCCTCAGTCCGACTCCTGGAAGCAGATGCTAGATCTTTGCTGACAGCTAAATAATAATAATAATAATAAACAGTCTAAAATGGGCAGTTGGTTTGTCCACTGATGACCTCAGCTTTTTTTTTTTTTTTTTTGAAATAAAAAAGTTGAAAAACAGTAAACCGACACATAACAAAATAACAAGCAACTCTTAACCACCAATACGTACCATTTCACCCTTAGCAAACCAGAGGGAAACATAACTAGTGAGAGAGCCAAGGCAGGCCAAACCAAAGCTCTGTAAAGTTAACCAACGGGCACCTACGGCTGCAGCCTGCACCAGACGGCCCCGTGGGGACCCGACTGCTTCGCTGTCCCAGGAAAGCGGGGCCAAGGCTGTGAGACGGCAGGGCGGGGAATAAACATTATCTATAATAATAATTTTAAACAGACACATCGTCTTATTTGCTGGACTGATACAGGTCTGGCAGGCGTGGGGGCTGTAAAGAAATCTGTGCCTGGGCTGCTTATCAGCTCCCCGTGCGACTTATCGAACCCTTACGGAAAAGGTCGCGAGTCGGCGAGCGCCGACTGGCTCTGCTGCCGCTCAGTGCTTCATGGCCGTATTTTAAAATGGAAAAAAAAAAAAAGAAAAAAGAAAAAAAGGAAGAAGTGGGTGGACAGTGCAAGTTCATCAGTACGTTCTGCAGAGCGAGGCGGGGTGAAACGCTGCCTGCCCAGCTGCCCATCACTGCTGCCTCTGGCTCCATCAGTCCTTCCCCTCCACATTCCTCTCTCTAACAAGACCGACTATGAATAAATAACAGTAACAAGGAGGCAATAGGGCCCCAACGGCCGCCGAACGGCCCCAACGGCCGCCGCGGGAGGCGGCAGCGGCTCTGCGGCGCCCCGCGCTCCCCGCCCGCCTCCCGCCCGGCCTCCGGCGGCGCCGCCCGTACCTGGTTGCCGAGCACGGCCACGGCGCAGGCCGTGGACACCTCGGCGGGCCCGAACCAGACGGCGGCGACGCGCGAGGGCAGCCCCAGGATGAAGACCTGCGCCACGGCGCACACGGCCTGCGCCGCCATGGTGACGCCGTAGCGGCCCGGCGCCACGCTGGCGCACTTGAGCCACGCGCCCAGCGCGTTGAGGCCGGCGCCCAGCAGCGCCGTGAGGCGCAGCCCGCGCGCGTCCAGCAGCCAAGTGGCGGGCAGGATGAGCGGCACGTAGGCCACCATGTAGACCATGGAGAGCCAGTCGACGTGCGCGAAGGAGACGCCGTAGAAGTGCGCGAAGGCGCTGCTCAGGATGCTGTACTGGATCCACTGGAAGGCGTTCACCAGCGAGTAGCCGCTGAACACGGCGAGCACCGCGAGCCGCCGCCGCGACAGCCGCGTCTCCGCGCGCCCGCCGCCCGCCGCCGCCTCGCCCGCCGCCGCCGCCGCCTCCTTGCCGGGCAGCAGCAGCCCGTTGCGCTGCGGGGCCGCCTCGGCGGCCACCAGCATCTCCGCTCGCTCGCCCTCCGCCTCCTCCTCCTCCTCGGCCCCGTCCCCGGCCTCCACCATGTCGCCCGTCTCCGCGCCCAGCTTCCCGGCGGCGGCGGCGCTGCTGGCGGCGCGCAAGCCCCGCTCCGCGGCTCTGCCTCGGCTCGCCGCCCACCAAGGTCACCCGGCGCCGCCGCTCCGCCCCGCCGACCGCCCCTGGGCCGGGCCGGGCCGGGCCGGGCGGCGGCACCGAGCTGCGGGCGGCAGCGCCGGGCGGCTGCTTCCCTGCCCGTGCTCGTGGCGTGGCGCGGACGGGAGGGGTCCGTGGGTGGCTGCCCGGTTTTGGCTGCTGGCGGCTTCTTTCTTTCTCTCCTTCTTCGTTTCAGCTCTTGCTGCAGCCCCGTATGCCCAAAAGGCATTGCATGCATCCAGCATGGGAAGAAGCTTCTTAGCGTGTTTTTTTTTTTTTTTTAGTAGTGGTCCTTTCGAGAGCTTGATGCTGAGCAGCACTTTTTAACAGGCTAATTGAAATCTGCTGGCCCAAATTTTTATTTGTTTTAGATACAATCCTTCGGTTTTTGTTTAAGCTGATGCTCTCCAGGCTCTCAAGTGCAGATGGCCGAGGAGCGTGGGGAGAGCGAAACGCTGCCCGTAATCCCCACAACATCTCGGAGGGAGCAGCGGCCTAAGCTCATTCCCGTAATCCCATTCCTGTAATCACTTCCCTGGCCCGTGTGCCGGCCGCAGGCAAGGCCGAGCGGCCGCAGGCCCGCGCTCGGTGACCTCCTGTGCCCAGCTCATCTCCTTCCTGCATCCCCCTGTCCCGCAGGGCGTAGAGGGCAGAGAGGAGCCACCGCGGCAAGGGAGCGCGGCCGGGACCCCGCGTTGACACCGGGGCTCCCGGCGCCCCGCGCTGCAGCCGGGGCTCGGCGTTGCTAGGACCCCACCGCTGCAGGCCGGGAACCTTCGCCAAACATTCCTGCTTCCCGCTCGTCCTCTGAAGTTCAGTGCGGCTCAGGTGTGCGGTGCTGGGGTGTGCGGTGTTCTTGTACGGTGGTACATTACGTCAGTACGAAAACTCCTTAAACCCGGCGTGGTACCTGTGGGTGTGGGGGTGGTACGCAGCAGGCCCCGTCCAGGATTATGAATCTACAGCCATCAGCTCAACACTGTAGGGAAAAGATGGATTGTTCTCCAAAGAGCTTTAGGAAGAAAGATCTTTAAGCCATATTTAGGTTTGTTGACAATGTTAGAAGTATTTGGCTGTGGGAAAGCTGTTGGTGTACGTTCAGCAAATAAAATACTGCAGACTGTTCATGGATCTGGTAGAGTCTTACCAGATTTGCGTGTGTGCAGTAGAATATGCCTAGTCTTTAAATTTCCGCGTAGACTATGAGCTGGTATTTTTTCACAAGATCGGGTGATCTCAACTGCATCTCTGGGTGTTATTTACAACATGATGATTACACAAACACACACTTCAAAAATACTGTTTTGGCTATGTTTGCTTTCCCTAAGTACCTAGCTGAGCATCAGTAGAGATGGGTGCAGGCACCACAGATTTTTAGAGGTTACTTCTGCCTGGCTTCAAGTTCAAATACTACTTGCTAGAACAACTTCACCTTTTTAAGAAACAGGATGTCAGTTCAGGGAGAAGTCTTGTAGAAACTGAAAGAAACGTTAGCAAAGCCACAGAGCACAGCTTTCACTTCACAAACACATGTTGGTGTTACGCACTGGTAGAAAGACGCTTAAAACACACTGGAGGGCATGTCGGGCAGCACCAGTTGTGATCACTGCAATCCAGCTCTCCGTGCTGCTGAACTGGCACAGTTCTGGCCTCGGCATATTTCAGGATTAGCACGTGCCAGGGAGCTGTGCGTCCCCTGGCAGCTCAGACACAGCCAGCCTTTTGGGATGACAGGAGAATTTAACCCCACGGGGCAGCGAGGCTGCCAGCTGGCCTGGGGAAAGGGCCGGGACCCTTTGGAGTCCAAAGCAACTCTCGTCCTTTTGAAAGAAGGTGTACGCATTGATTTTAATCTGATTGCGTTTAACCAAGCATTTCCATTGAACTTGTATTTATTATCTTTTATTTATTATGTACAGACTTGGAGGTTAGAAGGCAGATTAGAAGAAAGGGTATGTTTTGTGGTTGCAGACGCATCTGAGGTTCCGCCTTCGCAGCAGCCAGACGTCTCCATTACCCGCCTGACAGTCCTGCATCCGGTTTCGTTGCCTTCTACTCGGCGCTCCTGCCCGGAGGGCACTTTTCTCCAAACGATGTCTGAGGCAGCAAAAAAGCACCTGGTTGCCCCACGCACGGCGAGGGAGCCTGTGCGTTTGGTAGAAGGGCGGAATGACTCGATTTGGCTCAGAGCTGAGAGGAGACATTTCCCTCAAAGCAATCGGGGTTCCTTAGAGATCAGTAGGGAAAAAGAGCCCGAGCCGGACAGTGGAAGGGGTTCCTGGATAGAAGTTACCTGTCTTCACCATAAGGAAAGGAGACATTTTCCAGAAAGAAGTAAGTTTATTCACGACAGGTCAACACGAGGTCAAATTCTGCTCTGCCAACTTCCATACCGAGATCAGTAAAGTGAAGTGAAGGCAGGTTGAACTTGATTACATAAGGGCAGTATGATTTCATATTCAGAGATATTTATTTCCATAAGTAACTTCCTAAACAAGAAAGGAAAGGGCCAACAAATTGACAGCATCAAGACAAAGTCCTGATAGTTGTCCTCTGACTTTTCACACAGCTGTATTTCACAGACATTATTTTTGAGCTATGTCCATTTGTATGAGAAGCAGGGCCAAGCACATTGTTGCACAGCAAGAGAAAGTTGTCCTGTGAGAAACCTCCAATGCAGGAGTTCACTAAAAGTGCACATCATGATTTCTACATTTCACAGGCAATTTATTAACCTAAAAATAACCCCACTGATGTCAAGGCTTACGGCACAGACTTAACTTAAAGCTGCTGCTATCCTTTTATTATCTACCCTTTAAGCCTGAATTTAGGCTTGCCCCGAAGATTCATGTTAGAGACAGAGAAAGAAATTGCTTCCGTAGATGCAACCATTAACAAAAATTCTATTTTCCCGAAAGCAGTGAAAAGGGTAGGATATATCTCATTTATCAGGCAGTCACCTGAAAACAACTGTTATTAATTGACTCCCCAGTAATTATTTTCTTGTGCCCAAAACTTTACATACCAGGCAGAAATATACCTTGAAATTTTCAGGCTGTGGAAAATTATAAAGCAATTAGAAACACAGTATCCTTTTTTCAAGTGGTGTTATTGTTCCTGCAGTAGCATATATTCTATTGAAAGAACAACTCATTTCCGTAACTATTTTTAAATTTTATCTTGCAGACAATGCCATCTTTGGATGAAGCTTCACTCCAAAGCTGCCTTTGTGTTTGAGACCCAGTTACTTCACAAAATAAAGAGAACCCGTCCATTAGAGGTGTGTTTTGCTCTCTAACACTCCTAGTTGGATTGCTTCAGTGATCTCCGTTCTTAGTTACGTCTTTCTTCCAACCCTTAAAATTCTATCTAAGCTATAACCCGCAGAAAAAGAAACAGAGGTCAATCTATCTTTGTAAAATTTGAGCCCAAGTATAGGAATCTAAAGTGAGCAAAGGAGCTTATTCATAGGGATTGTGGTTATAGAAGGTTGCTAAAATACCCCGCTTCCTCCAAAATAAAATCAGAATTTTTGTATTGGAATCATCAGGCACACAGTTGTTATTTCCTTTCTTGTGCGAGTTTCAGATCATCTTCAGATCAGTCTTTACAGCCAAAAATTTAAATCTTATAATGCATTAACTCTCTGTTCTGCTATGTTTTAAAATGCAAAAGTATCTCATAGAGCACAGGAAAACCTAAATGGCAGGAACGCCGTGGGTGCTTGTCTTGTTACAAGGGAAGTGACTTCTGAATGAGAACTCTGAAAGCAAAACAGAAGTTCCCACTGAGCTAGAAAATAATGATTTTAGCAGTGTATTAAATCTCAACAAACTGGGCTGGAAAGATAGTATGCAGGAGTCAGATGTTTACATTTCTTGATTGAAAAGCTTTTGGAAAATACAAGGAAAATGTAAACATCCTCTTCCTCCAATGGAGTCCTCATCGTAGCAAGAGTTGCCCACTCTCACCTCAAGGCAAGGCCGTAATTCCCCTCAGAATCAACATTTGCAATATGAGGCACTCGCTGAAGTTTGCTCGTGGCTCCAGGTATTTGCCTGGTCATCTCAATTTGGGAACTTAACTGCTGCCAGTAAAGCAGTTTTTAATGACCTGCCTTCAATTTATTGACAGGAATATATAAGAATACTCTAACTCTAGTAGCCACAGTTCGGAATTTTAAAATATGGCTGAAATATGTGTGCTAAGTTAGCAGACTGCTGTCTTGCACATAAATTAGCATTTTTAGATAACTTGATGCATCTAAAAGATGGAGAAGTATACATCTGGTTCCTCTGTTTTGCTGCCATCTGGTTTTCATTTTACAGTCGGCTGTCAATTTGATATTCCTAATGGAATTCTACCCTCAACTTTCTTACCAAAGCTAAGGGGAAGAAAATTATGTACACAAAATAATTTAGTTGTACAAAAAGATAAACACATGTATGAATACAGCAAGTAAAATTTATTGGGTTCTTATTTACTGGGATGAACAGGTCATTTATATATTAGAAAAACTGTAATATCCATCTGAATCTTTTATATACAGTAAAAAACTGCATATGCCTGAAAAAAAAAAAAAAACAGGCCAAACTGTTATCTTTGAGGAACATTCTCTCTCCTTTTTTTTTTTTTTTTTTTTTTAACAAGTATTCATTCTTTCAAATGCTGTTTAATTTTGGGGAAAAGCTTCAAGGCATTTTTGGTTGTTGCTTCACGAACTCTTTCCACTGGTACTCCTTTCACGTCTGCAATGTACCGGCACACAATCCCGATGTTCTCGGGTTCATTTCTTTCCTAAAAGAAAACCAACAACGGTGTTTTGGGAGAGATACCAAATGTGATTGAGCAGACTTATCAAAAAGCTATGGAACAGAAGCGATTTAAAAAGTCACACTACGTTTGTTAAGGAAAAAAAAAAAAAAGCCAAATTGCAGTAGATATTATGGTGTCAGGTTTCTTGGTAAGATCCACCGTACCAAATGCAGGCGGCTGCATCTGAGCTGTGTGTCTAGATTGTTTCCACTGCCAAGGGAAAGACAGGGGAGCTGTTAGGATGCCCATTTGTCTCTTCCTCCATAGCACAACAGGGAGATAACTGCAGTCCTTTCACTAATATGAGCCATTTACCATCTCACTGTGTAAGAATTCAATAAGGGGAAATGCTCCCTTAAAGTCATCTCTATGAGAGATCCTAATGCAAATGTAGACTTTGGTAGGTGATGGGCATCTGCCAACAATTCCCACACTCTGCTGCTTCTACAGAGAAACCTAAGCAATGCTACAGGGGAAAACAGTGAGACCCCCATTCAAAGGAACAAAGATAACATTTCTTCTTCACTTTTAGGAGGTCTTGGGTGACTTAAGAGTTACAACAATGTAAGGCTGTATACTTGAGAAAAACACTATAGCATGGCTTAACTTTTCCAACTCTCTTTGACCAGTTAACACATTGTGACCAATATGCCCATTCCATGCACACGCATCCTTTGAGAATTAGATGGAAGGGACATGATTTTGGATCCATCAAGAGCTTAGTACGGAAATGTGCTTCTATTTTTAAGGACGGATTGCTGACCCAAGCTTGAGAAATGCTGCTGCTCTTGCTATTGAGGAAAAAACAAATATTTAGTAACAGCTGGAAGTTCCCAGTTTCTCTCTGAAGAGGGGTTATCAGCAGGAAGAGAGCCATGTTCTTTAAAGCTCTAGTTCTACTTGATAGGGAAAATGCTGGCTGACCTTGACCTAACTAAAAATCAGCAAGAATTTTTTGTTTAGAGTGACTAACAATAAAAGATGCCTGCCCAAGACCCTGGCTGTGTTAAGGCATTATGGATAATGCATTAACATTCCAGCAGCATTAATCATTTTAACAGTACCTCAGCCAGCCAGACACCAAGAGGGACTCCCTTCTGCTCCTTGGCTGGGAAAGCACTCCAAGCCTTCTCCCAAGACCCTTTCAAGCAGTTGTCTTTTGCAGCACGGGATTTAAATCCTGGCAGGATTTAAATTGTTTGAGATTAGCTGGAAGCCAAAGAATTCTCAGTGAAAATTCCCTCTCTTTTATTGCCAGAAGAAGGTAAATCTAGTTAACTGCCCATGCCATTAACTGCCCTAGCCATCAACCAACAGGCAAGTCCTTAGGTGGGAAAATCCTAGAGCATCGAGGCCTCTGCGCGTTGAGAATTAAAACATCCAGGTCATCCAGATGTTTAGTGAGCCATAGGAGAGCCTAGCTTTCTGCTTTGGTATCCTGCCTGCCCAGAAACCTGCTCAGTAACAGCCAGCCCCAGCTCCTCAAGGTCCCACGGAGAAGAGAGGCCACACAACAACACCCGCAGCGGCTCAGCACGTGGCACCGTTCCTCGAGGTGTCGGCAAAAATTTTATCCGTGTGTATGACCAGAGCAGCTCAAAAGCTGAGTGTTGACTTGCAGATTGTTTCTCTATCTTGTGAGCTACTTGAGGCTCTTTTTTTTTGTTGTTGTTGTTGTAATGAGAACAGGCCAGTTAAAAAAAAAATGCATACATGTGAATGTTACACAGTGCTAAGGCTCCTAAGAGCACATGAACTTTAGAGAGGATACCATAGAGAGACTGTACCTCTTTGTTTGGACCAAGAGAGGGGGAATCGGTCTCCAAGCAAATGTTCTCCAGTGGAATCTGCTTAATTAACTTCGCTCGCTTGTGTGGGAAATAAAACAAGAGAGAATAGCACATGAGGAGCTCAGTCTCAGTGCAGCAATTGATACAGCAACCTGCACTGTATTAAACTTGCATGTAGAATAAGTAACGGATCAGCCAGTGTGGCATTCAGACTGTTTAAGCCTTTGGAGATAATCCTAGGTTTCCAATGAACTGCAAGCGCGGGCTGAACAGAGCATTTATATACATTAAGACCTCAGGCACCAAAAATGGTTTATACTTTCTATAAACCCAAGGAGGGGAATGGAGAGGAAATAACAGGTCCTGAGAATAACTCTGCCTTGGGAGCTTCTGTCCATAGACTATACAACAAACTTTGGGTCCTTGGAGGAGCACAGGACAAAAGCTATGTGGGAACTCCAAAAATGGACTCAAAAAGCCAGTGAAAACACACTGGTTATTTTAACATTCTGGTGAAAGTGCTGCAGAGAGGCACGAAGGGACAGTAGCTCAGGCACACACAAATGGATTCAAGTTGCTGTGTAAGGTCTCATGCTCTTTCCCACATTCCCCATATCTCATTTTCTTTCCAACAGGGAAAAGGGAAAGCCAGTGTAGGGGGGCGCTGGCATGTTTCATTTTCCTCCTGATGTGGTTCAGATACTGGAGAACGATAGCTGGGAAGGGAGGAGAAGGCAAAAGACGAGGGCTGGTGCAACCAGTCCTAACCCAGGGAAGGTGAAAGGGCTCCCAGGAACTCTGCAAGGACTAACCTGGTCGTGCCTTGTGACAGCCGGAGGAAAGGAAAAGTAATAGCCAACTCGTACCCCTTCCAGGGCAACAGACGGTCTTCCAGCAAAATTATGAAGCAGGGCGTCTTGAACACCTACAACACATGAGTAAAACCGAGGGAGGGAGCTCCTGACGCTGGGGCTGGGCTGCACAGCGGGGCACCCCAGAAGTTGTGTATCTCGTTTTCCTGCCACAGGACACTCCAAGGTTACAGGTCAGGAGCACCCGCACTAAAAACACAAATCTTGGGCTTGTTCACCCTGCCCTCCCTACAGGGACATGGCTGCTGAGTCTGCCCAAAGTGCCCCCAGCCCTCGGGCAGATACCCCGCAGACCAGAGACAGGCTTCTCATCCCGCAGCAGCAGGTAACCAACACGTTCTCCAGTTGCCTGGCCCTTGCTGAGGCTTGTAATTACGGGGAAAATCTTTGCTGTGACAGCCCAATTTCCTGCTTTCCAGAGCTAAAACCCCCTTATTTCTGTTGGGCTGCCTCCTGCTGTGCTTGTACTATAGGCATAGATCTGGTTGCTTACTCTAGATTAGTGATATGTGTATCCTTCTTTCTTTCCCATAAGGTAAGTCACATTTGTAATATACAGATCTGCTTAAAATAGACAACAGGGTGTAAAAAAAAAAAAAAAAAAAAAAAGCCTCCTGAAATCATAGTCAGACTCAAAAGAAAATGCATTAGGTAATGTAGGCACAGCAGCCGTTTTGCTCCACTACCTTCTACCACAACCCCCAAAGTCGCTCTGCTCTTCCTGGTCTCTATCATTAAATTTCCTCCTGACATAAACATTCATACTTTGCTTTGTTTGCATTAACAGGTCAGTGCTGAGCAGCTTCCCCATACTTTCCAGCTTGCACCGCAGACTTTGCTGAAACTTGCCGCACGCACTGAAGGCAGAGATGCCTTATCAGCACATCAGGTAAACAGAGCGGGTGGGCGCACGGCTTGTACGTGCGTGAAATGATCCCAGAGGCCAGCTACAAAAAGGATGATATATAAACCTACACTCTCCTTTTTAAAAAAATAAAAATGAAACAGAGGAGCAATCCTACCTTCCTCCTTCAGGAAGGCAATGGTTTGCCTGCCGGCTGAGCGAGAGTGCACGTTCCTGCCCAACAGAAATGTGTGTGTTAGAAAGTGGAGTGACACTGAGCCCGCTCCTCGCTTTTGCCTGACACACCAGTGTGTTTCCTTTCAGAAGGTGCTGTGTTTCTTCTAGCACTAGAGAGCCCCTTCTAGCCCCTTCTAGCACTAAAGGGCGCAGGGGAGCAGAGTCACCCTTCGCGCTCGAGCACGGCTAGGGGATAAAAGCACCGGCCCTCGGGCGGACGGCAGGACTCGCGTGTGGGGCAGAGCAAGGCCTTGTGCCCTCTTGTGCAGAGTTACCCGGGCGGTGCCATTTGATCTGCACTCTTTTTTTATTGAAAGCACCATTTTAAAAGCTGAGCTCGCTTTGAAGGGTCACTTGCAGCACTCACCCATAGTTAATGTAACCAGACACTTCCTAAACCAGAGCTCCCTCTCCACAGACCCACCTGCCCACGTGCTGTGTTTTTGCAGTCAGAAGCCACCCATAAGGGAGTTTCCAAGTGTTGCTTTCCCTGCCTTGCTCACGATGCTGTTTGATGCCGGGCTGAGCCGGGGCTGCCCGGGCTGGCCTTGATCAGGACAGCGATCAAAACGCAAGCTGGGATAAGCCTCACTCGGCCCCACCTGCATAGCTGTTAGGCCAGGTCCAAAGGGTGGAAGGGTAATAGCTGGCAGCGAATTATCTAAGGATACCCCTGCCTGGAACAGCCTTTCCCAATGACACAGACTGGCACCACGGCCACATTACACAGCACGGAGCAAAGCATCAGTGCTCCAGACCACCTGATCTTTAATTTCCTCCAAACATTTATTTTTCAGTGAGCACTGCTGGCCATGTGTTATTTCCTTTTTGTTCTCATTTGCACCCATCTGACGTTTAGGCGAATCTTTTGAAAAACTTTGATTTTATTTAACTTGTTTTTATTCTGTTGTTCAGTGCCACAGGCATCTAGATAGATATAGTCCTGAGCCTTCCCCACATGTGCACACTACATGCAGCACACATATAATAATACGGTTTGTGCGTGAAAATATAGAAAATTAGATCCTGCCTCCCTACTACGGAAGCCTTTCCTTGATACCCAGGGCACGAAGTGAAGGCTTGAGAGGAACAACCACACGACTCTGTGCCGCGTGGTGCCATGCAGGGAGCACAGCCCAGCTCTTGTAGAAAGGTGGACGTGGGGACAAAGAGGAAAAGGCGAAGAAGTGAGATACAAGGGCTCCTGTGGGGGAAAGGTGGGAAGTTTCCCGCGGGCTCGGCAGCAGCACAGCTGGAGAGGAAAGTTTCTCCAGCCAGCTTCTGGTGACGATGCCATCCTCCTCAAGGTATTGTTATTTTTTATAACCTCGAGCCACTGAGCTCGTTTGGATAAGCTCAAACTTCAAAACCGCCCCTGGAGCTCTGCAGAGGATGCCTGCAGGGATGCAGGGCAGGAAACAGGTGTCTGGCCGAGTTAAGGCCTGATGCACAAGGGAGACGCTGGTTTAAAGGTTTCTGACTCACACGGGCAAGGCCAGTTGTTTTGCTAGGGCCAGCTGCAGTGCCAGGACTCTCTGCTGCTCCTCGCGCTGCAGCGCTGTGGGTGCGAGCCACGGCGTGAAGTCCAGCCCAACCTGCTCAAAGAACCATTTAAGAGAGCACGAAACGTGACGGACTTCAAACAGGGGCGACCTAACGTTTTCCCTGGTTTAATGTTCTTATGAGAGAGTGGCGGAAGTTCTTGTCAATGAAGCAACAGAGCAGAAGACAGCAGCTTTGGAAAGGTGACATACCTGGAAATACCGTAACTTAGGAATAATGAAAAGTCAAGCAAACATGTTGTCACACACAAAAATGCTCCTCCTGATAAAGATCTAGAGCAGCCTCTCTAGCTCCCTTGCAATGTTTTCATTGCAGGAATCCAATATCTCAAAGATCTCCAAACAGCGCTCCCGCCTTGAGGGATTTTGCAATTTTCATTTTACTCTTGCAGCATTGTTTTGCCAGGAAAATAAAGTTTTTGTTTTGTTTTTATCTGAACTAATTTCATATCTATTTGTGAGGAGCAATGCAAGCAGCAGCACCCAGAGGGACACTAAGGACGCAGCGCGTTACACGCACCTTCATGCAATTTGCACACAGGCAAACCTAGCAAGCTCTGCTTGCACTGAAATCAGAGCACATTACCTCTCCGACGGCCACCAGCTTATCTTTGTATTTCTCGAAGAGAGGGAGGGCAGATTCCAAGTCCTGTAATAAACCAGCTACAGCTCACATGTTTTGTAAAAACAGCTGGGGGGTAAGCTGAGTCAAGGCAAACAAACCCACACATATCTGTATTATCATGCACCTTGAAAGGCAAATAAAAAGCAGAAGATCAAACAATCTGTTTTCATGATGAAAACAGCAGAGACAACTAGTCTACTGCCTTACTAACAACTTCTGAATAATCTAATTATTCAGCTGTCTAAGAAGGAGATGAACAGATCTCAGAGAGTGTTAGAGGGGTGCTGGCCCAGGTAACTCTGCTAGTGAGTAGGGAAAGACCCCAATCTTCCTCACGTCTCGCTATCCATCCAGCCTCCAGGGACATAGGAAACCTCTAAGAAGGGAGTGTTGGCAATGTAACATGTCCCTGGGAACCTGATCCTTGGTGGTGCTTGTCCCAGAGTAGCGGTGGCTGTGGGTGCTGGGGAACAGGTCTCCTTGAACCAGCCTAGCCTTGCTGCCCTTGCAGAGGAGCCATGGAGAGAGCCCTTCCTCAGCCCGGGCTATTAAAGCATGGGGTCATTTGCACCTCTTCAAATAAAAAAGGCATCTTAAGGACTCTCATCTTAAGGACTCTATGAGCGATTTCCGAGTAGCCTTTGAGTCCTGGTGAAGGAACCACCTTCAGGTTGGCTCTGATGATGACAAAGGGTTACATACAGTACATGAAGGTTTTCTTAGAAAAATCCTCTCTTCCTACTCCAAAATCTTGCTCTTGGGAAGGAGAGAAAAAAAGTAGGTTGGTAGTCTTTCTGGGACTTCTTGATACTTAGGAGCCTTTTGGGATAAATGTTCCCCCCTGCACAGGGAGATGTGGTATGAATGCGCTGCACAGAGGGGATGATTTCAGAGCAAGATGACATCTGCACATGCGTGCTAGCCCACGTTAGTGCACGGCACATGCACTTGTCATGGCTTGAGTCAGTCCAGAGGTTCTGTGTGGCACAGAGCTGAGTTTCCACCCAGAATTTCCCAGGCAGGAATATAGATCCCTAAGTAGACGGGAAATTACCCAGTGCTGCTTTGACTGGAGCTCCCCCCACGGCGAGTGCTCCACTTGTTCGCTTCCTCCCGCTTTGTTGTGTGTCCAGAGACGCTCCCAGCACAAAGCCGTGCTCTGTCTTTATTAATAGCACCAGGTCAGCGCTCATCGGGACTTCAAAGCCGCTGTGCCCCAGGCACTTCACAAGGACCGGCCTTGCTGCGAGATAACCCCGGCCCTGGCCGCTGCAGGGGGACGCGGCCGGACGGCCACGCACGGATGCAGCACGGAGGACTCCGGATCAGCAGGTCTGAGTCCACCCCGGAGATGGCTGTACCACCCTTGCACACATCCCTTTGGAAAGCAGGTGGTGCGGCCATGCTGTCTCTTAACCCTCATATTGGTGACTATCAAGCAAGTTATCCCTGGGGGAGGGCAACTGGCAACTCCACAGGGAAGGTTTAGACATAGAGCAACCAGGTAACACTGCAGCACGAAGCACAGGTGCTGCGGGCAGGACTTCAGCACTGTGCTGGGAGCATTGAGGATGTAGGAAACTGGGATCACAGCGGTGGAGAGGTCACAAATCCCTGGGAAACAGAGCTTGACTGGTGTGCTGCTCACAAGATAACTTGTCTTCAACTAACAAGGGACACGTGCACTTTATCTGCACAAAGGCTGTGCCCTGACAAAGAGTCAAGTGCCTGTTTCCACTTGTTGGTGACAAAAGATATAGTCCTGAGACAGCAGAAGTGCCGGAGACAAAGCAGGCACATCCGAGAAGTAAAACATAGGTTCCACATGTGATAACGGAGACACGAGGTTGGCACGGGAAGGAGCTGGGCACCTCACCTGAACCGTGGTGCTGCGCTGCCCCTCCGCACCGCTCTGGATCGGGTGGACCCCAAAGCACGGCATGACAGAGCCGCGGTACCTGCGGGACACAGGAGATGCCAGGGACACGTAAGCAGATGTAGTGGCAATATTACCTCATCCTCACTGCAGGCAAAGCCCGTTGGGTTTGATTTTCACCCTGGCTTTGGTAGGGCATCAGGTCCCCCTCCCCAAGTTTTGTCACAGAAGTAGCTTGCTCTTCACGTAACAGCCCCTTGATAGCAGGGCAGATTTCTGTGCTTGTGCCACTCTCCTGCATTTTTTTTCAATTTTTTCCTAAGTTTTCCCATGCCATCTGCACACTCGTTGCATGACAAGTGCTCCACGCACCAGTGACTCTGTGCAATGAAGCCTCCTGCAGCAGCTAACCCAAATAACAGCACCGTGCATCATGCTGTGTCCTGGGGGAGAGAGGAGCTACGTCTCTGATATTCCTCCAGGCTCCTCATTCTCATGCCTCATGCTGCTTTCCATGGAGCGAAGCCCTGAGCATGGCGAGACACGCATTAATTCCTGATCCAGCCATGATTTCATCAGGACCATGGCCTCCAGCTATATTTGTTAATCATGGCAGTCCCAAAATTGCCAGGTCTGAAGGAATCTCATGCCTGTGTGTCACTAATTCACCTTGATAGAGAAACCAGCCCCAGCACAGGACACGAGTGGATGGATAACCATCTCGGCCAGAGGAAAATGCTTCGACAACTGAGCGCTATAGCAATCTGTATCCTCTCTTTGATCTCAGCTGTATCATTGTGCTACATATAGAAAGCGAAGAGTAGAATAACAAACCTTTCTGCTAAGCCAATAACTTTCTCAAATTCATTTTCCTGCTCTGTAACGGAAACAAAAGCTTGAACCCCAGCCTGCATAAATGAAAAAACAAACAAAAGCAGGAACTCATTAGCGATGAAAGTTGCATTTCCATCTGATTATTTATTTGTTTCTGCTTCTAAAGAGCCTATCTATGCATTGTGTAGGAGTCTGCTGGAAGCACCTTCGGTAAAAGTCTTTGGTCAATTTGTTTAAACTCTTATCACAATAAACAGCAGGATGAAAGACTGTATCACTGACTTGGCCTTCCCACCATCTCTTCAGTTGTTCCCATGTTAAAAATCCTGAAAAAGCATCCTCATGCATGTCCCAGTGCTCAACCCACTCATGCCCTGCTAGTCCGTGAGTGCCTCAGAACAAGCCCCAGACCAAGGGCTCTCAGTGAAGATGCTCCACCTCAGTCCCTCCAAGAGCACCCCAGCAAGCACAGATGGTGCGAAGGACTCTCAGCTGTTGCTCCTGAACTCCGGGGTGTTTTCCAGGACCTAAGTAGTCCAAGCAGCTTATGCTGAACCTTGTAGCAGCTTTTACAACCCACCCCACCCTCGCGAGCCACACGGCCTTCACTCTGCGCTGCCTCAGCCTCGCTCCATGAGTCACACAGACAGCCTGGCAGGGGTGGCCAAAGGCCACTGCCACCAGGCAGCCACGCTGGTGCATCTCCCGCGTCCTCCCGGCCCCCGCTGCTGCCTAAGGCGCTTGCTGCGCCAGGAAGATGCAAAGCACCTCAGGGTGACCCCGTCACTACACACTGAACCACTGCTCTGTCCCTTCTCGCAGCCAAAGCAGTTTTAGAAGCTTTTTGTGTCTGCAGGCCCTGCACCTCAGTGCCTCAAAAGCACCTTCACATCATTACTGTTCTCCTGCACCCCTGGCTCATGTATGACTCGCCCTGAGCGATGTGTTCCTGCAAGCCCTGGCACGTGTGGAAATTCCCATGCACTCTGCACATCTGCGAGCTATATTTTAAGCCTGGAAAGAACCAAGCGGTGAGGAGCTTTACTTTTCTTCCCAGCAGGGGAAAGGAAACTGCCTGTCTGCTCCGCCAGCTGGGCTGGCGGCACAGGGACCGGCGGAGTCTCATGCCATAGGGTCAATGCTAGTGCCAGCATGGCAGTATCATTAATAACAAATAATGATGAGTGAGGTGTCTCGAAGGCACCAAGGAATTATGTGAAAGAAATCACAAACCTTTCTGGATTTTTCTATCACCTCATGTAGATCCTGCAAGACAAGAAGACATAAGCTGTCACTCAGAGGACCAGCAGTGCTGCTGCTTGTAGCCTCCAAGGGAAAGATGGTGGCTGAAGATGCCAGCTGAGACCTTGGGACTGCTCATAATGCTACAGACCCCCTGCGCCATTGGGCAACTTGTTTAACACTGTTAGAAGTTCAGCTTCCCGTGGAAAGAAAAAACATTAACTGCCCTGCCTGCTGCAGGCAGCAGCACAGGCATCAGCGAAACGAAAACACTGGCAGCTGGAGGCACCATGCCTTCTCCATTCAGCAGGAGCTAAGATGGAGCCGGATGACACTGCAGTTTCTTTTTCTGGAACCTTTAGGCCACTGGGGCTGCAACTCATCTCAGATGCTCCCAAGAAGAGGCAGAGGCGGCCTGGCTCCCGGCAGCCCCAAGGAGAGGCAGAGGCAGTTGGCTCCCGGCAGCCCCAGAGGCGGCCTGGCTCCCGGCAGCCCCAAGGAGAGGCAGAGGCAGTTGGCTCCCGGCAGCCCCAGAGGCGGCCTGGCTCCCGGCAGCCCCGTGCGGCGCCGCTGTGGGTGGGCGGGCGGGCGGCGGAGCAGCAGCCACGCTCAGGCAAGAGGCAGCGCGGCCGTCACCGTCGCCGTACCTGGCTGAACTCCTGGGCGGCCAGGTGGCAGTGGCAGTCGATGAAGCCCCCCTCGTCCATGCTCCTGCCACCAAGAGCCCTGGGAGCGCCGCAGAGCAGTGCCGGGCAGCGAGCTGCGGCTCCCGCCGCCTCCTCCCCCGCGAGCGCCGAGCCTTTTGCGGCAGCCAAAGGGGTTGGCGAGCTCAGGTTAGAAATCATCACGTGTGCCGAGGCTGCTGCTCCAGCTCAGCCAGCTGCAGAGAGGGATTCTGAGCAGTGAATACCCAACATGGACAGAACTGCCTAAGGATTTCCTTCCTAGATGCCGGCAATGCAGGGCTGGACTTGGCAAAAAGTGGGGCCCACACCTCACTGTGCTTTCACCAAGAACATCTCCAAACATAACTGCATCCCCACCTGTACTGCGAGGCACAATCAGCATGAACCACCTTTAAAGTCACCCGGTATCACCTCTTTAGCAACTCCTGCAACAACACAACTAATAATGATTAAATATTACTATTCTTAAGAGTGTTGCACACCTGTTTGCTAGCACCACCTGGAGGCAAGCTGTGTTTTCCACCCAGTTTAGTGGAAAAGGAAGGAGTCTGTACATCCAGGATAACCAAAGGCTCTAACTATTCTGGGTCAAACAGCCAGCAGAGATTCAGGTGTCTGCTGATCTGAATGGCCATTGTAATACAGACAGACCTACAGACTTACATTGGCTTGTTTGCTTGAGTTCAGGAAGGTGTGTTTATGCTTAAGAAGCTAATTCTAGGTAACAGTCAGAACAATACAGCTTCTCTGCAAAAGCCAATGAGAAAAAACCTCTGGCAATGCCCTTCTAAAAAATCAGGGAAGAAAAAGTGGAGAAAAGCCAAATGCCCAAGATGAGTGTCACCTACATTGCAAGCTTTTCCTCCAGAGAGTTGAGACTTTCTCCTGTTGAATCTTTCTTCAAATAGAAGAGGGAAGGAAAACAAACAAACAAAAAAACACCCTTCTTGCTAAACTCTAAGGTAAGAGTATCTTTAATTTCTTAAATTACTTGCAGTGAGGAACCCTGGAACCCTGTTTCCAAGCCAAGTCAATATTCTCTTTCCTCCTGTTCCACCCCCCAAAAAGGTTATGAATCTTCACCAAGTAATTTCAGATCAGTGCTTTATTAACCATTCCCCAAAGGGTCAAGAGGTAAAACACCTCACTAGTAAGGAAGGAAGGGGTTCACCTGAAAAATCACGTAACTACCTAGAAGAGGACTTACCTGACTCCTAAAGCCAGATGCCTTTGATCTTGTCATAGGTTTGTATGCTGCATTATTTTGTATCCAGGGCAGTCACAGACAAAAATTAATATTCTCCCCATATTTCCTTCATTGATCTAGTAACTGCCCTAGAAAGAAAAAGTCTCTGGGTCCTTAGCTGGCCCTCAGAACCTAAACGACATTCATAACTTACTTGGCGCATTGCTGTTTGACAGTCAAGAAAATGTTAGTGAGCATTTCAGCATGTTCACATCCACACAGGTCCCGTGAGGCAGCAGAGCATACAGGTGCACTAGCCAATGCATCTGAATCCACAGCTTTAAGGAAGGCATCCAGTGTGTCTGTATAGGTACCTCCAAAACCTCACAAAATTGGGGGTTGTCTCCCTCTCACATCCCATTGCTCCTGATACTGTGCAGTCATAAGAGTTTAAAAAAAAAAAGAAGAAAAAAAAATCTTGAAGTAAAAATGAACTTAAGGCTCCTCTTTCCCAAACTACTTACAGCTTCTTTTCAGCCCATAATTTATCTATATAAACAATCAAAAAGAAGAGCAAAATCTTCTCGAAATAGCACAGATCTTGTCTCGAACAGGTCTTCAGGGATTTACTGGAGACGATGGCCTGGCTCATCCTGAACACAGAAAGTGAAATCTTATGACCCCCCTCTGGGAGAAAACAAGTACCGAGTCACTGTACACAGCAGAAGTGGTAAGAAGGAGCCAAAGGGCTGCAGCTCTTCTCCTTCCAACTCTTTTGAAGGAAACTGGAGCTGGCTTCTGCACCACTCCAGAGCTCAATCAACAAGACACACCAAAAACGTCCTGTCCCGCGGAGCTTTTCAAGCGCCTCAGGCAGGGATGTGTCCTGGGGCTGACGCATTATAAGAGTGTGCCAACTGGGTGACTTCCCTACACGCACAAGAGCAGAAATTGAGGAATGAGGACGACTGAGCACTGAGCATTAGTCATATCCCAGGCTAGGAGCAGCTGAACAAGTAGTCTGAGAAAATACACTGTGACTTAAATATCCAATTTTGTGCCGCTCTTCTTTACCTTTATTCGGAAACATTCGGAAATGAATGATCTATCTTTACCCCCTCTGATGTGCAAGAACAATGTATTGGAGAAATACACAATATACACTGCAGCATGCAACTACGCGACAGATTTCTTGGACTCTCCTACAGCAAAACTGCAATTTGAGACAGAGCATGTGTTGGTTTTATTTATGAGGCCATGAACAATAGTTTCTGCGACTAACTTATTTCAGATTTTATGTGTTGCTAAGCCTACAAACGAAGGAAGTTCCGAAGTTTGGGGAATACCCTCAGCGCATTCTGTGTTGTCACTTCTATAACTTCTTCAACTGGTATTCCTTTAATACTGGCAATACAGTCAGCAGCAACGTAAATATTTTTTGGTTCATTTCTTACCTGCAGTGCAGAAAAAGACAGAATTAGAGATCCCCACAGACAACAGTATGTCAGATTCAGCTCCTTCTGACACAGTTTCAACTAGGTTATGGCATCTATGACATTTATCTATCCCCCATCTCCCAGCCACAGGAACACTATCACTTCAGGTGTTTGACCTGTTCATTGAAAAATTTTCACCTGGCAATATATATATATATATGTGTATATATATATATATACACACACACATATAGGAAGCTTTATACACACATTTATATAAAAGAACTCTACCCACAGCTTACCAGTTTTACAGGCCCCAGAACAGGAGAGTCGCTTTCTAAGCATATATTTTCCAGGGGTAGGAATCTAACAAGTTTCTGATTCTTGAAGAAAATAAAGACAACTATTATATGCTCTATTCATGTAGACATGGAAAAAAAAATGCAAGGTGAAGCGATAATGTTCTACATTTAAAAGCAATGTCTAAAGACTTGGTACCACTGACAGGTACACTGATTTTATCAACAATTTCAGAATAGAAGCAAAAAATATCAGGAGTTGCTCAAGAAGTCTTTCAAAAAATAGGGTAACTCTGTCTTTTTTACTCTCAGTAATAGTACAATTAATAACTAGTAGTTAAAGTACTGTTTCCTAAACACTAGATGATTATTTATTAAATAAGATAATTATATTGCACAAAATAATTTATGCTTGTTAGTTACCAATGCAATTCTCATTTGTTACTTTTCCGTATATATATTTGTATATCTTTTTTTGTTTGTTTGTTTCACTTTCCCTTAATCCTATTTTGCTTTCTTTTTTTCAGGTTCCTATCCTCATCCTTGTCTATATTTAGCCTTCATGACTCCTGTTTTTGAAGTATGCCTTTTCCTTTCTTACATTTAAGCTTCCTACAGAAACTGCTGATAGTGCAGGATGGAATTGGTCTCCTTTTGCTTTCCACAGAGTAAGAATTTAGCACAGCTTGCCACAGCTCCAAACACAAATCACAAGGGCATTCTCTCAAATTCAGGGGTAAACGAGGCCAATGCAAACAGGCTTTAAGCAATTTAACTGCTTTTTTTTTTCTTTCCCCCTCAGCATGCCACGTGCAACGTTCTTTATTTTTAAGAAGCCTGTAACTTAGCCAACTGTGAACAAAATTTCTTTTTGGGATGGATGAGTAGAACCATGGTATGACTGCCATATAAATCAGTCTTTTTTTTTCAAATGACAAGTCTGTACTAAATGCAGTGATAGAAATTTCCAAAGTAAAGTTCTCCAGAACACACTGAAACAAGAAAAAAGAGTCTCATTTCCTCAGAAATAATTGAACTGTTTTAGCTAGAATTTCCCTCCAAATGTCTAGCTGTGGCAAAAGCCCCCGCATGTTAAAATGTGCAATGGTATGAGCAACTGAAAGCAGGATCTTCTATCAAGAAGCGTCTGGTGATGTTAACTATAGGCAAGTACTGCAAGTACTACTTCAAAATGTGAAGACTTAAAAATAAATAATTAAATAATTAAATAACTTTTGAACTATACAACAAAAATCGAATGTTTTTCATCCTAGATAAACTGACCACTATTACCTGAAATCACCAAGCACCGAGACAGAGCACTTCCCTTTAAACGTTACCTGCTTATTCCTTACAACAGAAGGTGGGATGGAGAAGAAATATCCAGCTTTCACCCCTTCCATTGCTACAGATGGCTTCCCATCGAATGCATGGAGTAACACATTCCCAGCACCTCAGAGAACACAGTCACAGCAGTTCATTAGCAGTGTTTACTTGTAGGCCTGCAACATCAGCTTCCAACGGGACATTGGTTCTGGCTTTGAACCATTCCTCCCCAGTTTCACATACACAAACTGGTAAGGGGACATGGCAAAACCGAAGCAGTCCTACTGATGAAAGCAGTGAAGGATAAAGCGCACTAAAAACATACCTTGTTCCTGTAAGAGACGAATGGTTGGTCTTCCAGCTGAGCAGGAATGAACATTTCTGCAAAGCAAGAAGGCTGGTATGAGGGAATTTCCCTCACGTGCAAATACAGATGAACTGACAGCAGCTTGGGAAGAAAAGAATTAATCTGTCTCACATCTCTTCCTAGGAAAGAATTTTACAGACATAGAAATGAATTGTTTTAGCTACTGTGAAGACACAGCAATAACACAGCAAGGACAGGACATGCAAAAGACCATTCCATCTAAGTGGAAACACAGGTAAAACTTAATTAAATCTCAATCTGTAGACTGACAGGCTGAAAATGCCACTGTAATCTCTGTAAGAAAAAGTCCCATGGGCTCTCAGTAACTACAAATCCTCTAAAATATTTCCTTAGGTTTTTGAGACCTAGCAAATTCTTCTATTAGTACAAACAAAACCTACAAGGGCAAATCCAGTCTTTTTGCTAACTGAATCTGCTGGATCAAAACCTGTCTTTGTCCTTCTTTCTGTTCATCCGTGCTGGCATATCTGGGAGTGAAATCTAGTCCAACCTAGAAAAAAAGAAGTGAGAAAATTTCACATACCTACTGCTTGACTAAACCACAATACCATATGAGAGCAAAATATACCTCAAAGATGCATGTCATTTAAAATGTACAGGCTAGAGATTGCAATTAAAATGAGCTCAACTGTAGCTTTCCTAATAAAAGAATTCATATTCAAACATCAGATTTTTGATTGCGAAAACATTTGGAAATAGCTACTAACAATTTATTGAGCATTTTAATCTATCTCTGGTCTGATTTTTATATGTTATTGAATTTTATTTCAGATCTCGTTCATGACAGAAACTGAATTCAGAATTTCTGAACTGAATCTGTAACTTAGTGCTATGTCTAGCAAAAAACAGCCCTACTTTTATACCTTTTGATTTAAGCACATTCAAATAAAACTGCCTAATTCATAGTTACACCAACTGAAATCCTTGATGTACAACATAGATGCAATGCAATAAGTTTAGCGACAAAGCTCTGCCAGTAACTAGTTTCCCTGCAGCAAGTACAGAACCAGCCACGAGCTGCTCAGCTAGACACACACAAAAAAGGTAACTATCCTAAAGTTTTCAAGCTCCAAATATCTTACAACCAAATATAAGACAAGAGAAAACACATGGATATAGACAGATAATGAATCACAAGGAACCAAAGCCAGATAAGTCCATAAGGTACGCTGAAATCAAAGCTTAGCCCAGCTTTGTCAGGGAAGGACAGAGGAATCCTGAAGAAGGATAAATATGACTCAGTGTTTCACTGTGACAGAGAATTGATCAAAATGCATCCAGCTATATAAGAGAATATATCACAATTTTGCAATTCTTCCTACTAAACTTACAAGCATAAGTAGCATTTAGTTCCTAATAATCACAAAAAAGATGAAATAAAGCAAATATATGAAGAGAAGTAAGCGAAACAATTAAAAATCAGATTCACCACTTGTATTTACTAAGTGTTTTTACTTCTGCTGACAGATGCTGCCCAAATTGCAAGTGTTTAAACACAGCACAGGAATCTACTCACTTCTCCAATTGCTACCAACTTATCTTCATAGCGCTCTATAAGAGGCAGCGCAGCTTGCAGATCCTGCAAGAACAAATCAAAGAAGTGATCCTCACCATCCCAGTGAGACGGGGCAGCACGAACCCCGTATTGCCACCACACAGGACATCCCTTCGTCATACTTCAGCACCTTGAAGGCCGCTACTATGCAAGCGAGAGTTGCATGGTCAGGGGCGTTTAGACCCCCAGGATTCCCCTGCTTTGCCCCACAACCCTTCAATTCAGGCTGATCCTTCCCCAGCTGAAGAGTTAAGCAAAACACGATCCCCAAGACGCCTGCCATCACGAGGCGAGGCGGCAGACAGCTGCCCGAGTGTTTCAGGTTCAAGGCGCTCGTGCTGCCTTTCCACCTCCCTCGCTAGCAGCAGGGCGGCTGCAGATGCCCGGGCATTATGTTGGGTATAAACAAACCACCCGCAGGGACTTCAAGAACCGCTTCACGGCAGCATCTGCAGTGCAGCTCAGTGGCTTCAGTGAACAATTTTGTTTTAGGAGTAACGCAAAGGAACGGCTGCGCTAAGAGACCTTGGGATTTGAACCACGATGCTTTGTATGTTACATAAGCATCACTAGGCAGATCTGAAGTTCAGCGTCGGTTAGGCCTGGGTATTCTTTAAACAATGTCCTAGAACCACAACGTTTAGGGACAAAACATGGGCCCCAAACCGGCCCGGGGAGCATTTTAAAATGTGCCTGAGCTAGCGCGTCTTGGTTTTACCTGCAGAGTGACGCTGCGCCGCCCCTCTGGAGAGACATCCTGAATGGGGTGAACTCCCAGGCAGGGCAGGACGAACCCCGGGAACCTAGAAACGAGACAGCAGGCTGAGGGCTGGCGGATGGAGCCGGTTCAGGGCTAGGAGAGGGGCAGGACATGATGCTGGGGGCTTCACGAGGCCGCCCCGCAGGCTGGGGGCTGCTCAGGCCACGGCTGGGAGCTCTGTGGCACCTGCATTAACCACGTTTAACACACTGCATTTTTTAAAAAAGTACCAGGCATAACTAGCAGTAGCCTTAAATGAGAGATGGGTGTTGGGTAAGTTGGAAAAAGCGATTTTTTTTGGAGGGGGTGCCAGGATAAAGGGGGACTGGCGCGGGCTGGGGTGCCGGTCCCACCTCTCGGCGAGCTCGGCGACCCTGTCGAACTCCCCCGCGTGCTCCGCCACCACAACGAGCGCCGTCACCGCCGCCTGCGACAGACAGAGACCCGCTGGGGCCGGGCGGCGGCGGGCAGGGGCCGCCATCGCCGCCATCACGGCGCTACCTGCTGCGCCGCCCGCACCACGGCCGCCACGTCCTGCAGGGGAGACGAGAGGCATTAGCGCGGGCCGGGCCGTGCCGGGCCCTGCGGGGCCGTGCCGGGCCGAGCCGCGGCGCTCACCGGCAGGAAGCAGGGCGCGGCGAGGTGGCAGTGACAGTCCACCACCCCCGGCACCGCCGCCATGTCGCGCCCGCGGGCGCCTTCCGCTTCCGGGGCCGGCATCTTGGCCCGGGCGCGGGCGGGAAATGGCGGCGGCCCCGGGGCCGGCGGGCGCGGGGCCGCCATGGCCTGGTCCCGGTTCCGCTCGCGGCTCCGGCGCGGCGGCGCGGGAGGACGCGCGGGTGCGCTGCGGATCGCAGCACGCCGTGGCCGAGCTGGTGGCGCAGTGCGCGCCCTTCGTGCAGGCGCTGGCGCGCGGGCTGCCCGCGCTGCCCGCCGACGCGCTCTGGGTGAGGAGGAGGCGATGGCGGGTGCGAGGGGCTGCGGGGCTGCCCGCGGCGGAGCCCGCGGCCCTGCCCGGTGCGGCCCGTGCAGCGCGTCCGTGTCTTGCAGACCTTCGAGGCGGCGCTGCGGGAGAACATCAGCATCCGCGAGCAGCCCTGCGAGGAGGCGGCGGGCGCCGGCGGGCTGCTCAGCGGTGCGTTTCCCTCCTCCGCGCTTTCCTTCCCTAAACCATGATGTCTTTTCACGGAGGGGGGTTGCCCGAGGTGACGGCGGCGCTTGGTGGGGCGGGCGAGGCCGAGCTCAGGCGGAGCCCGGCACCCTCGCAGCCGTGTTGGTGCGTTACAGGTAGCTGAAGGGTGTCAGGGCTCTGGGCCGGGAGCAGAGGGCAGAGCCTCCTGAACCGCAGCAAGGGCAAAGCCCTGAGCCAGGGTGACCCCTGCCTTGGGAACTGACTGTGCCAGCTGAGAAGGGTGTCAGGGGCCGGGTGGGCTGACCGTGAGCCGCCTGCGCAGCCCCTGGGCCGCAGGAGCGGGGCCAGAGACCCAGAGAAGTGGCAGTGCCCCTGCGCTTGGCACTTGCTGGAGCACATCCCGAGCAGGCTGCCAGCGCTCGGCCCCCGTGCAGCGGAGACGCTATAACAAACAAAAAAATCCCTGTGAGGGTAAGTCAGCATGGGAGGAGGTTGCCGAGAGACATTGTGTCATCTCTATCCTTGGAAGCTTTCAGGAAGCACCTGGGCAAGGCCCTGCCCAGCCTGCTCTGAATAGCTGGTAGTAATGGGGCTTCATGATGAAATGGGCTTCAGAGAAAATCCCTGTTTGATTCATTTGTTTACTTGTGTCGGCATCAGGTGTTCTTCACCTGTGACTTGATGTTCTTCATTTGCATGAAGCTGAAAATACAGATACTGATCTGGTTGTGAAGGAAGAGCTCCAGGTTTTTGTTCAGAAAACTTCTGCAAATGCAGATCTAGAATGATAAAACTCCAGCTGTACCTGGCACATCTCGTTTTCTTCAGAATCCAGGAGTTCTGTCCTAAAATGAAAAAAAAAAAAAAAAAGGGGTCTCAATTCAGGGCATCCTGAAAACATTTTTTTTCCCCGAGGCATTTGTTTTTATTTTCATATGGATATATGAGAGTACAATATTTATCTATTGTCTTCAGATTGTAGTTTTAAAAATATCACTAAGCTTTGGCCCCATGGGATACCAAGTCCAGGTTTGACCTGCAGGTCAAAAATGCCTTGGTCTCCTGATGCAAAACACTGAACTGATTCGGCCTCGATTTAGCCTATTTCTAATTTGTTCAAAAATCCTTAATAGAAGTAGTTTGTCGATACTGTTTTCAGTAAGCTACCCTCTGTGCAATCTAACTTTGTGCCAGCTGAGGTACTAGTGTTCTCCTGTTTTCCGGCATAAAGTGGGTACTGTGCTGTATTGTGCTCTTTCATTTGACCTGATGTTGATATTGTGCTCGTGTCTGTTATCTGGATCCAGTTTGAATCACCAAGTGGCCTTGGTGCACCATGGTTTTGGTGTTTGACTGCGCCAGCAGATCAAGCCTTTCCTCTCTACACTTAATTTTTTTTTTTATTGTCATTTCTCTCTCCTCCTTTTCCCCACTCCAAAAATCCCCAAAGGAACCTACCCCTTGATTTTGCCTTTGAGCATCCTGTGCTGCACAGATTGACCAAGAGAGGGAGCCCCAAATCTGCTATTTAGCAATAGACAGGTGTCTGCAAGTGGTGCTCAGCCTATTAATGGGACCAGTGAATTAGTTTTAAAAGGTGTGCAAATAAAAGATTATAATTAGTTCCAAGGCAGATGCCTTTATCTTCAGTGATAGTCATGCATGATTACTTATTTGAGATCTAAAGCTTTTTTCTTCTTTTGTTTCAAAGGGGAAAAAAAAATGTAGGAACATTTTTATGACAACTTTGTATGCTTCTGATTTTAGATTCAAACATTAAAATTCTCGAAGATCAGTTTGATGAACTTATTGTAGAGACAGCAAGGAAACGTAAGCAGTGGCCTAAAAAGATACTAATGCATGCTGTCCAGACCATGAAAGAGGAGCAAGAGTTGTTGGTGAGTAACCTGAAATTTTCTGCAAACTTTGTGTAGAGTAGTTGCTGGTCATAAGTAGCTAGGGGAATTCACTAAATGTTGATTTGTAAGTTCCTTTCTGTGGTTGCTTTTGATTGTTATCTGAAAAAAAATAAAGTCATTTATTTGCATTAGTTTGCCTTAATTTGTTCCCCAGTAAATTGGGAGTTGCCACGAAGTCTTGTAAATTATGAGTGGTTTGGGGCTGTGGCACAGTTTGCCAAGTTACTTGGGCAGGTTGCTTCAACAGCATTACTCATCTGTTAGAAGACAGTATGCTCCTATTTTTCTTGTCGTATCAGGGTTTCTGAAATCCTTGGCTGAAGGCTGCTCTTGGAGTATTAAATGTTATGATATATACATATATATAGGGAGATACTATCATGTGCAGCATATGACTTTCTAAAGACATCTGAGTTTTTCCTGAGCCGCTTTGTTGGATAAGCAAGTGTTCAGTAAAGAAGGGAAAAAAGTCAAGAATAAATGCAGTGTTTTCTCAGTTTTGTGGCGCTGAGAGTAAAATAACTTCTGGCATAGAACAACCTGCTCCTGTTCTTGGATGCTACATTTCAGTTTTGCAGCTCTGTTAAGTCTGCCTTTTCCTTACCTGTTAACTAATCAGAGACCAACTTGCTTTCCATCATTATCTCATCCTAAGAAGCTGGTGTTTTCTTTCTTTTTGTTTGTTTTTCCTGTCTCTTATTAATGTATTTGTCCTTTGGCTGCATTTTTAAACTTCATTGCTTTAGTGGCTGGTTAGTGCTTTGTAATATGATTTTGAAGAAAAAAATCAGCTAGGAGTAAAAGGTTTGGATCTTTTTAAAAGAACTGGTGGTTGTTTGAGCCATTTCAGTTGACGTACTTACGTTTGTAATCAAATGTGATGTGATTTACTGTTCAGAGGCTCCAGTTGAGATGGAAGATAAGAACATTTGCCACATAAATCCATAAGTATTTCCTTTTTTCTTCTTTTGCTCCTTTTCCTCTCCTCTGTTAGTTACACCTTGCATATATTGTACTATCAGCCTGCTGTACTATCAGCAGAAAACAGTAGTTTACTGCATTTTTCTTAGATTTCTGCCTCACTAAAGACTTCAGAATTGCATTTTTCATGCATTTTTCAAATGCATTTTTTCAATCGGAAGCGTGGGAATCATTCATACAGGAATGCACTGCACGCTCAGTGGAGGAGAGTGGCTGAGGAAAGGCTAGCATTATACACTACTGTCACATACAGGGACTAGGTTAGGGAAGACAAAGCCCTCCTGGAGCTGGTTCTTGCAAGGAGCATGAAGTGCACCAGGAAGGACTTCTACGGGTCTATCAGCAGCAGAGGGAAGACTAGTGAAAATGTGGGTCCTCTCCTCAATGAGGCAGGGGACCTGGTGACAAAGAGTATTGAAAAGACTGAGGTATTTGATGGTTTCTCTGCCTTAGTCCCTAAGCATTAAGACTATCCTTCTAGAAATACAGGTCCCTGGAACCTGTGGGGAAGTCTGGGGCAAGGAAGATTTACCTTTGGTAGAGGAGGGTCAAACTAGGGAATGTTTAACCAAACTGGAAGTAGACAAGTCCTTGGGACCTGATGGTAGCCACAAGTGCTGAGGGAGCTTGGCTCATGCTGATGTTACTGCGAGGCCGCTCAACTACCTTTGAAAGGTCATGGCAATCGGGGGAGGTTCTTGAGAACTGCAAGAAAGCAAATGTTGCTTCAGCCTTCAAGGAGAGCAAGAAGGAACTTTGGTCAAAAGGGATCTGGGATTCTGGCAATTGCCTTGCACCAGTACAGGTAGGAAACCAACCAGCTGGAGAGCAGCTTTGCAGAGAAGGTCGAGCCTGGGCCAGCAGTGCTCCCTTGCAGCAAAGACCCACAGTACCCTGGGTTGCATCGAGCAGAATGTTGCCAGCAGGTCAGGGGAGGTGATTCTTTTCCTACTCAGCCTTGGTGAGGCCCCACCTGGAGTGCTGGGTCCAGGGCTGGGCTCCACAGTGCAAGGGACATGGACATACTGGAACAAACTTAGTGAAAGGCCACAGAGGTGGCATCTGATGTGTGACGAGCTGGAACTGCTCAGCATTAAGAGAAGGCTCTGGGGATCTTACCTATGAACATGAATACTTTTTGAAGCATGAGTAAAGAAGACAGCCAGAGTCTTCTCAGTGGTGCCCAGTGACAGGGCAAGAGGGCACAAATGGAAAGACAGGAAATGCCATTTAAACATAAGGAAAAAATATTAATCTGATTAGTTAGTCTAACACTGGAACAAATTTCTCAGGAAGCTGCTGGAGTCTCTAGCCTCAGCGATAGTCAGTTTGCTATTGTATAGCTCAAAGATTTAATATGACCTTTTAATCTTTTTGCAAAGTGAAAATGCTCTTCCAGTAGAAGAGTATTTAGCATGCCTGTCAGCCTGCCCTTCTGCGCTGGCTGATCCTTTCAGATTTTATAGCAACGCAACTGGATGATTATTTTAGTTATGTGTCTGCAACATATGGGAAGTTTCTAGTGTATCTCTGTAAATGAAGTGGCTTTTTTCCTCAGCTATTTATGTGTAGCTTCTAGTGGTTTCCTTGTCGAGTGAGGTGTTCTCATGTACTTTTTACACCCTAACTATTATGAAGATGAGTATTTTCTGACACACAAGGTAACTGAAGATGCTGCACGTAACAGAGGTTTAACTAGAGAACCATTCCTTTAGTGTGATGGTCTACCTGCCAAAGCAAGGCTCATCCTGGAAGTTTTCAGTCGATAGTTCTGCAGTGTTTGAGCTAATGCAAGCTTTCTTCTGTCTGGAGCTGTTACTGTAGACTTGCTAATAACATGTCAACGGTGAAAGTTTTGCTGAATAGAACTATAAGGAAGAATAAATAATTTTCTTCCTTTTTTTTGGCTCAAGAAGAATGAAGGATAGTTCTTAAGAGGATAAAAATATTTAACTTAAAGATGATACAACTTACATTCCTTTGTTTTGCTTTGTTTCCTCTTTCCTCAGCAGTCTCTTACTTATAATTCCACTTTGATTAAACTAAACATTATGACTTTGTCACAATTAACTGATATCAAGTCACAAGATGCACAGTAGGGCCAAAGAGACAGAGAGCCTGGCTTGTAAAGGAGAATGATCTTATTCAGGCATAAATACTTGCAGAGAAGTAATGTAGTAATTTAAAGTAGTTTTCTTTTTCTTAGCTTTTTGTATAAATGTAGCTTTTATTCAAGTTTGCTGCTCTGTGAAAATGTACCAGTTTTGTGAATGGTTCCTTAGAAGTCACAGCAGTTTTCTTTCCTCAGTTGTGCAGCAGATGGCAATACTTCATCCAAAATGTCTGGATTTTAGCCTAGAAATCCTCACATGTTAATAATTAGAATTTTACAAACTAAAGTAAGTTTTGGAGACTTGTGCACAGTGAGCATATTAACTGTGTTAACCAGAACACTGTTTGCAGTAACTGTCATAAAATACGCATATGATGTTCTCTTTGTCTATACAACACCATCTCCTAACTGCTATGTATGTATTAGATATATATTACAGCAAGAGGGTATTTCAGATTTTCTTTCTTTTTTTTTTATTTTTTTTTAATATGCAGAAGCTCTACCAGCCTGTTGTAAAACCAGAGGAGATAAGATCACCACCTTCTCAAGGTAAAGATTTCTCAAGGGAGGGCAGCTGTGTTGAGAGAATACTATGTACCTTGCTGCCTGTTCATGTTTAAGAAGTTTGCTTTCTTCAAATAGTTCAGCAAAACAGCCAGAAGTTTTTCATAGCTGAATATGCTGCCACATCAATTTATTAAATTTTATCCAACTTTCTTGATGCTGTGCACTGTTAGGCACAACATTGTGCAAAGTTGAAAAACAAGGTTAGGGAACCTCACTGTGGATTGCTGCATGCAGCGTAAAGCTGCTGTAACAGCGCTGCTAAGTGGGGTTTGAGGAGCAAAGCTTAAGCTTCCAGGCCTGAGCCTGCTGATCTGGGTTTACTCTGGCCCCGTTTCCTCTTTGCAAGCAGTAGGAGATGTTGCTTCCAGAAGCGCCAGCCTGTGCAGCGGAGCACCACCAGGAGCAGTGAAGCTTCACTTCATGTTCGGTTTCCGTTAGCTTCTGGTATCCAGATCCATGCTCTGTGATGTGAATGTGCTGCTTCTCGACAGCTTGCGCTAAGATGCTGCCTTTTCAGGATGGGTAACAGTGAAGTCCTAACCCAGACAACATAGTTTGTGTTGAATTTTAGTATCTGTGTAGTCTTTGGGAAGTTTATGTATCCCAGTTTAGCAAGTACAGTGGCCAGAAACCAAAAATGTTTAGATTACTCAATACCTTTCGTTTCCTTTTTTCATTTCCCTATGTTTTGGAAAGCCTTGAACACTGAGGAATATAATATTGTCCATGTAAAGCTCAACTCCTGCAGGCAAATTTCTTTTAACTGCTTATCAGTCTTTCTGGATATCTAGAATAATTTAAGTAATTATTTGGGTTTTTTTTTGTGTTTGTTTGTTTGTTTTTTATTCCTTCACTGGAACTTCATAGGATCACTAGTGTTCTAATCTCCATATCCTATTGTAAAATGTCTTCATTAAGGGCATAATTTTCTGCCCTTAATGCCCTTTCTGCCCATTCATTATCCTGTGTTGTGTATTTAAAGAGGCTGCTGCTTCATTATTTTTCCTTCCAAATGCTGAATGATGGTGTGTGTTAGCCTCCACTTCCATACATTGATTACAGCTTCCTAAAACATGTCTAATTAGTACATCGTGCATATGGGCAGGCATCTGAATTTTGTCTCTTGCCACTTGCTTATATTTCAGCAGGAGGTCACCAGCACCTTGCACTAGAATATGGTGATTGACTTAAATCATCTTCTGTAGCATCAATGAGGTTGCTACTAAAAATAGTAAGAATAGCATAGTAAAATACATAGCATAGTTTTTTTTTTTTTTTTTTTTTAAAGTGAGAATAGTAAGTGGGAGATGGAGACTAGTTAGTTCCCAGCAGCACACTTCATGGAAAGTTCACGTTGATGTCATAGCTTTGCAGAGAACTCTACAGGGAAAAATGGGAGAGAACGTGTGAGCTTGTTTGGTTTTTCAAATTTCAAATACTATTTTTGCTTCTTGTGTTTTGTCTAACCTGTAGGATTTCTAAGTAAAGAACTTTGTGGCTTGCTGTAGCAGAGACTTCTAAGCACTGTTGCATATTTAGTGGTTAAGAATAATAATAGCAAGATAAAACACATCAGCTGTCAACTCCAAAGCTATAATGCTACAAGTAATTTGCAATATAGATGGTTTTGCAAGTGAAAGGGGTGTGCTGCAGGTTATACTGGGACTCTGCAACTTCTCTGTGACGTGAATAGCAAGCGAGGGGCAAGGGGTTGTATTTCAGAAATTCATTTTGTTTGTTTGTTGCTAGATGCCTACATGGCAGAGCTGAAGCAGCTGACAGAAACAGCATCCAAACAGATCAGTGACATAATGAAGGTGAGATCTCTGTACTCCAGAGGATATGCTCTTTTTTCCCTTGATGTGATAAAATGTCATCGGAAACGATTTCTAGCCAATCATAGTTAATAATTTTGTACAAAAAAAGCCTGTATACTCTTGAAGCATGTACTCCTTTAGATACATCTTCTGCACTCCCAAATTATGAAGCATTCCTTCATCAACCAGGAGCAAGGAAGATTGTCCTCTGCCTATAGAAAATATTTTTATGGTCTTCTCAGCCCCCTCCTGTCACCGTAAGGTGCAGCTCTGCAGGTGCTGGTGCTTCTGTGCCTGTTGGCTCCTAATCAGCACATTGTGTTTGCTGCAACCCTGGCTTTTCCCATGTAATGTGAGGTGCTTGCATTTGTTTTTGCAGTCTTTCCCAGCACTCATAGAAAGAGCAGAAGGTTTTTCCCAAGTATTAACTTGGCAACCAACCTTGGAGCTCTGCAGGCTGCGGCAAAATGTCTCTGCTGGCTGTAAGGTGAAGGGGGAAGATAAGGCCGAAAACGCCCTCCCACCGGCAGAAGTCACACCAACGAATACTGACACCAACAAAGACACTTTCCATTTCTTGAGAAGAAAGAGAACTGCACATCCAACCCAAGCAAGACGCTATCCGCTGCGCCGCAGGAAAATTGCTCTCAGCACCTGAATTTGTCATATAGCATTTTGAGTTTTGAAACTCAGTTGTGCTCTTGTTCAGCGTGATTTTTTTTTCTCCTCTAATTCAGTGCTATTCCTAAGAACATTCTGTCTGTGACCTTTTTTTAAAATGTTTCTCTTGTTAATGTGACGCTGCTAGTCTATGAAAGCCTGAGCACATCAGTAGCACTTATCCAGCAAGTGTTTGAAGTGATTAACTCTCATATCTTGCACTTTTATCACAGGGTTCACTGTGGGTCCTGATGTTTCAGAGCTGTGCACATGCTTTGTGAGTGTGGGCAGTCTTTCTGTAGCCCACTGCTTGCTTACCTGAAGCATGTGCCTAAAGGAGTATCTCCTTCTCCAAATACACCTTCATCTGCACTCATTTGGGTGACTGTTTTTCCATAGTAAATGAAGAAAAAAGAATTTCATAATAGAATATATGAAAGCCACCATTTTAGTGTGGTGTTACAGTTTAGAAAATCCGCATGTAAGTATAAAATCGGTCCCTGCTATTAGACTTTTCTTGAATTTAGGTCAACTAGACTTATTTATAGTGACGTTTGTTTAAAAAAATTCTGCGTTTAAATGTATATGGACCATATACATCTTCTCTGATATTTTCATTTCATGTAATCCCAATAGGCAGTCTGGGGGTTTCCTGGACAATATTTCTACACATTACAGGATCTTGACTTTGGTCATGTATGCATCTGTGATATTTGACTAAACTTTTAAAATCAGTGTAGAGTGACAGTAAATGGGGTTAAGTTGAGCTATGCTACACTCTTTTTTCACACATTTGTACCTAGGCAATCACACAGTGCTACTAAATTGAGCAGCGTGACTTAACCATTCATAACTTCTACCTTATGCTTGCAGTATATACTCATGTCTAATGTGTGTTTTCTCACGCAGTAACTTGAGTTTTTTTGAAAGGTTTTTATTAATGTAGTAACAAGGTGGTCCAACTTAGTATTTAAGAATCTGAAAATTCAAATGTGTGACGAATTTTAGCATCGTTACATTTGAAAAGATGAACATCAGCATCTGTACTGAGATTTTTGTATAGGTAATCACATGTAAATACTTGTTTCAGATCGCTTTTGTATATATGAACTTCTGTTTTTATACAAAGCAAATTAAATCAATTAAGAAAGATCAAAGTTTCAGATCATGTTGTCCCTTCTAATCCTGGCATTAGTGTAGTCATACTTCAGAGGACATCTGTGTTAAATTCTGGCCTGAGTAACTGAAGTAGTTCCTTTCAGTGCCTTTGAACTCACAACTGTTGTTAATCTCAGGGCTACAAAGCTTCTAATATGAGAGGACAGGATGTGTGAGGGACTGGAACTGCAGAGCTGGGGACGTGGGGCCAGCACTGCTTCTCACACAGCGAGTTGCTGTCGCCGCTTCTTGGAGTTCGTACGCTCCTGCCAGGGCTGAAGATCGTCACCATCACTTCCTCCATCCAGATGCACACTCTTTATTCTGAGCGTTTGCAGACCAGGCTGAGTACGGTGAGATTCATGTGTCTACTGTCATGGGGTTCGAGCATTTTCCATGTTGATAGAGAAGGTCAGGGAATCCTTCTGGATGGACAGGGAAAGAAAATGTCTAGGATTCATGAGGAATAGGGGTGTTGACCTAAAAAGGTCAACAGAAGACAAATATTTTAAGAAACAAGGAGGGAGAGCACTGTGGATTAAGACCTGGAGGTGAATTAACAAATTCATCCCACAGCTCACATTAACACTTGCCTAGGAGGCTGCAGGACAGTCGGGCTGTGTGGGATTTGAAAGAGGTGAAAATGGATACCTGGTAGCCTGAGCCAGGGCCATCGTGCCTTGTTCTGCACTCCTCATTTCAATCACAGCTGGATGGAAAAAGAAAACATCTGGAAACACTGTCTGTAAAGAAGCATAAAGAAAAATCAATAAAAAATCCCAAGTGTGCCATTTAAACTGTGAATTTACGGAACTCGGGGGCCGATTCTGGCCAAGGCGGGTGGAAGGTGTCAGGGGCCCTCTCTTGAAATGAGGGTCAGGTCAGCACTGAACTCAGCACGCAAGTGTTCAGCTGTTGAAGAAGTTTGCATCAAGAGGTACTTGCAACAAGCAATGTCTGGGATAGATCTTCCCCGCTATCAAAATGTTTATTTCACATTTTCACATTCCAACAGTGCTGTGTCCTTTAGTTAACTTTTCATAGAAATCTGCGACGTTGTGCAAGACAAGTGTCTAATCAGGTTTCTACTGAAATGTCACAACCTTCAAGCTTCTTATTTTTAACTTGGGCGATTTGGTATTGCATCAAGAAATGTCTGGTCGTTTTTCTTAATATAACCCTTGTAAGACTTTTGTAAAACAGCTCAATGGCGGTGGGTGCTTGGGAACATTCGCAAACGGCTTTTGAATTTCTTAGTTCCGGAAATCTTCCCGTGGGCACCAAGGGCCCTGTGGAAGCTTGGGCCCATGGTGTTGAGAACCTGCTGCTCCTCGGAAGAGTCACATTGCCTTAAACTGCGTTGAGCAACCCTGAATGTGTGTAGGTTGTCACTGCAGACAAAAATCACCAATAAAACTGCCGCTATAAAATGCGAACTCAGCTGAATAGTCTGCTTTCTGGACTCCTCTATAGATGTGCTTCGCCGTTACTGCTGCGTTACTTGGAATTACTGTGTAGGCATTTCTACAGATGCAGCAGAGATAACTTTAACACTAAGCAGAAACTTGTTCCCATAAGCAAATTTTGAGTTTTCATTTCCTTTGCTGCACTGAACAAGAGTGGACCATACTTGGGCTCAGAGGGACTTTTCTGTGACTTGTCCCATATTTGCGGGATCCTGGAAGCCACCTTTCTCTGAAGTATTCGGAAGGCACTGGCTTTGCCAGGAGTCACTTGGCAGGGTGGCTATACAGCACTAACAAGTCCTTGGTAAACTGGTCAGCACTTGGTTCAGTCAGATCGACTGCTGTGCAGGTGCCGTTAGTAGCAGTATTGCTGCCGGAGAAGCACGAAAGCTCCAGGCGGAGGACACTCACAGTCCCTCTGCGCGAAGGGACCTTTTTTTTTTTCCTCCAAATCACTCTCATTTGCTTGCCGATGGTTTTTGCAAGAGAGAATATACCTGTTCTCTGAGCTCATGCAAATACTGATTTCTAATCCTACGCTTTGCTTAAAATGTGCTTAAGCTGCAAAGACAAGGAATGCAGTGCTCTCTTCTTAAGCAGCTGTCCCAACTACTTCTGCACTTGTGCCTGTATTTACTCCTTTAATTCCATGATGAGTGGTTTAAGGCAAAACTGGACCATTTCCGAAGACTGAGCGCAACCCTCCCTGTAATAGTGTCCTGCCCTCTGGCTATGGCTAAGGGCAGGAGAGGTTGGTGCCGTTGCCCTCAGCAGGACAGTGGCCCCGGAACCTGCACCCTCTACCTCCTTGGTGTGCCCCCATGCCCGTGCGGTGGATGAAGCGCAGAGGGAGCAGGAGCCCCAACTGCTTTTAAAGGAACCCAGGGTGCTTGAATGACCCAGCACAGTCTGCGGTTGTGGCACTTTGGCAAGAAAGCCAAAGGAGCCCTTGTGGTTTGTGGCTCCAGGGTCCGTGAGGGTGGGGAAGGCTCACGGGTGCTCAGTCCTTGAGGGCAACAAGCTTTGAGATGGGCAAAACGGAGCTTTGGTGGCCTGGAAAATGGAGAGAGAAGCTGCTTTGAGGTGGAGCAGCTGGGGAGAAGGGCTTCCCGGGGGGAAGCCCCGTTCAGGTCTTTCAGTAATACTGAGCAAGCGGATGGTCCCCGAGTCACCAGGAAACCTGCGGTAGAGCAGAGGCTTCGGTTCGACTCCCAGGCAGCGTGGTTCTCTCATGCTCAGCACGAACTGTTAGCCAGATCTTCCTGAAAGGATAGTCTATATTTACTCAGTTCGCAAACTTTGCAACCTGATGTTCAACTAAGTCTGTGTGAGTTGGGTATGACTCAAACTTCTGGGGAAACCAGAAAAATAGGGAAGTGTCCAAGTTAGTAATTTAAGATACCTGGGGCATTGCAACTGGCTGCACTGCAGTTTGGGGGCACTTTACCTCACATGGATGTGCTTTTCCATGAGTCGAGCACAACCAGGAGTGCACATTAGGCACCATACACAAATATATCTACAGTGCAGCAAGATTGGTGTCATGTATCTATCAGTGCAAACAGGCATTCCCTTCCTTTAGAGCAGAGGGAGAAGATATGGTTCAATTAAGTGTTGGAAAAGTGTTCGGAAAGGTAAAGTAAACATTACTTGGAAGGAAGAAAAAGGTTTGGAAGGACAAGAAACAGTTGTGTTGAAACGCTGCCGGGCAGAGACTCGGCTTTGAGGTGCCTGCACGTTCAGCATCGCCTTGCTTTGCCTTTACAAGAAACGTGCGGCATTTCCTTATTATTTAAGGGAACAGGACGAGTAGCGAAAGTGAAAATGTTTTTATCCCTGCACCGATGCCTCCTCCTCACGCCAGGGAATACGGGCTCCTCCCGCCGCCCCATCTCTGAGGTCTGCGCCGCCTGGAAGCCCATGTCGCTGTACGCGCTCAGCTGCAGCCCTGGGCGCGACGGGGTGAGTCCGGCTCTGCCGGGGCCGCTGCTTTCCCCGGGGCCGCTCCGGAATCCCGCGGTGGCGGCGCCGCAGCCCCCGAGGACACCGGGAACCAGGGTCCTCCCGCGCCGGCGGGAAGCGGCGGCTCTGCCGGGCCGGGGTCCCGCTCTGGCGCGGCCGGGGGCTCCCTGCCCGGCGGCGGGCGGGGAACCGGGGCAGAGGAGAAACTTGCGCGGTTATTCTCAAAGGCGAGGGCAGGGGCCGGGAGGCCGGGGCTCTCCGGGGGGCTGCGGGCGGCCCCTGCCCGGCAGCGCACCCGGGGCGCCCGGGCTTCCCCCGCTGCCCGCTCGGGCCTGGGGCAGCGCGGCCGCCACGTGATTTCCACGCAGGCGGCGGGGGGGCTCCCGGGGCGGCGGCTCCTCCTCCCCCGGGGCCGGGGCCGGGGCCGGGGCGGCAGGTGCCGGGGCGGAGCGAGCCCTCCCCGCCCCTGCGTGGCCCGGCCCGGCCGCGGGCCCGGGCTGGCTCCGCTCCGCTCCGCTCGGCTCCGCTCGGCGGGGCCGGGGCAGCGCAGGGCGCGGAGCGCGGCGCCCCGCGGCGTCTCCCGCCATGTCCTGCGCCGCGCCGGGCGCGGGCAGCGCCCTGTCCCGGGGCGCCGCCGCCGAGCGCGGGCAGCAGGTAGGGCAGCAGCGCGGGGCTGCGCGGGGCTGCGCGGCCGGCGGGCACATGCGGCTGAGTCACGGCTGCGCCGCGGGGCGGCGGGAGCCGCTCGCTCTTGGCCGCGGTTGTTCGCTCGGGACGCTGCGCTTGCACCTTAACGGAGCCTCGTGTCTTCCAGAGCCACGAAGAAGAGGACAGGAAGGTAAGGAGGAGAGAAAAGAACCGTGTTGCTGCCCAGAGGAGTCGGAAGAAGCAAACTCAGAAAGCGGATAAACTTCATGAGGTGAGGGGGTACTCTGTGGTTTGCAGGCTCGGGCTGGGTGCCAAGGACGGGACGTTGTGATTAAGGGAGCTTCTTGAGCAGGCATGGGGCTGGCGTCGCACTAGGTGGCCTCGGGGAGGTGTGGGTGCGAAGCGGGGGCAGGAGCATCGCTGGCCAAGGAGCCTCTGTTGTGGGCGCTCGTGCTGGACAAGTCGCAGTGCCACCAGTGTCCGCAGAGGGATGTGGCCTTGCCCTCGCCTCGCCCTCCCTCCTGTGCCATCGGGAGTGTTCCCGCAGCCCCCCGCTGAACTGGGCAGGAGGCTCCAGGGGAAAACCAGAGCCCTTTCTCCTGGGCTGGTGTTGAGCCTTATGGGTTGGCGCTGTCAGTGTGCGAGGGCTTAACACCTCGCAGGGGAGCAGCAGTGGAGGAGGAAGGCACTGCACCTTTCCTTGGCGGTGTCAGTTTAAATCAGCTCTAAAATGGTGGTGTGAGAAATACCCAGCTGAAGAGACTTCTTAGGAACTCCAAAACCCCGCACGCGAGAGCTCAGCTACCCGTGCACTGGTGACTCCTCACAGTAACAGTGGGTGTTTCACATACACACGCGACTATCTTTCTTCCAGAAACTCCTAACACTTCTTAGTGTCGTGATGCAGTGGAGGCTTCTTGTGTGCCCCGTGCAAAGTCTGGAGCACAGGAGTGGCTTTTCGCTGCCTCAGGAATGGCTGTCACACACGAGGGGGCCTTTTTGCAACCCCTGAGGTGAATGTTGGTGCTGCTGCTGCTGCGACCATTGCTGTGCCGGTTGCGCAGCTCTGGACATTGAGCGCAGCCTTCTCTCTCCCATGAGGTGGAAGGATCTGCCAACAGGAGGCAGAGTCTCAGGAGTTTTGGTTTTGCTTTTTCCCAAATCTCTTCTGAGTCAGCACCTGAGAAAGCCTGTTGCAGGGTACTTCTGGAAAGGGGTAACCCCAGGCTTTCGTGGAATTGGCACCAGCTTACGTCTCATCCGACAACCTTTCTGCTGCACTCGCTGCGCTGTTACTAAGGAGCTCAATCATGTTGGTGTTAGTGGGCAGGCAGGTTTTCCCCGGGGCAGGGAGATTTTGTTGAATAACGTCCAGTTGTAGCACAGCAGGTTGGTATTCTCTTCCCTGAAAATAGTATGGATTAGCTGGGGAGTAACAATTACTGTGGGTGCTTGGGATTTGGTGCAAAAGAAGGTGATCAGAGCCAGAGTAAGGGATGATCGGCTTTGCTGAAGTTTGACTGCGCTTATGTTTAGGAAGATCATGCCTGTTTTATTCTGGGCTTGCGGAAGGTGGTGGGTGGTGAAAGAGCGTGAGGAGGGCAAAGGGACCTTTCCTGCTCGTGAGAGAGGAGGCTGCGCGGAAACTCCCGAGCTGCGTGACAGGCACAGCAGTGGCCGTAGCAGCAGCACCAGCACTTACTCCAGGGTAGCCCTAAGTGTCTCAGCTACAAAAAGATCCTCTTGCGTGCAACAGCATCCAGAGGCAGAGAAAGGCAACCCCAGTCCTCCAGCCTTTGCATGGATACAATGCAAATAACATTGCCTCCACCACGCTGAGATGCTGAGAAGAAGCGTTAGGAGTTTCTGGAAGATCCAGATAGTTGTGTGCGTATGTGAAACACCCACTGTTACTGTGAGGGGTCACCAGTGCATGGAGTAGCTGTGCTCTCGTGCGTAGGGGTTCTGGAGTTCCCAAGAAGCTTCTTCAGGTGGGTGTTGCTTCTTCACAACACTGATTTAGAGCGAATATAAACTGATGCCACCAAGGAAAGGCGCGGGGTCGTGCAGAAGAGAAGGGAAGCAGGAGTCTGAAGGAAACCTGAGGAGCTCTGCGTGAGCGGCTCTCCCTGTTTTCTGGTAAACAGGTCTCCTGAAGCATGTGTAGGCTTTGAAGTTTGCTCTGGAGCTTCTCAGGGAGGTGAGACTGAGTGGGTGAGTGCTGAGCCGAGGCCAGCAGCGAGGTGCAGACAACCTGCAAGTTTTCTGTGGGCTGCATCTGAACCTACAGCTCTTTTCTCTTTGGGACGAGCAGTCCTGGCAGCAGGGACACTGGTGACTTGCAGTTATCACAGAAATGTGACATGTGTCCTAGCGGCTTCTTCATCGCCAGAGGCGCCTCTGCACAATAGCAGCCCCAGTGATGGTTAGCGGAGGCCCTGGTCAGGATTCCTGGTGACCCAGCTGGGCTGTGAGCGAGCTGACCTAACGTTTACCTCCCCAGCCTGCTCTTGACACCCCTGGCCTTCAAGCAGGTGGCTACAAGCCATGGCAGGGTTGGAGGAGAGCGGCTGGCCCCACGGAGCCTCGTGCGGGGTGTATTGCGCAGCCAGGGCCCGCCTAAGCCGCTGCTTCCCTCCCCGCCCATGGTGGGGGCAGCCTTTTCCTCACCAGCAAGGCCGAGCACTAGGGTTTCCCGGCACGAAGGGCACTTAGTGCTTTCATTTTCACCGAGCCGCCTGTGGGGGCGGCCAGGGCTGGCAGAGGCTGCTCCGGCCACCTCAGGGTGCAGCCACCTGCACCTGCAGCCCTGGGCTTCCACGGGCCTGCGCAGGCAGCCCCTGGCACCTCCACGTCTCCGGGGCCACAGGAAGAGGCGCAGCTCTGTCAGGCCAGGGATCGTAAATCACTCACCTGTTCAGGTACCAGGTACCTGCTCAGGCACCAGGGTTTACCTAAGGATGCGTCTTTCCTGGACATTTCGCACTTGTAGGATAAGCAGAAACAACACTTTCTGTGTAGGGTGACCTGAATATGTGCAAGGTGAAAGCACTGAAAGGAATCTTTTGACTATGCCTAGGCTCCTTTTTTTTTTTTTTTTTTTTTTCCTCCTTCCAGGAATATGAATCTCTTGAGCAAGAAAATACCTCCCTGAAGAGAGAAATTGGAAAGCTAACAGATGAAATGAAACACTTGAGTGAAGTGTTGAAGGATCATGAAAAGATCTGTCCACTATTGCATTGCTCCATGAACTTTGTGACCGTACCAAGGCCTGATGCACTCACTAGCTGCCTGCCAAGATGAGAGGTCTCCTTGATCATGTTGCAGTGAAGGCAAAGGCACCCATCAATAGGGGAAATTTGAAGAACTGTCTACCTACAGTGTGGGTCTTTCCTTAAAGAGGACTGGACTTGACACACAGGTCTTCTCCATGTCTAAATCCTATAGTATTCTGAATCTCAGGAAAACACCAGTAGGGAAAAGAGCTTTAATGGTGACTTCATCTCTGGCGGAACCCAGAAGCCAAGGTTTTGTGTTCAGCAATGTCGCAGTAGGCTGCAGCCTGCCCACGCGGCGTGGGATGCAGGCGCAGAAGAGCTCCGGCTGCGAGAAAGGCACCTGACCAAGCCTTTCTCCAACACGTCCACCGCTAGTAACTCTTCGGCAGTTGTCATCCTGAGAGATCCTATTCTGGCTGCTGTTTTTCTCTAAACGGGTTGGGTTAATAAAAGCAATCACCTGTCTTTATTATATTCTCCACCTCATTCAATTTATAATGTCTTTTGAACATCTCTGCTTTTACATACTGGTCAAAGCCAAAGTCTAATGCTAATCTTCCTGCCAGTTGTTTTATCGTTTGCTTATCACCACTTCAGTGCTTCCCCTTTTGAAGTGTGCTCAACAAAGGAGTTTTCCCAGTCCTTATTTCTTTACTACCTGTAATCATCCATCTAATAATGTGAGTTCTCAGAGTGCTTTGTATCGTAAAACATGGTTCAGCCAATTTCACCTGATGATTGCCTGGTCTATGTGGTGGAAAACCTAAGCATTCTTTTGCTGTTTTAAAGCTTTGTCATAAAGAACAAATTTTAAAATTTACAGTTTTATTGTATCCACTGGAAATAAGTAAGAGGTTGTTTGATTTGGGGGGAGATATTTTGTGGGGGAAGTTGGGATTTTTGTTGTTGATTTGTTTTTGTGTTTTTGATAATGCGCTCATTATCCTTACTCTTTATTTTGCATGGTGCATTGGGTAGTTGGCTTCTGAGAGTAGAATACAGTCAGTTTTGTTAAGCATTTTGCTCTATATCCATACTGAGATGTTTGGATAACTGTTTGCAAAAGAAACAGTGCAATTTAGTGCTTTTTTTTCTGGAAATGAAGAATTATTGCAATGTTCATAAGACAAAAAAGTGCTTGCTTTCTTTGCTTCTTAGCAGTGTCAGGCACTGGAAATGTGAACGCTGTAGCCTGAGCAAAGACTGGTTTTCTCACAGCATTTCCTAATCAATGAGTGCCTTAGGAACAAACCAAGCTGTACCCCTCTGCCAACTCTCTCGCTTCACCATTTGGTTTTTCCTTCAGTCCAACTCAAGGGATTCAGCTCTGCCCTCAGCTGGGCTTGGAGGTTTATCAGCAGAATATAATCTGAAATGTTAAAGTTTTGTTAACATTTTCATTATTGCATTACTGAACGCTGCAAAGAATGGGGGAAACTATGTAGCCAACTCTCTGCCTTCTGAAGGACACTCTCATGCTGTTGTTTTATGACAGAAGTTCAAGACCAACAGGAGGAGAGATCCTTTGATTTCTCTAAACATTTCTTTAGGGTGTTCTGGGTGAATTTTCAGCACACACAGAAGCTGTAGAAGCCTAAGAACAATCTTCAAAGCTTCTTACGGTCCTGTAAAAACTGAGTCATCTTGAAAGAAGGTCTGGTGTAGTCCCTGGAGAGGAAAATGAAAGCTTCAGGATACTTCACAAATGCTTTTTAAAGTCCCTGATCGGGCACTGCGTGTTCCCCTTACAGAAGTTCTTGTGAACATCTTAGTCCACCTTACCTGCCTACTTCAGTCCCCAGATGCCAGCCCCAGTGTAACTTGGAGGAGCAGAGTTGCAATAGCATAGCAGAAATGAACAGCATCCGCTTTGGGGAAATTCAGTATAGCTTAGGATGGAAGGAGAGAGAGAGGATGCCTCACATTTCCTAATAGGTGCAGGCAGCTGAGCTGAGGCTGCTGCTAGGAAGGAACTACCGGAGCCAGAGCTGGTGCAGAAACACAGTCTCTCCTATATTGTCCTGTGGATCTTAAAAAATGGGAGGAAAGAGCAACTGTTCTGTCACAGAGGCCATCCCTGCAGAATCCTCCCAAGGATTTTGTCCCAGAGGTGCTTTCTTCTGGAAACAGAGATCTAGTTCCCTCCTCCTCACCCTGGAGAGCCAGCACTAAACGTTCTTCTAAACGTTTGCCAAGAAACAGACTCCGCTTGGTGGTTCAGTAGCCTGAGCGCTGTTGTACCTCAGCACGTCAGCAAGCAGTATTCTCCCTCGGCTGCTGTGCAAAGCTCAGTTCGAAGCCTGTTAGCCGTGCACTGTGTGTTCGGGCGGCCAGCCCCGCAGCACCGCCGCGTGCTCAGGGCAGCGGCGCAAGCCCGGGGCAGCGCTGCTCCTCTTGGGAGCCCCGCAGAGGCCCCGGTGCCCCCGGCCTCACCGCAGCCACCGGCTCCCTCCCACAGCCGCAGGGTGTAGCTCCAGCCTGCACGTCCTGTGCATTAGTAACAGGGGGCTTTGAACCTCCAGGGCTGGGGCTGCTGCTTCCTCCTTCATCTGTTGCATCACGTTTTTTTCCCAGCACTATTACCAAAGGGCCGGATGCATCACCCTTCTGTTTAATAGTTTAGTTTAACCAAGGCATCAGTCACAAACAGTATTTTATATGACTAACATTCAAAGACAGCTGGGAACCCCAAGCAAAAGAAATGAGCAAAATGAGTGTCCCAAACCAAATAAACCAAACATTCTAGTATATCTATAGAACTAATGTCACAGCTGAATCATGTATCAAGAGGGACAGCAAACTGCTAAAAAGCATAGGCTGTTAAAGCACAGACTAACAAAACAATATTCATGCAGACAGATAAGACTCTTTGCAGGAGCTGTTCTTAAAGATATGGGTTTGCAGTGAATTTCAAAACTGAAAGTATGTTTTGGAGCCTGGGATAATGGTGACTTTAAATAGGGAACCAGAAAGGAGAACAGAAAGGAAAAGGCCCATTTGTTAAGGAAGCAGCAGAAAGATCTTTTTCAGATCCAAACCTCCCCTTTTGCAGCAGGGTACACACCATCACAAACATGTTTCATACCTATATATGGCTAAAATTTTGCTTGATGTGTTATGGCTTTAGAAAGCTTCCAATGAGTTTGACTTGCTGCCTATGAATGTGGTGTGTATTATGCACACACGATTTTCAGATGCAGGTGTATCTGTGCTCAGGTGTTGGCTCATGTGAGGAGCATGTGTGAATTACAGACCTGTTTGTGGATGTGTAGCGTAAGTGAAGGTTACCATGAAATATGGATTTTGGTTCTTAGGCTCACAGTTTATCTGCACTTGTTTAGTATGGATTAGGGTTTTTTATTATTATTATTATTGTATTTCCTGTGACCCTAATTCAAAAGCAAAATGCTCAACACAAACTTATCCGAAGCTGAAGGTATTCATTCCGGTAGCAGATGGTGTCCAATTCAGCTATTTGTCTATTCATTTCTTTCAGCTAGTGTTGGGCCAAATTTAAATTGATCATGTTTCAAAAAGCTAATTTTAGCCTTCAAAAGTAAAAAAGTCAACAGAAATATGGAGCTTTCCAAAATGGTTAACGTGAATATAACTGAGATTAATTATTATACCTCAAGAGAAGAGATTTAAGAGAAAAAAAACCCCACTCCTTCCCATTTGTCTTTTACATTCATGTTTGCAAACATTTACAAGATTCTTTATGTATTCATCCTGCGCCCTGCTCAAAACAGACCTTTTTAAAAACACATTTGCAAGAGCCTATTCTGCAGATTTGGTGTTTTTCTGTTCCTTTCCCTGGAACATCCCACTGCCGGCTGCTGTTGTTCTCTAATACCTGCTTGCCATGTCTGCATCTGCTGCTATTTGCAGTAGCCTACCCATTCTCCCAGCATCCCATTTCAAGTGCCATTTTTCGCCTTCTTCCTGTTTTCCTCTGCTCCTATGTAGCTTAGTGACAATATTGCTTAATGTTGTCCGTGTTACGGGTGCAAGGCTAATCCAGAGGAGCATACGGCAATTGAATTTCACTGCTCATCCTGTATATGATGAAAGGATTTCATGTGTGGCCAGCTCTGGCAGTTGGCTACTAAGGAAGGTGTCTGCACCGTCTTTTAAATCGTATTTAAAAGTGACATAACCTTTACTCTAGCCTACAAACCGCATACTGCTTCCTGTCCATAGATGAACGCTTTGCTGTACTGCATTTGGGGTTTCCATCTGTGAATCAGTCTAGAATTTCTGCCTAAGTACCTCAGTGAAAGTGATAGATAAAGCAAACATTTTTTTAAAAAAAAATCCCTTCTCTCTTCTTCCCATCAGTGTGGTGGTATAATTCCTGTCACAGGAAGGAAGCATGTCTGATAAGCAGGAGAAGTGGTGGGTTTGGTTTACTGTTACAAAGACTAACGTTATTCTCTTCATAGGAGGGTTTTCTGTATGTAAATCCTGAGTTACTGTCAAGTGGAGCCTGGAGAGACCTTTTACATGTACACACAGCATGTGGTGTGGCCACACATCTACGAAGGACTGAGAGAATTTGGGTTCTTCGCAGAAATGTGGTTTTTACACTGATTTCCCTGGAAGCAGAACCAATCCCACCGTTGCCTTAGATGACATGTAGCACCGTGCTTACTAACCTGGGTAATGTTTAACTCAAGAGTAGTTACAGGCTAACTTGAAGTGGTAATTCTTAATTTGGAAACCATAGTAACAATCATCCGTGAGATTGCACGCTCCTTTTCTGGCATTCATTTGGGGTTTTTTCTTCAATAGGTCCTATGGAAAAAATCCATAAGAATTGAATAGGTTTTTTTTTTTTTTTTTTTTTTCTCCCACTGCAGAATTTTTAAACCGTGACATCAAATGTAAGGGCTTGATTATTCTGGAAATAGCTGGCATAGCTTTTGCAAATAGACTGTTCTATACTGGCTATGTGTTTGGTCTGCGCTAAGAGAATCTCTATAGTTCTCTTTAGAAGTGGATAAGCTAAACCACAAAGGGCTGTCTTGGTATAGAATAAAAACATTCATTCAGGGAGTCAGTACAAAATGACTACTGTGCTTCAATTTCACAGCTTGTCATACTGCGAAGCTGCTTCTCCACATAGCCAAATAGAAAATGATAACCCTAATATGTGTTTGTCTTTTCTATCTGCGTTAGAAGCGTTTTTGCTGTGTTTATTTAAAGTTCTATAGCCTGTCAGTGCAGCTTTCCAAACTCATCTAGGTCTTGCCTGGTGAATGGCACCACCACCAGCTCCCCCCAAAACTCGGTCAGTTCTTGGTAGGTGTTTTGGCTGTCTGTTCTCTGGAACAACCTTCTCCATTAATTGCATCCCATGACAAATTTGTTATCATGGTTTCATCACTGTACATTATTATCATGTTAAAACCTTGCCTCCTGTAAGTGAGATAAACCCTAGGGATTCTTAGGAGGGTCCTAAGGAAACTCTCTTGGGATAAGCAAAATATTCAGGTCCGTCTTCCCATTACAAAGTAACATTCTGAGAATACTAAATTGTTATTTGCCTAATGCAAAATAAGTGAGGATAATGGCTAAGCAAAAAGACTCCGTTTAAACACAAGATACAATTACTTCAGTTGGAGAAGATGTGAATTAGTACAGGAATTTAAAAATTACGATGGAGTAAGTCAAAGAAAGATGTCAACAGCGTGTTTTGAAGAGGGCGCTATCAAACTAATGAAAGGTTGTGAAGGGAGGTTCTCAAGGGTTGATCTCTGACCAATGTTTAATGTCTTTGGTAAGGACTTTGAATACAAAAGAACTGTTAATGCAGAGAAGGGTTGAAATAGCCTGCCTAATGACCTTGAAGATGAGGATAATAGAGACGCAATTATAGTTAATGTTGCAAAGTCATAAACTTGCAGAATCTATAGCAAGAATTTCTGTCACAAAGTGGAGACTCATCCTTTGGAAATTACAGTAGAATGGGCAAGCAATGGCATATGAGTCACTAACTGACTCCGAGGCTCCAATGCAGTGGGGCAAAACGGAGGTTAACTGGGATCTTTGGAGACATGTGCGCTTCCAAGAGAGCAAGAATTAGCGATGTCACTATGCAAGGGTCCGTCAAGACTTCGTCTGGAATTCTGCTTGCATTTCTGCTCAACCACGATGAAGAAAGAAGAAGTGAAACTAGTACAGGTGCACTGAAGGGCTGCTAGGAAGAATGAGAGAATGGACAACCTAATTTTTGAGAATTTCTGTTAGCCTGTTAGACAAGTGAAGACCGAGAAGCAGTAGGATCACTGTCAAACTAATTATACTGGAGAAAAAACACATATATAAGGGAAGGAACTATTTAAGATAAGACATAATGTTGGTAGAAGAATAAGTACCTATAAATCATGCATGGATATATTTGCACTGTAGATGTGAAGCAGTTTCTGCCTGTCAGGAGAGAGACGTCAGGAATTGCGTATGAACGCTGTATGTGAGTGAGTATGTTTAAGGGTAGGCAGGTACACACGCACCATGCCTGGTTTTAGGGTGAAGCTTAATTATTTGAGACATATGGAGTATACTGGTTATCCAAAGTATTTTTTCCTGCCATGTGTCCTTATTTTCTTCAGAAAAGGCCTTCATTTATTTTTAAGAAGCAAGTGAATATATATTAAGAAAAAAAAACAAACAACAAACAAACAAGATCTCACTTCATTACTCTGAGGCTAATTTTGACAGAAGAACTAACAGAGGTGTAAGATTTGGTCAGTTGTAGTGTCTCCTGTTAAATTAAAGTACTTGATTAAATCAAAGTAAGGAAAGAATAGAAGAAAGAAGGACGTTTCTGTTTCTAAATAAATGTCTATCACTGAACTATCATATAACAAATGGCATTTCTAGAAAAATCCGAACACTGTTCAGAGATGCAAATCAAAATATAACAGGAATTTTGGAAACTTCCCAGACTATTTAATTGTTTACTTTATAAACCAAATTATTCCAATGCTGGGAACATGCATTTAACAGAGGATTGCAGGCAATTTTTGTTTTTCTTATGTCCAGTTCATTGATTAAATATATAAACAGGATGTCTTTAAGAGCAGAAGGGTTTAAAACAGGATTTGATACTAAGTGAGAGAGAAGCTAGTTCCCTTTTAGCTGTTTGAGTTTCATCTTTGCTTATCAGAGCTGTTTTAGGGTACAGTAATTTCCAAGTGAACTATTGGGTTGCGAGGTAAATAATCTCTAGAGATGAATATTTTTTTCTTTCTTTTTTACTGTAAATGACAATAGTACAGAGGGCTAGAAATTTCCCTTGTAAATTCTGGTCATCCCATTTGTTTGCTAAGTTCCAGTATGGACTCGGGCCCTGCTCCGTCAGGGCAGAGCTTTGTGCTCCCTTGCTCACGCCCTTCGAGAAGGAGCTGATCCATCGGTTGTGTTGAAGAACATGATCAATGGCCAAGTGCTGCAGAGTTTGAAAAAACCTTTTCAGTCTCACAGGCCAGGTGAGGAAATGAATGACGACCACTAACACATTGGTTTTACAAGAGCAAAAGTCCCATTTCCCAGATTAATAAAACGCTGAGGGAATCCACCTCCATTTGAGGCCTCCACCTTGCCAGTAATTCCAGCTTCCCTTGTTCAGCGTTTCAGACAACACGGTGACTCTCCAGCAGTCATGGCGGGCGGCCCACGCAGAGCAGCTTGCAGCAGGAACACGATCTAATTGTGGATACAACTCAAGCAAAAGAGTATAAATGAGGATATGGGTGACTGAGAGTCGTGATATAAAGTTACATGATTGCTCAGGCTCTTTGTGGGCAATTCTAAATGACATTCACATGTGTACACACCTACATTTTCACCACTGGGTTAAGAAATGATGAGATCAATATGTTTTCCCCAGCAATTTTTGTATTATCAGTTATTATATCATTTTGCTTGATATTCTGTAGAATTCTGCTTAATTCATATGAAAAACACTATCTACACTTTTTCCTGATTGCGTTTGTATCACTCTTTATTTCTATTTATTTTCATTAAACTTCCAACTGCAAATGGTTACTCGCTGTAGAATTCAGGAAATATTGTATAATTATAGATGCTTATTCAAGTTATAACTTCTATCATGGACTGGCAAAATGCAACTATTTTTACTTTTTAAATATTAGCTATATAAGTGCAAAAGAAATAATGGATGATGTGTTTTCATTTTTTTTACAGCAATATGTGACATCTTGTTTGTAAGAATATTTTATTAAAAATTATAACACAAGGTCATTAAACTGCTGCATGGTTTCTTAATAAAAATTCCACCACAGTCTTCCTGCTCGTTTGTACCTAACGAGTAGCGTTTCAAGAGCAGGAATTCAGTTACTGAATGCATGTTTAAAAACAGAGTGGTGAGTGAGAAAGCAGTGACCTATCCCAAGTCAATATGTAGATTTTCTCCTTCCTTGCTTATAAACATTTCTGGTTTCCTAATAATAACATTTCTGCATTAATCTTGACTTTTTTTTTTCAAAATGCTTTCTAATGAACAACTGTTCTTCATTCAATTTTATCATGCTTTGCAAGGTACGTTGCTATTTGTCCTTTATCGTCTAAGACATAGCTCTTTGTAGCACCATCTGCCCCTTTTATTTACAAAGAAAACAAGTTCTTCAGGACAGGAAGCACTTGTTGCAATGACTCGCTAATTCAGGGAAATGTTCCAGTACTTTCTTGGTCTGATGCACTCCATGGACTGATACACTCCAGCAAAACTCCTCTGCTATTACTCATGCTTTGCCATGCAATAATGATGACTCCGAGAACATCAGGCTGTAACATGTGGCCTCAAATGGTTGGTCCTGTATTTCATGGGTTGAGTTTCCTAAAAATTCAGTGATGGTTTTGAAAGCGATGCATCTGTTTATCAGGTGCCTAACCCTGTGGCAGCAGATCCCCTGTATAAGTATACAGTTTTTCACTGTATAAACACTAACGCCGTGAGTTTTTCTTACTTTCCCTTCACAGTATGCAGCATCTGTTCATGCTTGGTTCAGGCTGGGATGCTTGAACTTTAAAAACTCAGTGTGAATTTTACTAAAATGTTTTCTTCATACTACCAAATTATGTCAGTGTTGTGCACACCTACAGTGCCTATTTATTCAGCTTAACTCTGGTCTTATTCAGAGCCTCCACCACTGACTTCAGCAAGGCTGTAGTCGACACACGGCACCCGAAGGGCAGACTATGGACTGTGGCATCTTATGTACAAGGATTACTTCATGTTAAAAATTTGTCCAGCCCTGCAGCACATTCAAGAAACTTGGCCCATGCACACAGTGATCTGTACAGGCTCCGTTAAAGGAACATAGGCTGAAAGGCTATGCCTTAATGTGAGAAATGAAAAACATAATTTTCTCCTTCATGGTTCATTTTCATTATTTAGCACCTAGATTCCTGCATTATATCTGTTCTTCTAGAAACAGTTTTATAATATGACATGTTTGCCAACACAATATTAAATGGTCCCCAGATAGTGTTAAACTCGCTTGTCATGTTTTCTATACCATACCTCACTTTGTAATTATGCTGTCTCCTGCTGCCAATAATTCATCCCTTCCAGAAGGCCCTGTTTAAGACTGAGTAATAAAACACTGAGAGATTAATATTAGGTTGATGACAGATCATTTAATGCAACTCTTACCAAAACTCTCCAGAGTCTAGGAAATTGGCAGAATATCGTTAATGGGAAGTTCAAGGGCTCCTTTCTGATGTCATTCAATTAGTAACCAAGGGATGGTTTTCTTGAGTAATTCTCCTGAGTTTAAGAGGCAGATTTTTTTTTAATCTTCAGTCCTTCCAGGGAATTGTAGCAGGTGGGTTTAGTTCATGTCTGTTGGCAGGAAAGTGGATCTTTCTAGGTTACAAACCAAGATTTGCAATACCGTCTCAGCAACGTTATTAGTAAATTTAATTATTTTCTTTTCACTGAGTGATGACGCTCCTGGTGAGAGCATTAAGAGCTTCATGTGCACAGATCCATGTGCAGGATCTGGTGCTGTCTGACACAAGCTGTGGAATTAGTGGACTGCCAGATTTTCCATGTGCCATATAACTGCACAGCAAGGAGGAGAACCAGTGTAAGCTTTCTAAAAAAATCTGATGCTTGTGTGGAGTTGTAAATATTTGCACATGTTGGCAAGTGTTTGGATGAATTGTCTTCCTGATATCAAAACCATAGTGCCAATGTCTTAGCTAAAGCACTAACATATCACACCTTTTATTCATCTAATTTGCAAACTGATTTCAGTAGGGATGTGTATGTGGGTACATCCCAGATGAGTAAGAGCACTGATACATTAGCTCTGGTAAGTTTAACATCCAAGTCTAAGATGTTACTCTACTGATGTCACTGCTCCTGTGCCACGAATTATCAAAACTGGCAGAAAGGGACCCATACCCCAGCTTCAGCCATGTCACTTCTCACTCAAATGTCTTGGTTCCTTTGAGAAGATACCGATAGTCTAAGGTAAGACACTGCATTGCGCTTATTTCTGTTTTGCTTTGATAGACTCAAATGGTACAAAGTTTTTGTTCTAAAACTGGGAGAAATACTGGCATGAAAGCTGCCTCCCTTTCCGCCAATTCAATGGGACTGCCATCCCTGGCAGCCTTGCAGGCAGGATTTCAAGCAGGTATTCAGATCCTGTTCAGAAAGAAAAATGAAAGGGCAGAGAATACAGGAATCCAGAGGAAAAATGTTGGGCAGATGGTCGTGTCTGAACAGCTGCACTAGAAATTGTGTGTGATAACATTGCTTGAGCAGATTTTCAGTATGTAGTGCATAAAAGCACTAGTATCTTCTGTTTGAGAGTGTAGTTCCCTGCACTGTGTGGCATCTACAGCAGGTCTCACTCACACTCCCAGCTCCTCCTTCTGCCCCATTGCTGCCCTCTCCCTGGTGCCACCACCACATGTACAGGCTGCAGAACAAGCCCTCTCAATGAACTGCACCTGGTTAAAAAGGAATCTTGGTGGACTGAAAGCTTTTTGAGCATCTGCTGGCTGCTCGTGTTTGCAGAGCGGCTTCGCAAGCAACAGAGTTGGCACAGCTGAAGGGACAGTTTGCTGTGACACAGACGGCAGCGAGCGGTTGGAGATACAGGAATGCCTCAAACAGGTCCCTGGCCTTTGCTGCTGAACTCCTTGTATCGAGCACCCCCTCCACCCTCATTTGACTTCCAGTACATCTGCACATGAACAAAGCATATATTCTGTCATTTGCTATCTGCATATAGATCTCAGTCTACATGCTTTATCTGTGTATATATCTCAGCTAACACACTTTGGTCATAGCAGAACTCCTGGACATTAGCATGTGGTTGAGATGTTACCCTTTGTTTCCTGAACTGACCACTTGCACACAAATTAAGAGGACAAATTGATTACTCAGAACCGTGTTCTTAATGGTCATCATTTCTCTGGAACTTTTTATTTATTTATTTAATTCGATGTAATAGTCTGGAAAGATTCCTCTCTTGTTCCAGTTTCTTTAGGAATAAACAAAGATGAGAAAAGCTTGGAGCAACTAATGACTAATTCGAATTTCCTCTTGAATTAGGTTTTTTTTTTTTTTGATTTTGTATATGGAGGTATTATTTCAGGTAGTATTTTCTTAAGTGTATATGAACCTTTGGTTGTTGCTCCTCTTTTATTTTTAAAGAAATCCATGTGACAAGAGGATACATTAAATAAGTAATGACTTATGCTTAGCCTTATCTGGATACTTTGTAGGGCAATACTGCTTGGTACCCAGTATAGGAGATTCCTGTCTATAATTTTGGGGCTTATCATTTCAAAACTGCTTCTGCAGTAATGTGAACTTGATATCTCGTCCCCGAAGCCATGTGTCAGGCAGGATAGGCAGTCTATCCATACTCTGTTCACTCTTTAGGATGATTTGCCTTCACGACAGGAATGGAACAAATTCTGAACTGCATGTCCATGAGCAAAACCAGAATGTCTTAGATGGCATCTAATGTACAGGGCTGTGGTTCCCAACCAGCAAAAAAGGATTTGTAGCAAAGAAAAGTTTGGAACAAAGAAGAAGCCATGCCCAAGGAATCCTTCATGAGTTCACTGCACGGTGGGGCAGGATTTGGGGAGTTCGGTGCCTGAATGCGTGTTTTTCTTTTGCTGTGCAGGCATGATCAATATAGTTCATAGTTTGTGTAACTCTCTGCGAAGGCTGCAGTCAGTGACTGAAGAAGCAACAAATGAATTGTTGGGTACAGATTGGGCAAGTACCTCTAAGAGTAAAATATTAAATGCCTTAAGATAAAGCTGCTTAGAAGATATAAAATATCCCCATATATCCCATATATCCCCATATAAAACATGTTCCGCTTCCAGCAGAGAGAGAAGGATTCCAGGTAACATTTTCCAAAAGTGCATAGCCACTGCGTTATGAGCTTACGGTCTTGGTTTTTTCTTCTTTCCTTTTAAGTCTTACACATTCCTTTGCTCAGCATCGCAACGATGTGATGTACGTCATGGGGGCAGTTTTATCAAAATGACCTCGGAGATGTTTGTGACCACTTTGTTGCCAGAAGTTTCCAGTTCAATAGCAGCATCAGCAGAGCAGATTATTCCTCACTGACTACTATGAATGATCAAGCTTCTCCTTGAGATACCTCCCACTTTTTGAACTAAAGTGGCTGCAGAGCGCATACTTTTTTTTTTTCCCTTCCATTCTCTCTTCTAAACTGCTAAATTTTTAAATCATTGTACCTGTTTGCTTTGTGAGTGCATATAAAACACCTGAGGGCATTGTTTTGTGAGTGCATATAAAAAACCTGAGGGCATTTCTGGCACAACATGGTAGGTGGTAAGTACAAAAACTGGTCCTGAAAGCAACGGAGATGAATTGTGAGGCTGAGGGGTAGTTTTTCTGGCAGAGAGGCAGAGTTAGCTGTACACCATCTTGCTAGCCAGGGCTAAACTGCAGCAGTGCTGACAGGGAAACTACATGACCGTACAGCATTTTGCCTGATGCATGACCCAGGCAGACATGTGCTGCAAACCTTTTATGCCGCAGAAGTCAGTGCTTGCTAAAACAGCCTTATCACCTTTGGGACTTGAGTTAGCGTTTTTGAGCTGTCCTCTGTAGACACATGTGAAGGACATCGGCCCAGGGTTCTTGTGCAGTTGTCTGTAGCTCTTTGGTCTACTGCTTTCATTAAGTGTTTGCATATACAAATAACTGCCCACCTACGATTTAAAGCACTTGGTATTGCACAAAGAGCTCACGCGTTTGTATCTTATCTTTGTAGCCGAACAGGCTGAACAAGGGAGATTTTTTTTCCTGTCTATAACCACTGTGAGCTTTGCATTCAGCTCTCCTAAAGGCACCTGGCTGGGCGCTGGCTGAAAACTCTCAGAAAATCCCAGTGACCGTATTTCATTAGTCACAAAATACAGTCTATAAATTGTAATCAGGGACTCTCCATCCAGATAACTAATGGGGCCAGGTTTTCATTTACAAGATCTAGGTTTGCTGAAATAAGGGGAAGTCCCTTCTACCCAATACCATAAGGTTGCATCAGTCTGAAGTGCCTGGAAGTTACATGACAAGCCAATTTGTGCTCTTGAGCACACTGCATGTCCGTATTGAAGTCAATAAAGTCACACCAGGTTTATTTGGGCACGTCTCTGGAAAACACAGCCAAATTTGACACCAGGTCACCCTTAAGACACCCACCCCTAGTCCGTGGGTTGAGCACGTGTGGTACAGGGTGGAATTTGAGCCACCAGGTGAGCAGCAGCAAGGTAGCAGAGCATGGATGAAAAATTCCATTTAAAATATGGATCACTGGCTCTTTACAAACCTTATTCCGCATCTTTTTGGAGACCAAGCACAACACACACGTCAACCCTGGCCCTATAAAGGCGCATTTCAGCGAGCGTGGCACCCCGTGGGGACATGGTGGAGATGCGGGCACGCGGGGCCAGGTGACACCTGCGAGGAGCCCGGTTACCCCCGCGCTTCTCCACACGGCGGGAAGGGAGCCACGTCCCGCACCGCCGCCCTCAGCCCTCCCGCGCGCCGCGCAACGGCCGCTCCCAACGGCCGCTCCCAACGGCCGCCGCCGCCGCCGCCGCGGTGGCCCCTGGCGGCAGCGGGCGCGCCCGCGCCCTGCTGGCGGGAAAGTGAAAGTGTTGCCATTAAAGTCTAGGGTTTCGAAATTGCGGTGGAGAACCTGATACCCACCTAGGCGCCTTTTTTTTTTTTTTTTTTTTTTTTTTTTTGAATGGACGCCCAAAGCCCCGGTTCTGTCAGCTGATCAGGCCGGCAGAGAGCCCTGTGAGAAGGCATGGGGCGCAGTGCGTTCCTCAAATGCTACAAGGCAATCGATTGCAGGGTTTGGGTCAAAGCAACCACATTTTTCATTGCCAGGTTAAAAATAGAAAGCATTGAAGCGTTCTCCAGTCTACTTTGTTAAGTTTATGATTTTGGGAAACATGCTGAGCTATAATGGTCTGGTTCTGACAGCGTAGTCCAGCCTGGTGAAAACAGCCTAAACCCATGTTATCGTAAGACAATAATCATCCATTCTGGTACAAATGCCAGCAGCCTTCGTGTGACTAGACTGGGTATCTGTGTAATGTTGGCTCACATTAAAGGCCAATTAAAGGCCAAATGCTTCAAAATTTTATTAGACTGCTTGCAGTGCTGTTTCGAATTAGCTAAAATACGTGAATCACATCAAGATGATGCAAGATAGATTCACAGTTTAATGCAGGAAATATGCAAAGATCTTGCACAAGCCATGCTGAATAATTGCATCTTTTTAGTAGCAGTAACTGGACTCATCATTTGCTGCCACGGTACTGAAGTTGCCACAAGAAGCAAAGCATTGTGGCGATTCAAAAATATCGTGGCGTCCTCCTGCTGTGTGGAGGACGGGAGAGGAAACGGGAAGGCTAACCAGGCCTGGGTATTAAGCGTTAATGTGCCCTCTTATCTTCCACCAGTGAGTGAGAAGGGATGGAACTGCTGTGTGTAAAGTGCATCTGAAAGCTTGTTTCACTTCTGCTTGGTGCTGCCTGCTATCCAGCCTGCACGTATCTAGTTACGGCTGTTCACAAGAGCTGATCAGGAGACTGTCTGATTGAGAAACATGTAGTGGAAATGCTGCATTTCATAGAAGGAGACAGTGAATAGAAACCCAGAGTTTGGGCTTTATGTTATTTTTTTTACTACCCGTGCCGAAAAAGGAAAATACCTCACAACTTCACATGATTCTCTTGCCCTACCCGTAGAAGAATATACCTGTATTTTATGGTGAACCATACATGTGGTTGGTGGAAGCGACATGCACATATGTGAATTAAGAGGTGCATGAGCTAGCCATTTCTGGTTTTGAGCAATCAAATTATGTGCAAGAACAAAATCACTCATTAGAGGACTAATAAAAAATTGGATTGAGTGGATCAAATTTTGTCTCTCTTGTACTTATTGCTATTAACCATCATTTTCACTCATGCTGAAGTCCCTATTACTAGGGGCAGAAACTCGGTCTGCATAGTTCCTGTTACCTATGAAAAGAATGGATTCAGTAATATGTTTGTTCTTCCTAACTGTCCACAGTCCTTAGTATTTCCTTTCAATATCTTCATCCCTGGCCTTGCAGCTGGCAACTATTTTTCTTAGAGATGCCAATGTTATGAGGTTTTTTTAGAGTCTATGTAACTCCTGAACCAGCCAGCAATTCACTCCTCTTACCTCGCTTTACGTCTACCTCTGAACTGTTTCTGAAAACTTATTTCAGATTTTCTGAACTGATTGTTCAATTTCAATCTATGATTTTAGTTCCTAAGTTGTCTATGTGGCCATATGAAAAGTTACACCCAGGAGAATGTCTCTGATATGTGTTATTGGGAGAACTGCACCCACCTCTGGGAGATGAAATGAACACAAACTATCCAGATTAAAATCTGGATAGGCCATTAAAAGACCATGATCCTTTTGAGCATCTGAAGGGCAGAACTTTGCTGTGGTTTGTTTCTTTGCAGGCTGGTGAAAGATGAGGTAATAGGAAGCTTTCTGTTTGTTCCAGGGCTGAAGGAATTGGCCTCAAGCTTAGTGTGTTGCCCTTGCAAAGCCTTACGTTACAGGGATTTGTTTGCCCATGTGCATGGGGAACATAGCGGTCAGAGCTGACTGCAAATTAAAACTGTCATTGTAAAGAACCACAAAGCTGGTTTTAGTGTCAGGAGGTTGAAACACTCTTTTGCTTATGCCTTTTTTTGTGTTAATTTTTTTTAATTAAAAACAAAACTGTTATCACTCTTCATAATGAAATGGTTATCTTAATGGGAACCCATGGAATACTAAGGACCTTGCAGCAAGCTTAATGGCCTGAGCTTCCCATCCATTTCAAGCAAGGAAACCACTTTGTGAACAAGTCCCCAAAAGCAGAAAAAAAATCTGCCTGCTCCTCGCTCATAAACTGGGGGTTGCAACACTCCTTTGTTCCCAGCCTGTGTTTCCTACAAGGGTTTTTAGGACTTCAGAGCAGAGTTGTCCATTGCTGTGTATTTGTGTGCTGCTTAATGTCCCAAGAAAGCCATGAATTAATGTGTGGTTTCTGCACACTATTTATTACGATGCATACTGACAAGTTTCACAATGACTTAAATCATGGTGTAAGTTTCTCATTGTATGTAAATTATTCCTTAAAGAGGAGTATGTGATAAAATGCAGTAACTTGAGCTAGTTCGGCACTCAGCAAGCTTGCAAAACAAGTGTAATGGAGATGCTAGAGAGGAAGAAGTGTGGTAAGAGAACATATTATTTGGGGAGAGCTGCTTAAGATTAAACTGTCCTGTAAGTTATTTGTGTCATTAATAATGCAGCGAGCTCTCCACAGAAGCCACGGAGCGGCCATGGGGCGCAGCAGCAGTGCTCGGGCTTTGGGTTTAGTGCAAGGAGGTGGTAGGGGAAGGGTCCAGGCAAAGAGGGGAGGCTAGGACAAGCCTAGGGTAGTCCTAGGAGGAAAAAGTAGTGGTTTACCGTTTCTCTCCCTTACTGTAACAAGTCCTAATTCTTTCCATCCAGAAAGTCAGAATGAAAGAGAAATGCCTCATTTCCCTATAGGCCTTCGTCTTTCTCTGGCGGAGCAGTTCCCGTGGCAGTCTCGAGGCGGGACAGTATTGTTTTCCAGCTTCAAACTACGGCTTATCTTCTGAGGAGATAGATGCATACAGAGTGCAGTGTGGAGGGAAAACCCATTACCCGCTGCCACGTGCTTCTCATTGACTCTTGCCCCTGCTGTCCCCTGTGCTGCCGCTGTCTGCCCTTGGGAAGGCAGTGGATTCCTTTTCCAAGGCAGCGCATACTGAACTGGGGCCGGACGCTCTGCCCAGCACCTCTCTTTGAGCAGTTTACTACCAGTGAGGTGATTCTCATCTTACATTTTCTGAAGAATAATCACTGAGGCCAGGGTTTTGCTCCTCTCAGACAGCAGGATTACGGCTCTTAGCACTATTTAGACACTACTGCATTTGACCCATAGTTTTTGAGGAGATGCATATGGCTATGCTGCTCCTGAATTTAGCCCATTGCACTCTTACTGGAAGTCTGGAAAGGGCAAAAAGAGACCTCCCCCTGAAATTTAATGCAGACCACATGTGTGGTATGGTACAGAACAAGAACCAGAGTCCTCTGCGAGCCCTAGATCTTATAAACTCTAAATGCACCAATAATCAGAGAGGCTATTTTTAAATGTTTAACATTATTCTCGAAGGCACATACACATTGAACATCTGCATCTTTTTAAAGTTTTATTTATCCTAGTATATCACATCTCTGGCAATAATTTTCTGCTAATTTGTCTCAGAACATGCTGTCCTGTGGGGGATTGTAAATATAAGTATGACATTTACTGTTTTTTTTTTTTTTCCAAATTTGCACGTATTGAATATTCAGCTAACCTGACATCACTGGGAGCTCAAGATGCTTGCTGATTGTCCATCTCACTCCGCAAGTGTGGATTTATTACCATGACTCAGAGAAGCAGAATTACCTTTTCATGAAGTTGGAGTGGTCTGTCTTTCCATATAAGATGCTGCTATGGTAATGTTGGTCATGTTACTAGGGTGACCTAAAAACATTAACTGAGTCTTTTACATAGAATCCATTTTAAAGAAAACTCAGCATTCCACTTACCTTCCGTGTCCTTAGTAACGCACGTACTTATCCCTATGTAGAAATACTCTTTAATTTTCGATTTCTTGTCGTTTGGAATTAGATCCCTGAAAGAATTCGAGCACTGTTGAGGTCCTCATAATCCCCATTCTCTGGTGCCTAACCCCCTACATTTCTGTTCTGCTGGGCATGCATGAACACCAGGATTTGTGCAGCTGCTCAGACCGTTATTTCTAGCAAAATGCCCTGAGCAGGCGTCCACCTGCCTGCCTCACCATTGGGCTCATGGGGCCTCATTCTGAAAGCACACACAGCTCCCCAGCCTCGCACCACAGCTGGAAATGACCTCGGCTCTTTGCAGCTGTTTGCATGTGTGGGTATACATCGTCCACACATCCACAAGGGAGAAGGCCTGAGTTTGTGCCTTTGGACCAGGCAAGAAGTATCTGAAGGTAGAGCCTTCCTCAGAGGAAGCAAGGCAGTATTTTGCCTTTCCTGTGTTTATTTTTCTTCTAAGCAGGAAAGTAAAGAATGGTGTACTTACATACAGTTACGTGTACATAATATACAATAAAGAATTGAAATAAAAAGAGAAACAAATTTTTACAAGAAAGCAACTTATTACAGTATGTTATTATACATATCTTAGTGCTTAAATATAAAACAGTGTTTTGATCTCAGAGGCATTAGGAAGGTAGTAGATGGAAAACTCTATCACTTCCCTTTTACAATTTCTTCACTTCAACATACTGAAGAGATATTACCTGCCTACTTTCAAAAAATACTTCAAGATTAGTGGCATCTAAATAAAAGTAGCTTGATCCTTAGAAACTCAGAACAGTTGCAATTTCCATTAACCTCATCAGGCTCCAGATATATTCAGCAGTTCTAAAATTCAAGATACTTTAAGTATCTGCAGAAATGAACTGGAAATTTCTCTGCCGTTTGTTCCTATGTACATATTATATCATTCATGGAGTTACACATTTCCTTAAGTAAGTGTTCCTCCGAACAGAGATACTTATATGCCATTTCTCAGTAATTTGTGAGTTACATACATATATTTTTAGTAAGCTCACATAAGGAACTCATGCTCCAATGCTTTTTCCAGATCACATACGACTGAGGCTGGGTTGAAGACACTGAAATTGGGATTGTATTCAGTGTCCATGAGCTTTCAGAAAGGTCAGTTTTGAAGAATCTAACTTGCTCTATTTTAGCGTGTGGTGAGTCAACTTTTAGACGGAGTCCAGTTTCCAGGGTATCATGGTCATTACGTTGTCATTTCTGGTTTCTCAGTGTCTGGAGTGAGCTTGCCCGTGCTTTAGAAAGTTGACACTAAATAACTGACCAGCAGTCATAAATGCTGGTGGGACGTTGCACAGACTATTTTGTTTGCAAGTGAATTAAATGCACTTTAAAATGTCTGAAAAAATATTGAGGTGCCTCAAATGTCGTTAAATGGTGGCACTATATTTTTGCAAAGAGATAAAAAATGTCCCTCTGACAAGTTCCAGGTCCTCCTTCTCTGATGCACTTACTGCCACGCATGGAAAGTATCATCGTTACTCTGGAATTTAAATATGTGTCATATGTGCCGTACTCATTAGGCTGGAGTTTCTGGTTTCTAGGAGAGAGAAAGATGAGAAACCAAAGAAGAGATTCATTCAGATCTATTCCCCCTACCGTTTCCTTTCCAATAATGCAAATCTCTCACACACTTTTCTTTTTTCACTGTGCAGGTGTTTCAGCTGCTCACATGTGGCACTACATACACTGACGCCCTAGACAAAAGTGTGATTGCACCTACTCTCTCCTGGGTCCCACTGTGTAGAAATCACACCCTTGAGTCAGTTCTTCCTCCAGGTGGGATGTATGAGGCTTGATGCTCATCTGCTTGAGAGGAGAACCTTCCGCACCCAAACGCACCCTGGCAGAGGGTGTCTGCAGCCCCCAGAGCCCGGGCTTCAGAAACGCAGTCGAAGGAAGCTGCCGATGAGAGTTTAGGGTGGAAGGATGACATGGGGTGGCTGCATGAAGGTCCCTCACAAACAGGTGTTTGACACCAAGAGCTGACGTGGCGCAGTAGTGATTCGCTGGGTCTTTAGACATGGTGCTCTAAAGTAGTTGTCATCTTCCTAAGGGCCTTGCTGCCACGGTCCCCTGTGCACAGGAGACCTGAGGCACTGTGTGCAGTGCAGAGAGCAGGGTGAGGACAAGAGAAGTATCCGGAAGAACGACCCATGTTTAGTTTATTGCTAGCTCGTGCTCACGTCTCGCTTGCCTGCCGCTGCTGAAGAGGACTCAGATGCTATGTCTTACAGAAAAGACTTTAGCTCTTACACTGACTGGAAGCATTACCAGCTGCAAGACTCACTTTACCCAAGGCCTCCTCGACACCTTTTCTAATTAGACATTCCTTTGCAGAATAATTATCACTTACACGATGCCTTTGTTCCGTACAGACCTTCAGATTTACCAAACCCTACGTAGGTAAATGCCTCTGAGGTTGGAGCCACGGTTTTCTTTAATAAGTAACTCCTAGTTAAGAAGTCCTATGAGTCTATGAGCATGAGCAGGAATCTGATCTCGTTTGATGTGCATTTCGTGTAGACAATTTTATGTAAGTTTCTGTTAGCATTAGATACAGAAGTGTGCAAACTACTGCACACACACTATGAAAAATGTTCTGTTATCTTATCTGGAAATAAGCGCTCATGCAATTAGAAGATATTTCATCATACGCATAAGACAGCAGAGTTGAACTTCTGCTTGCACCCTCAACACTGGCATTTCCTGCTTTTGAATACGTATTTGTGGAACTCAATATTTGTTTTAGCTTTCCGTGGAATAGTTTCTCTCTCTTTTTTTTTTTTTTTTAAGGGGACTATTATGTTGTGTGCTCTGAACCAGCCTTGGAACATTCTGTTCAGTTGAGTAAGAGCTTCTAGAAAGATGTGAAGTGGAGGGTCAGTGCACACAGGGGTAGGAGGCTCGCAAACGTATTGTAGAAATTCAGATAAAAGTAACAGAAGATAAGTGTGAAATAGCTAGATGGAGAGGGGCATGGCATAAACGGTAAAAATGCAAATGAATCTCTTCTTTCTCTCGCAATTAATTATAAAGGTGTTTTTTTTTGTTTGAAACTAAAATTGGTAACCCTTGAGAGTGAGCAGTGATAACCTTCTCTACTTGCCCATTCTCTGGTCTGAGGATGGTTTCACTCTCCACAAAGGAATGTGGTATGCCCAAACCCAGACATTCAGAAATCCTGTTTAAAAGAAGTCATGTCCTCCCCCTACCAAAACAGGCAAACAAACTGAAAACTCCGGTGCGTTTGTTTCTAAACTTGAAATGTTACACCTTAATGTATTTTGAAGTAGTTTTTTTTCTTGGTTTCTGAACTTCTTAATATATAGAAGTAATGTTTCTAGGGCCTTCGCTGCAGTCCTGAGGAATGAGGTTCTCACCCCATCCCATGCATCTTGGCTCTGGAGCTCTGAGAATGCTGATAAAACCACAGGAATTTATGCAATTACAAATTACTACAATTTACAAGCCCTGAGTGATTCAATCTTGATGGTTCTAGTAAATTTAAACAAGAAGGAAAGTTCTTACTGTTCCAGCATCAGAGGAGTGCTCTGCTTGCCCAAGCCAGAGAGAGAAAGGATCCATATTTTAGCCAATAAAAGTTAGCTCTGCAATTCCTTCATGTGGGGACTATTTTATGCTCAGGTTTCTTCACTATTTTCTTTGATTCTGCTCTCAGCTCTTAGCCAAGCGATTGTCAATGGCCTGAGAACTTGGACTGCAGTAGCTGTTTGGGTAAAGACATCAAATGAAGCACAAACATGCTGTACCAACAGGGAACATGTGTCTTCTGACTGTCCAGGAGAGATCTTTGTGGTGATATTCTAGTTCTGCACATGGGTAAATATTCCACGTAAAATAGATCCTTTGGAGACAGGCAATTGCAGGATCAGGGTCTCCGCTCTGTTCTCTTTGGCTTGTGTGAGTGTTTGTGAATGATCTTTAAGAAAATTTAGATTTTGTTTTCTCCTTTATTATTCATTTTATTCCTGTGATTTTTTTTTAACCACTGTGAGAGCTTTATTTTGCAAGACCTGACATATACAGAGGACATAACTACAAATTTGCCAAATGCAAGCTTGTCCTCTTTCCCTCTGAACTAGCCTGTGAGAAGGCATTGTAAGAAGGCAAATTTACGGTTATATTTATTTTCTTCAGAGGAATTTTTCTCTTTCAAATATATTTGACTCATGGAATGTTTGTCTCTATCATGTCAACATTGCTCTCAAAGGCAAAAAAAAAATCAAAAATAGAAAGAAAAACAGAACAAAATATGTGTGTTCGAGGGTCTGGTCGGAGGAGAGTCTCATTTCATACAGGGGATTGGGAAGAATTTAACGTAAATGGCAATGATGTGGCAATAAAATTCACTTCTTAATAGCTTTGCAGTAACTCGTAGCAACTTTGAACAAATCATCTAAAAACCTTTAATAATTCAGTCTTCAAAAGTTTCATCTTTAACTCAGTGCTTTTGGCAGAGGTCAAAAAAGCAAACCAGATCTCTAACTACTAGGAAAGGAGGAATGTTGCATCATTGCATGTATCAGTACACATGGCTGTCTTGTGTTAATCGATGGTTTGACTACACCTTGAATACTGTGGAGAGTTCTGATCCTCTCATCTTAAAGCACATTTTAGAACTCAAAACATACAATCTTGCCCTAGAAAAACTGGGAAGGAGGTGTGGTCAAAGGTGTGAAATGGTTGCTGAATGAAAAAAAAGAACAGAGTAGGCTGGGACTTCTGAAGAAGAAACAGAAAAGAGGAGTATGAAATCATGCATGGCATGGAGCGGATGGGTAAATATTGTCTCTTCCAATTATAGAATCATAGAACCATTATGGTTGAAAAAGACCTCCAAGGTCATCAAGTCCAACCATAAACCCATCACCACCGTGCCTGTTAACCATGCCCCGAAGTGCCTCATTTACATGGTTCTTCAACACTGCCAGGGACAGTGACTTCACCACTTCCCTGGGCAGCCTATTCTAATGCTTGACCACACTTTCTGTTTAGAAATTCTTCCTAATGTATAACCTGAACCTCCGTTGGCACAATTTGAGGCCATTTCCTCTTGTTCTGTCTGTAGTTATTCTGGAGAAGAGATCGACCCCCGCCTCACTACAGTCTCCTTTCAGGTAGTTGCAGAGAGCGATGAGGTCTCCCCTGAGCCTCCTCTTCTCCAGGCTAAATAACCACAGCTCCCTCAGCCGCTCCTCATAAGGTCTGTGCTCCAGCCCCGTCACCAGTTTTGTGCCTTTCCTTGGACACGCTCCAGCATGTGCATGTCTTCTTGTGGTGAGGGGCCCAAAACTGAACACAGTAGTCGAGGTGCAGCCTCATCAAGAAGAAGGGCTCTGAGTGAAGCTAAGGGGACAAGCTCAAACCAAACAAAAGTGGCAAAAGTGGCAAAAGTGCCTGTAAGTGGCAATAGGCCAATGGAACTTTGCACCAAAAGCTGCTGTAGATGAGGAAATAGTCGAGTAGCTGAGAGAAAAAGCTACTCAGAACCACTGACTAGGCGAATCATGTTGCGTTATGTGACTCCTGAGCTGAAAATAGCCAGAAAGTGGGAGAGCACCCAGCAGAAGTATCACATCTGCTTGGCCTGTTCTTGTTCTTCCCTGGATGCTGCTTCCGGCCACTACTGTACAAAGCAAGCAGGGCTGGGTGGCCTTTGGTCTGGAGCGGCAGAGCCACTTTGGGGGAACCCAGGCCATTGCTTGACAGGCCAGTCTGGAAGGCGCCGCTGACCTGTGAGCTGAATGACACCTGGGCTGCCTCGGGGCGAGTTACCTCAGGTGCGGCCTCCGGTGCAACCCGCTGCGCGCCCCGTCTCAGGGGCACCCGTCAGCGCTTGCTGAGCGCCTCGCTGCCATCACCACCGTGTTCCCAGCACCAAGCCAGGCCGTATGGAAGTACTGCCGCGCTGCGCTGCTGTTTGCTGCGTGGACATACCCAGTGTCTGAGTGGCGACGGGAGTGCACCAATTATTGTGGCACAGTCTGCAAAACTTGTTAAATATACATACATACATATATATATACACATATATATATGTTTAGATTAAGTTGTTAAATTCTCAAAAGTAGGAAAAAAAGTATCACAATTTCAATTCTCATTTTGTTTCCATTTTCCACTTACTCATTTCACAGGCCTAGTCATTTTTCTGAGTGACAGCTTGGTATCTGAAAATCAGTATTGTTTTTGGTTCATGCATCATTGGTGGCAATAATAAAGATATGCAGTCAGAGCTGATGCTGCCTCAAGAATAGAATCCAGCATGTTCTCTTGACTGTGCTAGCTTTGAAGATTTAATAGTACTGAAAATTAGTAAATGACTATTTTTAATCACTAAGGTCAGCAGTTCTGACTCAAAGTGTCCACAAAGGAGCTAAGCTTCGAGTACAAGGATTTTTTAAAAATATTGTCACTCTTTATCTTAGCTATACTTTTAAAGGGAATGATGTGTATTATATGAACAAAAACCATGATGTTGTTGTCATAATAAGCTGATGAAGAAAGCTATCAAGTATTTCTGCGTGGGTTAATATTTAGGAGTAACAACAACTTTATCGTGTGCTTCTCAGGGTCTCCAGTTGGGGGCACTGGGCAAACGCAGAAACGTGGGAATGGGCAAACTGAATGAGGCTTGATGCCACCTAGTCCATGAGACTGCTTGGCGGGGTGTAGAAAATAAAATTATAAAAATTGGATGTGAGATATGATTGCCACTTAGGAGTCGGACTTTTTTTAAGATGAAGTATACTTCGTTTTCAAAACTCCTCTGTTACTTATAACTGCACTGTTTATCTTCATTAACCATAAGTCATTTTCATTATACTGTTTCTCTTATAAAAATAATAATCATAGTGATTTTAAAGCCAACCCCTTAGGCAGTAATTTAAAATTCTAGATGGGTCCAGGTAGAAATGTTACTGTTAATTTAAATTTTACTTTTCAGCTTCATTAAATGTTTCTAGCCTAGTGTAAATTATTGGCTCTACCTACCTTCAATATTGCTATTTATTAACTTATTTCAAGGGCAGAGCTAGACAAAAGTAGATGCTCATTAAAAAATGCACAGCCTAAAGCCCCCGGTGCACTAGGATCTGCATGGGCCTGTTCACACACACGTTTAGTGTCTAAAACAAGGCCTACAGGGAAGATACAAGTAATTTTTAATTCAAGCAGTACCAATGATGCTATAAGGAATATGACATACAGACCAGCTACATGCATAATTAGATGGTTTCATATCACATCATTTAAAGGCAATATTATAAAATATCCATTCAGGAATTCATAGCCCTGATTTTTTTGGTAAGGTCTTCTAAGACAAGTCTGTGTTGACAACCAGAAGATAACTTAGAATGCAGGCAAATAATACATAAATTTAACAAATTAAATGCAGATTAAGCATGCAAATCTAGAATTTGATATCAAGTATAAGTGAAAGGGCGAATAGGCACGTCTGTAGTGGATATATTGACAAGAAAAAAAGAACACTGAGCAATGCCAGGCTCATAGTAACATAGGTCTTCCTTCCAGCTGGTATTTTTAACTATGTTTTGCAATGCTGCAATGAGTTTCCTCATCCCTGGAGCTCCTGGCCTTCTCTCTGACCTCTGTATTACAAATCACGACTGTGTGCAAAATATTCGAACCAAAATGTTTGGTCCATGCCGCTGACTGTCAAAACACAGGGACTTCTGTCCGGGTGTAGATACTTAGTTTTGGAAAAGCAGCATAAGTACATGTTGTTCATCATTCCTCAGGCTTCCCCCTCGCCCTGCCAGGCACCCAAAACAAAGCTCCCAATCATGCTACTACTTCTTTTGTACTTTCTGTCTGACCACTGAAATCAATCTATAAACATCAAAGTTTCACAGCAGCCCTCAAAAGTATTACCCCCACTTGCAAGAGAGTTATTTCAGCTTTCTGATTACCAGCTGGCTGGTTGCAAGGGCAGGAGTTATGACTTCCAGTGCCCTAATCTAACCTCTGAGCCACAAATACGAAGCGAGCCTGGTATTCATGATCAACTTTGCAATAACAAAACTTTGTTTTTACCCCGAGGATCAGTGAATAGCACCAGTTTCACTTTATAAAAAGCTTATTGTTGAAAAACTATGAAATGTGTTTGTTTGATTTTTAATATCGTGCTGTTCTAAGAAAATGAACCTGGATCTTGAGACTTAGAGTGAATTAAATGACACACGGGTAAATATATATTAATTATTTTTATTAAAGTATCAAAACAAACTTGAGAATAGAAAACAAATTGCTTTTAATGCATTTTAAAGGTTCTCCTGAATAAAGTAAAGTTTTAGAAAACTCATGCAACATATTGCTCCTTTCTAGCTTTTGAAACCGTGCTTTCCTGGGCACGGTCAAATTGACTTGAGTACCATCATTTCTCGATTAGCATGTGGGTGCACGCATGCACACACACATACACACAGTAAAAAGTAGCTATGACTGCACAAATAGAGAAATAAAAATAATTATCTTCTGACAATCGCAGTGGTATCATACGAACATTTGGCGTGCTAAGTAAATAACATCAAGCAACAAAAGCATGACGCCTGCGTCAGCAGTGGTAAGGTTAAGAGCAACCATACAAATTCCCAAAGGAGAGACACGAATTCCGTGATTATGCTCTAGTCTCGGCGGTAACACTTCACAACAGCTCGGGAGGCGAACTCTTTTAGTCTGTTGGCATGGGATGCCCAGAGGGCAGAGCCAAGGAGCGAGGTACCGCGACGATGCCTCCCTTTCGCGCTGCCGTATGACAGAAGCCAAAGGCCAACGAACGCTCCTTGGACGAGCCTATTGTAACGCACTTCACGTGCATCCGCTGTCTGACAAACAACTGGCCCTATTGATTCCCTTTGAGCCAGCAAAGTCGCAGTAGAGGCTCCAGGCTCGGCCTACAAGACGTTAGTAAAACTCTCACTGAAGTCAATGGAAGCTGCTTCCAACATACTGAAAGAAAGTGGATCCTCAGGACAGAATCAGACCTAACATGTTGTCTTTTTAATACATTCACTTTTCAAATACATGAAGTACATCTCTTTTAAACATGACATAGCTTGTAGGACATTACAATATATCCAGATCTTAGGAAAATGTACTAAGAAGTTCTGTTGCAGAATATAAAGATCATATAAGGATCAGGTATGATATCTGATATACTCAACCGGGACTTGGAAGCTTATGGCTGAGGTATCTTTAAGTTTAGCCTTTAGAATAATTCAACACTGCACAACTGGTGTAAAATATTATGTACTGTAAGCTCCATTCTCATCGTCTGCTTCACTTAAATTGTGATTGTGAGCAGATAGACACCATTGATCAGGAGGCAAAGTTTTGGAAGGTATAATCTGCGCATCCAAACGCTTGAGATACTCTGCACCTCATCTGAGGCAAAGAGGAAGGATAAGGGTTTTAAATAGTGGTGTCTCAAATACAACCGTTGAAGTTTAGGAATATATAATATTAAACACCAAGAGATAAAAGTAAAAAAACAGCACAACACCTGTGTTTTCAGTTTTATCTTGCTTGCAGTATTTATTAACTTTACTTATTAAGGTATTAGTGATAAATAAGGATATTTTCTTTTACAGAAAATTGTAAGGATATATTTTATAGGATTAAGCAATCTGAGAATTTCACAGAAACATCAGAATTTAAACACTCAGTTCCAACTGTTTTGTCCAGCAGCTCTTCTACCAGTTCAGAAACATCTAAGGTTAGTATTTAATAAAAAATAAAAACAATTCTTCACTACATCAAAACTCTTGCCTCCTTCAGATTCTAAGTAACACTTCTGATTGACTGTAGTCACCACTCAAAAGTAAAATAAAGTAACTGCAATCATATTTTACCCCTCTGAATCATCAGGCAATAGGGATAATCCTGACAAGGATGGGCAAAGCTTTTTCATGCCCTATAAGAGCTATCTGTATAACCAGACCTACAGAAGTCCATAGAACCTCTTCTCTGAATGAGGCTTAGAAGCATGAATTAAGGCTTGCAGGATCAGATCCTAGTTTAAAATGTCTTTATTATTATTATTACTTTGCCTGATTCACAAGCTTGGGCTTCAGTCCTGCAGTTCTTTACTCAGGCAAAACCTTTATCAAAACCCCTTCGTGCTTAGCTTCTTCTCTCCAGAGGGTCCAACTCACCCAGCCACCCAATGATGGTGCAAAATGCTCTCCAGCAACTCAAAGAAAAATTAGAGTCCCCAGCAGATAGTAGGTGGGGTTCCAGCTCATAAAGCACGAACTTAGCTACATGGATGTTTTGCAAGAAACATTTCTTTGTCACACCTACCAGACTTTTCAAATTCAGTCTCTGAGATGAGTCACAGAAAAAAACCCACACAAGTGTTGTGAAAAAAAACGATTACAACGCCTAGTTGGAACTAAAGGCTTTTGTGTGTGCGCGTGTGCGTGTACGTGTTTGGTTAGAATGCAGTATTACATATCAGTACATTCTGCCAGAAAGCATCCTCCTGGAAACTTCAAAACCTGAAGAAAAAAAATAAGCAACCCAGTCTCGGTCTGCTTTCCCCACCAGCAGTGAGGAAGGGTAGTGTCCATCCAGCACAGCTGTCTGTACCACGTGCATCATCGCAAGTCATAGTGTTCTAGCACGAACGTCGTGAGTGCAGATGCTGTATGCCAGCAGAGAGCTAAAACTTCTGAAGCTGTTGTCTGCAGCTCCTAGGAACAGCAAGGACGACAGGAGCAAAACCTACGTTTGAGGCAGAAGACACTTCGGTTTGGTTGAGACCAGCTCTTCCAAGGGGAAGAATCGCTGTCAAGCCAAAATAATTCTTTCTGCTTAAAACAGACACCTGCCCTTCCTAAAGACTCTTGACTAATAGAATCCTACACGTTAAGTCAGCTCCTCCGTGGATTCTGGTAGCTGTTAAAAACATACTATAAATATTTCCATGTTTGCCATATCACTTAACCTTGTAATGTTCCTTCTTTGATCTGTTGAATAAAGAGATTCCTTTCATCTTCAGGTGTCCTTCCGTTTTGTGCCCGGACTATACAAGTGGGCCTGTGGAGATTTAGCATGTATATCAAATGCTGCTTCTCATTCTTTAGCTCTTCAATCTGGGCTTTTAATTCTGCATTGATAGTTTCCAGCTTTTCTGATTCCTAGTCACAAAGTACAGACACAACTATTAGACTGCGTGCTTTCAGTAGCCGACTGCAATGTTTACCTAATAGCTGCAGCCTTTTATCAGTGAGAAAACATATGACTAGCTGAGAAAGAAGTTAAAGGTTCTTAGAGCCCTATAGTGGTGAAACTACACATCTCCCAGGTCACTGTGGTCTGAAAACCAAATCCGTAGCTGCCTTCTTTGCTCTTTAGAGGTGTAACAGAAGTTGCACAGCCCAATTTAGACCTCACTTACAATGGTATGCACACAGAGTAATTTTGCCATCTTCTGCAGTTACTCTGAACTGCAGGAGCCAAAAATTGATCCAAAATGATGTATGTCTCCTGTTAACTCCCTGGAACGTTACAACATACATCTGTAAAGAGCACAACTCTTTTCCCTACCCCTGGATACAGGGACTAAGACAGGTCTGATGCTGCTGTCCTCTAACTTCACCTCATAGCAGACCAGGTGAAACCACTACAGAGGTTTTAGGACACACAGCAGGCTAAGCTACTACAGCACCCACTTCATAAGGAGGCCGGAGATTACCCATAGATGTCTGCAGGTTCGTGCAGTGGGATTTTGATTTCTTCTTGTTGTTGTTCAATTTACACATTCAAATTAATGTTACAAAAGATTGGCCATTGAAGCAGTAACCCCCCTTCACCTTCCTGCCATGTTTTCTTTTCTTCCAATTTTAATCAGATCTGATCTAGTATATCGCATGTTCACTTTTCATATAGTTAAGATTGTGAAGGTTTTGTATAGACTTGGGTAACATACTTCTGCATTTCCTACTATGACAGCACTACTGTACTATCTACCCAGATCATGGCAGGATGAGAGAGCAAGAAAAAAAAAAAGAAGTTAGTGACTTACTTTCTGCAAACATTCTGTTTTTTCCTTCTTTTTGTTTCGGCACTTTGCAGCAGCAATTTTGTTCCTTTCCCTTCTCCGTTTTTTCCTTTCATCCTCCTCAGGAGTAAACTAGCCAGCAAAAACAGATACACACACTCAGTAAGTTACAGTAAATACTCTATCAGTGTTTTGATAACTTGTCCATTTTTTAGAAACAATGCAGATAGTGTTGTTAGCACTCACATCATGAGTTACATAAGGACATGATTCTGACCTTGCTTGCAATACAGTAAGACTGTAGAAACTCCATTAAAATTGTCAATAAAAAAAAAAAAAAAGAACACTGACTGGACCTTAGATGGATGTAACCCATGCAATGGCTCATTTTAAATCAATGGCACTCAGAAAAATTGCCAAGTGTCTCTCCCACCCTGGCCAGGCTACCTTCTACACCTCCGTCTTGTTCAAGTTTTCCAACGAGAAAAAGGAGCCAAGCGTGCAGGGAGCAGAGTGGAAGCTGAAAGCAAGGATGAGGCAGGGAGCTAAAGGCAGTGCATGTAAGGGGGCATATGATGACACTCCTTGAAGGTTTGGGTTTTTTTCTCCCTTGAGAGTTTCATGACAACAGCAACAGCAGTAATTGATTTAAAGCAATGTACAGACATATCCTCAACTTAGTTGATTCCTTCACTTTATAAGAGAAATGCTTTTGCACTGCTAGTAAAAAACTAGCATGGACAAAGCACAGCAGCGGTAGCTCAGTGCAGCCCACGTGGGGCTTCGTGGACAGGCCACACTGAAGCGAAACTGCAGCAACTTACTCCAAGTTCAGCCACAAACAGGCAGAGAGAGAAGTTTAGCTCTGACCACTGTGAAGCACTGCCCATAATTAAAAATAATCGTTTAATTATTGCTCATAATTAAAAGTAAAAGCATTCAACTAAAGCCCACTTAACTGCAGTGAGAAATACCATAGGGCTTTCCAAAAGCACCTACAGAAAAATCAAGCAACAGGCTTTGAAGGATCAAGCCTACTAAATGCGTTTAGGTGGAGCAGTTGGTCTGTAGTTGATATAATTAGTGGTCTTGCCATGAAATCTGATCAGAGCCCTAATCAATCACACTGACATGCAATTCGCACCTCTGCTTTCATGATGGACGCTTCCACCGGCCTTTCAGAGACAGTCACCGTGTCCAGTGTGGAAGACATCCTGTGGGCTTGGCGCTTGTTCTGAATGGCGAACCGCAGTTCCTCTTTCACCAGTGGGGTTAAATTTGTGAAATCATCAAACCCCAGTGACCCTGCAGGGGACAAAGTGGGAACAATTGCGGAGGCGCTGACTTCTAATGCTGATACCTGGCCAGAGTGTTGGACCATCATTTTGCTGAAAGGTAAAGAAAAAAAAGATGATAATAGTCTTTCAGCAACTTTAGAAAAGCAAAACAAACAAACAAACAAAAATCTGCTAGAGGCATATTTTAAACTGTGAAATAAGACTATAATTCTTGCACTGCCTCAACACCCATGCCCTACATACCCCCATCTCCTGCTGGAGTCAAGCAATGAAGAATTTGCTCACTAGCAAAAACTTCTGCTTGCCTTCTGGTTAAGTTCAATTTGGTATTTAATGCTACTAGCATATCACACAATTTCTAGATCTCTCTGAAACTTAAGATGGAGTGTTTATATATGCATACTCTAAGGCTTTACCCTGGCAAATGCTATTATTATTTAAAACATAGAAGGAGGTTAAGAGAATCTCCATTCTCAGAGCTAAACCATCAAATTCCTGCTTGAAATGGAAAGAACAAAGTTCGAGCTCAGACATCCTCAGGTAAAGCTACAACAGCTCTTGTAGAAGCTGAGGTTTTCTGGGCATGAGCAGCCCCCAAAATTATCCTGCTTGTTTTTACACGGGATTGTTAAGATCTGGTTATAGATTCCTGAGCAGGAGTCGGCACAGGCATGAAGATGGGGTTTCAAAGCACAGAGCTAGCTGGAGGGAAGAAGCCCTGAGGAATGAGAAGTCATTTGTTTCATTCCTTTGCTCTTGTAAAATCTGAAACTGTCCTCGAGTGCCCTCCGCAAGGGTTTTAAATTCTTAAATATTTTGGTCAGATCTCCTGCTGACACAAAACAGTGAAACTGAGGAGACTTCAGGGGAATTATGCTAATGGATACCACCGGGATGGATACCCTCCCTTCCGTCCAGCAATTTTCCTAAGGAAATGAACCTGGCTGACGGCGCTCTCCGCTCTCCTCTTTTTAGTCACCTTCCTGTATTTTTTTAGCTGGTTGAGCAACAACAACTGAATGTGAAAGAGAGCGGGAGCGGTGCCCTCTGTGCTTCGTGTAAAGCGATGGCCCCTGGGCCACCAAACGGCCCGGCCGGGCGCCCCAGCCAGCCCAGCCGGCGCTGTCCACCCAGACACGGCATCACAAGAGGCCTGGGATGAGGGGCGATGGCTGAAAATCCAGAGAAAATAGGATTATTCACAAGGCGAATTGTCCTAAATTGGACTTTACCATAATGTTGGGGTTTTTTTGTGTGTTTTTATTATTATTTTTAATGGCTGTTGGGGCAATTACAGCACTTGCTATCTACTCTTGACTAGAACTGCAATAACTGCAGCTAAGTCAGTTACAGCTACCTTGGTGCAGGTGGGCAAGCAGTTGCCTCAGGGCAGCCACATGGGTTAAGTTACGTTTCTGCAAGGCCAGCCCAGAGTTGAGCAGTTCCCTGCCTGCCCCTCTGTAAGAAGACCAGCAAGAAGGGTTGGGGCATCACCCCATGCCTTGACAGAAAGACAGATTTTGCGCAGGGCTATTTCAAATACTGCGCTGCAAATCCACCCCGGGGCGAGCCAGAGGAGCACCCAGCTCATGCTAAGTGAGGGCAACATAAAAACCCAAGGGCAGCAGATTGCCTCTTGGCAAAGAGTGGCCTTGCCCAGGTGCAGCGGAGCCCTCGCTCGCAGGCTCGGTGGCCACGGCGCAGCGGGGACTGCCTGCGTTCTGGCGGTGAAATCCTGAACCCACTGCAGGCAAAAGGTGTTTTTTGTTTGACCTCAGCAGGGCCAGGATTTCACCTTTGGTTATTAGAGGCGGGGAAATTATTTGGAACAATTTGTTATTCAGAGAGATCTTGGGAAATTTATGTAATTCTGTTCAGAAAGCCCCTGCTCATGAGTCACATTTAAAGTACCAATATGGTTTAATCCCATAATCTCAGAAAGCAAGTGGGTACCCTTTTTCAACAGGTCAGAAACCTCCCTATAATTTCCAACTAAACTCCTCCCAACGCCATCTACCAATTACCAATGTCCAACAGGTTCCCAACAGCGTCGGAGCCGCTAGCGGCTCCGGAAACCCCAGCTGCGTTCGCTGTCAGGCCCCTTGGCTCCCGGGGACGGTTTCATTTGACAAAGTTAATTCTGTTTAACGCACTCAAACTGGGAGCCTTAAACTAACAGTAACAGCCTAGGAAGAATTCATGGGGCCAACAGTTTTCCAGCACTAGTGGTTTATTCCTCTATCCATACATTCCTCCCTGTAGAAACCAAGAATGTTCATATTTTAGCCAGGTGCCTGGGCAATTGTGTCCACATTGCATTTCTGCTAGTGCCGAGGGCAGCACTGGCACTAGTGAGTCCTGTACTATGCTGAGATATCCTTGGGTGCTCTAGTTGCTCTCTCCTTGACTAAAAAAAAAAAAAAAGAGAGAGAGAGAGAAGAGAAAAAAAAGAAAAAAAAAAAGGTGGGAGAAGGGTGGGAGGGTGCCCACCAGGAGAGGAAGCTCAGGGGGAAGCGCTCTTGGCCAGGGAAACTGCTGCTGTCCCGCCTGAGCAGTGCTCCGACCTTCCCAACATCCGACTTTTTGTTATTAAATAAAATAATAATAATAATAAAGCAGCATTTGACTATCTCTTCCTTTCTCGTAGTTTTCGTCCCCCCAAAACAAAACAAAACAAAAAACAAAACAAAACAAACAAAAAGCTCTGTCTATAAGTCACCCAGAGCAGTATCTCATTTTCTCCGCGTTTGTAAGGACAAGGAGCTGGGGAAGTACCGGGAAGGAGACCGAATGGGAGTCCCTGTCCTGCCAGGGCGGCCACCCCGGGGTCCGGCTGCCGCTGCGGCCGGGACGCGGGTCCAGGCGGGACCTGCCTGGTCGGCCGGGACCTGCCCCTGCCCCTGCCCCTGCCCCTGCCTCGTGCCCGGCGCCGCGCTCCCCTCCGCCGCTCCCCGAGCGAGGCTCGTCCTCCCGCTGCCTCTCGCTCGCTCTTGCCTCGAGATCCCCTTTCCCACCTCCGCTGGGCGCTTGCCGCTTGTTCGCCCAAGTTTTCACCTGAGGATGCGGCCGCTCGCGGCAGCTCCCAGGCTGTCGCTCGGGCTCGGACCCGCGCTCCGGCGCGAGCGCCTGGAGCGGCCCCGCCGCTCCTTTCCCTTTCGCTTCGCTGCCGCCCGGCTCGCACCGCCCGCCGCTGCTCCCGCCCGGGAGCTGCTTCCCCGGCGCCGCGGCAAGCGCAAACCCCGGCGAGCCCCGCGGAGCTCCCACCGCCGGCTCTGGAGCTCCCGGCGCCCCGCACGCTGCCGCGGAGCGCGGGGAGGCGGCTAAAGGCGCTCGGGGCAGGAGCCTCGCTCCTCTGCACGAGTTTTGGCGGAGGCAGCGGGGAAGCGGCGCATCCCGCCGGCACCGCGGCCGCCCCGACGGCGCGGGCAGCCCGCGGCTCTCGCCTACCTGAGCTGCTCCCGGCAAGGAGGAGGGAGGGAAGGAAAGCAGGGAAGGAGCGGGCTCGGCGCCCGCCCGCCCGCCGCTCCGCCGGGCTCTGCTCTGCTCGTCGCGGCCGCCGGAGGGGAGCGGAGCGCAGCGCAGCGCCCGCTGCTGCCGCCGCCTCGCTCTGCCGCTGCCCGCGGTTGCATCACCCGCCTTATATAGGCGCTGGCGGCGGCGCTGGCATCCGCGCTGGCGGCGGCCCCGCGCTGATGTCATGCTATTAATAGCGGAGCCGCGGGGGGGGGCGAGGCGAGGCCCCCGCGCGGTGATGCAAGGCGGGACCGGCCCCGCGCGGACCGGGCCGGCCCGACACGAGCGTGCCCAAAAGAGACCCCTTCTCCCGCCCCCCGAGCCGGGCCGGGACCCGCTTTTCCTTGGGCTGCCCCGCGGAGGAGCCGCCCGGCGCCCTCCGGGACTCGCCGCGACAGCGGGAACGAGCGAGGGTCGCGGCGAGAGGGCGGGAGAATCCGGGACCGGACGGCGCTGGAGGCGCGTGTGGCCCCTCGCACTCGCACTCACACGCGCGCATCCCCCTCGCCGGCCGCCTCAAGCGCCGGCGAAAAGTTCAGCTCGCGCGCGGAACGGGGACGATCCGCGCCGCGGCAGGACAGACCCGGCCGATGGCGTGACAGGGAGTCCCCCCGGACAAACAACAACAACAAAAATGCCCTCTCGGCAGACACGGCAGCTCCCTGCGCCCCGAGGGTTTCAGGGAGCGCGAGGAGCCCGCCGCAGGACACCGGGCAGCGCGGGGGCTTTGGGCTCCTTCTGTTTCCCCGCCTCCCGATTCCCTGGATAACAGGAGCTGCCTCCAGCGGCCCCCGAAGTGCCGGGGCAGGGATTTGCCAGGGGAACCCCTTCCCACGGGAGACCCGCGCTGCCGGCGGAGCCAGGCGCTGCTTTCCGGCCGCGGAGCGCACGCACCGCGGGACCGCGCGCGTTTGCGCCGCTGCCGCCAGCGCAGGTGCCTCCCGCATTTACCGAGCGTGGAGAGACCAGGACCTCCGAGACGCCTGGGGACGTCCCAGCTGCGTGAATTCAGATCTACAATTTATAGCCTCGGCCAGATTACAATTAATTTCATAACGTTCGACGGGGCTGCATTACGATAACATGTCTCCAGCTGTTTATTCTGGGAGCTATTTTAACGAGGGAATTAAATTGCAATTAGATTTTTTCCTCGTGTGAGAGCCAGCCTCACCTCGGCGGGTGCCCGCCTGTGTTTGCACACGCGTCCCCGGGCTGCTCGCGCTGCGCGCGTGCGTCCTCACCTGCGCACACACCAGCCCCAGCTCCTTCCAAGCAGGCTCATCACCTTGTCTTTGTTCATCTGTATTAATCAATATCAAATATAATATATATAATGCCAGGCAAAAAAAAAAAAAAAAAAGCTCTCCGGAGAGGTCTAGAGCAAGTTGTACATTTTGGCTTGGAGCACTCTACGAAGTGCTTTTTATTACTACAAAGGCATAATTTTATCGTTCATGCCCCACTCAGAAACAGCTGGCATCATTTTTCTCAAACCCCAAAGAAAAAAATATCGCTCCCGAACGGAGGCCAAATGTGGAAAATTTCATCTCAAGAGATAATTGGTTGGAAACTTTGGAGCATGAAGTTATTGTGGAAACGGTTTAGCAACATTAGTTTTAGTGGTCATGACCAGGTGCTTGCTGTAATTCTGACAGAGAGATTTAGCAACTGTCCGTTCTCGGTTTACTAGCTGGATTATAAATGGAAACTTATCCAGAGTATTTTCAGCTAAATAGAGCGATGCCACAGAATAATAAAGGTGAATAAACAAAAGCAATTCCCTCTTCCTCTGTGGCTGGAAGTACCTTCGGCAGAGAAGTTGAAGGGTCACGAAAATTTGCTGAACAGTCTCAGCACTTCCCCAAGCAGGCAGACGATTACTTTGTTTTGAATTGGACCAAACTAAAGCCAACACATTTGTTTTTTGTACAGCGCTTCTGCATCACCGCTGGCACCGCTATTGGCAGCGAGCTACACTTGGTACTAACACCGCCGGCTGTGGTACTTCCCCGGCGGCTTCGGAAACGAGAGCGCTCCTCCCAGCAGAGCAGACCAAGGGATTGCTCCTCCGTGCTTTTAGGATTAGGCCACTGAAACATGCCCTGGCTTGAAATCCTTCTGTAAAAAAAAGAAAATGAAACCTCAGTGAAAAATAAACTGAGTTCCAGTGCGTCATGTAGGTCCAGTCCGGCTCCCAAGGTTAACTTCACTGAAGAAAGACATGCCATGAAACTCCAATTCCTTAAAACCTATACACAACTATTAAGAATATCAGGGAGCCGAAGGGTACGGCCACCAGGCGCTCTAACCTCTGTACCAGGTTCCTCTCCCAACGCGCCCCTCAATGCTTTTCATTTGCCTCCCTCCGAACACCACGGTGCTTCCCCGTTTGCCCGTTGCTGTAGCAGAAGCCCCAGGGGCCGACGCCGCTGCAGCAGCAGCGCTCTCGGAGCCGCGAAATCACCACATGGGCGTCAGTCACCTCTGCCTCCCCTGCTACAGCCCCAGCGCGGGACGGGCACTGCGTGTTCTCTCCGAGGAGAAACACCTCCCCGAGGAGCATCTCCTCCACTGCCCTTGCAGCCTGCAGGGAGAGGAGCGAGCTCCTTCCTCTGCTTTTCCTGACCTAATCCTGCCTCCGCATCCCTTTGCACCGCTTCGGACACAGTGACTATTGGAATAAGGCTAAAATGCGGTTGTCCTGCGGAGCTGCCTAGCAAGAGACCTGCATCCTCACTGCGGGGAGCTTTCTGCCCTCCCTTGTCTTATGGGTTGTGAAACCGTATGATCCCAGTCAGAACACCGCCATAAAATCCAGAGCTTGCGTGGTTTTATGGTCATGCAATTCCACTCATCACAGTCTGGGGAAAATACACTGAAATGTACAGAAAATGTGCAGGGAAATCTTGAGTAAAATCCATTCCAGAGGTTTTAATTGTATTAACTTTTGACACTGCTGTGACCCTGATTGGTCCTGTTTTTCCCTCCATGGCATGTATATGAGAAGGAGTTTTCTGCAGCTCAGACTTACTGCATTGCAAAATCAGCACAAATTCCCTGCCAAGGAAAGGTTTTCTGCATTTCTGTGATGGGAATTGACTTTTGCCGTGACTTCGGCTACACAGCACATTCATTTCTGAACCTATGTGGAAAATGTCCCCTGCTCCCCAAAACATGCACTTGTTTTGAGACAAGTTTCACACCTGACAAGGGCAGCATTGAGACCTGGGGCTGCTCTTCCCAAAGTTCAGGTTGCTGCTGCTGAGCCAAGGGACTGTCCTGCAGTGGAAGCAGCCTCAGCAGCTCCCAACGAGCCCAGGGCTGCCGCCCAGGGACTCCCTGGGGATGCATGGACTTCTTCCAGGGCTCTCCCCAAAGGTGACTGTCACTAAAAAAAGAAGTCTAAAGTAGCCAGGGTAAAATTCACTGTGGAAGGGTTGGGCATCTCCTGGGACACATTAGGAGCTCCAAAAACTGAAGGGAGTTAAAAGCCATTTAATATTACTCAAGTGGATGGGCATGTGCCTTGCAGTGGGAAATTACCTGCTATTAAGGGCAAAATTTTAACATTGTATTCTTTAATGTTGAAGACAAGATTCGTTTGCCCCTCACTTTTCTCTCCTCAGTTTACCTTTCTTTCTTTGCTTCTTGTCATGATCACTGTCTGATAATCCTTCTAAATCCATCTCTCCTCTCTTTATTACCTCCTTTTTAGACATTCTCCCCTTTCCTCATCTCTTCTCTTTCCTATTACCTTCAAACAGCAACTTCTCCTTTCCTTTCGCAACTTCCCTCCCTTCCTTTCTTTTCTCTCACCGTATTCCTCTATTCCATCATCTCCCTTTCTGTTTCTTTTTTTTTTTTTTCCCAGAGATTTTCTCCCATTGGTCCTGCTGCTCCTGCCTCTTCAGCTTCCTGAGCTTAAATGAGTCATTTTACTTTTCTCTTTCACTTTCTATCATTTTACTTTTTGTTTCTCCCCTTGTATGATGGCAATGTAATTGCCAGGGCGTGCAGCGTATTTCAGGAGCAAGTTCTGGTACCCAAAATACCATGAGCTGCAGGGGCACCTTCCTAAAGGAAGCGCTCCAGAGCCGGGTCCATCGCTGCTGTCACGTGCGGTGTTTTCGGGGCGGCTGCGGGGGCGACAGTGCAAACACCTACTCTGTCCGGCCGAGCGCAGACTCTGGCCCAGCCAACCACATCTGCAGTTTCCTTTTCCTGAAACCTTTCAGGGTTTATTTTTTTATCAGATGGACTTTGCGCACTGGCACTGTAGTTGGCCAAGCCTGTAATTACAGTGTCTGAGCTGTCTGGATACATCCAAACAACCAACAAATAGTAACAGAAAATGAAAAGAGATCCCACATTTGAGATCCCTGGTATGAAAGAGCCACATCTTAACACAAACTGAACAAAGCAAAGTCACTGATTCCATGATAAACGATAGGCTTCATGCATTAACTGCTCTCCAGGCAGGTGTAAAACCTCTCTGCTAGAGCGTCCCTATATTGCCATCCATTTCATGGCAGGAAAAGCCCTGGCTTTACACATCTTCCTCTCCTCTCTCCCCTCTCCATCCCATCCTCTCCATCATGGTAACAGATGCCAGATTCTCGTCTGTGAGCGCGGTTTCGGACTCGTACTGAGCCTTGTCCGTGCCTCTGTGTGGACAAAGCTGCTCGCTGGGGAGAGCAATAGCACAGCTCAACCCAACTGCTCCTGAAGTCAATGGAAAGACCCCCATCAGCTTCAATGAGAGAGAAAATTAGCCTCAAGTGACTACGAAAAATCAGCATCTAGTCTCGGTGGTTGCCAGTGCTCCAAGTTCTCCAAAGGAAATGACTTCAAGGATATGTCTAGAAATTACTCATGGAAGGTGTAGCCTAAGCTTGAGTGGACTGCGACAGCTATAGCTTGTACTCCTGTAATCCCCCAGGCAAACCCAGAGGGTGAGAGGAGGGGGACATAACGTGTACTCTTCTACTGCAAGAAGTTACAGTGTTTTGGATGCCTTATGGGACCATCACGCTGCCACACACACACATGAGTGCCTCCTATGAGAGTCACCTGTTCCCCCTGATTTCACTCAGAACTGTTTGATACCTGGTACCATGAACAATACTGCCAGTAGCCCTTCCCACATGCGTGGGAAGCTATTCCACAACTCACCAGAAATACGTGTGTCTAGCTCTTAAACACTGATTTCCATATAAACCCCATTTAAAACAACAAAAAAAGATGTGTGGCACAGATTTATGATCTACAAGAGACTCAAACCCCAGGCTGTCACTGCAGCTTTCCCTCTGCTTATCTTGTCCTCTCACCTACTTTGCATGTGACTTACCACAAAAAGAACGCGTGAGCGATCTTAACTTCCAGCCTCTTATCTTTGCTGCTTCATTTTTTTGGCTTCAGCTGTGTGGTGACTCGCCTGGATAGTAGGTGCAAAGTGTAAGCAAAAGGAGAGCAACTGAGGAGACCAACCTGTGCGCTGTTTTCAAATCAGACGCCCCCGAGCGCGAACACACGAGCGTGCCGCTGACAGGAGCGCGAGCCCGCGATGCCCTCCGCTCTGTGGATCGGGCTGCCAGCACCGTCGGCACCACTGGTGAAGAAGAGGAGTTTGGTGGGAGACCTACGTGACTCTCAGTCCAACGGCGAAGGAAATCCGCCATCACGTAGGCTTTGCCTCCAGTGAAATGCGCCCCTCTCCCAAGGTCCTCACCCGAGGCTGGAGGCTCCGTTGGGTTCACAGTCTCCACAGCTTCCGAGGGGGAGAGGAGCCGCAGGCAGCGCAGCCCACGGCTCCCTGGTTGGACGGTCTCTCCTCAGCAGAGGGCACGTAAGTTTCATCCCTCTTCGCCAGAGGCAGGTGATGAACTCAGGACTTCTCCAGAGCGAGCGCTCTCCCTCGTGGACTTCAGAAAGGAAAAGAAAGGTAAAAAGTCAAGCCCCTGCAGGGTGCTTTGCAGCAGGCTAAGCTCCGAAGGGAAGTGTGGGGCCACCCATTGCAACGACGCTCGACTCCCCTGCTTGCAGGGAGAGGTGGCACTTGGGGCCACGCAGTGCTCGGGTGCTGCCTCGAGCCTTGCGCAGCCCACTCGCCTTTACTGTGCCGGGAGCTTAATGCACAACGGGAGCTTCTCAGCGCGTCTCCGCCTGCCAAACGCGGCGATGACCATTCCCACCGTGTCCGTCCTCATCTCGCAGAGCTGGGCTTCGCTCCTCCTGGGTTTGCAGTGATTGTTAACAGGGCAGAGTAGGAGCGAGGTGCCCGTGGAGCTGGCAGTGAGGAAACGACGGGGCTCCTCGATGAGTTGTTGTGGCTTTTGCGACCTTGCGTGTCATCGCTTGGTTCTGTTTCTCAGTCTGCTGAAATAGATAATGATATTTTTCATTCCAGAGTGAAGCATCTGAGACTCACCTATGGAAATCTTGTACAAGACTGCTGTCTTTAACGTCTAATTTTCAATAACTGTATCTCAAATCTGCAGCTTTTTTTGCTGAATGCTGTTCGATACACCACTAGCTATTCTTGCTATTCGGTGTGTGTATTGCAGTAGTATTAGCAGATCCAGTAAGGTTTCTGGGTGTTTTTTCTTTATGTGCAAGTTTTATATAGACTTATAAAATAGATGAGATCTTTCAGCCACCAAATAGAAGCCCAGATTTAGCACAGTAAATAAATATGCATCTAAACAGTCACAGTCAAAAATCTTCCTGAATTTGAGACTTTCTGTTTAGCAAAGAGCTAATATTATCCTTGATAAATATTCTGAATCTATATTATAACACAGCCTTGTGGTAACATATATTTTTTGCTATGAATTCAGGATGACAACACCTGGAAAGGTATTATATTGTAGTCTTTTGTCAAGATCAGTATTTTGGCAGTTTTCTTTTATACAAATGGGCAGATCTTTTACAGATATTTGAGGTATAGCAATTACTGTATTTTTTCAAGAATACAAAGGCTTTCTTTCTAAAGGCTTAGGATTTGCACTGATGCTGAACTGTCAAAATAAGTAAAAACCTCAATGGGGCACAGCGACATGGAGAAGAAAAGCTGAGTTTTCTGTCCACCTGTTAACACTGAAGTTTACATTAATAGCAGAGTTTGGAGGAGTGCCTAGCTATCACTAGTCACTCTGGATCTTATAACCACCTCTGTGGAAAATGGTCTTTTTTATTATTCTTTTCTCCTCTGATTCTAATATGCCTGGGATTTAACAAATCATTTAAATCTACTTTCCCCCCACCGCCGGAAAGTTATTTGGAATTGAGCAACTAATTCCTGCACTTGAGCAGGGATGCTCAGGGTTAGTGCTTGGGCACTCGCAGCCACAGCCCCGTGTGCCCAGATGATCCTCCGCGTACTCGAAGCCGGTGGCTCCGTGGGCTGCGATGCTGTTGGAAACTTCCCATTCCCGCCGCAGTAGCAGGGGCTGCTAATGCATCTTGTGTACAAGCAGTGACGAGCAGTAAGAAAAGCATTTTCTCATAGCTTAATGATCAGCTGGAAGAGTTTTCATCTCTGTATCTGTACTCAGCCTGTCACTTACTGACAGGAAATGTCTTTCCCATCAAGTGTTTTTACTGTTACACAGTAAAATGTAAAATATAAAGAGGAGGAATAAAATGATTGGTTCTGCTTTATTTACACAAATTAAATTCCCTCTGTGGCAAGTGACAAAGCAGAAGCAGAGCAGGACGCAAAGGACTGGCAGCAGGACCTGGAGCAGGGAGCCAGGAGGGCCGTCCCATATAAAGAGATTTTACAACCAATGCAAAAGAAATGAAAACCAAGAAAATTCTTTAGGGCAGCTACATGGCTAAAGGACTGTAGTTGGAGTTAGTTGGCTCCGGTCACTTCTGTTTGACTTATCGTTATTTTCTAGTTTATTATTTTGTTGCATGCTCTTCTGCGGAAGTGTCTTAGGCTCTTACGGTACAAGAGCAAGTGCAGGATAGTATTTTTAGGGAGAGTAAGATAGATTTAGGAATATGATGGAGTTACAAAATCATCTCAAAGAAATGAGACCTCATGGACTTTGCTCTAGGAAGTCTATGCCTTATAACTTCACTACATGTTTTTTTGTCAGTGTTGCAAGGGATTATTCAAATCGTAATTTGTACAGACATAGGACATACATTAAAAAAATTGGAGCTTGCTTATGCTGTGGTTTCCAGGACTAGCAAAAAACAGAGAAAATCCTGCTTATCAGAGGTTCTGGGCCACGTGAAGCAGAGCGTAGCTCAGTGCATGTGAGGATACACAGCTATCGACTTGTGGAGACAGAAAGCTGCCTTGTGAAAAGGGCTTCTACCCTGCACTCGGGCAGCTATTTAAAGTAAGCATTTTTGTATCACTAGGACTTACCAAGACATTTAAAAGCAGACGTGGGAGTTCTCTCTCTAATACCCCAGCAGTTCAGCGGGAGGTCAGTCCCAATTAATTTTGCAGGGCTGTGCCCACAGTGGCAGAGGACTAGAGCTCCTCATTATCCGCTTTGCTTTTGCAGATAAATATTGGAGGATTTTTAATGGCACTCTGCACATATTTTAAAATAGTTTAAAATCGCTTTCATCTAAACCTGTAAGGACCCAGCTAACCAAAGAGGCTGTGCTACCCTTATGTATAGAAATACACAATCAGCTTATGAGAAAGTAAAAATATAAAAATAAAATACTCAGGTAAAGGCTGGTCAGGAGTATTCAGCAGATCTCACTGTGACTTCGCTGTGTTCTGTACAGGAATTCAATACTGTATTGTTCCACTTTAAAGGAGAGATTCACCTTTTTTTTTTTTTTTAAGGACTCCTTTTCCAATAAATGGAAAGTGTAGATCATGCATATTTAAATTTGGCATATTTTCCCATAAGTGAAAGCTGATCAAAGCAAAACATGCCAGGCCACCCCATTTTAATGAGGTAGAGGCTTGCCATGTGCTGGAGAGGAAAACAGTTTCCTTACTAATGCTGAGATATTTCTTCCCCCTGCATCAGCTAAGACGTTCCACCTGGTATCAGGAAAACTGAAATATTGAGTTAAGGACTCGTCCAAATGACATCAACGTTTCAGCACCATTAAATATCAGGTAGCACACAGTGAAGCCTGGTGCTCTTCTCTCAATTTATAGTTGTGCCCTGTGCTTCAGAAGGAGCTTTTTTGGACTCAGGATTTCAGGTGGGATCAGAGCCATAAATTAGGCCCAATCTTCTGCTTCCTGGCTTTGGTGAGGACCTCTTTTAGTGCTGTTCATACAAGTACCTCCTTTTAACCAGCCAGATAAATCATCTTCCTGCTTGTAGAACAAACTAGACCTATGACAGATTAATGAAAACTGGCCATCAGCTCCTCCCAGATACAAACTAGCAAAACAGCTTTCATTTCGTCATCCAAGTTTTTGGCTTAGCTTATTTTTTTTTTGTTTTGCTTTGCTTTTAAAGCATTAGTATAAAGCAAGAGAATATCATAACCTTCAGGTAACATCTAAATATGGTAGAGTTTTTTTTTTTTTTTTTCCTGCAGATGATTTGCACTATGTGCAAAAGAGGGTATTCAGAGTATGAAGTTTTCTCAGCAATTTCCTTAGTAGTCTGTAAGAGTCTCCTGAACTCGGGCTGTAAAGCAGCCATGTGTTAAGCCAAATAAGCCTTTCACAACAAGAGTGATGGTTTTTGTACTGTTTTCTTTGCAGTTATCCATGTACTCAAGTTTTTTTTTTTTTTTTTTTTCTCTCTCTCTTTTGGTTTACAATTTTTAAGGTCAAAGGAATATTACAAAAGTGTATTTATTCCATGAATGCTCTGCACCCTTAAAATATTAGTGCACATGTCTAAGCATTTGCAGGTTTCACCACCACTTGAATGTATATACTAACCTCTCCCCTATTTTAAGAGCCCATTGTGCATATCTTTAAAAAGTGCTGAAAAGCAAGTTTCCTGGTCACACTCTGGGCCTTAGGGAGGTCATCAGCAAATCTCCAAAAGAGTAGGCCACCAGATCAGGTGATCCTATGGTTATGTTATGTTGTTTTGTTTTGTTTTATTTTATTTTATTTTATTTTATTTTATTTTATTTTATTTTATTTTATTTTATTTTATTTTATTTTATTTTATTTTATTTTATTTTATTTTATTTTATTCTCCTTTCTTTCTGTGGACAGGGATCATGGAAGGAGGCCCTGATTTATCCAGAACCTTATTATGAGTCTTCCTATCCTTGCCAGGCTTTCTGCTACGTTTTTTTGGTTGCACTGGTGTTTCAGATGCAGCCCTGAAGGGACAGGAGAGGTTGAACACTCAAACGGCTTCTCCCCCAACCCATGTGCTCCTAACCCAGGGTACCAGCAGGACAGAGCCATGGTCCTCCTCTCCAGACTTATCCTTGTAAACTATGTGACAGGAGAACCTCTACATCTTTTGGCTTCCTTACATAATTTATTACATTTATTATTTTAATATTAATTATTAAATTTAAATATATTATTTTTTCATTAAAACCTTCTTATTTCTAAAGGTGCCTTCCCCAAATAGACTACTTGCAAACTCGGGTGGGTTATAGTCACCCTTTCCCTATTAGCGCGTCCCAGACGTGTCCTTGCCTCTCTCAGCTCCCCGTGTTTAATGCCCGGGGCTCAGAGGAAAGGTCACTGGGTCGCAGTTAGTGGCCTGCAGTACACGGAAGGTCAGACCAAATCATCTGAGAGTCATCAGCTATTAGCATCACGGTGACTGCTACCACCTCGGCCACCTGCTAGCAGGGCGACCACCTATTTACCACTTCAACCTTTGCTTGCTCCAAGAGTCGTCGTCTTCTGCCTGTGCTCTCGACCTCGATTCTTTTTGGTCCCAATTCTCCGTTCACGTCCCAAAGCAGGCTTCAGTGTGGCTGCTTCTCATCCGCGCTACCGGGAAGACCATTGGGCCTTGAGGCCAGCCTGTGATACAGCATCGACTCACATCTGTGAGGTAAGACACCTAAATATCTCGCAAGGTATGGGATTGGGTATTTTTCTGTCTTCTTGGCTACCCTTCCTTCTGCTACGCCACGGATTATTTTAGACTTTTGCATGTATACCTTATTCTAACTGCAGCCCGTGTGGCTACGTTGCCATTGATGTAAGCATTAAGCAGGCAGCGGGGTTAGAGCAGGCCCTAATTATATTGCAGTCTAATAGGGAAACAGATATGTCAAGTGAGAGGTCAGCAGCATATTTTCGGAGCACGTCTCAAAGTTCACCCTGTGCGCGCCCTTTCCTTTTACTAAAATATTTATAGTTTGTTTGTTTTAAACTGGAAATATCCTTTCTGCGAGTTTCTCCTGAGAGCCATCGGGGACACAGTCAATGTACAGGACCCAGAGGTCAGTCAGTAACCAGGAGGGGAGTCTGGACGCTCTTCTTTTTGAGACTGTCTCCTATCACGGCTTCGCACAGTAATTGCTTCAGAGCAGGCTCCATCCCAGCTCTAAAACCCGCTTGGTGTCAGACCCACGCGCAGTAGAGCGGCCACGGAGCCTGCCCCGAGCCCGCCACCCTCTCCCATTCCCACACGGCCACCGCCGGCCGCATGCCGGGAGCTGCCCTTCCCAGCACGGCCTGGTAGCGCCGGCCGGCTCCCAGGGGAAAAGAAACGTGGATTAAACCTCTCCCCACCGCGACTGGGAGCGGACCTGCCTCCTCCATACTCCTACTGAGCACATAAGCGAAGCAGCCCTACCCCTTCCTCCCAGCACAGCTTGCAAGGAGGGAGAGATGCAAGAAGAACCCAGAGCCGCGGCTGGGTCTGCGGGGCTGCGGAGGATGGAGGTGCCTGCGCACGGCGCTGCCCCGCTCCGCTCGGAGGGCTGAGGGCTCCAGCCGAGGGCACCGCGCAGGACGCGTCCTACTCCCTGTGGAATGGTGGCCAACAGGCACTTGGGCCCTGTCCTCACTCAGTTCCCATGGTTAAAGCTACACAGGGCCTCAGTCGTCCTCGAGCCTCTCCCGCCGGTTTACTCTTCGCTGTAACAAAAGCAATTATTAACATGGCACGAAAACCTGTTTTGCTTTATCCTGTCATGATAAAAGTGCACCACCGCCAGGGACGACTCTCTTTTAGAAAGCAGTGGGAAAATGTTTAGACAAGAGAAAGTCTCAACGCCCCCATAACCATCTAATTTGAACTTGTAATTTGACAGGACTGTCTTGTGAATGTTTTCTGTGAGCAATTTGGCAAAGTTTAGTACATCTTGTATACAAAACCCATATTGCCACCCCTAAGTACTGTTTAGTTTTGAGTCTTTCTGGAAACATCAAGTTTGCATTGATGTGAAAATGAAATGAATACATTAAAAACAAAATTCAGCTCTTCCATGAAACATACTGCCTTATAAAATAACAGTGTGACCACATTGGCACGGTATTTATCTCGGCTTGTACTCAAGACATTAGAGTAAGGACTTCTCTCCACTGCTGCAAGTTTCAGCCACTCAGGCAGGTAATCATGACATGAGTGTTTAATTATGCCAAGTCTGGTACCTACATGCTTTGTAATACACCTTCCCTATCACGTGGCAGTAAGTCCTTTAAAATAAACACAACAGCAGTTTTATTAGGTGACTGAGTGGTTAATAGGATTTTTTTTTTTTACTCTACGCATGAGTGAGAGAACTTGAAAATCCTGACCTTGAAACACTTTCACGCATGCTTAATTTTAATCACGTGAGTAATCCCAGGGTTTCCAGTCCTACTAATATGTTTAAGCACATGCATAGGTGTTACAGCAGGACTGGGCTTTAGTGAAGCACAAAACTTAATGCCTGTTTTTTCAATGGTAAAATTAACAGCTTGACAAATTCAGTTTTCAAAGAGAATTCATTATATGAAGCACATGATAAAAATAAATCTGTATCTAACACTTTAAATGATGTATTAAAAACACTCTTTATAAATATAATTCCCAACATTTCCTAGAGGCTCAGCTTCCCAAAAACTCTGCAGGGAGAATAAAACCATGGACCTCTTCACGCAGCTAGCACGTGTCCTGTCATGGTGCTGTATGCCGTAGCCATGCATCCTGCTCCGAGAGCTTTCCGACATACCCGCTGCTGGCACGCCACGGCAGTGCTCCCTGTAGACCTTCAGTAGTGTAAAATGTGTCAGGACCTAGCGCGGGACCTCATGGAAGCCAGTCTTTGCAGGGGGGATTCTGAGGAAGAAAACTGCCCAACTCTGTTCTCCAACACCTTTCCTCCCACGTCAGGAGTTTCCCCTCACTTAAAAAAGAGTCAAAATCTCAGCTTCAGAAATCGTTGACTTTGTGAGTTTTGTGCAGAGCAAATGTCTCCCCCGAGGCATCTTCCCTGCCCACACCGCCCCACGCGGGACACCCGAGCGTCCTTCCCTGAACGACTTCAGCTCTCCAGGACCGCCGTCCTCACTCACATTAACCTGCCCCTTGCCTGCCTCTAAACACAACCCCGGGAGCTATTGCCGCTGCAAACAAAAACATTTGCAGTTCATCCGAGGACTTCCTGGCTATTTCCTAAGAGAGCTGGTGTTGCAAGTGAGCCTGTTTGCCTCTGCCGCAGGGTCAGTCTCACGTCCACCGTGATGCTCTCAAGCCCCTCGGCAGCCTTGGTACCGGCAGGGACTGCGAGGGGGTTTGCCTGTGGTTCTGTTGACGAGGGTGTACAGGCCGAATCATGTCACCTGCTGTGCATTTGGAGTAACATATTATCACGATTTCCAGAAGGCTATTTTTTTAACAGAAAAAAAATCCCTAAACTCAGTTACAAGATACTCCAAGATCTCCCCGCATTAATATCAGTTAATTTTGTTCTAAGTCAACATATAAACTAAACCTTGATGGATCTATTTCTATTTGTTCCTTAAAATTCTACCTATTTTCTATACTTAATAAATATCTAAGAGCATTTTGATTTTGAACTCAGCTCACAAAACAAGCTATCAGCAACAAAACTCAATTAACCAGTATAGGTGAACAGTATTTACAGGGTTTTAAAGTTGTGAAATTCGATTTTGCCAGTTACTTCCAGCAAACACTCCACATCACTCTGTTATTTTAAGTTAATTTGCAGAGCGTCAGGAAAGAACAAAGGTTAAATACTTGGAATTTGCCCAGGTTGTAAGTCACCGCGTATGTGCTCAGAAATGCTCATTTCTCTAGGAAGGAGAAAGGCAAAAACTGGTGGGTGCCCAGGTGCAGCTTCCCTAAACATCGGCGCGAGGAGGAAATTCCTCTGGAGTCAAGCAGCGAGGCAGGAGCTGGAAATGCAGCGCACTGCAGGGCTACTGCTTTCAAGACTGCTCGATCAAGGAGACAAGCAAAACTGTTCCACAGATACATCCTGCTACTATAAGGAATATGGGGACATGAACCTGTAGTAACCAAAGCTGGTCTTGCAATAATAGTTTATCTTCTTCAGCAATCTGAGAGGCGACTGCAGGTAGGTAGAGATACTGGCAATTAAAAGCAGTGGAGCTAGATGTAAACTCGGCCGATGCATCTGTGCAGAGGCACAGCATGCTGTGGAGGTGCATACAGCTCCTGGGGGAGTTTGGAGCAGTAACTCACAGTGTTCGCTGTGAATCTGTGACTGCCCGGTCACAGATTTCAGTAAATCTACACCTGCTGGGCTGGGCTCTGCAAAATACAGCCCTGCTGATGGGGCTTGGATTGAGCTGTGTCTTTATTTTGCCTGGTCTGATTATTTTATCAACCGGGGGCACATACATTCACACCGGTCATTGTGGCAGCAGCTGTACGACAGCAGCAGCAGCAGAGAAAACAGGAAACCTCCCAGCCCTGAGCCACAGCCTCCCAGCGAAGTGCAGTATAGTCCTCCAAAAGATACAGCTGCAACCCTCGCTCCTCGGCCACCTACGGCTCCTCCAGCACATTCAGCACTCGGCAAACCCCGCAAGGGCCCGGGACGATAACTGGAGCCAAGTGTCTGGCTCGGAGCCCGAGTAGTTTTTCCGGTGAATTAGAAGATGAGGTGCAAGCTGGACTTTTTTTTTTTTTTTTTTTGAATACTTTGCACATGTGTCATGGAAAACATGCTTTCTAGTGACACCTCTTATGCTATCAGTCTGTGTGTTTTTTTTTTTTTTTTCCTGCATTTCACTCTCTTTCCCGTTTCTGCTATTGTGAGTATTGAACAGGAAAACCGTTAACTGATTATGGTCAGTTTTAGAAGCACTAAGTGAAACTACAGTTTGGGCTGGTATCTTAAAATCAGGCATCTAGCTTGAACAGGCCAATCCTGGGGGACACCAAGTCTCCTCAACACTTCTCAAACCAACAAAAATTGGGTTCTCAGCACCTTGTAAGGCCTCCTCTGAAGAATATCAGAGGAAAAAAAAAATGAATTTCTAAATAGCAAATGTCCCAGTTTTTATTCAAAAGCTACTTGTAAACAAAGAGTCAGGAGAAAAAAAAATCCTAATTCTCAAACTCTGTTAAAAAATCCTGAGGAGGCAATACTTTTAAAAAACTGCAGGTAGCACTTGAAACAAGGAATCACCACGAAGGTTTTGATTTGTTTTCACTTTTTTTTTTCTTGCAATTTATACATTATACAGTAGATACTCCTTTTTAGTATTTATTTAACATATATTCATCATAGCTCTTCTTAATATCATTCAGACAGGTATTTTTATTACAGAGAAAAGATACTCCATCGTGACAAGATTACTCAGAATTGTCTTATTCTTACCAGTTTTCTTCCTGTGTATTATTCACACACATAAGGTTCAAAACATTTGCAAGATGACCTCATATTTTTTGTTACTGCTTCCTTTTGTGCTTTTCCTTGCTGAGAGGATGTGTGTCACTTGCATTTTGAAGTGAACTCTGGCAAATACAGCCACTACTTGACAAGCTCCCTGCTATCGCTTGAGCACGACTTTGCCATAAATACGCAAGTGGGAAGAAAACTATGAGGATTTTCGGGTGAACTACCCACAGGATCAGCCTTACTCCAGGCACAGCAGAACACTGATTCTGGATCCCTCTTCACAGCGTGCTACCTATTTCATCGCTGTACATGACCTAGGGCTTCAAAGAAGGGTAATTGTATTGTAAGACTTTTTAATTCCCTAACTTACTTCAGCTGTTATCAGCAGCTGGTTACTTCAGCTAGCTGATATGCCTTGGTGTCTTGTAAACATTCTCTCTAGTATTGTGCATTACTCATAGTTTGAAAATCACTTTGACTCCAGTAACATAATTATGTTAATGTCAAATGAGTCACAGAGAAACAGAAAACCTGTATCAGAGCTGCACCTAAGTGCCAGTTTTTGAACGCTCTTTGCTGGCACGGTAAAAGTAGGTTAGGGGGCTTAGAGGGAGGGAAAAACAACTTTCATTTAATGAGTGATGTGAAATAATGATAATGACTCATAAGGAAGCTGGCGTGACAATTAAATTCAGATTCACTGAAACATAAAATTGTTAAGAGAACAGACTGCCTGATTATTTATATCAGAGTGAGAATGAAAAATACTCAGTTATAAAGAACTATTTTCCCAGGAAAACTTTGCAGATATCTTACATGCAAACAGCTCTTGGCATTCATTATTTAGCTCAAACTCTGAAAGGAACTTATTTAAACTGACATCTTAATTAGTTTACATTTCAAAGTCAATCATCTCCTCTTTTAATTTTACCTCTATCTTATTAGTTGACACAAATGATCATTAAGGGAAAAAAAAAAGCTCACATTTTTGATCATCAGAGCAAAAAGCTGGAAGCTCTTCAACAAGGCTAAAGTTCTTGCAACACATTTTGTCCTAAGTTAAAGCCATTGAAAGGCTAATAAAGGTAGATCTTGTTCCAGAATTAAAAGAGGTGGGAACATCTGTGGCACACTGGCTGTCTCACCCTTAATGGTGGCATTTTTTTTCCTGTCATATACAAAGACTGGTTACTGTGGCATCTGCCTACCAGGATTTTACATGCTCAAACATACATCAATATCCACACATACCAACCTGATGAATAAGATATACCACCGGAATGTAAAAGAAGAAAAGAAGATATTTGCTTGGAGGGTAGCTTTTTTTTTTTTTTTCCCCCCCCCAGGATAGGAGTTTTAGTATTTTAACAGATCCTACTGACGTATCAAAGGAAAAAAAAAAAAAAGGGTAAAAGATAGATAACAGGCAAAAAATTACTCAGGTAACTAAACATAGAAAAAAAATATCATAATATAACATATCAAAAATACCTGTTTACAAACAAGCACATTTATACTAACAGAAATATATGAGAGAAGACTTACATTTCTTTAAGAGCTACATCTCCCTCCGAGCATTCCCCCTTCATCTGCTGACTTCTCATCTCATCCCTTCTGATTTTTCTGTCCACTTATGCTAGAAACCCAGTTAATAAATTAAATCTCACATGCCCCATAAGAAACCAACTGTTGTTACTAAATTGAGTGGGAATATAAGGTCATGCCATAGGTGACTAAGTACACCCTAGATTTCTCTGCGAGCCATGATCTAAATATGACGCCACAGCATCATCTCGACCTTACGGTGAGTGAGGGGCTTTATTTCGGAGCACATCCCCAGCCCGGGGATAACCTACTATGGACAACACCTGCAGCCCGAAGCTCTCCGCGCTGCTGAGCCCTAGCCGCTCGCATTTGATTTATTGCGGTCTCCCGCTTGCTACGAGTAATTTAATGAATCACTTGGAGAGCCTCGATTGCAGTATTTGGCCTTTCTGGGTTTGAGTTATGAAACAAGGGGGGAAACACACGGAAAAGGCTTCTTCCTTTGAAAAAAAAAAATTTTTTTTTCCTCCTCCTGCATTTACCCCACACAGACAGACACACATTCCGACCGCATAAATCTCATCTAGCCAGGCAGCTTTTTAGGGCAGAATATAGCAATTTCTTGTGTTTGTGACACAGCAGAGTGGATTTTCTGGTCGTAGACGACTGCCTTTGGGCAATATTGCGAAATAAAAGAAAGTGAAAATAAAAGTAAACAAGTACATGTTTAATACACAGGTTTTTAAAATTGCGACCTTAGACACCAAAATGAGCAACCCAACAGGATGCACGGCAGCATCCACCATCCCTTTGCCCATCGAGCCATCCGAGGGCGGCAGACAGAAATCGGCACTTCGGCCACTCAGGCTTCACCTAAATAACCAGATTTCGCCCACCACCGAGGGGACCGCGCCCTGAACGAGGCCGGCGTGGCAGGTAAGGCCGGCGGGGGCTGCCGCTACGCTTCCCGCGACCGTTAACGGACGCTAACCGCGCCGGCGGCCGTTAGCGGCGGCGGTTAGCCGTTAGCGGCGGACGCGCCCCCTCCGCGTCACGGCCGTTTGAACCGAAAAGAGCGGCTCTTCCCTCCCCGCCCTCCCCCCGCCGCGGTCACCTGCCCCTGCCCGTCAGCGCCGCCCCGCCCCGCGCGCCGCGGCCCCGCCGGGGGACGCTGCCCCTTTAAGGAAGCGAAAGCCCCGCGCGCGCATTCCAGCCACCCCCCTCCGCCGCCCCGCGCGGACGCGTCATCGTTCCGGGAAGCGGGTGACGTCACCCCGTCCTCCCGCGGCGGCGGCGCAGGGGCGGGAACCTGAAACAAAGGGACGAAAATAGAACGCGAGGGGCGGGCACTACGGTGGCCGGAGAGCGCGGTGACGTCAGCACGGCGGGGGGGGCGGGACCGGCAGCGCCGCTGCCTAAGGCGGCTCTGAGCGCGGCGCCTGTGCCCGCCGCGCATGCGCCTAAGGCGCTGCTATTAATAGGCGCTGCCGAGTGGTTGGAGGTGACGTAATGTGACAGGGCGCGCGTGCGTCACGTGCCCTGCGCGTGCTGGCGGTTGCCTAGCGACCCCCCTCCTTTCCTCTTCCCCGGGGCCCCGCTAACGGCTCCCGGCCCCGCCAACGGCCGGGGCGCTCGGGCCGCTGGGCAGAGGTGAGAGGCCGGGGCGTGAACGGGGATAGGGCCGGAGCGGCGCCCGGCTCTCGCCCGGCAAGGCCCTGGCCACGGGGCCGGGAGTGGCTGGCGCGGCCGCGGTGCGGGTTTCTGCTCGTAGTCATCGTGCCTCTGAGTCATGCGGGCGACACCTTCGGATTTATAGCTCCCTAAACAGAGGGAGGCTTCTCTGCTAAGTGCTTTTTTTTTTTTTTTTTTTTGGCATTGGCATTCTTGTGGCATAGCTTAACCTTCTTTTGTGGGATATTATGTTGAAAAAAATAGCAGTTGTACGGAGAGCAGCAGAAACTGGCAATGGGAGGTACTTCAGTTTCAGTACTATGCTCAGAGTGCTGTGAGTGAAGGAAAGTGCTGTCTGCTTCTAGTTTCTACACCTACTTGACTATAACAATCCTGCAGTTAGCTATTGCACAAATACCCAATGTATTCTTTCTGTTACAGCCATTCGCTTGGTGATACCAATAAAAGCGCTGGCTAACTCAGAATCTGGTCAGAAGGCTCCTTCATTTCTCATCCAGTTGCCAAACCCAACTCTGAGCTGTTCTGTTGAGTCTGGCCCTGAGGATTTTCTGTAGTCTTTGTGGCCATCATCTTTTGGGGATAAAGTGAAGCATAGAAGGGTAGGAAGGTTAGGTGGGAGCTGGACTTGGCCTTTCTGCTTTTCATTCCAGAAGTCAGGTTGTCCTACGTCAAAAAGAAGTTGTATTATAATTTTGCTTGAAGGGCTCTTGTGCAAACTATTTTGAGTAGCCTCTGGTCAAGAGGAGTTGACCACTTGGTTCTATAATTCTCTGTTAATCAGAATCCAGTGTTGCAAGAACACTGGGTTCTTTTGGTGCTTTCTCTAGGCAACTTTGGGAGGAGATGGTGCCTGGAAGTCAATAACCGTATGTCTTCCGAAGTCATTTCTTTTGGTAGACAAACCAGGTTGCAAATAGATCTTTAGTCTGAGATAACATCATCTTGGGTTGTTGGAGTTCGGTGAAACTGTGCCAGGCCATATGAAACAAGGTGCTTGAGCCGTATGCCACAGCTGGTAACTTCTGGTCTGTTTGAGACTGGGAGAAATGAGGGGAAAAATGAGCTTATCCAAGAGTTACACAATAAGCATCAAATACAGATTTTTCACCTACAGTGAAGTATGTTTAAAAACTACCTGAAAGCAAAGTGTGTGAGTTTCAGCTTCTGTCCCCAAGCAGCTGATGTGTTCGTATCAGCATGCTCAAACTTTTAGAATCGACTTCCTTGTATTTGAAAAATAAAGAATTCAAACTAAATCTAATCCAGTGCATGACATTATTTTCTTCCTGCAGTTTAATGGAGTAGTTCATTTGAGGTTATTTTCAAGTGTTTTCAATAGCCATTAATGGCCAAAATCTAGATTGAAAAACAGAAGAAAGTCTAGATTCAACCCTTGAAGCACTGGAAGGGTAGCTGAACAGTTACTGATGCTCCATTTCCATGTCTTGTTGTAGAGCAGCATACGTTTGCAGGGGGTCCTCCCCAGTTGTAAGGCATTTGTTGTGCAGTGCACTACAAATGCGGTACGAATTTATGCCAGGTAGCACTGCCACAGAGATTTCTAAGGAAAGATATTTTGTAAAGAGTGGCTGTGTCTTTTACTAGTTCAAATCCTACAGTGGAAGGGATGAAAAGCGTAGACAAGCTTTGAGATGTTCACGTCTCTCAGCTGTGAAAAAAGGTATTCTAGAAACCTGTACAAACACATCTGTGCTGCTCCTAAAATTGAGATGGTAGAGCTCTCTATGAAAAGCCTGGATTTCTTCATCAGTTTCTAGAAGCTTTAATCTGCTATGATTCCATTAAACTTCTTTTGGAATATATGCTACTACAAACACAGCTATCACCTAGAGTGGTCTTTGTACCAAGTGTGCAGATGCAGTTAATTGCTGTAAGAGTATAAATGTAAGTATATGTACACAGTTCTGCAGCCAACTCTGCAACAGCCCTGAAAAGTGTCTTTACAATACTCACCTTGCTAATAGAGATGACTGAACCCTGCCAGTTATTGGAATACCCCTGCAAAGCTTACTGTAATTCCAAAAGAAAATTTGTGCTGCTTGTACATCTCTGTCCTATACTAGAACCACTCTGGAAAGTGATTATGATCATTAGATCATTTTGTTATCCCGGAAAAAGAATTGTGCTTAGAAATGACTTTTTCCTAGAACATTGTTTTTGCCCTCCATAGCTTTACAGTAGTTCCCATAGCCGAACTGCCAGCTGCAGCCTTCCTGGAAGGCAGCGAGTGCCAAATAGGCTCAGATTATGTGCAAATTCTGCACAAGAGATGCCCTCTACAGCAGAACTATCAAAATGTCTGGATGCTCCTTGGGCAAACCTGAAAATGTAGTATATTTAATCAATGCACCAATGTCCTTGCGGAAAACACTGGGAAGAACTCAAGCAGCTACCAGGAACTAGAGGCAACACTGAGAAGCCAAAGGACAGAAATGCTTGCTTGGCACTTGGAGAATGCTCGCAGAAGGCAATTGGCGTCAACCTGCAGAGAGCCCCAGGACACAAGCCCGGATGATATGTGTATGTAAACCTCGGCGGACACCGAAAAGCCTGGCTTCAGCCGAAACACTAATTTGGTGCTTAATTCTGTCTTGATTATTTCTTTCTTTCCCTTTGCTTACTTATCCTTTGCTGCCCCACAGGCAATAAGGGCCATTCATCAGCTTCCATGAGGTTTAAGGCCCTTCCTTGTTTTTCAGTGCTAACCCCGCTTTTCTCTAAAAGCATTTGCCTTTTAAACATAGTCAAGATATATTCATTCTTATGAGAATGCTTCTTCCTAGTTTGTACTAAGCTTGAAGTTTGCGTCTTTCATCTTAGATCTGAGGAGGAGTTCGCATCCATTCAACAATTCACTTGTTTGTCTAATAAAAAGAAAATAAAAATCCTTTTCTACAATCCTTGCCTCCTATCGGGGTATTCATATCCAGGACAGACTAGAAAATGTTTCTGGTGGAAGTTAGTGATTTTCCTTTTTTTTTTTTTTTTTTTTTTTTTTTTCTTCTGACTCAACAACACTCTTTGTTTTTGAGTTGCAGAGATAAGAATTTCTCTTGAAATTCCTTTAATTATAAGCCGGAGGGTAGAGGGGGAAAAAAGAGATGATTTCTGTTTCTCAGTACCATGTTTGTGAGTTAGCTCTGCCTGAAGGAATTGCTATTTTGTTGCTATGTAATAAATGTAACTTTCCTGTGGCTGTTACGGAAATTTGGCTCTGTGACACTACTGAGTTGATTCCCTTCCCTTTTCTATGGGAGCTCTCCAAAAAAGCAACTGTGAGTTACATGTGTGCCTTCAATGTTCTGCTTCCCATTTCTCTCCTTCACAATAATAAGCCATGGAGTTCCTTTTATTGAGAACTAGAGCTGCATGTCAAGACAGTTCTTGCAGTCTTTTTCATTTTGGAGAAAACATGATGCATTTTAAATGTTTTTGAAATACCATTCTCTTATTACAGTGTTAGGTTATGCAAGGTGGAGTATGGCAGTTACCCTTAAAGCTATTTACTACACTGTGGTTGTGAATCAAATGAGGAAAGATGGGATTCAAGAAAGGACATGATAAGAATTTTTGCAAAAGTGAGGGTAATCTGGGTATGAAGGTATGAGAAGATTAGTAGAGAGGAAAAAAAAAGGGGGGGGGTTGCAAATCCTCACTGTGTACACTTCTGCCATTATTTATGAACAGTCCTTGATGAAGCATAGACATGGGGTCAATATATTGTAGCCTTTTTCCTTATGGGAATCTCCTGTTCTTCCAGCATACCAAAGTCTACAATTTGTGGCTTTGAGAAAGGAAGAAATTATTTTTTTTTCTTTAAGGTGATATTTTTGTTTGGAAACAGAAGATTTAGCAGTGATCCTGAGCATTTTTCTTTTCAGGTAGGAAAGAGCAGTGAGCAAGAGACTTAGGGAACAAAGTCTCCTACAGTATGCTTTCGGTAAGTCATTTAATGTTTTCTGACAAATAAGAGATACGATGTTGTTTACCTCACAGCAGTGTGGTGAGCGTAACATTAACGATGTTTATCTTGTAAACAGCTAAGATAAATAGAGATTGCACACTGAAGGACTTAACTGTTTCTTTTGACCTCTTACTGTTTTCTGCAGAGTGTTTCATACTGCAAGATCTGTATGAATTGAGACAATACAGCTATTCATAGAATCTGTAGTCTAAGAGTCTCACAGATCAATTTACCTCACTTGTGAGATTTATTTGCTAAGTTACTGGAAATTTGAGTAATTAAAAGTCACTTTTAAACTTCTTTCTTCAAATCTTGGTGATATTTCAAGCCATTAATATCTGTCAAATTCTGTTGTAGCTACCTGTGAATTGAAGTTATTATACTTCCATAATTATACTTCCATAATTAATAATAAAAAATAAATTATATATCTGTATGATTTCCATTTTATCATTTGGTCCATTCACAAGGTCAGGTTAGCAATGTTACCTGATAGCGTTTACTGAGACAGAACAAATTACAGAATTATGCACTTCTTGCTGCTGCAGTTTTCCAGTAACATATCAAATGTGACAGAAACAGATTAAAGCCTTACTGCTGAATTTTCTGCTCTCTTCCCCAGCCCCTCAAAATGACCATTTCCAAGACTGTAAAGTCAAAACCATTCACAGAAATCTTGCTTTCTATTTGTCTTTTCTGTTTGTTTCTTCCAGAACTTCCTGTGTCACTTCCTCCATATCCACTGGACTTTTTTCACTTGCTCTGGCAAGCAATTATTTCATATTGCTAGTGGTCTGGTAGCATGTGGCACTCTGTTTTTTGATCGTTATTCAAAAATGTAGATAACTTTATCATATAGAAACAAGCTTAGCATGCTGTAAATCAGTGAGGAATGTTTTGCAAGGCAGGAACAGTTGTATAATGAAGTGAAAACCAAATAAAAGTCACTGTTTTCCCCTAGGGGTCCTGTTTCTGTGATGTTAGATTCAGACTTTCCTTGGAACCTAGTCTGACTGCTTTATTAGATGCAAAAAGTAGAAAAAGAATCAGATCATGGCTCTTACTGAAATTTAGATGATCAGGAGGACAGTGTGCTGTGAAATATTTATCTGCAATGAGCATGGTGCTTCATAGAAATCCTTAGTCTATTACTCATTGAATTGAATGCATAGAACAAGCAAAACAATACTTAAATTTTTGTATCAGGGCAATACGTTAAACATTATCACCGGGAATGCATTGTACAAATTCTGGAGAGGAGAACTGCTGCTTTGTGGGAATTTTGTTTTTCATGTTTGGCTTCTCTGCATGCTAGTCTCACACAATATTATTTTTAATACATGAGTCTGAAAGGGCATCTTCTTTCTGCCCTACATGTAGAAGTAATATAAATAAGATAAAAGCATTTTCGAAAGTCAGGTGTGATGGTGTCCTTGTTGAACCTGATGGCAGAGCTCTTGCTGATATGAGTGATGCAGGACCTGGTGTAAAGGTTCTTGGGGTGGGAGAGTGTGTTTATTCCTGGTTTCTTTTCTTCAGAAGGATTGATGTGTGAACAAAAGCCACAGGTTTGGCTCCTAAAACACACAGCCTACACAATATTGAGTGACGATGGTTTTAAAATTTGATTCCCTTTGAGTAACTACTTTTAAGATTGTATAAATGTACTGATTTTGTTTTTAGTCTTTTTTTTTTTTCTGCTTAGTACCTCTTAGGCAAACTGTATTTTTGGCCATTGGTTTGAGTTTGAACTCAAATATCTTTCTTGTCTATGTTTATTGTAAGCAGGGTCTTCTAAGGCTTTAGTTACCTTTTGTCTAAATTTTCTGGAAAAGGTCTCAGAGTATGCAGAGCTTGCTGCTTCCTTCCTCCCGGTAAAATCACTAACTTACTTTTGAAAAATGGGTACAACATATACAATTATAAATTGATTTTTAATGCTTTTTAATTTGCTTTATACTATCAATAATAAATTGTGTTAGGGATTGGGCTACATAAAGTTTGACTGCTATTCAAGTTTATTCTGAAATAACTCATTTTGATTGCATTTTTTCTTAACCTATCATTGTTTTATTAACTTTTCAGAAAAATGAATTACAAGAATCTTTCATGATTGTGTATGTCTTAAGCCCTTTTGTAATCTGGAAAATAATATTTTGTGGTCTTTGTGCTAGACTGAACACACTACTTATTTATAAGTCTGCTTTTGCTTTAACTTCTGTAGTTCAAATTAGTTTTAATAACTCTGATTACGGTGTAGTATGCTGCCTGCCTCCCAGGCACTTACTCTGTCTTCAGTGCAGTCTTCAAAAGTACTTGAAAAACACAGATAAAGAAATCCACTTTTTATTCTTCTGCTATTTTGTAATTACTATACACTTTTTTGTTTCGTAATTGCTGTTCTGCTTAAATGCTAAGTTATTTAGCACTGAAAAGAAGCAGATTCTTCAGCTGTTGAAAATGAGTGCATCTGTAATAAAGGTTCTTATGATTCATTTTTGTACTTGTCAGTTCTTTGAAAACATAACTCGAAGTCTAAAAAGGCATATGCATTTTTTAATGATCTATTAGAATGTGTTCCTATGGCACTGAGAAGATCAGTGATAAAAAGATGAGGTGAACGCTGATAATTAAAGGTAAGATTAAGTCCCTTGAGATCCTTTTATTGTTAGTGGATAATATCCTGTGCCTAATAAAGTAGAAATTACCATTTATTTTGAAAGGAACTAGAGAGGGCTAAATTTGCTGAAAAGCTCTGCTTTCACTCAGACTTGGAATATGGGGATTATTTGTTGACATGTGTATTTAAAACAAACAGATGTGAATACCAAACGGATGTTTATCGGGAATGTTTTTATAATACGTTTGAACATAAAGACTAGGCGACATATTTTTGATCAGTACTTAATGATTTTTGAGGAATTGTATATTCTAATAGATACAATTATATTTTGTTTATAAATTATTTTTTTATTTTCAGGTCCTCATTCAGTTACAAGATAAAACAATTCTATAAAACATTGAGCTGCAATAAAAATCTATATACAAAATAAAATGACCATCTATATAAAAGAATATCACATTGACCTAAAGCTAGTGAGTACTCAGTATTTTTAAATAATTTTCAGAAATAAATTTTAAGGATGAGGTTAAATCTTAATTTCTGTATGCATTCTCCCTGAGCACATGAGGGGCTATCAGCAAATAGCTGATGACATTTAACAAGGAATCTAGTACTTCAGTATTAACTGCGTTTACCACACATAGTAGCATTATTTTAGGAGGATATTACTATTTTAGCACTTCTCCTGTGCTGTTCATTCTCGTCTTGTGAACCCTCCAGGAGCGAAAGAGATGCTGCATGTTCCCTAATGGTGCAGTCTCTCTTCTGCCCTCATAAAAGCCCTCCATAGGGTTGAGGAAGAGCGAGGGCAGTGCTGTTTGAAGTTGGTCTCCTCCATGCGAGGATGTGGGATGGCTGCTTCCAAGTGCCTTTTGCAGGCACAGCTCTAGGAGACTGTCTTGTAACCGGGACTCATGAGCACCAGAGGTGGTTATGATATTTCTAGTAAAAAGAGCAAAGGAAGTTGCTCGGAATTGTTTGTAATGTTCTTTCTTTTCGCTTCATGTTTCTCAAACTTGAGCTCCACAGTTTCTGTTTTGTTATAGTGATCTAGCATCTATAACACACAAGTTATTTTGCTGGTACTCTTGTTAAAAACAAAAACTGCCTGAAATTTGGGCAATTGATTACTATAAATTACTTAAATTATTGTTATATTAATTTCTGGTTCACTTCATTGATGAGTGTTTTACTGTTCACTTGTGCAGAGGACTTTCTCAGTCTTTACCTGGTTCTTCTAAATATGTAGGTCCATAATAGAGCATTTAGTCCCCACAGGATTGTGTTTATAATTTAAAAGAGCACAGTAAACTCAAAGGTGGAAGAGTCACACATAAAGGGAGTAATGTTTTCCACCCTTTCTGCACAGCTTTCTTCTCACATGTATGATATAGTACGTAGTAGAAGGTAGCAAATGTGCTGAAAGCCACTTTTTCTTTTTTTGCTATCTTCAGATACCTTTTCTTCAAAACCTCATGGTTTACCAAGTAGTCTTATAAATCTAGCAGTGGGGATGACCTTGAGGTTTTGTGACTTAGGCTGACAATTGTGTCAGTAGAGCGTTGCAAAATATTTTAGTAGGACAGAATGTCCTTTCTGTTTTTATCAGCTTTTTGCAGGCTTCAGTTTTAGGATGTTGAACATCAGTTTCTTTTCTGATGATTGGCGCTGTGATTGCATAGGGTATAAGTCATATGTAGTACTTCACTGGGTACAGATGCAGACTGGAAGCAAATTTACAGAGATGAAATAGAGCCTTTTCTGAAGTTTGCTGTGCATGTCTATACCATTTAACACTACGTATGTGGGGATACCTAAGCTTGTTCTGAGCAAGCTCGCATTATCCACGTGTCACAGCACGGTGTTTGGGTCTTTGATGTGCTCTTGTGGCTAGCTGAGTTCATGTTAGAACCTATACCAAGAGAATATGCAAGCTCAAATGGTATGTTGTAAGGACATCTTTTCCGTTGCTGAAAGTGGGAAAATCCTGTCTAGAAGAGAGGGGCGAAGAGCACCTCAAACCATATGCTTGTGCAAGTCTATTAAGGCAAATTCAATATAGGCCGTGATCGTGTAGTAACAACTTTATTCTATTCACTGAAGCATAGATATATTAAACAATGTAAGAGTGCAGTTTTAGGCAATTATGTTCTGTATAGTTAAAATGCACAAAGCATGTTCATAGGGCAAAAAGCTGCTTCTTTCCTAGGTTTGTTTATGCATTGTTTCCTCTATCTCCTTAGTGGTGTTAAACCCTGGGAGAAAGGAAAGAGCATCTTAAATAACAGCAACTTGTTGAATGAATAAGAAGTAGGTAATAGTAGGTGGACTTAGTATATGCAGGTCTGCAGCAATGACAGGGGTTTTAGCACTGTTTGCTAAGCCTGTGTATATAAACTCTAATGAACGTGGAGCTGAAATATTTGCCAGATTTCCTGGAAACTAACTTTAATTGTAACTGCTCAGAACACAGGGAGTCTGACTACTCGGAGACCATGTATTGGTTTAGGAGCTTAGTTCAGTGATCCTTATTTAGCATGCGCCCAAGTGCTCAAAACCACCTTCTCTTTCTCCTGCACCATTGGCTTGTTTGACCCAAGAGCTGTTGAAAGCTGCACAAGTCTCTCCATTGAGCCTGTTTAGTCAATCATCCTATGACTGTATGCTAAGCGTGTGTTGATGAATTCCTCGCAGTTCCTAATAGACACCCACACAAAATGGAAGACTATTATTGGCCATGGTTGCTATTACTCAGTTTCCAGTAATATCTCATTTATATTTTCAGCATGAAACCCTCCATCCTACACAATGTTACAACTGAAATGTGTAAACAAAAGGTTCTTGCCACATAAAGGGAATAGTAAGAGCAACATTTTCTAAACTTGGAACTTTCCCTAAATCATGCTTACAGATCCATGTGACATGTTACAAAAGTTGCTTATATCACTGTTTGGTTTTTGAACATGACTTTGAACTTGTAGACAGCGAAAGGTTGCAGCCTTCTGTAGGTGGAAGGGCACAAAGGGCAGCAAGTTGCGTAGTGAAATGGAACTGTGACTCAGCCCTTGCCCGAGAGTAACACTCGCTTCGTTTCTGCTACTTCCTCCTAGTTATCAAGAAATGTCTTAGAGCACTGAAAGAATGAAATGTTCTGCCCATTTAAATAATTCTTTCAAAACTTGCTAAAAATAGTGAACTGCAGAAAAGAAAAGAATAACTGCCGTATTGCTTTCTTTGCTGCTAAGTTTGGTAGGTATGCCTAACTTTAGGGGCACAATGCCTATCAGTCCTTGCAAACAGGTGCCATAAAATGTTAGACAGATGAAATATTTCTGTTGATATATCCCCTCTAATATAATTCAGCTTTGCTATATAGGTGTTTGTCGGCTACTGTAGCACAAGTGTGTTGGCCACTTTTTTTGTGCTTGGTATGTAACTTGGACATCAGAGATGGAGAAGTTGCATCGGGATAGAATGGTCACTGCATTTTGTGCAGAGCTTTCTGACCTTTATTTCTTTGATGCGGCTGTGAACTGGTACTTCCCCATTCCCTGAACAACTCTCTCTTGTGTGAACAACTTAGTGTTAGAGGTAGTTTTGTTGGAGTACTCTTTTTGATGAAGTATGTTTTTAATTTCTTTGTTATTGGGAAAACATAGTTACTCCTGTGGCTCGCACATGACAAAAAATCCAAGGTTTCCATATTAGTGTCTCCTACAACTCTTGTAGATTTGCCCCAGGACAGCATGTCAGAGGTAAATGCAGTGTGTGTGTGTGATTTTTTTAAGAAAGGGATTCAGAAGTTGCCAGTGATACTGACAGGATTGTTTTCTCAAAGACTCTTTACCCCATGTTCTGATCCTGACAAGAGGAATGCCTAGTCAAGAATTACAGAATAATGCAAGTTTGAAGGAAGTTCTGGAGGTTATCGGATTCATCCCACTGCTCAAAGCAGGATCCCCTTAACATCAGGTTGCTCAAGGTCTTGTCTGGTGAAGTTTTGAGTGTTTCCAAAGGTGGAGATTCCACAACTTCTCTGGGTAATGTGCTCCAAAGGTTGACTCTCCTCATGGTGAAAAGCTTCCTAACATCTGATCAAAATTCCCCTTGTTGCAATTTGTGTCTGCTGCCTCATGTTCCACCACTCTGCATTTGTGGAAAGAGTTTGGTCTCATCTTCTCTACGCCCTTCTATGGAAATGGAAAACAGCAATAGGATTCAGACAGATTCATTTCTGTTGGAGTGCTGCTTTAATACTATTTATTTAATACTATTTAACTCTCCTCAGTAGGGTTGAATGCACACCTCTTATCCTTGGGGAAAGAGAAGGTATTCTCCATCTTCCCAGAACAGTATCTTAAAGATCACTAAAAAGCCTCAAGAGAGAAAACTACATTTGCATATCTCAGATAAAATTATGACCTTTCTTATGGCAAATAAGAGCCAAGGCTTGTTGCTTTCTAGCAGTGTCCACTGCTCAGGTCCTGATAATGTGTATTGTGTGTGGATTTTAAAATTAATTATTTTTATAAATAAGATGACTTTGTTTGTAAAGGGGTGAGGGTGAAAAAGACTGAAGAGAGAGTCTGTGGCTTGATGGTTGTTCTTCAGTCCCAGACTCCAGGTAAAGTTAAGCCTATTTGGCACTGGTCTGATTATTCTGGAAGACCTTAGTAACTCTTATTAACTACAAACATATGCACTGATCAGCAGTACCAGCACTCTTTATTTTTACAAGGGCAAAGTCTTTTGAGATTTCACTCAAGTTTTTGACAAAAACCAGTTTTGACTTTCTCTTCAATCAGCCTGTTAATTTTCCGTTCTCCTTCCTGACTTCATGGGCACAAGGGACACAAGAGGTCCACAGCCTCACATTTGTCCAAGTTCCTGTGTCATTCTAAGCTGAAGCCTTGGCGTTATCCTCTTCCTGTCACACACAGGAAGAATGAAGTATCTACTGTACTTTCCATCAATACTTTCTAACTGAAATACCCTCTGGACTGTATCCTTTTATTGAGGAGCTAGCATGTCAGGTTGTTATAAGGTTCTAGGTTACCTTGCTATTCAAAACAGCACAGGCTATTTAGTAGGGAAGTCTACCTTTATTCTGCGGAGCAGTTACTTGGTCATCCATTCGTACCATTGCAAAAGCACTTTGCCCTTTTGAGGGCTCATACAGTCTTGGTAATATTCTTCATGTCTTTTAAATATACCACCATCTGAGCATTTTTTAAATGCGTCTGGGAATTCACAAAAAGAAGAGCTTGTGAACACAAGAAAAGCAGCAATTTTGGTTTTTAGACTTGCCTGCTATATAGAGTGTGTTCTACCTGTTCTTCTGTTTCACTGTGTGTATCCAACTGAATGATAGAACTGGAAACAGGTCACAGTGGTGTTTAGTTGTGGATTTTAATTAATGGCAACATTTAAAGTACAACATGAACTAAGGTTGTGGCAAAATCAAATTTCAGATTCGCCACACTCCCGAAAGCTTTCAGGAGTGACTCCTGCATCAAAAGTAATAGTTGATCGGCATTAAAGTCGCATGCATTGGCCTTTTGAAAAATAAAGGTACTAATTCTTATAAATACAAATGCAAAAGCTAGGGAAGTGAGAGCACTTTTCATCCAAGCGTGTAGCCTGTATTAAAAACTATAAAAGAGCATAATTATAAATTTGTTAATCTCGGTTAAAAGTGGCAAATTGTGTTGCTGTTACAGAATTTTCAATTCCATTGGCTCGTGCCTCCTTGAAGCAGCCTGTTCATTAGCCGCTGCTGAGCTCTGTACTGCCCTGCCTAAGCCCTGCAGGTATCCCTGGAACCCTCCTGAGGCTGGAACAGGCACGTCTGGCTTGTGCTGCAGCCACTGTTATGACTGCATGTTTAATTACTAGGAGTTAACATTTTTTCCTTTATGAAGGCAAATCTTGGAGACACTACTCTCTGGTTTTGTTGTTTCCGTTAGTCTAAAATAAAAGACTCAGATGAGAAAAGAATAGATATTATTTTTTGTGTGTGAAAAATCTGTGCCAGTGTGAACATGTTTTACATAGAAAAAAAAATAGTATTTTGGTTGCGCTTAGCACTTTCAAAAAGTTCTAAGCAATAGTCTACACAAAAAAACTTTAAAGTAGCTTTGAATAGGACTTTATGGTGTATATATTCTAAACAGTGCTGGACTTTGTAGATGCAAATACGGCAATAGCAGAATTTCTTTCTACATGTGTAGAATCTGTCATGTGTAGTTGCATCATGTGTAGATCACTGTTGAGGACCACCAAAATGATTGCTCAGTGGTGACAGTAGTTCTGCTTTATAAGAACGCTTCTCTGGGAACTAGTGATATGTTGAATTTCCATTAGTTTCACATGCGAAATTAAGCTTTCTCTTCCCTTTATAGCTGATTAGTTTTCCCTGAGAATGGGAATTTGACTAAATAATTCTGTTTTATGTCACCAGTTTAGAATTTAAGTCTCTTAATGCGATTCTCTATGTATTTATTCTTAGTTATAAAATATTGTGACTTAGGTACATGTTAAATCCAAGTAGAACTGTTCTAGATAACCATCCAGTAACAGGGCATGGATGTCCATATTAGTCTATAATCTCATCTCTTCTGTCAAAATTTTGACTAAGCAGTGTCAAATTCACAAAATTTTACATAAGACATTACTTGTTAATGATTAAAATATGTCTAGCATTATTTTAATGCATATATGAACCTGACTCCCCACATGATATGGGGATATCAGTGGGAATTTTTAGTCCTATACTCTAGTAAGGCTTTTTGGAAAGAAACTAAGTATTGGGATTTTGTGTGACTCACTGTGGTAGGTAATTCTTAATCTCTGAAGAATATATGATCATTGGAAAGTACCATGTTGTTTGTATAAGAGGTATTTGAATTGTTGAATATATTCCCAAATACTAGATTAGTAAAAAATGTTTTACGTAAGTGAATTTTGCTTATGGAGAAGTTTCACACTAGCCACAGTATGCCACGGACTTGAAGTAGATGAGAATGTATTTGTTTTTCTCAAGTATATAATCTGGAATGACAGCATAGGAGGGAGTTATTCTGTACCAGAAATCTTAGTAAAATCCAGACCCCACACAAATAGATCTAATTTTGAATTTCATTATGCATGCTGGATGTGAACAGGGCTCATCCATTCTTACAAATCTTCTAAAAAGATGTTAATATTACTACTGATATAGATGTCTCAGAGGACTTGTGTTATTTGTTCTACAAGCATGGAAAACAGACAATTCTAATGCTGAAGCACAAAGTTGTTGAAATCTCATGATTTTGTAACAAAACCAGCTGAAATTTAGTTATTTGGCGTCAGTGTTGTGAATGTTTTGGGTTGGGTTTGGCATAAAACCTTGTTAAGTTGGTTTGTTTTGTTTCATAAAGCAGAAAGTCTGGTTTTGGAATAAGATACATATTAGATTTTGTAAACTTCAGAATATTTCCTCTCACTACCAATCATTCTTATACCATGTGTTCTAAGATAAACAATCCAGGTTATAGATGATGTTGAGGTCTGCAGTCCAAACATCTGTTTTATCGTCCTTTAGTGCTGGTGAGTTATTTCCTCTGTTCAGCTCTAACTTGTCTATGGAAAAATTATCCAACTGTGAAATAAGCAGGTTTCATTATCCCCAGTTTCTCTGTGGCATTCAGCCACAGCTAAGTGCTTCCCTAGATAAGATGCAGTGTATGTATTTTTAAGCTAGGCCTTGCTCTGTACCTAGTGTTTAAAGCTGCCCTTGCTCTCCACAGAAACATTTTAGTTTTTTCATGAGGTGAATGCACTAAATTGATTCTTATACCTTGATTTTCCTAACTTAACCTTTTTTCCCCCCCATTATTTTGCTTTATCTGGGTTAATTCCTCTTCTCTTACAGTACTGTATATCTGAAATTCAACTATAGAAACCTTTGCTGAAGTTTACATAGTGTATCTTTCTTCACTGAAGTCACATCTCGCATTTAGTTACTTACTTCATTGGGTTTATGTGCTTAAATGCTTGCTGTTACCAGGCTTTAAGGGTTTAATCCTTCACAGCACTTAGTTATTGCATCACATACATAAGATAAAAAGCCGTGACCAGGATGGATAATGCTCCGGTTAATGTGATGAGAACTGCAGCTGAATGATAGTCCTCTCAGGCAGGTTCATTTTCCCTCCCTGCTTCGCTTCTGTTTTGAGCCTATGAGAGTTTGGATTTTTCTGAAGGGAGCTCAAACCAGCATCGCACCCTGAAGTGCATGAAGACGGCAGGATCAAAGGCTGCAGACAGCACTGCATAGAATCAAGCCCTAGAATTTTATTAAGGTAGTGTGAGAGGTTTATTTCACCTCTCAGGAGAAACAAATTACAGCATCCTTTATGCAAGGAGTCACTGCCCTTAGACTTGTAGATTTTTTTTTTTTTCCTCTAAGTCTATAGCCAGCATTTTTCTTGCACTCTTGCACTTGTGTTTACCTTGTGCTCTGCACAGAGTGCATAGCAGGAAGGTTATCGCTACCCAGGCTTCCCAAAAGATGCTCATAGTGCAGGGAGATTGCTGCCAGACTTCTGACCAAATTCAGGACATGCCTTCAACTGTATTTATTAATTCAGCAGGATGATACCAGTGATACTGGCTGAGCAAAGGGTGGTCTAGCACTCAAGGCATTAACATTCTTCTGACTCCAATGCCTTAGTTTTTGGCGAAGCCATCCTGCTTCTTCCAAAACTTCAAGGAATGCTGTGAATATGGTTTAGAGATTTCCTTCTGATTATGATGTAAATTCTGATTTTGTTAATTTTATTTGATCATACTTTACATATCTTAGTCCCACTGGGTGTTTTTAGGTAATAAAGAGGAAAACCCTGTCTTAGAAGAAAATAGTCTTGTGATTTGCAAAGAAAGAATAATGAAAGGCAAGCAAAATGATGTTTGGGGAAATTTGGGATTGATTAAATTAGGATTTTGGTTGTTTTTTTTTATTGTTGTCAGAAAAAATAGTGTTTCAAATACCAAATGTTTCCTTAGAATGAGCAGAATTGTACAGTCATTTTCCTGAGAAGCAGGTAGACCGCTTCATTTTGTTTCTCTTTTCCAGCCAAGCAGACAAATCCTGAGGGAAGCCAGAAGATAGGAAATTCTTTTTATTTTTATTACAATGTAATTGTTGCTTTTTAATTTTCAAGGCCTTTTTCTACAGGACATTTCTAGATGTGAAGGTAAACATGCACTGTTTCACGTGTCTCAAACTGGGGAAATGCAGTCTTATAACATCTTGCAATAAGGCACTTGGAACCACTTCCCATTGCTCCATATAGAGGGTTTAGTTTTGCCAGTGAAAAAAGCTAGTACCACTAGAAAAGGGTTGTGAGTTTTCTTATAAATTAATTTTGCATCTGATTGCATCCACATGTATCTGTGGAGTGATGTACCTTGTGAATCAGCATGTTGCTATTCCAGTCTGAAAGAAAATTATTTTCCATTTCTAACACAGATGACTGTATGTGGAATGGCTTACTGGGAACAGTCAGTTACTTCAGTCAAAGTATGTAATTAGGTAATTTCTTTTATATTTTCATATGTCACATTATTGTTTATTATTGTAAATGATCTGTTTCTGATTTCTTGAGTGAAATGAATAGCATTCTTGAAAAACGTAAACTGCCTCTGGCTTCCTTACAGTAGGTCTGTATGGTGGTGATTATGAGGACACCCATGGCTTATTATTCATCTCCAGAAGTTTAAGCAAGCAATTCTGAGGCTGGCTAAGTTGCAAAATTAAAATATGCCATTCTTATCCTTTTAAATGTAATCAGTTTGTATTCCCTGTATTCATGCTTCCCGAGGATGGCTCATTAATAATATGGAGTTTAAAAGTTAGGGTGTTACATAATTCCTTCCTGTTTCAACACTTCAAGGTATGGTAACAATAAACAGAGTACCGGTAGAAAATTTAAAGCAAGCTAAAAGCACAGCCATTTCTTTGCAGGTAACAAATGACAGTCTTTAAGCCTCTTGCTTAAAATGTTCACATTAACAGACATGGTTCACTCTATGTCACTTTTTTAAGTTTTGTGAGTTAGGGCATTAGCTTTGATAAAACTGTGATGAGAAGCGTGCACTGAGTGTGCCTGTGTTCTAAGATTTGATCTTAAAAAGTCTGCATTTGGGATTCTTACCTCTAGGAAGATGTGGCAGAGGTGCCTTTTGGAACAAAAAGCCAGTTGTGGCCAGTAAAGATTCCTTGCAAGGTTGTTAACCTCTGTATCCTTACAATGTATTTATATAGATGCCTAATTATTTCTGCAGTTTCAGCTGGAGTGTGTTTCCCAAACAAAGCAGTTGTGTAATGTTGCTATGCAGTTACACAGCTGTTACCATTTGCCCCACAGATGCCTATGTTTCAGTTATGGGTGAAGAAAGTTCTGGTCGGCTTCTAAGTCAGTCACAGTATTTTAAAGTTTTTGTGTGCATGTGTATTCAAATATTAATTAGGTAGTTAGGCTTGTTCATACTATTATTATTACTGCATTTTGTCAAGGCACAGGACCTTTTTTCCAAAAGTGTTCTGTATTGGCTCACAATGTTGCCTACAGCACTATGGCAATAGAGCTGCTTGACAACAGCCTCATTAGAATCAGAGTGCATGTGCTGCATTTATCTATTAAATCACAGATTAGTTTGATAATGTGTATGCACTAGAAGGCTATGAAAAAGTCAGTCTTTACTTTGAGTGCATGTGTTATTATATACAATTGAAGATGCATAAAAAGGCCTTGTTCCATTTCATGGAACTAGGAACTAGGAACATGATGGTGCTAGTATTTTTTTTCCTGTCTTATCAGTCCTTGTCTTTCTGCATAAGAATGACGTGTCCACACTGCAAAGCCTTATCTGACTTGCATGATTTTTCAAAATACTTATCTTATTTAAAACTTGTCTAGCAGTTCCAGAGAACAGTAGGACATGAGCTACCGGATATGGTGCCATTATAATCTTCCCCAAATCTCTATATTCATCGCGGAGGAACCAAGTCCTTAAAAAATATCTTGAGATTAATGTGAAATATGACGGCTATTTTTTCTAACAGCTTCTTAGTCTAGATTTGGACAGCAAATCTGTGGCCCATAGGAATCTGGGTCAGTTCATCTATGTCATTATCTAAGTGTAACAGGTGAGGGGCTGTGTTTCATTACACACGCTATAATGGGGTTTAGCATGCAAATTAGGGAGTATCACTTGGCTTCTCCAAATGTGTGTATTCTGATGAGCAGGCCTGTGAGAGCAATGATAGATGTTTCTTGTTGAAGTGGGAGGCAAGTACTTAATCAGTGCTCAAAACACCAACATAATAAAAAGGAAGACACTTCAGTTTCCTAGATAGATTCCTCAGATGATCCTTTTAAGATCAAACTCCAAATCATGAACCACTGGAGTTTGTGTAGTGAATGTCACACTGACCTTGCATACCACCCATAATGAGATGGATCTGCAAGTTGACATCATTATTTAAATCTACCTGTGCTGTGTTTTACCACTAGAAGTCTTTGCTAGGCGTCTCTGCTCCTTTACTAGGAGTCAGTCCTGTTGCTGCTCTAGGTGGGCTGTCTGTCCTGTCAGTCGTATCCGTAGCAGGCTCTTCTAGCAGGTTTGCCATGGATTTGCCTTTGGATAATCCTTGTAGGAGGTGGGATTTCTCTGGAACTGGAAGGCATTCATCACTTTGCCTTAGGCAATAACAAAGCTGTATTGTATGTGTCACTTCCCCACGGCCCTAATCAAAACTTGGTTGATTTAGTCATTGTCAAACTGCAGGAGTGAGAGCATAGTCTGCAGTGTTTTAAAATCCTCTTTTAACAGAGAGTTATTTTGTTCTTTGCTAGACCCTTTATTTTGATGGTTGCCCAAGTTAATGGGATGTCTTGGGTTCAGATTTTAATGTTAGGTTGTACGGCTGCCAAAGATACGTGCTTACATTTGTAAGATCTGCATTCCCTGAAAGTGTAGGCTCAGTGTATTAAGACTTCTTGACTTACAGCTGCTAAAACTTGAACCTTTTGTTTTGGTTTTGTTTTCTTGCAAATAATCATGGATTCCCTGCATACAGGGTTGCTCAATTCCCAAGTTTCCCCTGACTCCTGTCACGGTGTGTTTCAGAGTTGAAGACAAGATGTTGTCCTCTTGGGTTCTCCTCTAGTAAGGATTAAGTAATGAGTAAGATGCTTCTGTCTTGTACTGCCTGCTGTTACCTTGCACTTGTTTTTCTGTCCCTTTAAATCAGGACACCAAGGTGCCTTCGATCCACATACCGGAGATTCTGCTGCTTTCCTCCCGTGAATAGAACTGCCTTGGCAGTTGTCTCTGTTTTTTGACTGAAACTTAAGATGTCTTAATTTCTATGTATTTTATCTTTCTGTAAAATGCTTCGTATGCTGTAAATGAAGATGAAGATGCATCATCTTGGAGTCGAGTCACATGTTTAATAGCAAATGACTTGAGCTTACTGTATTTTCGTGTAATTCTGTGCTGTCCTTTCCAAAGAAACAGCACATGATTGTTCGTAAGCTTGCCATACTGAGGAGCAAATTTGATAAGGCTTTCAGAAACTGCACCGTAAGGCTGGTAATTGCTGTGATCCAATGAGGGAGCCCTCTGTGGTGGCATCACTGGAGAGGGGAAGCGTGGTGTGACTGCTGCCGGCTTCTCGGATCACGCCGGCCAATGAAAGATTAATGAGGAGATGCTGTTTTATAACAAACACGTAATGCTGCCACCAGGTCACAAGCTGGATTTGCACCAATCAATATAATTCCTTCTCCTAAAGGGAGCTAATGATAGCATACTTATGAGAAATCAAACGGGCTGCAATCTAAGACAGCCTGCAAGTTCTTATCGTGTCAGCTTTAAGGAAAAGGTATTCATTTTATAAAGTCATCCAAACCTTGGAAAGAAGAGTTTAAATTCAGGGGGAAAGTGTTTCAGATTGCTTGAGGGGAGGAAAAAATAAAAGCAACAAAACAATGCCCCCCTCCCCCACCAAATCTGGAAAATTCAACTAAGTGAATGCTGAAATTGAGAATACATTAGAATCAAAACTCACTTCAATATACAGGAGAAAAAAAAATATCTTTTATTCTCAGAGTTAATAGTTTCTGAAAGAGTATACATTAGAAACGAGTATTTGATTTGACTTTAGGGTTTATGGATCAGGTATACCTTAATGTCTGTACTCCTATTCCTAGCAGTGACTGAGTCATATTGACCCATCTGAGCAGGGCTGGAAAGAAATTGGGCAATCCTTCTCCTGCCCTTGTAATGACAGATGTCCAGATAAGTTTCTGATGTAACTTAGATGAGTCTATAGATTTTTTTTTTAATATTACTCCATAGTTCCAGAAAGTGAGTATAGGACACAAAGGAGGGTATGTAATTCAAGTATTTCCGTCAGAGCTGATCCTGTGAGAGACTGGACAATCTGAAAATTAGAGAGAAGAACAAGAAAGACAAACCCAGCTTTTCTTCCTAACTTTGCACTAAAACCTCCGTGTGTGACTTTGCAGCCATACTTCTTTCTGGTAGTATTGTACTGCAAGTTGTTGACAGTGAGTTATTGTGGCTACTCGTGGAATAAATTGCTGTAAAATATGAATAACGGACTTCAAGTTTGAAGCTATTTATTGTTAAGTCTCAGTTTTCTGAGCTTCAGAATAGGAACTTCCTACTTTTCTCTTAAAAATGTATTTAAATTCTGTAATGATAGATTCTACCGAAGGTTTTCATAGAGGCGTACTGTGGTCTTTTCTTTATATACAGGACAGTGCTGACCTGATTTCAGTTATTTCTTATGTATGAAATAATATTTCCAAAGATAATGACAGATTTTTTCATTAATGAAAATTATATTTGCCTAATATTTAGGGTACTAGGTAATTTCTGCCTAGTCCTGTAACATCATAAACTTTTAAAAAGTTAATAATATATCTAACAATATAAAGTTCCTAATACTTGAAACAGATTGATAGAGTGAAATTTGTCACCGAAAATGTCAATAGTGAATTTTAAAATAACAATAACTGGCTCTAGAAAGGACTGTAAGTGGGCAAATACACATTAAAAGCCAGGAGAATCTTTGTGCTATCATCATTCTCCAGGAGGACAGGTCTACCAAAACACTCCCTTGCAGTGAGTAAGCAACCTATTTGGTGAGTAAGGCAATGAACAGCGATTCTAAGAGCAATTACAGGCTCGTATTCTACCACTTCTGCACTGTCGTAAGAATATATTGTCATTAGATGGCACTGCTTAATGTTTAGCTTTGTGGTTTTCATACAGTAGGACAGAGAACAAATTAATCAAATCTAGTTGCACTATGAGATTGCAGTCAGATACTTGTTTCAGTCACTGAAACATCTTTTTTTAATATGATTTTTTTCCATCTGTATCAATTGTATTTTGTTTCTAGACTGCACCATACTCCAAGCCAATTGTGTTTCTTGGGTTAACTTGGAATTTTCATGTTATTCTTTTTTTTTTTTTTTTTTTCTCCATGTTTCCTTTTTTACTCCTGTGAGTATTTAACCTTTTTTAATAGAGCACCTTTCGCATAAAGGGTGGGATTTATTAGAATCCCTTCCTGGGAGAGGAGCGTGGCCTGCGAGGCAGTGCCTACCCTTGGAGATGGGCACGGCCATGTTCTCACCCTCATGCAGTTTCTTGGTGGCATTACATAGGTTGCTAAACTACATCCCTGAAGTGCTGTGAGGAGCAGTCAGGGAAGATTGCGCAGCACCCTGAAGAAGCAGAGTACTTAACATTATGTCCGACATTAAGAGCACCATACATTTACTGTAAACCTCGAGTATAAACTGCAAGGTGAGTGGAGGAGCTTGTGGGGTTTTTCAGGGATCTTTCCCGAAACATGACAGTAAGGTTTCTGATTCTGGTACTATGACTTCCTAATTGCACAGGCTTGCTTTTCATGATGAAATCCAAGTTTGTCGTTCCTGTTTCTCCTTGATGGCTGATATTTCTGATAAAATTTCCTGTAAAGCTTAGGGGGTGGGGGAAAAATAAAACCAGAAACATAGCCGTATTTGTGAGGAATTGTGTTGAAATAAATTTCTGAGCTCTTGCTCTCTGGAGTCCTGGAATGGAAGATGGAAAAAAGACATGCTCAGAAGACAAAACTGATGTCTAGAGAAACAAATCTAGTATATAATGCTAATGATTTTACTTAATTAAAAAAAATAGTGAATTTCATCAGCTCATGTATAGTTTGATCATTTTTTTTCCTTTCTTTCATAATAGACCATTTATGTATATCTTTAGCATTTATCTTATTATTGTGTTATCTGACAGCTCAAGTCACAGACTTTTCTGTGATTGCTCTGCTTTGTTTTAATTCTTCTTAAATATGAGTGAAAAGACCTTCTATGACTTTTATTCTGATCAGTGCTTTGCATTTTGACGTTAATATTCCTCTATATTTCCCAGAAACATCACCCAGAATACCCTGGATATCCCCATCACAGTGAAGGCTTGTAGTTATCTATCCCCTAATAGACTGGTAAAACTCCTCTTTCTCCTAAACTGTTATTTCCAATTTGTCACAGGAACTCATATCCCTATGTATATGGCTATGCACTTTATTTCATTCTGTTTCTGTTATGGCAGATTTACTCATCATGATCTGGTGTGAAATCCAGTCTGGAGAAATGGGAGCAATTTGTTTTATTTGTTCTTGGCTGCTCCTCTCTAAAACCGGATGCTCAGTGGAACACAGTGTAGCTCCGTCGAGGCTGGTGCTTTATAATGTCCTGACTCTAGAGGGATTCTTTAGATGAGGTGAAGGGCTGTGTGACCCACATAATTTCTGAACTTAAGCCTGGTTGAGCAGCATTGTAACCGTGTTTGTGTGCTGTTGGTCGCGTATAGTCAACCAAAGCTACCATGCACAAAGATATTCTGGTGTCCCTACACCTATGTCCTGATTTATCTGCACACTAGGTAGCCTACCCACAAATCCTAGAGTTATCGAGTGTGTGATGGCAATGGGATCTCCTAGTAACTAGGTAGTTGACAGTCTGAGCATATATATGTGTCTTTTTAGTTCATGTTTTCCAAGTCAGCCTCCTGCTTGTGTTTTGCAAGTGACTTTGCAGATACGGAGTCATTTGCTAAGTTTGTATCTGATGTCATTCTCAAATTAAGCAGATGTTTAAGTGCCCCTATTTACCCTTGCAATTATTTGGAAGCGTAGAATAAATGGTGAGGGCAAGAAGCCCTTTGAAACTAGCCCTTTGGTCTTGGTTTTGCTTCAGCTGAAGTTTCTGAAGAACTTCCCTCTGATGTTTGTGGGAATGAGATGAGGTATGTTTGTAGAATAAAGACATTATATGGACTGACTGTGGTGCAATGTGTGTGAATGCAGCTGGTTTTATATGGCTAACTGTTGAAAATTTTCCTGAATTTACTTTCAATATTTCTTGTTCTCTGTCAGTAAAATGTATAATTAGAGAAGCATACTATATAGCAAACTCAATTTGAAAAATTGTTGTTTAAAACATAAAAGAGGCAGTGACTGAAGTCCTGCCAAGCTCTATTGAATACTCACATGTATTATATTGTAAACATAATATGATTATATAGTATGTTGTCATAATAATTGGCAATGGTATTGGAGTCAGTCATTGAGTGCTTTGTTCTTGTGCTAATAGATGAGAAGGGCTACAAGGTTTGTTGGCAGCAGGCTTATTTTTCCTCTTTTTTTCTTTCTTTTTTAGTAAATTAGTTTAAAAATACTTTTTTTTTTTTTTTTTTTTTTTTGAAGCTGAGTGTCTTAGGATCCTGATGGCTTTACCTCTTTATAATGACATTTGGGACATTTTCCTTAGAAGCAAGCTTCACTCAGTGCTTTTGCAGAGGCCCCTTTGCTCGTTTTCCTTACAGCTGATGCTACTACCAGTGATGGAGAATGCAGCACGGAAGGGTGGTTCAGTCAGACTCCCTCGAATCCAAGCTGAAAGGTAGCACGAGTTGAGAGAGAACAGGAAAACTGAGTCTGGAGGCTAGCAAAAAACTTCAGGTGCCGGGGAAGGAACAACTTCGTGTCAGCATCCCAAAGACAGATTAGGTCATCCTAACTCCTGCAAGCCGTGGCCCTGGGTTTGACAAGGCCACCAGGTGATGGGAGCGAATCATGGTGAGGAAGCATGGCACAGCTCTTCATTTATTTGCAGAGGTCCCAAGACAAGATAAGAAGTGGGAAATGGGCATTTAGTACAAGCTTAACACAGCTGTGAGAACGGCAGCCTTCACTGTTTTTCCATCTTCCATCCAATTCGGACTAAGACTCAGCCAGTTAACTCCAGGTTCCTGCCAAATTAGCCCCACCACACACACTGTTCATCACCATTCTTTTACCTTTACGTACATCCCGTGCTCTTTGCCAGCTGGAGTCCTGATCCAGCTCTCACTGACTGGAGTGGTACGTGATACTGCAATACCCTTCCTCGCTTCCCAGGCTCCCGCGCCTTTGCTCACACTGCTTTGAATACCTGTCCTGGCTGGCTGCGGGTCGGTCATTTTTCATGGCATCCCTCATTTCATATCCGCCCCCACTTCCTCTCAAAGTCTTCCACCTTCTGTCATTTTTTCCAGTTTTTTAGCACTTCTTTTGCTTCTATGAGTCTCCTTTGAAGTGCCAGTTGCAGAAGATGGTGCCGGGATGTATCTCTAGTTCTGCTAGTGGAGCAGGGATTGCAGTATTACCAGTTCTACACCACCCAGCTCCTAGCAGGCAGGCAGCACATCGCTGAGTTTCCCACTGAAGGGGATACCTTGGGTTTCTTTCAGAATACCTGTGTGGTCCCTGCCCAAGCAGTGGTGTATCATATTCACCTGGGTGCATGCATGTGAGATGCATGCACCCATAATCAGTGTAAACAGATCGGAAAGACAGTATGGCAGCGAGTGAAGAACAGCAGGTTTAGTTGGATCTTCAAGGAAATATTAGAATTGCCATAATAATTGCCCAACATAATAATTCGTCTGGTCTCAGTACCTCTTTTTTCTCATGAAAATGCCAGTGAAACCTCTTATAGTGCAGCACTGCTCAAGCAATATTGGGGGATTTATCCAGGTACCGAGCCATGGGAAAGAGCTGCATCTGAATCGCTAATACAACTTGGAGAAACATCTTAGAAGTTCTTTAGGGATTTCCTAGCCAGGGGCTGTCCTTGGGTAACTGTGTTTAGCTTTTGATCATCTTCAAAAGCGCTGCTCAGCGTGGTTTAGTAATTTAGTACTTTGCTGAAAAACAAATGGCTGTTACACACAGTTATCTCGATAATTTCCATTTAGAAACCACAGTGAAAATTGATACTTTTTTCAATGCTGTAGGGTTTTTATTACTTGCTGGGGTGTCGTCCAGTGTATGATGAAACTGCCATTGTTTTCCCACTAAGATGTGCACACTCTGATACACAGTGAGTTCCCAATGCAGGTATCACAAGCATTGCAAACTGCAGATGTTCCAAGTGTTTTGCTCCTCAATATTCTCATTGTTACTTATGTGGCTAATCAGCATTTAAAAACAAGGTTTGCATAGAAAGACCCTATTCATCCAGCAGGGACAGGCTAACAAGTTCCCATTCTACCCAAGGGCTGGCTGCAGTAAGATGTGCATTAACGACATGCTGCTCAAACCAGACCCAGAACAGAGGAGTTTTCATAGCGTACAAGGTAGCTGAAAATTGTTTTTCATTTTTCTTTTTTTTTTTTTCTTTGAAACTATGATGATATTTTTTTCAGTGAACTTTACACCCTCTGTGGGGAAATCTATTCATGCAACAGTACTTAATGCTGCCATTGGGACTGATTTAGCTTTGACTGTGTGAAGAAAGAAAGGAAAAAAACCTTGGTGTCTCCAGAGTCTTTTGTGGCTTTTGTCCACTCTGCTTCTTTAGCAGCCAGGCTTTTTTAGGCCATGGAAAATCTTGAAGGCACATGGGTGCCTGGGCACACACCTCTTCCTTGCAGTTTCCATGAAAGGCACTTTCTTGTGATTTCTGCAGGGCATGGCAGAATGAGGTAGAAAGGGTCCTGTTCTCAAGCTGTTAACCAGAAGTCAAGCCTGTTTATACCATGTGCATAGCAAATTCAGGAAAGGGTAGGCTTGACGCTGCTGATATTCTAAGGTGATATGTTTGAAGGCACATAGCCACCCAGGCTTAGCAAAATACACTCTTCACATGTTTACAGCCCTTTTGTATCTTGTACCAAAGAAGGAGGGGAGCACAGCTACAGCTTTTCCTTGGTGAGTCATCTTATTCCTTATAAATCTCCCTTTGATAAAATTATTTCCAAAGAGACCTTAAACTCTTCAAAGTGAGATGGTTTTGGAAAACTGGAAGACCAGGAGTTAGTGTCTCGAGCTTCCTGTGCACCGATAAACATACCTTGCTTCAGAGGCTGTTGAAAGAGATGCAGAGCTTGTAGACATGAGTGCTGCACCACTTTGGAGTCATGTTAAACTCTGTGTGTTAGCATAATACCATGGCCTTTCAGCAAGTATTGTGCAAAGTGTGAGCTGTCATCCTTTAAACAGCACTGCATTTGCATTTCTCTTGATCATCTCCCCAAGGGCAAAGGTCAGTAGGGTGACACACTATTGTTTAAGTGCAATTGATCTAAAAATATATCAAAAGGAAACTGTTGTATATGAACAAATTATGGAGAGGCTTTGTAGGGACTTGTTGATGTCTATAAATACATAAAACAAGGAAGAAGCAGCTTATGACACAGTTATTTCTGGAAAAGCGGAAGATGTGACTGTCGTTGTTACACTATGCACAGAGTCAAGCTGCTGCCGCTGCAAAAAGTGTGAGCAGAGTGAAGACCCCCAAAATTAGAAAAATAAAATGATATCCACATGAAGTGTTTTGTCCGAATCCTGCCTCCACACAAATCAGAGCAAATCACCTATTAATGTTGGTTGGATCAGGCTTAAGAATTTTGCTCCCCTCTTCTTTTCCCACTCTTTGTTTTTTTTTTTTTTTTTAAACAAAAAAACAAGTTTATTTTCCAGGGAATACCCATTCTGCCCATGAGCCTAAGGATCCAATAATCTTTAATGATTTCTGGCAGATCACAACACAGAATATTGCAAAGCTAGTAGCGGGGTGCAAGCTCCCTTTCTTGTAAGAAGGGAGAATAAAATTCATTTATTCACAGAGCAAACAGCCAGGAGGGACAATTTTGTCAGTTAGTTTGCTCTCTATCATAACTCATTATTACTCAGTCACCTGAGTTACAAAAGAGAACCCAATACTTTGTGTTCAGCCGCTGTAGAACGTACACCTGTTCAGCTACAACGCTGAGAAAAGTACTCAAACTTGAAAACCCCAGAAGACAAAGCTGCATTTAAAAATTCCCATATTGTTTTAGTTGTGAATAACTTTATTTTTTATTGTTTCCTACTTGAACTTTTTTTGAACTAAAAAACCCTGCACAAGCTAGTATTTTCTATAAAATTTTAAACCATTTAATCGTGTTAGCAAGTAAACTTCAAGTCTTTTATTAAGACTTCTCACTGTAAGGCATCTTCTCCTTAAATCATTTTGTCATTTTTTGTTCTCTCTGCTCTAAAAACATTCTGTCTAGAATGTGGAATTGATGTGGTGTTTCACTGTAGGTTTCACCAGTGTGCCTGGGGTCACATAAAGAGTATTTGGCTGTTCAGTGCATTGGTATCTGTACGTACATGGATAATACTTGTTCTTTTTGCTGCAATGTCAGACGTTTGTGCACTGTGATCCCCAATATCTTTTAGACTGTGTTTTCCAGGCAAGAGATTTGGCCGCTGAGGTAGCGCATAGTCCTAATCCCTTTGCATTTGGGTGTATTAAGACATGTTTAATTTGAATGGGGTCAGTTTATCAAGTGATCCAAATTGCTTTGTATGACTATCTTCAGCTTTTATCCTGACATATCATTTTACTAATCTTTATGCCACCCACAAATCATATTATTGTGGATGTTTAGATTTATTTCCAAATCATAGAGGAAAATGCTAAACCCTAATATATGTTTTGGTGAGGATTCTCCGTTAATTTTTGCATTAATCTGTCAGCTCTTAATCCTTTTAATGTATTTTATCGATATTGTGTTTTGCTAAGTTTCATAATTGGACTGTCATACAGCATTAAATCAAATGCTCTCCACCAATATATTGCACCATTACTGCTGCCAGCGCATCCTCTGTCTCATCAAACAATTCAGTAAGTTTATTTTATGAGATTTATTTGCCATAAAAAATGTGTTGACTGATACTAATTATGCTCACATACTTCAACTCTTTATTAATTTAATTTTATTGCAGCTTTACCATTTTATTACCTGGAAGCAGCGTCAGGCTAACTACCATTAGGTCTCTGAGTCATAGCCTTTATTTTTATTGGCATAACATTAGCACTTTTCCAGTCAAATGGAATGTCCCTGGAATGCTTTAATTTATTAAAAATAAACATTATTAGTTCTAAGGCCTCCTTAGACTTAGTTCTTAGGTGCAGTGTGGATGGATTGGCTGATATAAAAATGTTTATTTCTAGTATCTGTTGTATAACATTCTGCTTGGTTACCAAGGGAGTGGAAAATACTTCATCATCATCATGTGACATAAGAGCATATTTCCAAATATGGAATAGAAATATTTCTAAAAATTTCTACCTCGCTTGTATCTCTGTTAAAAATTTTATCATTTCCATCTGGCAAAGTTTGTATATTATTGGAGTATTGCTGTAGCCTTGATGCATTTCTTAAATTTTTCAAGTTATATTGGTGCTGTCAGCGGTGGACTTTCCCCTGATATTCTAGCTTGCGTTTTCAACCTTTGTCCTTTGTTAACTCCTAATTTGTGAGTATTATTATTGTTTCTCTTCATTTATCATATAATACTTTTTATTAGTAACTGTTACAGACGGCTTTTTAGCTGAAATTACCCTCTTCCTTGACTGTGGAATTATAGCCTCTTAACCATCCTAAGAATTTGTCCTAAAGAAGCTTCTCTCTTTTGACTTTCCCATAGTCGATTCCAATCCTCATTTTAATTAATTTTAAGATATTAAAGTTGCAACTTACTCATAGCTTGTTAACACAGGTACCATACTCATGGCTTTATGTGGAAGTGCCTTCCTCATCTGTCCTACTCATTCTATCCTTTTAATGTTTCTCCTGTGTTTCTTTTTTTTCTTTTTCTTTTTTTTTTTTTTTTTTTCAACACTGAAATCAGGTGAATCATTGCACCATGTTTGGTGATATCAATGCTGATATCAAATACTTTTGCCTGGATGATAATTTCATATTCTTTTGTTTATCATCTCTTCCAGTCTCAATATGTAAGGGCCTCAAAAGTATAATCTGTGAATATTCTTCGCTGTATGGATCCTGTTTCTTCATGGAAAGTTTGTGTGTGAACTGTCCTCGCCTTCTTACCAACTTTTCCAAGTGTTGCTACTTTACTATTTTGCTTGCTTCTACTTCCATGCAGACAGAGCCCTTCTAGTGAAATCTACCCACGCCATCCCCTCGGTTACAGCTGGCATCCAGCAGACCACGCTGTTGTGGAACGGACGCGCTTCGCTCGTGTGACAGAAGTAGTGGTATTTCTTAACAGTGAGGGTGACAGAGCCCTGGAACAGGCTGCCCAGAGAGGTTGTGGAGTCTCCTTCTCTGGAGATCTTCCAAACCCGCTTCGATGCAGTCCTGTGCCATGTGCTCTAGGTGACCCTGCGTGTGCAGGGGGCTTGGACTAGATGATCTCTAGGGGTCCTTTCCAACCTTAACAATTCGATGATTCTGTGATTCTATGTCTTATTGATAGGATACTGGTTTTAACACGGTTCGATGGCAAGGTCCCTGTTACTTACTGCACCGATAACAAGTTTCTACAAAGTTACCAAGGAGACTCTCCTGTTGAGCCACAAGGTTCAGATGAGAACCCCTGCTTTTCAAACTGCTCCTCAGAGGGGCCTGGTGCATCTGGATCCAGTCTTAGTCCCAGACTTGGTCAACATTTTATTCTTAAGGGATTATGTGCACACACCTATTCAAACCAAGGCTTTTGTTTGCTTAATTCCTAATTATTTTCTACTCTTAAAATCGCCATCATATTATAGCAATTTCACATGATGTTTTCTAGGGATATAAAATTTGTACCTGTGGTACCTGAGTGTCACACATTTTACGCTCTGTGAAATGATTTGACCAGATCATTTAGCTAAAGAAATGTTTAGGTTTCATGAGTACGTAAGAACATTTATTTCCCTCCTGAATAAAGATCACAGCAGTACTTATTGCAAAAGCAAATACAACCCTACAGCAGTGTTACACTTGATAAATGCAGAAAGAGTCACAGTGACAGGGCAGGAAGAGTCAGTGACTGAGCCACAGCCGATCTGAATCCAAACTTGTTTCAGTCTTTGACAGGGAAAATGAAATTGTCACATGGCTGCTGATTACATAGTGATTGAATTGTTTCTAACTACGTGTGCTCTGGGAGATACGCTCTGCAGCTGGAAAATCCCCAGCGTGTGACTGGTACAGCTGTATTTGATAGTAGGACCAAGGTTTACTGCAGACCTGAGTATTTCACCGTGTTGCATTTGTACCCTGTGGGTGTCAGCCTATTGCAACATGCAAGTAGCTGCCAAACATCCCCTGTGTTTCAGAATTTGCATCAGCATTTGGACATCCTCAGAACTGCTTGTATGTGCTGCTGTTTTTGAGAAAGCAAAGAGGAAATAGACTCCCAATTGCAGTGAAGAAGACAATTTATTGGTAAGAATGAAGAGAGGATCTTTAGGCCATCTGCTTTTGTGCCACACTGCCACAGGACATAAATAAATGGTTAGGAAAATGGAAAGCTGGGACTTCTGCTTTTCTTCAAGCTATTTCATGCTTATCCACCCAAATCCTGACTTTTTGTTTCTTCTGCCTGGGGCATCTTGTCAGCAATTAAGGTGGTGACTTGTTTGTGACAGGAGCTCTTTGTTACTTCATGGTACAGTCCCAAGGACAATAGGACCCGATATCTGATGAGAGTCCTAAGATTTATTGAAATACAAATGCATGGTTTCAGCTAATGTTTCATGGGTTGACTCATTCTGACCCATTGCACTCTCCAGCACCCAAGTGTTAGCACCCAGTCATGCAAACGTTCACATGGGCGAAGGGAGATGCTGATCCCTGACCCTGGAGTGATCCACAGCAGTGTTGCAGAGCAGGCGCCCAGCTTACGTGCTTGAAAGTCTCCATCGTTAATAACCGCAACTCATCGCTGCATCCCCTTCATCTCTTTAGTTGTGAAACCTTTTCACAATTCTGCCTGGAGATTCTCAGCTGGGGCAAATGCTGTAGCATGTTAACCTCACTTTTCTTCATTTTAAGCATAAACCAAGTTCCCAGACAAAACTTAATGTTAGTGTTCAAGGTTGCTTGTGCTCTGCTTTACATTGTAATGAGAGAAAGGAAAGTTAGTTTATAAGTAAATGTAATTTTTAAAATGTAGCGCTGTGGTCTATATCTACAGGTTCATATGGTCTTCATTTTTATAACATTTTTCCTTTTATAATACCTTTTAAAATTAATCTCTTTATGAGTCCTAGAGGGACCTGGTATCTCAAAATCTAAGTATTCTGTGCTTTCACTCATTTCATAATGAAGAACGATCTACAGTTTAGTTGATTTGGTTAATTACTCATAGGATAGTGAAAGATGACACAAATGATTGATAAAGCACATAGTAAGCATAAGCACAGCAGCAAAAAAAATCATGAGATGAGCTATTTTTATTACACCAGTGTGTTGGTTCTTGATTGCTGTATGTTATCTATATTTGCATGTAGCATGGTTGGGGAAGTAGTCAGATGAAAAGTCACAACTGCTTTCTGAAGGTGAATGAATCATGTGCTGATTCACTGTACACAGGCACTGTGTGCTCGACATATTTGTGCTGGACATTCCTGTACTAGCTTCCCGTCTGCTCCGCTGTGGGACCTCACTCAAAAGAGATTGATTGGGGTGCAAGTCAATGAAACAGCAATAATGCTACAGTACAGCCTCATGGGCTTGAACTGAAAGTTATACAGTTCTTTTAAATTTCACGGGTGGTTTATCATTCGGTACAAATGCGGGCCTCATCTCTGAAGTCTGTGAGATGGAATTCAGATATACAAATATTTGCATGACAAAAGCAGGGCGTGGAGAGCATTCCCATTGCTTTAAGTCATGGCCTGGAGGACACACTCCCTTCACTGGGTGCTGGGATTATGCGCAAGCGTCCCATAGCTGAGGGGCATGTTCCCATTCCAGATTCAAAACCCACCTGGACATGATCCTGTGCACGTGCTCCAAGTGACCCTGCTTGTGCATGGGACTAGATGGTCTCCAAAGGCCCCTTCCAACCTCAGTCATTCCATGCTTCTGTAATTCATGCTAAGTTGTGTAAGATGAAGATGAAGCTCGCTGCCTGTCTTGTTTCCCTGACATTGCCCTTGGTATGGAAAACCTCCCACAGCTGGAGTTTGAGGAGGGCAAGCAGGAAAAATCTCATGTCCCAGAAAACAATCTGAAGTAAAACAGCTACCAAAGATTGTAATGAGGATAGTAGAAGACTGGGGATTTTTTGCTTGCTTTTAAGACTGCTCAGGACAGAGTTGGCATGTTTTTAAATGCTGCACTTTGCTCAGTCATTTGGCTCATTTTGCAGACCTGTAGTGCTTGTTCTGTTACAAGCAAATTATATAATGTGGAAGGAGTAAGCCAACCTCATGTGCTTCAGTACAGTGATAGGTCATTTGTCAGTATGTGGAACACAGTATAGTATAGTGAAAGGAGAATCTCTTCCCCCACTTTTTTTTAAAACCTTTTTTTTCCCCAGAAAACAGAAAATTCCATGCTTGTGAAAAGGCTTCATGCTAATATTAGAGAGAACTGGCACTTTCTTTTTGTGGACAGCACATGCTCAGTATATGCTGTACCACACACAGGCTTTCCTGATGCTATTGTGACAGCATCTCAGTTCCCACATGGAAATGAAGCCTTCAGGGCTGAAAAAAACTGTTCAGGCCAGCTCAGGCATCTCAGACATTGTCATTAAATCTTCTTGCTAAGACTAACAGAGCATTAAATCCAAATGAAGGCTTCCCTGTATCTTCAGCCAGTGCGGACAGAAGTCCAAGCTATCGACTGATGCAAAGCACCCCATTTGCTAGAGAGTTGTGAGATCTGTTACTTGAGCAACAAATTTACTTCACATAAATCACAGTCCAAAGCTTTAAAATGGGATATTGCAGACCCAGACATGGTTATGATATTAAAAAGAGGCTGCATGTGCATTAAAGTGCCATGTGACTGAGCATACTACTTGGGGTGAAGTAGAAAGAGCGAGACAGAGCGCTATTAGCGACCCCAGTAATCTGATTTAAAGTACTTTGGACACTAAATCCATATGCAGGATCCTATCTAGCAAAGTACTATTAAACTTCTATATGATACTCTATGTGAAAGCTAAGCAATTTCTTTGGTATTTTTCCGGACTGAGGCCTCTGAATTCTTCTAATGAAGAGTATAATTGTGGCTCCTCTGACCTTTAGGTGGCTTAATGCAGGCATCCAAGCCGGGCTGCTGTACACTGTAGCGCGGGAGTTCTGCTTTGGCTTTCCCTTCCTACACCTACGAGCGGAATGCCAGCCCCATGTGCTCAGCAGTGAAAATAAACCCCGCGGCACGGAGCGGAGCGCTGCTGGGCGCAAGCCTTTGGGGTAGCCTTGCTCTTGTAATGCAGTCCTTGGCACTTCGTTTTCAGCAAAAGTAAACCGCTTTAATTTCCAGCTTTTCCTCCTCAGGTGATGTAAGATTACCTTATATGGAATTGAATAAAATTTCAGAAGTTTTGCAATGCAAATCTTTGGAATTACCTTGCAACATATCTGTTATCTACCCGTTATTGCTTCATTCTAGCAGACACTGGTGGTGGTATTTTTTTTTTTTCAGCTAAAAGAAGCTTTAAAAATTTTCTTTTCAATGTGAAGGGACAGAAATGAGAAGGGAGAAATGTATGGCACTATAAGATTTAATCCTAATATCTACAATTACTTACCATTGCATGTGCATGCGTTATGAACCCTGGGATCTTGAGCACAGTTTTACCCCCTTCCAATAGGCACAGAGCTGATCTCTTTCTAAGATCAAAATTTACAGTGTTCAAGGGGAAAAATGAGAACTTTTGATTCCCCTTACAGTTATTTCTGTAATTACTTATGCAAATTATCTTCCCTGTAACCAATTTAAGCTGCCTTGGATGGATGTATTAAAGATATGCATTTGTGTGGTCAAATATTCCGTTATTAAAAATTGAGGTGACCTTCCTGAAACTAGGAGACTTTACCACTGCCCCTTATTTTATGTAGTTTCATGTTTAAAAATGAATAGGCCATATATGTTATATGGCCTAAAAGACAGTCAAGCACTTGTCACTAAATCTCAACAAAAGTAAGTGAAGATTTATTGGTTATTGGAACCATTTGGGCAACACTAAGTAGTCTTGGGAATGGGGAAATAGTTATGCAGAGGAGAAAAGTCGCAGTTGAGAAGTGAAAAGCAGCAGCACAGTGTGAAGCCTGTGCTGAGTAAGCTCTTGAGCCAGCATCCTCTTTAACAAGCACTAGGAGCACTGAATGAAAAAAGCTGTCTCGTGTTCGATTCTCTGTAAAAGGGGCTGGTAGTTTTATCTTGAAAGCATTGCTGGTAGGTAGATTGAAAACTTAACAGAGAGTAGAGTCTGTTCTTGTTTCTGCCTTTGCTCTGTGGGAAGTTTCTACCCCTCCAGCAAGAGCGGAAGCACGCAAACAGGTCAAGTACCTGCATTTGGCAGAGCAGAGAGGCTGAAGCTGCGGTGAAGAGTGCAGAGGGGGAGATGCCATCATCAGAAGGCTCCCAAAAGGCAGCTGGCATCGACACAGAGAGTTTCTGTGCTCTCAGCAGCAGAGTCCTGCTCCTGCTCTGTAGCAAACGCTGGTGCAGCGACCTATGTGGCTACACCATAACTGGTGGGGTGGGAACACCACGTAGCAGACTGGAAATGGGTATCAGGCACGAAAAGAAAGGGGATGTCTTTAAATGGTATGTTAATTCTAATGATTAAAAATAATAACCAAAGTTTATTAATTTTGTGAAATTGGGAATAAGTGAACTAGCCACCATCTCCAAGTAAAATTCTGCACCAATATCTTCTAACTGGAAAGGCCTCCACAATCCCGATCCCCTTCTAGGTGCTCAAGGCAAATAAGTTGAGAGCTGAGCGCCTCAGGCTGCTCAGAAGCTTCAGCAGTGATTAATGACCAGACGCAGCTTGCACCGGGGCTGTGGCTTCACAAATACTTCTTTGTGGCACTAGTGCCATCACCTAGCTCTTCATGCTCGTTTGCTCTCCACCCTTGCCCACATACTCACTTCTGCCAGTATTACTGTTTCTGTGACAGCATCAGCAAATGAATGCTTTTATTAAAAAAAAAAAAAAAAAACTTTTCCCAAGTTATTTTCCTCAATACAGTTCATGATGTGCCCAGAGAGAGGTTATCCTGACACAAATAAGGTTGTGGTGGCATAAGGTGGCAATAAGCTGGAGGGAACAAGGTGTTGAGGCCAACAGTGTCGCTGAAAGAGCATACTTATAAAATATGTCTTGTTTTGCTCACTCATTGGAAAAAAAAACACCAATATTTTCGGTATGTGGTTGTCCTTCTGGGCAGTCACCTCCTGGTCCTGTCGCGGGCAGGAGATGGTGCGTGCGGCCTGCAGGCCCCTTCGAGGGGCTACGCGCCAGGAGCTCAGGAAGGCGCCGCTCCTGCTTCGCTCCTGTCCCCAGGCCCTCACCCCCAAGGGCAGCTCGGCCACAAGTGGCCTTTGCTGTGCCATTGGTTACCTTGCACTGTCCTCTAGTGGCGAGGCAAGCTGCCGAGCAGCCACGCAGCAACGCGGTTCCCAAGCATCCTGTCTCAAAGTGTGTGTTTTTTAAGAGTTTTGCAAAAAAATCAGCATGAGTTCTTGCCATATGTATCTCACCACTCTTAGAATTGCACAGAATCAAGGAGAGGATAGTGAATATTGAAGTGTTACTTGGTATCCACCCAATTGTAATGATATACAGGACTGGTTCTAACTCCACCCGTTACCCAGTTCATAACCGGTAACTCTTCTAATAGCAAAAACAATCACATGCCTGTTTCTCCACTCTTCCACAGGAAGAAGCATAGTTCTCCCAAGAAACTGAGTACCAATTCCAGACCATGTCACTTTTTTTCCTCAATGGAGCAGTAGTTTGTGGGACTTTTGCTCTCCAGAGAACAACACTTCGGTAAGAGTTCGTGATTTTCATGAGTCCAAGCTGATGGAAGGATGACACTGTACAAAGGGAAAATCACCATTCAGTTTGGGGCCATCTCTTTCCCAATTACACCATTAAAAAAGTTTTAATTTGTGGTATCTTTCTCACTTTTGGCTAGTAGTTGCAGCTCTGAGTGGTTCAGTTTTGTTTGTTTAACCTTGCACAGTGATTGCCCTGTGGCCCTCAGGGGGGTCACTAGGAATTCAGTTGCCATCACTTATGGCAACTTAAAATCTGTCTGTTACTCTGTAGGCAACATGCCCTCGTGGAAGACTAAGCCCAGCATCAATATTCTGAATAGCCTGCTGAATTGCATGACTTTTGCATGAGTGCAAGAGCTGGGCTCGGCATATGCAGTGACCTTGCATTTCATCACCAAATTGTTATCTAACAAGACATTACTATACTGTTATTCTGACATTCCATAGACTAGACCTTAAAATGGATGCCAATTTTTTTGTCTGCTAACGTCTGACTATGTTGACAATTTGGCTGTCTGTTGTGAATGGACAAAAAGCCTGGGATTTTTGCCTGTAAGTGCTTTGAAGCAGAAATGCTTTTGCCTCTCTGGCCTCTGAGACCACTGTTCAAGACCTGGCAGATAGACAAATCCTCAGCTTAGGTCATTTGCGTGAGACAACTGAACAATGGATTTAACCCTGCCCAAAGGCTGGGAAGGGAGGAGTGACAGATGTCTGATAGATGGGCTAAGTGTCTTGTGAAGTATTGCTGCTACTGCATCCATGAAGGGTTTCTGCTGTGGAAGAAATATGAATGCAAGTTCTGTGTTTTGTCAGAAAATCCACATTCTTCTGTGCCTGTGCTAAGTCAGTGCTGAGTTGCTGTTTGCTTCAATGACTTGCTTTGTGTATAATATGGCTTTCCAACATCCTACAGGTTCCTAAGATGCTGGAGAGTTCCTTAGAATTTAACTCATGTGTGATTCAACATGTGTAAGATCCTGTTTAGTTAAAAACATTAGTTCAAGTAAACATCCCTTCCCAGTCTTGTCAAGGCATGATGCTTGCAGACAACTGACCTTCTACTGCTAATGAGGCTTGAGGTGAAGGTGTGCATCTCAGATGAATGCCATGACCTGTACACATAGATGACAAGATATTGACACCAAATAGCCCTCACATAGTCAGTAGGGAGAATATACACTCCTAAATCAGGTGTTCCAAATTGTCAGTTGGGCACCGCTGAGTAGGGCTATGTTAGATCCCTAAAGTTAGGCAAGCTCAACAGCTCTGCCTTATGACTAGTCCAAGATGCTCCTCCTAAAAAAAAAAAAAAAAAGGATTTCAAAATGAAAATAGGTCTGCAACATATCTAATAATACTCCATTTTCCATCTGTTCCTTTAAAAACAGAAGAAGAAAAACAATATTTTGATAATATATTTAAAGAACCAGAGCATTGTCCAAAGCTTAAGAGTAAAGAGACTGCACTTAATTTTTGGAACTTAATATTCTGATTTCAGCTTTGGATTTCTACTGATGTAACTCTTGCTTCAGTGGATGCTCTCTGGCTTTACAGCAATATCAAAAATGATTTAAATCATAATAGAAAGGTATGGTCTCACATTCAAACACAGTTTCACAAAGGTTACATGCAGAAGAATTCCATAAGTATAGAATTCCATAAATATACTGGTTCACAGACTTTTATAAAGCAGATTCAAATAGTGTTAGTGGTTGAAATTAAGTCCAGTGGACAACTGGTAGTCAAGAAATATATCTATAATTCACAGAATTAAAGCACAGAATTAATCTTGGTACAAAAGCTATACCAACCAGCTTTTACTAAGCAACAACAAAAATTGTGTGGTGGACATTGCCTGCTTTTCTTTTTCCTTAAAAAACTTTGCAAGGAGATGTGCAGTTGAGGGAAATGTTTTAGCATAGGCCACAGCACAAGGCCTTCTGGGTTTCTGTTGTTTGATGGTTTATTTGTTTGGGTTTTTTTTGCATATTGGAAATAACTGTATTGCAGTGCAATATATTGTTTGGCTTGTGTGTTGGAGATTTACAGACACAGGTGGTAAGAAATGCCAGTAACTGCCTGTTTTCAATATTTCCTTAAATTAGAAGCATTCCTTAACCCATTCCTTACTCTTTCACCAGAACTTTTCATACATATCTTTGAAGATTATAAGGTGCCAAGCCCTTAAAAAAATATATTTAACATCTATCAGTGACAAAGTAGCATTTTACAGATATATTTTTTTCCAAATTAATATTTTATATATTGCTGAATATTGCTTATATTTTGCTGATTAATTTAATCATCTTTTCTCCATACTCCTACACAAAGATCCAACTACTGAATTTAACTACGTTTTACTACATTAAATCTCTGATTTATGTCAGTAAAACTCGGAAGTCTATTAATGTGCAAATAAAACAGTACCAGCAGAGTAAAGGTGAGAGAGAACATTTGCATAGAAGATTTTGGAGGCAAAAAGTGTATGTCTAAATGACAAAACATTTAGAATGAGATTCTGAGTTGGCAGAAATCATTGCAGTTCCCTGGAAATTGTTAAAAAAAAAAAAAAAAAAAAAACCACTTAAATGAGGCAACCACTGGATGTCTCTCTTGGTCTGTTTACATGAAGCAAGAGCGGCCTTTCAGAGAGGGAAAAACCTACAGAAGATAAATGATCCCTGTGAAAAGACCAGCTGTCCAGGAGTGCCCAGCTGATGGAAATGGTATGACACAACTCCTGGTATTGCCAGCTCCCAACATGCTAGGCTGTAAGTACAAGCTATAAGTAAGACCTGCAGCTGAGAATTGAATTTTTCTTAAGTTACAAAATCATTCCTCATCAACCCCATCCTTTTCCAGAGCCCAGCAGAACTATATTAAATAATCTGCTGCCAATAATTGAATATTGTTTGAGAGAATAAGTTAAAATCAGCAGAGCTGTTTTCTATCATTAAAATATGTAAGCAGATACTGCGTTAGGCTGGACAGTGAAACACCCCAGATATATTTTCTTTTTTTCTCCCCATGATTCCTGGTTCAAGTCAGTTGATGTTGGCAGTAACTTTAGCTAGACAAGAACCAGATTTGCCTTTATCAGAAAAATCTGCAACTTCTATTCATTTCTGCATTCTGAAGCAGAATTGAGAGACACATTCAGAACTTCTCATGACGTGATGTTCTGGAAAAATAAATGTTTGGTGAACTTTTTTTTCCTCACGTGAGTCAGAGGTACAGGATTGGTCTTGTTTTGCTCAGCCTTATTGCTTAGGCAATGAAGATCTCTCCGCACCCACGTTTTCAGCTGTTGCTTGTCTGTGCATTAAGAGATGAGAAAAAATAATGAATGCGGGAAGATGTTTTGAAAGTCTTTTTGAGGTTAAGATCTCTGACTTTTATTAGTGTAGTATCAAAAAAATTCATAATACTTCATAGCACATTTGCAGCTTGCCAGTATGCTACAATGTAGGGAAGAATAGAGTGAAGCCTGAAGTGATGATTTCAGAAGGACCTGAGTGCTGAGGAATTAAAAGTTAGTGATTTATCTAGGATAATACAGGAATTTGGGGCTGGAGAGGAATTTGTCAGAGATCTTTCAGTTTCAGGGGAGCATGATGGCTAGATCGTTCTCCTGTTCTTCAGGTCCTCCTGCTTTTTTCAGAAGAGTTTCATCTGTGTATCGTGGGATAGTACGTCTCGTTACATTAATATTACATTTTTTTTTAATTATTTAAGTTAAAAACAACTTAGATAATAAGTTCTGTGAGGATTTTTGACTTATAAAAAGCTTGATGTCTTCAGGAACTTTGCTGGATTTTTTCTATGTCTCTCAGTATATACAAATCATATAATTTTTGACCTCAATGTTTGCCCAGCATTTGAGATCCTATATATTTAGGGGGACTATTGAAATTAAGTGATATATCTTTGTGCACAAAATGGCATTAAAATGAAGTGCTGTTTCCCTGACCGTAGCAGGAAGAAGGACAAATTGGCATGCAAGTGGAAAAGAAGTTTGGGGTTGACTTTTTGAATTTTTTTGCCTACCAAATCAGAACCAAGGATCATCACAAAGTATGGTTTCTTTTCGTCGCTTGCAGCGATTAGATTTAGGGATTGCTTCAACGTTTATTATTAATTAGCTTATGCCATATCATGCAACAATATTGGAGCCAGGTGTTGTCGGAACTCCCCGCAGTGCACACTTGCTAAATGCTTGCAAAGGCAGATGTGAAGGGAGAGGGGTAATAATGTATGTCGATGAGGGCAGGACGGAGTTCAGAAGTCGTATTTTCAGTCCTAAGGAAATTTCTGTCTAATTGAAGAATTATGGCGAGAAGTTGGATCTCTAAATATTTCATAATGAGAGAGGGCCTTTTTGGAGCTTAATGTAAGTAACATGAAATGTGTAGTTTCCTTAGCACCACAGAGAACATCAAAGCTGAGAACATAAGAGCTCACGGTGGTGGAGGGAGGGACTGGTTCCTGAAACGCTGCTCAGCGGGAGTGCTTCGTTTCCCTGGATGTGCACCACTTGGAAATTGGTTTGTGACTTCAGGTTGCGGAGAAACAAAGCAAACCAGAGGAACTGTTGTGAACGCGTCCGACTAGGAGAAGGCGAGGGTAGAAACGTGCTGGGAAAACAGAACTCTTTCTAAATTAAATTTATGACTAAATTTACAAAGGTTTCCTAGTGGGGAATTCCTGGGAGATTGAAATGTGAGGCAAATCCTGATTGTTCTTTTAACTGCCTTGACAGTGTATTTACAATATGAAGTAAATTTAATTTTCTGTATTACTTCAAAAGAAGCTTTCTAGAGAAACACACCCATGCCCCATAACTGCCTTAAGAAGCATTTGCTATGGTTGTTGCTAAAGGAACAGCTTCATATTTTCATAAATACCAAAGTTAATAGGCTGCTAAAAACAAGCAGAATTGCCTGTAGGTGATTTCTGCTTATACAGAAATAGCTTACTCTCTGGAAATTAAACTCTCAAATTTTCTCTCTAAGTCTGTTAGCTATTATTGCATGTTTTGCTCTCGTGTTCCTACTTCCTTGAGCTGTTTTGAATCAAGTATGTGTAGGAGCAGTACTTAAATGAAATTTCCTTGAGGGTAAAACCTGATTTGATAAATTATAGGAAATAAACAATATTAACTGTAGCTTGTGGCTACGATTAGATCAGAAACAGCCCAATAGAGACTTGTGAGTTTTAAAAGTCAAATGGGTGCACACTTTTTGGGGGGAAAATATGATACGTATGGCACATGATCATAAAGCCATACTGCCTGACTAGGCCTCATATGGGTCATGCTTAAGGAAAATAAGAGCCCTTTCCTCCCCCTAGAGGTGCAGGAAAACCTAGCTGCTGGCAAATGCAATTTATGTTGAGCTTTGCTTTATTGTCATGTAACATTTGTACTGTATTCGGGGCCATCCTCTTTCCTAGCCTCTCTCTTCATACTTCACGTGGCCTTTCATGAGCACCATTCTCCGAGCTATCTCCTAATGTGATGCTGCCAGAATTTGTATTTCTTTCCGAAGAAATATAGTGCGACATACATTTCTTCTAAGCGCTTGGAACAATATAAAATATAACCACATCTCTAACGTTTCTATCTTTAAAATGTTATATTGTCTTTTCCCACTGCGCTGGTCTGACATAAGGATGCAGGAGCCAACCACATAATCAGCCTGGCGGCGCTCTGCTTGCACTCTGAGGTACGTGCCATCAGCAAAATGACCTCTCTCTGCCTTCATTTTGGAGGGTCTTCTCTGTTCTCACTTTCCTTGTTCCCCTGCTCCCTCCCTCCTGCTCGTAGGCGCTCTCTCCTTTTCTCGGTTCTCCTCCGCTTCTCCGCTTGCTCCACGTCAGGCAGCCCGGTGCTCTGCGCGTTCCGCTCCACCCGGCAGGATCCCTCGCGTCGCGCCGCCTGTTGTGTAACCGACTTGTCCAGAGCGTTCATCGTCATTTGCTTCTTCTGACATTCTTGATGAAAAAACATGTGCAATAGAGTCGTAATGTAATTACAGACGTTGCTTTTAGCATGAATATATTTCTTCTCAATGACACTGAAATTATTTAGTACTCCTAGCATTTATATATTATTTTGACAGATATGCAATGAGCTGTGAATAATTTTAAGATGGCACAGTTTACTCCATGTTGCTTAAAAGCAAGGATTTTCCCTTTCCTTTTGCACCATCACATTTTATTATTGATGGGCGCATCTGAATTGTGAGCTTTACCAGAGCCTTGGTGTATGGTCCAGAATGAATAATTAACTGATCAAATTAATTTAGTTGCTTAAGCAGGTTATTGACTAACTAGCAGTGCTGAACACCCTCTTTTTTAATATATATATAATTTTCCTGGCTGTTCTTCTGCTATTTGCTTCATCCTGTTGGTTTATACATAGAATTGAAGGCTGGAAAAGTCTGTAATGTGGAAAATGTAGACTTGCAAGGTAGGAATAAACTTTTGACTTTGTCTGGAGGCAGGATGCTAAGACCGCTCAGCCAGCTGTTAATGATGATTTTCATGAATATGAAATGCTAGAACCAAAACAAAACTCCCAGAGAGACATTCACACACCTTTTTGAAGAACCAGCATCACCAGCTCAGAGAGCTGCTCTCTACAGACTTTCTTGAAAGAGCACAGTGATGATGCACATTAGGATGATTCCTATAAGCCAGAAGGGCAATTTGTAATGCACTGTTTGAAAAGCAAGGATATTCATTGTTTATAGTTTGAAGCACAAATCTGTTTCTGAAGTAGTAAATGACAGGCAAATGATACCTGTGCTGTGCTTTCCTGACATCCTTCAAAACAGTTTTGAGCTTCGTGCTCACTAAAAATGTGTGCAAGGGATGAGCCTGACCTTTCAGGTTCATGCCAGCCCTCTCCAGCACGCGGCTGTATTCCCACCCCCTCCTCTGAAGCTCCTCTAACCCCTTCTTTGTTTTTTTCTTCTCCAAAAACACCACATTGCAGGGCACAGCACAGTAAACTACATTTGCTTATATTTCTTCCTTATGATTTGTCCCAGACAGGCTAAGAGCTTGCTGTTTGCAGAGTTCTTCCTTTAGCTCCAGAGGTGTAAACAGCACATGGAAAAAATTAGAACTCAAGCAAATTTCGGATGAAATTGGATAGAATTGAAACACCAATGTAAATGTGGGATGATTCTATTAACAGCACTGCAGTTACGCTCGATTTCTGGAAAGATATATAGAGACAAAACATTCTCTGTGGCCTAGAGTAATCCTTATAGCTAAAGAATGTGGGGATCAGATTCTCAGCTGATAGAATTGCACATAACTTCCTTTACATACGTGGGTATGTAAATTTATAGCAATTTAATATGTGGTTCAGTGGTTTTCAGACGCCAAAAGGAGTGAGTTGAAATAACAAGGTAGGTTTTCTTAGATAACAGCCCTTAGGCATGATCCATTTTGTGCTGTTATTCTGAATATAAAAAGATAAAGTAAATTCAAACTATTTTTAGGTGGAATGAGTCAGTCTAAATGAGTTGATGGAAAAAGATATAAATGAACGGACAGTCCAGTTAGAGGAAGTTTTGGAGTGCAATGCTTTTATATAAACATTTTGCAGAATTTGGCCCTTCAAATCCTGTCTGTATTTCCAGAAGTGCTTTGCAGTGGCTGATGGAGACTACCCTAATCATAGGGTGCTGGCTGCTCTCTTTGTTTTCGGTTAGGTTACATTAAAAACATATTTTTGTAAGTAGAATTTTTGAAGTATTTACATAAATAATTGATGGAGTTGTTAGAGATGTTATGTGACTATGAACGGTCTGTGCGATCAGAAATAGAAAAGAAATGGTCCTAACTGTGAAGAAAAGTATTCAGTGGGATCATTTCTCTATTAGCCTGTCCAGTTATGAAACAAGGATGACCCATAATTTATTTGTGTTGCTAAACCAAACCGTGCAGTGGAACTGGAGATATTTTTTCAAGGGCAGCACAAACCAGACCCATCTACGAGGTACACCTAGACTACTTTCTAGTTGCCTTTTCACAAAACCGTGAGGAAATCACACCCATCTTCTCTGACAGGGATTGCAGTAAGGTGAGCTACACACTGCTGGAATTAAGAGGCTGTGACTGTTTCCCTATGTATTAAATGTTCTTGTAAATATTTATTCCTTTGTGTAGCAAATACAACTAATATAATTATTCATGTAAAGTTTGGTTAAATGTTAACTTTTTTCTTCCAGGATGAAAAGTTCCATTAAATACTTAAGGAAGTTCAGGTTTATGCACTTTAATCTGCAATGGCCACTAACAGCTGTTTTGGGGTCAGAGACCTTTTTATTTGAAATTCTCGAGTCTATTTTAAAATACAACAGCTAAGCCTATTGGATGAAGTGTTTACCTCTCTGTTCCAGCTGGCCCTCCACTTTGCACATTTTGAATGTGTGATTAAACTTCTTGATGATGTTGTGAAGCACCTTTTATCAAATGTCCTTAAGTGGCTGAGCCAGAAGGCTGTTGGAGGGTCATCAGTGCTCTTAGCAGTGTTTAAACAAACAGGTGACCAATGGACACACAAACTCCTGCTGACGACAGATGTAGATGATCGTGAGTAAAATACATTCACTTTAACTGTGATGCCCCTTTCGAGGAGGAAAGGAGAGCGATGGCTTTGGTAAGTTGCAGTCTCTATGTTACAGGCACGCTTAGCCACCAGCTCTAATGCTCGACTGACATTGCTTCTTTCAAGCATCCGACAGTCTCAAAAGGCAAGATGGACAAAGGGAAGTTAAGGGCAGAGTTGGCTCGTTCACCAGCCAGGAGACACAGCCATAAGGACTGCAAGGTCATAGTGGAGCTGGGAATTGGAGGGCACCTTCATCTCCATGTCCCTGGTCATCCCTTCAGCAGCAAAACTCCAGCCTTCCTTGTAAACTAGAACGGCTGACTTCAATGCTGAAATGAGAAAAAGCCCTAGCTTAGAGACTGAACGGCCCCCATGGGATTTTCTATGAATCCAGGCACCTGCAAGGTATCAAAGCCTAACGCATTCAGTATTTTTGGAAAATAAGACTGAGGATGTCAAGCAAGGAGCCAGCAGTCACAAACTGTTTAATTCATGCTGATTTTCCCAGAACTGTATCCAAGGAGGATGTCACACTCTTCCGTTCTCGAGTTCAACCTTTTCTCTGAGTGCATCAGCAGGTTTCACTACTTCTGAAACTGTACTCTCCTGCAGTTATTTATAATCACCTGCTGCTCTCCGTAAGTAGGATTTCACTCACCTTCCTCCTCCCTGCCTCAGGCTGTCGTACTCCTCTGCTATGCTGCTGCTTTGCATACAGTCCTTCCAACAGCCTGTTTCCCTGCAGCTCCAAGATATGCTGAACTCCAAGGAGACCATTCACAGACGTGGGAGGGAAGTGTTTACTACAGGCAGCAGGAGCAATTTAGGAACACATATAGTATTAAAAATGTAGAATCACAGCAGCTCAGCACATACTCCTAACGCATCCCTACATGTTTTTAAAGCTCTTCAGAGTTTACTAAAGTTCACAGGCTGATCCTGTACAGGGTAATAATGAGAGTTTTTCAAATGTCCTTTTAAGTCTCCCCATCATTTCATGTCTGCCTACTGTTCATTTCATTAACACTGTCAGAGATTAAAACTGCAGGGCCTTATTTCTGACCTGTTCAACTTTAGTTTAGGAAATACATGGAACAGGTTAGAGAGACTATAACATTGCTGCTTTTGCCAAGTTGCTAGATGTGTATATGTTGTATAGCTCAGATATACTTTTTTCTCTGTATAACACAAATGTACATTACAAATGCCTTAAAATAGCTTATTCTTTAAAATACTGCAGAATTATTTGACAGTACAGAGCATGGTTATACAATAAATAAGGAAAAAGTCAGTGCCATTATTGGCACCTTCAATATAATATAGTAACACACACATGCTACCAGCAGTATTATCTCAATTCAATCATATAATCCCTTGATTTAACATCTTTGTCATAATGAAGTATATGTAAATGAGAGGTGCGCAGCTGTAGTTCAGAATCAGTACTTTGCTTTTCATGGATTTTTCACAGATTTTATTTATTTTTTTTAAATCAGACTATGTTTGTAGGAACTTGATTCTATCATTGGAAATAATAAAGGGTTAAATGTAATTAGCAAGCTTGTGTTACTTAGCCTTTATCTGTGATTATTACAAACACAGCACTGCAGTGTAAAATGAAGGCAGGTACACTTATCAGTTTGATCTAGAAAGTTGGCCTCCGGGCTCATGGCTTGGTAACCAAACTCTGTATAGCCAAAACATCTGAACTTACTATCTGTGCAAAGAAGTGTAAGAGAACTAGGTACAAGGAAGTTTTCACTTTAATCATCTTCTAGTTCTGTCTGCCCAAATGCCAATAACAACAAAAAACCCCTTCCTTTTCTGACTAGAACAGCTACTTCTCATAAATCTTATTTGTGCGTTTATTAGACAGGTTCTAGTGCCTACAAAAGAGGGGGGCAAGCCGTTAAGTTCAGCTCCGCATTCAGACATTTCTGCAAGTTTAGGCCTGTTTGGATTCAGTTTATGTATTCCGATTTAGTTTAGTATCTGCTGTTTTAACCTCTGCACCTGAAGTAGGTAGGCCGAGGAACAGAATTTTCACACAGCTAACATTACATCCAGGTTTTTGCTTTGGCTGCCACCTTTCCACAATGTGACATAACATTCAGCAAAAATAAAACGGGAAATAAAATGAGGACTTGGGACATGGTTTCTTCTGCTCTTGAGAGAGGTTTCTTTCAGTGGAGGGCAAATTATACCAGAGTTTGCTTTTCCTGGGTGTCTTACCTCCCTGGTGTCTTGTACTCAGATTCCCCTATTTTTTTGGCTTCTCAGAAGGACAAACCTCATGTCAAAATGTTCTGCAGCACATGGCAATCTGCAGCATTTTAAGCAGTGCAGAATTTCTGAGTGCAACAGCTACAAATAACATAAGGGAAATGGCAGCAGGAATTGTTTATTTGAGAGTACTTCCCGTGGCTCTGTTTTGTGAACTCTGCAGTTTATCCAGGTGCACGTTGTCTGTTTTTCACAGAACGTTAATCTCATTTTCTGTCTGTTATTGTGGATTTTTTGTCAACAGATAATGCAAGCCAAGAAGATCTGAGCATGAGTTTTGTAAACAACTAAATTAGGACTCACACCTTCCACTGAACAGGAAGAACAAGGCCAAAACAGAAGTAATTCTGTGAAGATCGACAAACAGGCATGGGTGCAAGTTAAGATTGTTAACATTGACTCACTTTGACAGAAATGAAAATAGGAAGCAGTGTTTGTTATCAGACTGCCTCCATTGCTCTTCCAAATCTGCCTCAAAGGTAAAAATTGCCCCAACAGCACACTGAGATGCATTGTCGTTTCCCACCTATTATGTTTTATGGTTAGTTTGGATTTTTTGTTTGTTTGTGAGCAGCAATTTATATAGCACAAGCTTTTACTGTCCTCTGATTGCTGAAATACTGCCAGAGAAATCTGATAAAGAGAGGACTTTTTTCATCCGACAGAATCTGCAGTTTTACATTAAGTTAAAAAGAATATTTGAATGCACATCTCACTGCAAGGGCAATGATGAAACCAGACTATGACAAAGAAAATATGAAATTAAAAACAAAAGTCTGAAATTGTCAATGTGAAGATGTTAAAAAATATCCACAAGATTCTAAATTAGTGTAATAAACTTGTACTACAGGATTATGTGGGAAACAGTGGGTTATCATTTCCTTCTTTTTTGTCGGAGAAAGAGTAGAGGAAGGTAAAAGGAAATCATCGTAATCTAATATAGTTGACAGCTTTGAGAATTCAAAAAAAAGTGTGATTTATTTAAAACTAACATAATAAGAGTCTTACTGTACTGAGAATGTCACAGTATGTCTCAAGGGAGAACAGATATATTTTGCTTGTTTTGTAGCTGTAGGCTTTGCATAGATATTCTACTGTAACTACATTTTAAGAGACTGACTCTTTTTATTTCCAGTATTCTCAAACCTGTCAAACATTAAATTGTACAATACCTTTTAAAGGCAAAGGTTCCTTTACACTTATTTATATATGTGAGTACCTATAACCACAAAAACTACAGCATAGAAAATTGCTGTTAGCTGGTCCAAATAGAACATTAAGTTTTCAAAAGAATGGAAAACAACTAGGGATTTACACAGAGATCACTGATGTTTCAACTGTTGGAAACTTCCTTCTCTTTTAAAGAATGTAATTTTAAGTTATATGTTTCTAGACAGAGAAATACAAGCAGTAAGAACTTCCATAAGAAACTATACCAACAGTTCAGAGCAAAAAGCACAACCATATACCACTAACAAAGGTCTGTTTCATTCCCTATTTTCTAGAATTCATTCCAACAATTAGCTATCAGCAATTCGCTTTCTCTTTAGTAAATATATAAATGTGTAAACGAATAGTTCATATAATATGTTCTTCCTTCCAGGAAACAATCCAGTAATCATTCTGTTGTGGCCCTGTGGATATTCTCTAGATACAAAAATGCTCATCAAAACTCATCTGTAATGATGAAATGGGGCTGATCTTCAGGTTTAAAGTCTAGATTGGGGCTGCCGTCCTCATTCAGGATTCTGCGAGACGTATAGCCGACAATTGGATATTTGGCCTTGTAAACATTATTGAAGGTATCATCCAGGGACTTCAGTTCCTCTTCTGTGAGTCCTGTCTGAATGAAATATTGTCAAAGAAATGAAAATGCAGATATTTACATATTGTTGTTGATTGGTCTAAATCTTAGGGTCAGCTCTGGGGTTTAATTTGCAGAGCATAATTAACAAAGTTGAAGGTATAGTTTTATTCTTCCCTTTCAAATTCATCTTTGATAAAACTTTAATAAGTTCAGGTGAAACAAACTGTTAGTTCACGGAGCAAGTGACATGACAAACGAGCAACAACTAACTCACTGTCACAGTTAACGTCCACTGCCTGCTCATTAACTAAACGAGTTAAAGAGTGATTTACTCTCTTTGGAAGTATCTTTTTAAACAGCAGGTAATTTCCCCTTAACACACTTACTTACCTGTGGAAGTTGTACTTGTTCCACAGATTAAAGCTTTCCCTTTCCAAGGCTTTTAAGACTTCAGCATTCATGAGCAGTAAACACATAATCATGTTATATATTTAAAGAATATTAATTAATTTTGTTTTCAAATTAGACTAAAAATGTAAATCTACTTAATATAATACAAATTAGTTGAATATAACCATCAATCATCTTTCGTAGCTTTTAGTATGTATTGATAAGCAGAACATACAGCATAAGAATAAAACTTTGCAAAATGGAATTAAGTCAATAAGCCAATTTCTTACTATGTCATGAGTAAGATCCGCTGGATCCAGAGACATCTTTGCAACCCCTCGTGTGGAGTCTTTTCCAGCCAAGGCATTATATGGGGCTCCTTTTCCATAAAACTCTGTTGTTAGAAGAAAAACAATGCTCTGACGTTATAAAGGGCAGACTCATGTTAAAGGGCAGACTCAGCTTCTATTTTTCAAGCAGTTCACTTCTCAGTGAGCCAAAAGCAACAATTCAAGTCTATGATTTTTTCTTTCCTAAAATGGGTTTTGAGTTGCTACTGTATTTTGATAGTATACCCCAGTGCTTAAAAAGAGATAGTGGGATTGTACAATGCAGCTGTTTGTTAAACTCCTGTACTCCACTCCTAAAATCTATCTGTTAGGGAATGATGCTTTAGATTCCCATGAGAGGTTCAGATACTGCAGAGTTTGCAGTGCCAAACTTCATCTAATTTAGGATTTGTCAACATGTCATCATGCAAACAAAGCAGTAGAGCATTAGGTTGCCTATTATGACCTTAAGGTGAATATACAGGACCCTGTTGGTCCTCCAAATATTTTACAGCAAGTGTGTTTGCTTTCCTGTTAACTATAACAATATCCTTTCAGTCAAAACCCAAGACATAGTTCAGAGACTACTTACCTCAACTAGGTAACATAGTTAAAAGTATTACTGTCTTTTCTGTATTAGAACTGTAAATTGAATTCAACAACAGGAATTCAAATCAAAACATCTTTGTTTCCTAGCCAAGGCACGGACAGCAACTTCAGCAATAAATGGTTGTTGTGTAAATGATGAGACATAAAGTCTCTTGAAATAAGAAAACTTTAAAAGAGAAAATGTTACGTAAGCCTCCCTACCTGCACCCATCGAGATTAAAAAATAAATAAATAAGGTATCATTTCTCCTTCAGTTGAACTTTGGATTTGTAGGAGTTTGATGATATTAGAAAATGACTGAACAGCATCATGAAAACAAAGCTGACCACAGAGTGACAAAGAAACTCACCTTTTCCAGAAGTAACATCAAATACTACTCCCTTCACTGCCAGGTAAATGGGCTCTCCTTCCTGGAAAGAAAGAAGGGCTGTAGGTCCTCAACACTTACGTATAATTAAAAAATAAACCCCTGCTTTTGGCTGTGAAATCCATAATCACTCCACACACTGCAAAGAGAATAAAATTCCCTACTATGTATTTCATGACCTTACAATCAAATGCACTATAAATATACTGATAAGGTTTTTTTCTGACCCTATAATCAGCTGCGTGGTAAAAATGACATCTGTGGGTGTCTGGGCAATACTTTACATGGCATTTCTATACTGCTTTCCATTCTGAAATGTTTTGTTGTTTGGATAGTAAACAGTAGAGCAGACGTCGGTTAAAGCTCTGCTTGTGTTGCAAAGATCTGTCTCCTGTTTCCATAGACACACGTGGACCAACACACACACACAGTATCTCTCTTGCTCGTACTTGAAACTGTTCCGGAGGCTTTCTGTGGAGCTAAGCACATGGAATGGGGGGCTCTATTTAACCTCGACGTCACTTCTGTCTTGCAGGTCACCTAACGTGGCTTGTTTGCTTGGAGCCGATTAGCTGCATCTTTTTATTCCTAGCGCAGATGGGTATTGCTGAGATAAAAAGATGTTTGGCAAGCAGCAGTCTTCATTTGGGTAAGGGAATAACAGATAAACACACAAATCTGATGGGCTGACAGCAGTTACTTAATAAGCTTGCGCTTCTGCTTTGTCTTCTGCTGTTAAAGTGAAGTTTTAGTCAGTAAGATGATGACTGGTTTCTTTCAGGTCTCTCGAGGATACCCTTGGGCCAGCACAGGAGAAGACATCCGTGCCGGATGTTATCATTTTGAGCCGGGACTTGGGTGGCAGGGAAAACTGAAAACTCCGGAGCTGAAATTCCTTTGTTAATTCTATAATCTTGTAGGGGTGGGAAAGAGGCAAAACAAAACAAAAACCCAGCATACGTGATTTAATGCACTAACGCTATTGAGAGCAAGCTGCTCAGGGCCCAGCTGAAGAGACATGCAGACGCTCAGCGGCGTGTTGTGCAGCAGGCCGCAGCAGCACGGGCTGCAGGTCTGCCCGCGCTGCGGGGCAGCGCTGAGCGTGCCCGCAAGCCCCGAGTCACCCCTGGCTGCACCAACACCTCCGCCACCACCGCCATCCTCCCCCTCCTCCTCGGCCTGCGCTTCCTGCGCGCGGCGGCCCCACCTGCTGCCCGTCGTATCTGGCGAGCTCGGGCTCGGTGAAGAGGCGCACGGGCGGCTCGCGCTCCCACCACGCCGCGCTCAGCGCCGCGCACAGCAGCAGCAGCAGCCGCCGTGCCGCCGCCATGGCGCAGGGCGCGCGCACGGGCCGCGGGAGCGCGCGGGGCGGCGGCAGCCCCGCAGCAGAGCAGAGCGGAGCAGAGTGGCGCTCCCTACAGCTCTGCTCTAGCTCAGGCATCCGCCTCGGCCTGGCAGCGCTCTGTCCGCTTGGCCCAAGGCATGCTGTATATTTACCTGTTGTTCTGAAACTATTATTTATTTAGTGCCTCTCCAAGGAAGGGCAGACGGAGCACTGTACTTGCCAACACGTCTCAGGTGTTAATGATGCAGGAGTTAGTCTGTCTTTGAGCCACAGCTGTATGCAAAATAAGTAACAAGAGCTGAAATACAGTATTTCTAAAAGGAGAAACTATATATTTGGAGTGTTGTCACAGGATTTCAGATTTGGGTTATTAGCTTAATATGTGTGGTTTTTAGGCAGAGGAAAACCACCTACTGAGCAACAAACTATACCACAATACTGTGTCCCAATGCAATGTTTTGTGTGCTTTTTCTTGCTTATGAAATGTTTACCAATTTCCTACATGCCAGTGAAGAAAAAGCTGTGCATGCATTTGGGGCTGGGCTGTGAGTCAGTTCTTGTGTGGTATTATCAGCTTTTACCCTTGTAGGGCGCCCCACTGCTGCCGCCGCCCCGCAGGATGGGTGGATGCCGGGCATGGCCCTGCAGAAGTTTGTCTCGCTGCCAGCGCGGGCGCTTGCTTTGGTGTTCTGATAACGGCCCCCAGTGCTGGGAAAAAGAAAAAAAAAGAAAAAAAAAGAAGAAAAAAAGTAATGCCATGTGTGCATCTCAGAGCTTCGCAAAGCCTTTTTAAATTGCTTTTCCAATCTAGTTGAGAGCTGCTAATACAAAGCACCCTTACTTTGTGTGACAAGAAAGGGCTACGTGAGGAGACAACTTCATGCTGTTTAGAGCAGGAGAGCTCCGCAGAAACCGCTGAGCCAGCTTTGGAAGCTTAAACTGCAGCAAAATGCTTGGTTTTGCTTTGTCTTGCGGCATCCGGTGCCTTTCCAAAGCTCCGTCTCCCCCGGGGAGGCTCGGCGGCAGCGCCGCCGCTGCTGCCACACGAAGGCGCGGGCCCGCCGGCCCCGGGGCTCGGCTTCCCCGCGCCGCGGAGCCGCCAACGGTCGCCCGCGGCCGTTAGAGCGGCTCGCGCCGCACTACCCCTCCCGGCAGCCCCCGCGCAGCCGCGGCGGCGCCCGGGCAGGAAGGAGCGAGCCGGGGAGCCCGGCGCCTGCGTGACCCGGCGCCGTGCGGCGGGTCCCGGCCCGGCCCGGCCCGGGCAGGACGGCTCGGCTCGGCTCGGCTCCCGCCGCCGCGCCCCGCCTCCGCGGCCGGTGCCATGAGAAGACAGGAGGTGCCCGCATCTTACCGGGAGGTAGGGCCGCGCGCGGGGCGGAGGGGCCGCGGCTCCGCGCCGAGCGCCCCTGGCAGCCGCGGGGCCGGGAAGCCGCAGCGCTCCGCACGGGCGCCCCTTCCTACGGCGCCTTTTAGCAGGGCGCCCGCAGCAGCGCCTCGGCCGTGCGAGGGGAGCGCGGCGCCTGGCGAGCCCCGTGCCGGGGGCGCTCACGGCAGCGAGCGCAGGAGGCGCCCCTGCCCCCGGACCTGCCGCCCGCGGGCTCCGCATCGCCCGGCTGCGACACGAGCCCGGCCCGGCTCGGCTCGGCTCGTGTCGGTGTGCAGCCTCGCGCCGCGTATCGCCCTGCTCCTCTCCGGGGGTCGCCAGCGCGGCCGTGCGTGGCGGGGCTCGGGGCCTCCTTAGTCGGCTCCAGTGCAGCTCAGCCCTGTCCATTTAGGTTCAGCTCTGCTTTTCTTGTTGGACCACACTGGAAGGAAAGGACCTGCGTGGGCAAGCTCCTTTTGCTCATGAGGTGCCCTGACTAGCAGGGTGGCATTCACTCATGCAAGAGCTTGTGTGAAGGGGAAGGACCTGAGACAGTTAATGAAGCTGTGGTGATGCTGACAGTAGGGACCAGGTGATGCACGATGCATTTCTCCCATGTGTACCAGCCACCCTGACTTCATGTGCTTTGCGGCGTCCCAAGCTCTGCGGAGCCTGTCTTGATGGTGTGCAAGTGCAGCAGTGCTATTTCCATCTCTTCTCTGTTGCCTGGGGCAAACTGCTGCCTCTGCCCAGGTGGGATGCAGAAATGCCTGGAATTTCCTTCCCTGCGCTCCTGTTTGCCAGGGCCTCTCTCCCCATCAGCACCCGACTGAAAAGGAGCCACTGGGTCACGAGGAGGCTCCTGCAGCTGCTTGGCTCAGCCGAGCGCCACGGCTTCATCCTCTTCCCGTTCTTGACATCCTACCCTATCTCTCGGCCTCCTGTTGCTCCCTTATCTGCCCTGCAAGCTGGTGCCTTTGCTTTAGCGCTCAGCTTCCCCTGTTTGCCCAGCGCAGCCGGTAGGAGAGGCTGCCTGGTGGGGGTGATTGCCCTTAGTGTACGGCTGCTTCCACTCTCCTTGCTTGCCTCGATGTGGGCGTTCGGTGGAGCCTGAAAAACTGGAATCAGGTGTTTGGAATCGCAGTGGAACTAGTAGCCTTGGGGTGGTCTTGCGCGCCCACTCAGTGTACTCCGTGCAGCACCCTGTGCTTTTGACTTTTTGCAGGTTTTTAAGTGCAAAAAGCTTATGGATTCAGTATGAAAAATAAGATATATACTGGGTATTTTGCTTCTAAAGAATGCTGCAGGGCTGCATTTTCTGACTTTTCTTACATATAGGCGTTGCTATACATCCTCTAGAAAGGGAAATAATGCATGTTGCATATTGTGTTCTCGTTTAAACTTGTAGTGGGATCTTCTTCCTCCGAGGAACAGCATTCGCTTACCTGCTGTGTCACCTCAGTTGATGAGGTGTCTATACTGGGAGAACAGGGAGGAGAACTGGTCAGGAAACTGCAGTAACTTTGTAACGTATGTCATATTTTTGGGATCCATTCTGGCATAAGGGATTTGCATGAGTGTAACTTCTTCTGGCTTTAAAGCTGGTTTAGCTAAACCAGAATATAAGGTTCCATGAATACTCTTTCTGTGTCAGAACAACTTATTTTGGGTCAGGTAAACAACTAGACCTGATGTGATACTACAAAAACGAGCAGAGATTCTTAAATTCAATCTATTTTATTGACATAGGTAAAGTGAGTGTCTTTAATCTGGAAAAGTCTCCTGCAAATGAGCCCATTTTAGTACGTTATAACCTGTATAGCCCAGGTCTCACACCATGGAAATCATGCTTTATTTATGTGCAGAACATTAAAAACCAGCTGCATAACTGCTTCAACTTGCATTGCCTGGTGGAAATGATACAGAGCTGTGGCAGGAGGTGATGGTGGCTTTATCTCAGTCTTCGAGTGTGCAAAACAAGTGCACTGTTTCCTATGAAGTGCAAATGCTGATTTGCTAATGGTATATGATTGATAATTGCAATACTTAAAGCTGGATCAAAGAAAAGCCTTTCATTACAGACATGTGCATGTTACTGCGAAGTACGTTGGGGATGCAAAGAGTGTTCAGTGCAGCTGCTCCCTTAACTGTGCCCGCGTTTGCTGCCCTCCCACATCTAATCAGGCAAGTGATACCCTGAGCAGTTCACTGGACAGCACGTGACGTGCCATAAGCCCATGCTGTAGCTTGTACGTCGTGTTCTGACGTGGAGGAAACTTGTAAAATATGTGGGAGGCACTTTCTTTTTTTTTTTTTTTCTTCTAAGTTGTCTCATGCTTCATGCTCCCTGGTGATGCCAGTCTGATGTGACAAGCTTCAGACTTTGACAGAAGTGTCTTGGCAGTTTGGGCCCTGAGCTTTGAATAGCAAAACAAGAAAACATCTGAATAGCAAAACAAGAAAACATCACTGCTGCTGGTTTAGAAAGACTGGAAGACTAATTAGTTGCATAACCACTAATATATAGTAATGTGTTTAGGAAGCACCAATAAGTACCGGAAATGTAGCCATTTGTGTGTTGTCTTGCAATGACCTATCTGCATATATGGCTTAAGAGTATGTTTGAATTATTGCCCTAATACCTGCCAAAATGTAGCTTACCCTTTATGCACCTCTTTATTAAGAAGTGCTAATATTCTGCTTGCGTTATTGTTTGTTTACACCCAGAAATGTGTTCTTGAGTGACAGAACCAAGTTCCTGCCTATTTCAGGGGCATTGTCCTAGTTGGGGATTTAAAGTGGGCTGAAGCTGCCAAGAAAAAGGTAGCTTTGATCATGAAAGAAAAGGTGATGTTACTGTTGAAGCGGCAGAAAAGAAGTAGGTTATATTTAATGTGCTGTCTTTCTCTTATTGCAGCATGCAAGTTACATAATTTTTACATAAATATGGCTTTTATGTTGCGAGCAGGTGGAACAGAGTTTGGGTGCTCGAAGGATGGGCGCATATTTTTGTACCTCTGGTTGCTTCTGGCCTTTTTCATTAGTGCTGTAGAAATTGCAACAGTTGCAAGCTTGGAAATTGAGCCACTGTTTTAACTATGCAGCTGAGTGAAGATGTGGAGCAAGTATCTCAACACCCAACAGATGAGGGAGAAGGAGAGATGGAAGATCATGAAGATACCAGCTCTGTTATTTTACCAGGTGAGAGCTAGTGAACCAGAAATCATTGACTGCTAAGCCTGCTAAGCCGTTTCTGTGTGCGGTGTCTTTTGTTTTTGTTTACTTAGTTGCACTTCTGACAGCAAGTGAGACACTAAATAGCTTAGCGTGTATAAATACTAATGGAAAGTTAAATTTTTCCAGGAATTGAAATGAGAACCCTTCTTTGTTGTGAGCTGTGCTAGCTAAAAGAGATTCTGAGATAGCTTTATACTTTTTTTTTTATGTTGAACACCTCTAACCTGAATTGCAGTGTTGATGATGGCAGTGGATTGTAAGCAAAGTGAGTGCCAGATGAGCAAGATGCAATATGGAACAGATGTGCTCTTGAACAGATTGTAGATAAGACTATTCAGCCCCACTTTTTGATGGGGAGGGGAACATAGTGTCAAATGGTTTTGTTGCAGCTGAGGTTTAGGCATTAGATTATACCAACCTGAAATGGGTATCCCCAGAGATTTTGCAACTGTTCAACATATTTTTTTTTAAGTAGTAATGTAATTTTGTGCATACTGATATCCTAATTCCCTTTACTACTATCTCCTGACAGTGAGCTTGGGAACACGTGTGTGGCCATAAACCTTTATGAGAGGGTATGTGCTTTGCAGGAGCTATTAAAAGGCTAGTGCTTGCTGTGGTAAGGAATAAACAGCAAAACGTACTATTACAGTTGAAAAGCGGAATGTGGCCTGGCCTGAGAGCGCCTGACTCATTAAATTACACCTCACAGAAAAGTCAACTTAAAATGTGCCTACTTATCTCCTTTTATATGTTGTTTTTTTACTGCTTATTTTGTGTATCCAGCTATATATCGCTCACAGTCAAACTGTGACATGTGGTACTCAAGAATGCCTGACCTTTTTCCTCACAAATGTTACCCAAGGAAGTAGAGAAAGCAAGGGGCAAGGGGAAGCACTATCTGCATGGCTGTGCATCTACAAGAGAGGCTAGTGTGAAAATCTTCAGAGAATAGGCTTTGAAGAAAGGCAGAGTTTGAGAGAACCTGGTTTGTCTTTTTCTAGATGCAGTTGGAAGAGTCCCTCTTTTGTGAAACTTCTGTAACAAGCGCAAGGAGTTAGAATTTGGACTTCAAAAGTGAGAGTAGCAAGGACCTAGTCAGATCTACCATAGGGGAGTTGCACTGCAGATAGGTGTGTAAGAGTATCAAATCTCTCTGCTGATTTATATGCTAAATGTGGTCAGAAACAAATTCAGACTGGGAGGAGGGGAAGAAGATACTTTTTTTTTTTTCTTTTCCTCTTTCTCCAAGAGGAAAGATTGACCATTAGCAGACTCGGTCCATGAACTTTGAACTTTGTTTCTGAACTGGCTTTCCTGAAAAAAACCTTCGCTTTCTGCCTTTCTTGTCCTTAAGCAGAGTGCCAAATACAACATGTGAGAAAGAGGCATGGTCTTTTGATGATTGTGCCTCATGTTTGACAAGGAAACAACTTTCTTACCGCTCATCAAAAACAGCAATAATTGTGTTTTATTAATCAAACAGCTGGCGGTTTACTCTCCTCTCAGGTTGATCTTAAATGAATATTGCGTAAATTCAGCCCAAAAGTCTGTATTTTGAAGTCCTAATTCATGCTCTGTTTGGTTTCAGACAGTGAACTGGGTCCCAGTGCCCCCTATTTGCGTTTCAGCAAGACCTGCCTAAAGAATGTTTTTTCAGTAATTCTCCTGTTCATTTATCTGCTGCTTATGGCTGTAGCTGTGTTCCTTGTCTACCAAACCATCGCTGACTTCAGGGAGAAGCTCAAGCACCCAGTGATGTCTGTCTCTTACAAGGAAGTGTCCTTGTATGATGCACCTGGTAAGACGAGTAATGGACAAAGCGTCTTTAGTTACTGTACACATTTATCCTGGGTTTTTATATGGAATAATTTTTGATACTAATTCTCCAGAGCCCACCGTTCCATACAATGTTTCCATGCAGATTTTCCACTTAGTCTTGTTTAATCTATGGGGTGTTGTGTGGATTGTTAACATTATAGGACAGGCTTCTGGGCCTGTTGGGCACTGGCAAGGTTTTGGCCAGTTGGTCACTGATTTTTTTCTGGCCAGTAAATCAATGGCAGGGGCTGTGGAATCTTATACTATGTTTAGTAGATAGGTTTTTGCAGACTCAAGAATTGGCCCTTTTTAGAGGTAAGAAGATCATGCATTATAGAAGTACTCCCAAAGGTGTTTCATTGAGCAGCGTAGCACGCAGGATCTGTAGCAGGACCTCAGCCCTGCAGTGTAAAATCAGGTACTGCTGACAATAAAGGAGGCGGATTTATCAAACAACCACCAAATGATCACAGTGCTTCTTTCTGCTTCTGTTCTGCAGTGTTTACTACTTGCTGTTACATCAATAGGCAATGACAGCATGATGTGACTGGGAGGAAGAGTGTTGGCATAAAAATGCAGAGCAGCATCGGAGTGCTGTGCTGCACTTTGTAAGTGGGTTTACTCCACAAAAGCATTTTTGAGTAGTGACTTCCATTATTATTTTAATTATCCTGTAACTGTTCATAAACAGAGCTGCGGTAGCAAATGCAGCGCAAGCAGCATTGGAAGCTACTTGCAAGTCAGTTTCCAATGTCAAAATAACACTGTTGTTTGAAGTGTCAGGGCATTTTACAAATACCTCCCTGCAGCAGTTGTTGCTAAAAGGTGTTGCATGCTGTTGACAGCTTCCTGCAGTTGTTTTTCTGTATGGTCAGTTAGGCTCAGCTCTGTAAGTATGTTCTTGGATCTGACTGTAAGAGCAGCCTTTCCCTGTGTTTTTAGGTGAGCTTTTCATACAGCGAGAGGGGGGAAATGCCATTTAGAGAAACAGAACAATGTGACTAAATCTGAAAGTATTGGCAAGGGCTCCTGCTGCATCAGAGATCATAGAGTAGCCCTTTACTGCTTTCTGCTGTTGAAGTGACGGGATTCCCAGTTGCAAGCTTGGAGCACTGAGCAGGGGATAAATTGTTTGTAGATTTAACGTATTCTGACTATTTTGACATTTTGCGTTTTGGCAGGCAAGTTATTTCTGTTGTGCGAAGTACTGCATCATACTAATAACTCAGATTATAGTTACCTTTCAGTAATTGATCTAGATTATCTTCAAGTGAGTTTGCTTCCAATATTAAATGTGGCATGAAAGGATTAGGTTGGGGGGTTTGTTTTTTTACTAGCCTTCTAGGAGATAAGAAAAATACAGTACAGCCTTTTTTTTAAATGGATGCTCTTGGTCTACAGCCATTGACTTATGGTATATACAAGTAGATGAATTTCCATACAGGTGAAAAAGGGGCCTGCTCACCTGATAATATAGGCAATAAGGGATGGTAACTGTTTGGAATTGTTGGATGGCTTTGATTTTTTATCATGACATATTATTTGGTGAACAGAAGATACACGAGCATCTTTCAGCTTCATTAAATTTGAAAACACACTGAATATTTGAAAACACACACCTACTGCTCACACTGAAGCACTTCATGCTGCGCTTGACTGAAGTGGTCTCCTGACTTAGGCATTCTTCTCACCTGCGGCCAGAGGACCTGATTTTGGGGAGGGCTGGTGCAATTTAGTAACTCCTGTGAACCTTGAATCATGTCAGCAGGGCAGGAAGGCAGGTTTTCTGCAGGGCTGCTGTGCTGATGTGGCTGGCACTGCTCTCCTGCTCTTGCACAACACGGAAGCACGTGGTTTAGCTGAATTCTTTGCTGGATCTTGGCAGGATAGCACAGCATCCTGTGGGATTAAATCCTAAAATGCAATTCCATGTACTTGGGAAAGAAATCAGCTGTCTTCCGCCTTTTTCGTCCCAAACAGGTATTGCCTTTTACCCAGGCAAGGCTCGGCTGCTTAGCTGCAAGCATCATTACTATGACCACATTCCGCCTCTGATAAATCCCGGTCAGCCAGGAGACATTGAGTGCATCACTCAGAGAATCAACTACACAGACCCTTTTACTAACCAGAGCATGGTAATAGTAACAGAACAAAACTTAGTCTGTGTTTTTTTGATTTGTTCATAATTTGAAAGTAAAAATATAGCCCAAGTGCTGCAAAAACTCCAGTGCTGCTTCTTTTTTATTATTATTATTTTGTCTCTTTGTTTTCAGAAATGTAAAGTAGGTGTGTGTGTGTGTGTATGTTATGGATGATCAGCTGTTGTGTGGATGTGTATAGCATGAAACCCACACAAAAAAAATCCAGAAGTCTAATTTCTGACAGTGCAACTCTTGCATCTTTTTTTTTCCCAAATGAACTAGCAAGCAATCTGCTTGATATTGTAAAACTAGCTTTGATTGAAAGCAGTAACAGTTACTTCATTAAATAAGGATATCTTCTGTGTTTTTGTGTGTTTGGTGGAAAGGAAATACTGTTTTTGTCACACTTGGAGTAATTCAATTGGACACCAAGCGTTTCATTACATCAAAACACAGAATATAAGGTGAGCCAAAACATGGATGCATGGAGTCTGTCTTAAGTCGCCCTTAAAATGCAGCAAATCTAGCTCCTGAATGGATAAATGTTCAGAAAATATAGTATATTAAATATGGTACTTTGTATGTCATCTAAAGTTGTTGCTCAGATTGTTTTTAAGGAAGCTAAAAACTAAGAAATAAACTGTTTACCTGTTCGGCCTGTTTTTTTTTTCCCTTTGTGTTTTGCTTTTCATCTGGTCACCATTTTTTTTGTTTGTTTGTTTGTTTTCTGGGAAGTAGCTCATTTTGTTTATTTAAAACTAAGGTTCTAGGTGCAAGTCTGGTATTTTGTTTCGGCCGCTATTTCTCTTTGCGTACATTTTAAGAGCTTGCATCTTGTGGAGCCCTATGTTCTCCACATCAGACTCCAAATTAACTTGTTTATATTGAGAGCTGAAAGTTTCCGGGCTTTAACGCTCAAAACAGTTTTGATTTTCTTCCTGCAGAAATGCAGGTTGAAGAGCTTTAGCTGTTAATTCCTCACAAGAAGCCAAATGACTGTGATAGAACTAAAGCAGATTTCTTAGGGAAAAAAAAATCTTGGTTTAAAGTCCTTATTCTTGCACTAAAAGTAGGACTTTAAGTCTGCTTTGGCATTCTTGTTAGATATTTTAATAGATGGTACTTAATAGGGGTCTGGAAAATCTCTGTGTGTATTAGATTTCTATAGGGCGTTTGTGACAGATGGCAAAATCATGAACAGGAAATGAGGATTCCTCTCTTATTCTCACTGTCTGTCTGCTTGCAGAAATATGCTTTGGTTGTTCAAGGCCCTCGTGATGTGAAGAAAAAAGAGCTGGTGTTTTTGCAGTTTCATTTGAATGGAACAGACCAAGACTTTAGTGCAATTGACTACCTTCTGTTTTCCTCCTTCCAAGAGTTCATCAACAGGTATGCACAGAAATAAAGGGAGAAGTCCATAATTTCATTGAACTTGCTATCACAACAGTGCTGATGAAAGCAAGGTTATTTAAATGGAAATTCCAGAGCTTTATGATAATTCCCATCAAGTTTGGGTATGTTTGGATTAGTTTGGTACACTTACACCTCTTATGGTTTCTAGTTGCTAAAATCACGCTTTAAAAAATGAACTGAGGACATTTTCAGTGACAAAAACAGCCTTTCAGTCATGCTTCAGTCATTTGAGGCTTTAATCTCTAAGTTTGAAGAGGGTGCTGGCCATGGGTGATGGGCAAGTGGACTGTCCCAGCCGGTGTGATGAGGAAATGCACTGAAAACATCTGAAGTTCTGGCGGGGTTGGTTGGTTGGTTGTGTATTTCTCTTTTAATTATAATAGAGATCAAATCTTCAACTGAGTTAATTGTGACCAGTGAAAGATTAAGCATATTTGTTTATATTACTCGTTTTATGTAAGATGCTACAGAACGATGTAATTCTGTGGGTGATGCTTTCAAAAATACTGTTTATTGGTTTAATGCTGGTGCTGCTGGAGTGACTAGTGGACTTCCATTAATTTTAATAGGAACAGAGTTAATCGTGTCTTGATCCTTCTTTAAAATCTCACTCCTTTTCCAGGCTTGTATGAATAAACTCCACACTTAACTATTTATTTCTGTGTTTAATTTCAATTCAAATTAATTTGTGTCTCTGATCCAGATTAAAACACTGGACAAGAGCCGTTAGTGGCAGTGAAGTCTAACAGAAACCTTTGATTTGAGTCAGAATGCAAAGAGATAGGGAATAAAGAGCCTGTGCAGGATGAAAAGGTGTGAGGGAGGCAGAGAGAAACAGCCCTAGAGATTTCACTGTACCAGGCGTTCTTGGAGGCTGCGCTGTGGTCATGCTGGGCCTAGCTTGAAGGTGGAGATTGGGCCAAGGTGGGTGAATCTCACTGCTGTGAACATGTGTGAGCTGCAAGGGAGAAGCCTGGCCCCAACCTCCTGCCTGCGGCTTGGCCCGGCCAGCAGGCTCAATGGCAGAACTGATGCGGGAAGAGGAAGGGAAATGCCACCTCGTTCCTAAAGAGCTGCCCCTTCACAGTGTTGGAAGGCACCGGAGCTGAAGCTGGGAGAGTGAAGGCTGAGTGTGAATTGGCTAATTTATCTTGCTCAGTAGTGTGTATTGCTGTCCTAGTGTCCCGGGACATGAGCTGGACAGTCTGGGGGCAGGTTGAAAATGTAAGTTTTCTCCTACATGAAGTGCCTGTGAAATTTCATGTTACATGAAATGCTTTTGTTCTGTCCACTTCCAGCAGAAGAGAAAATAGCAGCGACTTCCTTCTGGCTGGTCAGCTGATGCCATATTTAGCTGATGGAAAGTCAGGACTAAAATATCCTTGGAAACTGTAGTGTGTTGACAATGTAAATTTTGTCCTGAACAAGCCCTACGTCTCCACTTACGGGCTGCCATTATCTAATTTTCCTGATGAAGTCTCTCACTTACTGGTTCTGAGAGCATATTACCAGCTCTGCATCTGGCAGCTCATGTAAAGTAATTGTTACTAAAGATGACAAGAGATAGGATAATTCTCACCAGATATAATTATCTTTACAGATGTTTGCCATGGCTGCAAACTGCTTAGGTTGGACTTAGATGAGCAGACTGTTGTAAAATATCCTTACAGGGTATTCCGTCATCTTAAACCACAATTCCAAACCCCTTAAAGTTGGTGGAAAGAGTCCTACCGTACCTACACCACAGTTTCTCTGTAGGCATCAGTATGTGCAGCTCACTGTTGCTTTAAATAGCAATAACCCGATCACGGAGGCTGCTGCGAGCATCAGCCAGCAGCAGTGCCAGGAGTGGTGCTTAGAGACCTGGTAACTTTATGAATGTTTTTTGGGGTGTAGCTAAGTGGTGAGGACCTGGGCAAGGTGCACTTGTTTCTGTCAGGGCTTTTATTCTGTGCAGCTCTTAGGTTAAGCCTGCATCACCCGACCACACGGGGCAGGCCCTGCTCTCTAGCTGGGCTCTTGCTGGCGCGCTGCGGGGCCGCGTGCCGTTGGTGGCCTGGCATCACTGTGAGGCTGCCACTGCCTTTTGTTTCTCTCTTTGAAGACAGTGGCAGCTGCTGTCTCTGCCATATTAATTGCAGGGAAGGAAATAATGAAACCCTTGCAAATCACAAAAAAGTGAAGCTAAAAATACAAGTTCCTTTCTCAACTGTTATTAGTGTAATACATGGGTTTAAGAAAAAAAAATCCTCTGAACATGTTACTGTCAAAACTGTTGTCAGCTCAGCATGTAAAATCCTGCGTGGGCCGTGGGCTCGGGGCAGGCGCCGCGGGAGGAGGCCGGGCAGCCCCGAGGCCCGAGGCCGGCCGCGGTGCACGGGGCAACGCGGCCGCGCAGGCGCTCGCGGCGCCGCTCGCCACCCGAGCCTGCCGCCCGGGGGGACCTCGCTGCAGGGTTTGCCCCTGGCTGAGGCCGTGACCCTCCTGCTTCTCCTTCCTCTGCTGTGAAGTGAAAATTTCATCATTGTTTTGTGTGATATGGAGGTAGTATTAATATTTTGGGAGAACCCAGGAATTTTACAGTACACCAAAAGCAAGTGTAAGTTTTCAAAAGGGTAATAGGTAGAGAAGCCTAAGTGTGTAGCATTTGTAGGATGTCTGCCTGTCTTTGGGGTGAATACAGGGAGCTGAGACGTGCCTCCTCAGATAACCACTCCACAACCTCTCCTCCAAAGAAATGAAGCTCTCTTTTTCAAGACTGCCATTGCAGTTGAAGGCCAAGTGTGCTGTTGCTGTGTGCTTGCCATGGAAGCTGTGGCCGTGCAATGTTAAGATTCATTTCGTGTCTTCCTGCCTGGATTTTCCACGTCGGTTTGGAAAGCTTTTCCAGGCTGCCATGCCGTGTTGAGTCACGCCGCGGGCCCGTGGCTGGGCTGGGGTGCCTGGGATGAGTGTTCCCCGCGCAGCAACGCGCCCTGCGCCGCCTCGCTCTGCCGCCGGCGCCGCTGCAGCCGCGCGTCGCAGGAGGCCCCGTCACCCCCTGCGTCCCTGCCTGCTGGGGCACGGGGCTCGTGGAGGGATGCGCTGCCATCCTCTGGGGGTGACCGAAGCGCTAGTGTTGCAAATAGATCAAGGTGTTCCCAAGCAGCTAAAATGCTTTAGGATATAATCTGCTTAGGCATGGAGAGAAATGTATTATTTTTTCTTTCCAGAAGTGCTTCCTCTTTCTGTCTGCACCACACAAGTGCTCCCCCACCTGAAGCCCTGATTTGAGATGGTTGGCTTTGGGTTTTGCTTCTTACAAGTGTGTGCTTGTTCACTTGCTAGGCTCGAGCAGGCGCCGCCGTACAGAGCAGCCAGTGGAAGGCTACTGCTCTGTAGACATGACCCTGCTGTGTGGAAGGGAAAAAGAAAGAGCCCTATCTCTGAAAGCTAAGGAGTAAAAAGCACAAGAAAAGCACAAATCTGCCAAGAGATGGTGTGGGGCTGATCTTCCCAATTGGTCCCTTTTTCAGATAGCGCCTTGTTTTCAGTTCAGCTTTTCTTCTTTACATCTTTCTCATGAAAGACCAAACTGTTCTAGGCTCCCAACAACCTTAGCCATGTTCTCCCTCTGTCAGATGGGAGAAGAACTTTTTTCTTTGTCTGCAAAGATGGATTTATTCTGGCTGAATCAAAAACCTGGTTCTGCCCCCTTGTCTCAAAGGACCAGCCTACCCTGACACATCTCTCCAAACCTGAAATCTCCCTCTAGTGAAAATCGCCCCCGGTCCTTTAGTGACTCATCACTGTGTTCACCCCTGGGTTTCAAATGAAACCTTACTAGAAAGCAGCTGCAAGGACCAACTTGTTTCCTGGAGACAGCAAGCAAGTGGCTAAAAGCGCAGTGCAGAGGAGCTCCAAGGAAACACCTCGTGAGGGTGGTCGATTCAGAGTGCCCTGTGCAGCTGCTAGAGATGAGGTGGGGACCACGCATGCTGTATCATAGAGCTGCACCTGCCAGGTGGGTTTGGGAAGCCTTAAATTGCTCAGGGTCACAGTATTAAAAATGGGCACAAACCAGTCCTGCTCTTGTGAGCCCACAAACAGCTGTGGCTGCAGATTGTTGTGAGGATGTTCAGGACAGATGGGAGCCTCACATCAAAGGGACCTTGTTCCTAAGACCCTAGGAATGTAAACTGCAAAGCCTGTCAGCTGTGTCTGCCTTGGGACTGGTTTGAGTGCACCCCGCGGGCGGGTAAAGCAGCCTGCCCTGCTCTAGGCTGCTTCTGTTGCCTTCACTAGCTATCAAAGGTCATGCTAGTCACTGCTCTAATTGATCCCAACATCAACACTCCAACAGAAACTATTGTCAGCACAAACCTGTTATCTGAAGCTCTCACTTCCATAAAGCACACAAAGAAGTGATGGGCAGTCAAGGTCTCAGAACAGGCCTATTTTTGTGTCTCCAGGCCTAACATAGGGAAGCAAAGAGGTGGATGATCCTGGCTACGTTTTTCTTAGTCTCCCTTAGCTCAACTAAATAGGCAGAATTGGTAAAACTGACCATCATGAAGGAGGATGGTGAAGCACGAAAACTGTTAGCTCTGTGCAGAGCAAGGTTGTATCCTACAAGTGGTGCTGTTAACGGGCTTGGGCTTTGCAGCTCCCTGGTATTTATTTTCTGAGTACGTGAGCCCTGGAGAAAGGCAGCCAAAGCTTTCGTGCTCTGCACAAGGGCCTGGGGAGCAGATGTGAACTTGCCAGCCTTGAGAAATGAGAGGTAGCTCAGACCTAACGAACGGGGTGGTGCTAACAGAGCACCAAAGCTGCTTTTAAATCCTCTCTCCTTCTACATCTACCTCCTAGAGCAACTGTGGTCCTGGCTGCCTACAAAGTGTTTTTTTCTTTCTTTGTTTGTTTTTCCCTGAATTCTGTGAAAACAAACTCGTGTTAGTAACTAGAGAAACCTACTGCTTCATCTCCCACCTTCCCTCAGGGCCCTGACCTTGGGGCAAGTTGTTCCTGGGCTCCTGGCCACACTCCCACATCTTTGAGAGGAGTCCTGAGCAGAACCAAGTTCCCCTACAAAGCAGAGGGATCCCTGGGGCGATGCCGAGCTGGGAAACGGTGAGGAGCCACATCAGTCTTCTGCAGCTGGGAGCAGGAGTGCAAGTGCTAACCTTCAGCAGAACATCAGTGTTGCCAATAGATGTTTTAGATGTAGTGTGTTTTAGCAGCTGAAATTGAAACAGAATTTTGAATGCATTTCAAATGTCCCTGGGTCTGACATTGTGCTACGAGCAGCGCTCAGTAAAATGATGATTTTTCTTTTAGTCCAGAAAAAGCAGAATTCATGAAGGACTGTGAAAGCTCATACTCCAGCTGGAAGTTTTCCGGGGGATTTCGAACTTGGGTGAAGATGTCCTTGGTGAAAACCAAAGAAGAAGATGGTAGCGAGACTGTTGAATTCAAACAAGAGGTAAGAAAGGAAACTTGGGAAGAGTGTTTTGGAGCACTGACAGTTAATTAAAAAGTAGTTACTGCCAAAAAAGTTGGTGTTTGTGGATGATAGTTGATTGACAGAATTATTTCTTGGAACAAATGGCAACAGGAGTTGGAGATAGGGAGAAAGGTCCTCTGTTTTGTGCAGTTATCTAGAAAGTGGCTTTTGTTTTGGTGCTTTCCTTATCCCAGTTGCCACTGAGCGGTTTCAGTTACTTGTGTTCCTTCTTAACCTGGAGGGGTTTTGCAAAAGCATTAATACCTTGATGAGCCTAGAGATGTATCTCAAAAAAATATGTCCTGATGGAGAAGCCAGAAGATCCAGCCCGTGACTGATTATAAGGGAGCCTTGCACTCTGCTGGGATTGATTTCTCAGAAATATTAACACAGCTACCTTTAGTTCCAAGATGTGATTTCCAAAGCAATTGTCTTAAAAGATGGCTAGGAATGAGAAGAGATGTTGTTTGGGTTACCAGAGGGGCTGATGTTAGGGTGAAGAGGTGAGCATGAACAGAGTATCCTTTGTAGCACTACTGATGTCTGCTTTTTGTCTGGATTTGGGACTCTTACCTGTTGAGAAGCCTTAGAAACAGGGAATTACTCAATTTCTTGCATTGTTTAAAATTAAAAAACATGGACTGAGGCTGGGAACAAAAGTCTTGACTCCAACGCAAAAAGCCCGAGTTCTTCATGGCTGGAAACCTTCACGGACTAGTAGCTAGGGAATGGGAATGGGCACAGAGGTGATTCCAGGTTTCACCCGCAGATGTGCTCAGCAAACTCCTTGGCCAAGCAGGGCTGTGGGCGCCCCCCGCTCCGCCTGGGCCGGGAAGGACCGGCCGTGCCCGCGGCTGCTCCCGCCAACCAGGCCCTCCGCGTGCCCGGCCGCCCGCAGCTCGAAGGGACGTGGGCGCAGGAAGGGCCGCCCGGAGGAGCGCGGGCAGCGCTGCTCTGCCTGTGCTTGCTACGGGAGAGAGGGCAAACACGAAGCGGCGGGGGGATGCTGAACTTCCCTGCTTGGGGCCTAGCGTTCCAGGGAGGCCGAAGGCTGCACTGGGAGACCCTTGATGATCACCCTGCTGTTAAGACCTGCGCTTTGCACCATCCACCAGGCCGTGGCTGCTGTGCAGAAAACTCCATTAAAAATCAAAGCAAGTAACATGCACGTCTTTTTTTTCCTCTCTCCAGACTAGCGTGGTTAACTATATTGACCAGAGAACTAAACCCAGAAGCGACCAGCTGTTTTTTGTGGTATTTGAATGGAAAGATCCCTTCATACAGACTGTTCAAGATGTGAGTAACTCGCTGGTCCCTCCTCGAACCTTTGCCTCCCTGCGTACCTATGTATGTGGTGCATGTGCACCTGCCTTATCCCTCACCCCAGGTGGAAACTAGAGGAAGAGGGAAGTCACTCTTAAAATTTGAGTCCAAGCTCTTTCCTTACAACCAGTTCTGTATCTTCTGCTGGGGGTCAGGGCCATTTGAAGCCTTCATTTGCTTGGTGACACTCCACTTTCTTCCTACAGCTGGATATGCACGTGGCTAAGAGAAAGCCGGGGTGCCCTGCCCTTCAGCAGAGCCCAGCATTAGGTCAGGTCTCAGCTTTTCGCCTAGATAAGTGTGCTTCAGTAAATGGGTTTAGTGAATTTTCGTCTTAATTAAAAATCAAGAAGCTAGACTTAAATGAGAACAATAGAAAGAGATCAGCCAGTGTATTTTTAACTCCTTATTGGACAGAATTTGGCATTAAAATGCACAAGGCCCTCCCAGTTGAGTGCCCGTGGGGCACGCTGGGGCCGGGGGGTCCCGCAGCAGAGCGCGCGCTGCGGCCGTCCCTCGACGGGGCCCTGCGCGGGGCCTGTCTCACCTGAGGGCTTGCGCTCCTTGACGAGCTCTCTTCATGTGACCGGTGACTTTTGGTGAATTTTGAAAGGAAGCATTACGGGAAGCTTAATCGCTAAGGCTAAACTGAGCAATTTACCTGTATCGCTAGACATGGTTTAAACAATTTACCATCTTGAAACAGTCTAGGAGAATTTACCAGCTAGATGAGACACCTTGTGGAGCCAGTGTATTTTCTTCCTGGCTGAAGGACGATCCTGGAGGGAGGTGGCTGATGATTGCTTGGTGACAGCTCTGCAGGGCAGTGGTACCTGCTGCAGGACATTGCGGCTGGAAGACTGGAAGTGCTGGTTATGGAGCAGGTACGATAGTGGCTGAGTCGGCTGAGAGGGAATAATGTTTTTAATTTCTTGCAGATAATCACAGCAAATCCTTGGAACATGATTGCTCTTCTTTGTGGTATCTTTTTGGCTCTGTTTAAGGCCGCAGACTTTGCTAAGTTAAGTGTTAAGTGGATGATCAAAATCCGCAAGAGACATCTGAAGAGAAGAAGCCAAGTAATGAACCACATAAGCTGAGACTGCCTTTTAAGTGTTCATAGCAGAAGGAATAGAACATAACTGGAATAAACTTCAATCAGCAACTAAAGCCGTAAACCAGGTATACTCCCTGCAGAACAGCCCCCCAGCCTAGCGAACTGACACTCCAACTTCAGAAAGGAGCTAACCCTAGGGCAAGTCTAACAAACTCACACTTTTTAAGCTCAGATTTAATACGTTTACCTCAGTGTGTGGTGGGTGAGGGGGACAGAGTTCACCAGTGTTCAGCAAGTCAGTGCTGTAGTGGCTGAGCTCTAAAACTGGCCGGCATTTGAACACATCTCAGAGCAGGTGGGCACTTACGTAAGGCCCCGGGCTGCGGCCTCGAGGCGGTTCCCTGCAGCGAGGAGTCACGCGCAGAGCCGCACGGTCCTGCCGCCCGCCTCCGAGCTGTGAGCTGAAATGCACTGGAGCCCTGCTACGTTTTCATTTAACAATGTACTGATGTTTATTATTAAAACACACCTAAAAATAAGTTACTGTGTGCATTGTTGAAGATTTCTGCTCTTAGCGTCAATTGAAGATAATCCAGACAGGAATATTGGGCAAAAAGAAGTCAAAAACAAAAAAAAATCCATTCCCCGTGTATGGAGTGTGTATTTTTACTTTTTTTATTTTCCAACTTAGCTGCTAAATGATTGATTTGTGTAAGTTGAAGATGGCCTTCAGTCATGCTTCATGCTGGCATATTAATGTGATTTTTTTTTTTTTTCTAGAGTGAATGTGTGTTAACTGCCCTGTGGTGTAGGGTGTTTGGTTAGTTTTTTCCTGTGTTTTTTCCTTTCTTACATGTCCTTCTCTGAGGCAAGAGGCCCAGCCTGGGGCTGCAGCGCGTGCAGGGCAGCAGGCACCACAGTTCCAGCGGGGCTGGGGTGAGGGCTGTGAGGTAAAGACAGGCTCTTCTCTATGCCATTTCTTTTCTTTTTTTAAACTAATTCATGTAGCAGCTGCCTTCAGTCACTCCCTCTCATCTATCACCACCTTTTGTTTTATGAGGAAGCGTCACTGCCTCACACAGGCCACCTGTTTCCAGCCAGGAAACCTTTCTTGTATGTGCACTATTTTTAGGTGGGATGCCAGTAACAAGCACTACTGAATTTATTTGAAATAGCTTCTTAAACTATTGTCTTTTTCCCCTACTGCTTATTCTTATGTTCCTATTTGTAAAATTTGAACAACTTTGAATCCAATTAATTACAAATGCCAGTAATTTGTCTCTACCTCAGCAAGGTGCGTGTTGCAGACCCTGACTTTGGCAGAGCCACTCTTTCCTTAGTGTTGTAGGACAGCTGTGACTGCTCTTGGCTGAAGCTCAGGTTGGCCCCCTTAACAGCCCTAGGTTGAAGTCTTGCTTCAGGAAGCACCATGAAAAGTATTTAAGTATTTCCACCCCCACCCCAGCTCCAGCTTTTGGGAAGGCATCGGCCTTCAGGAGCTGGTTACACCCTCCTCAGAAGGTGACTTGTAAGAGTAGCAACAACCCCAAAACTGCCTGGGAACAGCCTGGGCTATGCAGGTGTGAGGCCCTGGTTGAACAGGAAAGTGGAAAAGTTCTTCAGCCTCTGCTGTGCCAGGTATGGCCCTAGAAAGGTGTTTGTGCAAGGGGAAACGTGCAGGGCACAGGAAAGGCCCTGGAGCCCATGCCAGGGGGGTGAGGGGAAAAATGCCCCTCAGAAGTAGCTGAAGCTTCTGCTGAAGCCCCGCAGAAGTAGCTGAAGGGTCCAGACTATCCAGGCAGCACCCCCACCTGGGTACTGCTGCTTTGAAGATAAATGACTCCTGGATCAGCAACGGGCTCTTAAAGAGCTTCTCTTGTTTAACCTCTCCAGGGAGGGTTAGAGAAGAAAGGGAGCCCCTCAGAGACAAGGGCTGAAGTAATAACAGAAGTAATTAAAAAAAAATGTATTAAAAAAAAAAAAACCACTGTAATGTAGACTTCTCCCTGGTACCTGGGTTAAGTCAGTAAAACAGTCAAGCAACAGGCAAAAGAAACTTGAGGACAGGATCTCAGCAAAACCTGCCACCCTCAGTCACCAAAACTTAGACCTCAGGGCCCTGCGGCTTTCACTGCTGTCAGCTAGTGACAAACTATGGGTTATTTAAATAAGTGTGGTACAACTAACGCTTTGTTTCTAAGAGCCATTCGACTTCTCTTGGTCTTTATAAACACAAAGATGTGATATACAGCACTAAATACAAACATAAAGACTTTATTGAATGCTGCTCAATTCCCCAAAGGTCTTTCAATACAAAAGTTTTCCACACAACTGCAATTTAAAGAGATTGGAATGGTACTCTGATAAAAGATGTGAAAAATACTTGATCAAGTAAAACAGACAAGACTTCTATAATCAACTTTCCACCTCCAAGGAGCAGACTGCATTTTCTTTCAATAAAACAAGGAACTACTTGTGGACAGTCTTCCCACCTTACCACGTAAGCCTGGCTGCCCCAGGCCCTGCCGGCAGCGGCCACACTCGGCCTTGGCACACGACGAATGTCACGGCCAGGCTCACGTGGGGCAGGAGCAGGACCAGGCGCCCGCCCCAGCGTGGGGCAGACGCACAGGCCACCCTCGGAACTCACCCCTTCCATGTTTTGCCTCACTCTACCATGAGCTGTTTGCAAAGCTAAATTCAATCTGGAGTCCGAGACCACCGGCAAGCCACGTTCCTTTCGGCGTTGCGAGGGGCACATAGCAGATGTCTCAAGTTCCTGGTAACGTACCTTAGTTTTATTTGAGAAAATACAGCACAACTAGAAGCCTCTTCTATAGTCTTAACCAAGGTATGCAGCGCTGTGAAAAGCACGTATAAAACAAGGAAAAAAATGTACAGAGCAAACTATACCACCTATGTGCAACACAATCAAAAATTCAAGTCATAGTTCTCACCACTCCCATAATTATTTCACTCATTAAAGGTAATTCAGTTCTATGAAACGTTGGAAGTGACAATATATCAATAATTAGACAAAATTTACAATATGCTGTGGTAATGACATCACTTAACTGCTGAACTTAAATCTTTTTCATTTACATTTTGCCAGAGAAAAAGTCGGCTGTTCCTATTATACTGATGAGGTTTATTTTGCAAGTTTTTCTATATTTCAAAAGGGTAGGAAAAAGTACATCTGTTGTGTAGAGGTTGTCATTTTGTTTATTTGGCACTTGAGTTGTGTGCATTCAGCACGTTGTGAGTGCTGTTCTGTTTTTCTGCCAAGGCCTTCTTCAGCTTCAGCTCCTCTAGCTTTCTCCACAGCTCCTCACGTTCCAATTCCTTCTTCTTCTCTCTGCAAAAAGAGTGAAATACCAAATTTCAGATGTGCTTTAAGAGCAATGTATAGATGCAGATGCCTAAAAACTGATTAATATCCAGTAAGCCCTCAGGCTTCTCATGCCCAAAGCTATTCTTTGAGGCAAAGGATGAAGGTACCACTTGAAAAGCTCCATTGCAGCTTCGTCTTTATTCACTGATGACTGCAAGGCTCAGGAGGTTCTTTTTTGCAAGCAAACAAATGGAGAAACCGAGCGCCATGGGAGGAAGAGCAGAGCTGGCGGGAGGAGGCCGAGCAGGGGTCTGGGCTGGCCTGGGACAAGCTGCTGTCGCCTGCGCAGCGCTCAGGCTCAGCAGGATGAAGAGGAGGCTTCGGGCGAGCTGCTCCCCAGCCCAGGCCTCCCGCAGCGCCGGGAGCGCCTGGCAGCAGCTGCCGGGCTGCCCTCCCGCACAGAGGAGCTTCCCGACTCGGCAGGGCCCGGAGCCCCCGCGGCTCCGCTCCCTCCGCACTGCCCACGGGCCCAGGAGCTTCCCACGGGCAGCGCGGGGCAAGTCTGCTCCTCTTCAGGGGGAGCATCTCAGGCACACGCTTAGCAGCATCGTTTGGACGAGGTGTCAGTACCTTTGCCTCTCTGCTTTGTAGGAGCTGGTGAGCTCATCGAAGAGCTTGCCGTTCATCTCCATCAGTGTCTTCAGCACGTTGTACACGAGTGCCACGATGGTGCTAGGGCAGGAGGAGCACACCAGCAGGTTACTCAACACAAAAGTCTCTGGTGAACAAGTGTCCAATTTCCTTTTTGGACTCAGAACTTTGTTTTTAAGATGCTGCTCTAAGGTCAATGAGTTCTTGGAGCAAAATTATTTACGGTTACTTTCTCTGTAAATAAAATACTTTTTTTTTTTTTTTTTTAATGGCTCTATAACCATAAGCTTCTGACTCTAGCACTCACCAGGGCATAAGCATTACCGTGGCTGTATAATAAAAGCCATTCAGCTATGTTAACATTTACAAAACTGAGTTTTCACAGCAGTTTTATAATACCTGAAATACTTTGAGTCCATAAAGCTTCTGGTCATCAACTCCAAGATTGGGCAGAAGAACAGAGCAGAGGACTGACAGACACGTGGTTTAAGATGGGGTTTATGGACTCTACCAGAAGTGTTTATGGATAGCACAGTTTTGCTGCACATGCACCTCTAGAGAATTCAATTAAGCTACAGCACCAGATAAGGATTTCAGTTTTTTTTGTTTGCTTTCTTACTGTAAATGAGACTGCCTGTTTTGTACAGTTGTCCATATATTATAGCTGTCTACTATTTCCATTCCTATTCCATCATCTCCTTATGATCCAACCATGAAAGAGCAGAGTAATACAGTTGATTCTGATAGCACGGGAAGAGTTAACATTACATACGGATTCCAGTGTTCTTTGGAGATCTTGTATAAACTGCCAAACATAATTGGTAGAATTTTATCAATGTTCTCCTCAATCAAACTAAGAATATATTCATTATTCCAGAAGTACAATGCTCTTTCTGCAACCTGAAATACAAAGTTTAGAGGTCAAAGTTTAGGGGTCAAAAAAGATAAAATAAGTTACTACAAGTTATTTTTATGCTTAATTTATTTATTTATTTTTTTTACCTGAAAATGTGAACTTGATACACACTTGGATATTTGCTTAAATAGAGGCTCTTCTACTTTTTTGAATTGTGTTGGTTCTATTACATCTAGGATTTCTTCAATTTCACCTAAGAACATTACCTGTTTATATAAAAAAAGCACATCAAAAAGCATGAGAACATTTTGCATTGCCAACACAAACAAAATACAGCTTGCACGTTAGTCCCAAATCCTGCCAAGAGCAGAGTGTGTTACCACGTTCTACGAGACAGCCACAGCTCAATTCTCCCACAACCTGAAAGAAGGGTCGCTTTTATCCACCACATTCAAGCTCCCATCTTGGATTTCTCTTGGATAGTTGCTCTCAAAGCTTCAACCCTGCTGCTTTGTCTGATTTTTTTTGTTAATAGTTTAAAAATGCTAAAACCTTTTTGTTTCTTCAAGAGAGGCTGCAAAGGCTGTTGTTAGTGGCGATCTCCAAAGCGGGTTCTAGTGGTAGGTTGTTAACTTCAGCTTTAAATGACCGGCAGCAGCGGGGGCAGCGTGCAGGGTTCAGCCCTGCTCACGCAAGGGGGGTCTCATGCTAAGGGGCCCCTCTTCTAAAGGGCAGCCAGGGAGGTGGCGTCTGCTGGCATCAAGCTCCCATCTTTCATTGTATAGGAGACAATCAGAAAAATGAATTTCCTGAGGTCATTTAAAGTTACATTTACACAGAAGAAACATTTGCACTGAAGTAGAATTTCATACGATAGCTCATGCACCAGCTCCACAGCTGTCCTGGTATTCCAGTATCAAATGCAGCACGTTGCAGACCGACTGCCTCTGAGCTGGTACTTATCTACTAAAGGACTTTTCATCTGGAAGAAGTTATTTCTCTCTGAGAGATCTGAAATAACACGCAACTTTTAACATAGCTTTAAGAGACCAGCAGCACAGTAAGTGGTAGATACAGAACCAATGTTGCACTGAGTGGCAGGACAAACATCAGCACCCCAGGAATTTGAGAACTGCAGGAACTCCAATAGATCCCCTGAGAAATGCAGCAGAGATGAAGTATGTGAACCTGCTGCTCTAACGTTTTATAAAGCAGAAACAAAACCAACCTCTTTCTGACTGCAAGTTTTTGGCCAAAATTTCAGCAGTCCTCTGATTACCTATATTAAAAAAAAAAAAAAAAACCACAAGTTAAACCAGAAAGTTTGTATTCAGTATTTGGTAAGATTCATTTAAAAATAAAATTAAATACCAATTTGCTTCTCCTTATCCTAAAGGCAATACAGCTAAATATAGGTCCATTCACTGAAAAATAAGACTTTAAATGAGACCAGGCAGTATTTATCTTACTTATTCATCTTGTATTATTTCAGAATAATACACATGCTATTGCTTTAAGAAGTCTTCACGCTGCACTCCCCTCCAGTACCCATATTAACTGATGGGACAACATCGAAGCTTCACAAATGTGCATTTAACTCCCCTGTAGCTCCACTTTCCCAGAATATCTTTTACACGGGCTATGCCACCAGGGCTCTACGGAGGGCCATGGACTCAATCACCTTTTCTCTTCTAGAATTTGCAGTGGCAAAGACTGGAAACCGGGAAATAAAGATGCAAGTTCACAGAGAAAGTTGGTTTCCAGAGGAGGTGCAGGAATAATCTCATGTGAGGTTGGAGAACACCCCAGGTGCTCCCAGGAGCAGGCGACACAGCAAGTAGGAGACCGGAGGCCCATGTCCCCCAGACAAACACCCAACGCAGCGTCCCAGCGACCAGGTCGGTGCTGGCCGCGAGAGGCGCCCGCCCGCCCGCGCGGCCAGAGGCGGGAGCGTCTCCGCGCGGACAGTTCCCCCTGCGGACAGGCCTCACCCCCGCGCGGGCTCGGGCCGCCCGGACGCGGCTCCTCCTGCCTCCCTGGTGTTTGGTTTTACGCCACCGGCAGCCCTTGCTCTGCAGGGCTGGGCATCGCCCCGTGTGGAACGGAGCGGCCGAGGAAACGCCGGCCACTCACGGCAGTCCTAGGCTCAAACCCACGAGAAGCAAGTTCGTGTTTGTATCCACTTGGTTCCCAGCTAGTTAACAGATGCTGGATGTGTGACACGGTTACCCACTACTGAGATTTCGTCTCCTTACAGAACCCCCACAAGCATTTACAAGTGTAACACCCCATTCTGCCAACCGTTTCTCTTCCTCCAAAACAAGGGAAGAAATCCCCAAAAATTCAGCCAAGCACCTTTACTCAGGAAAGGCAGCTAGAACCTACCACGCACCCTTAGCTGGAAGGCAGGTGAATCTAGAAGCATAGCAGAGTGCAAACAGAAGAGCACAAACCTCTCCAAGACACCTACCTAATCCTTGCTCTTTACTGACCATACAATTTCCACCTTGACCACACTTCCATATTAAAACACCCATGTACAGTTGTGCTCAAGAGTTTTATTCCCCGCAATACTCGTGTGCCTGCACAGCTCCGGCTGTTGTTCCTACACGAAACCCCTGGGCTTTTATCGCTCCTCCCTGCGCGACTCCACACGCCCCCGCGCCGCGCTGCAGCGCCCAGGCGCCGGCTGCTCCTCGCGCGCAGGCCCCGCCGCGGCAGGGCCGGCCAGGCGCCCTCGCGTCTCCTCTGCAGAGGTCCCTGTGAGCTGAGGCTCTCGCCACCCGCTCCACGTGCCCCAGCACCGACCCCGAGCGACGGCTCCTGCCAGAAAGATACACACGTGGTGCTCAGCAGCCTCCTTCCTAAGGGGGGGCTTAAAATACTCCGTGACCTACAGCCAAAACGTCCTTCCCTCGAAACAACAACAAAAAACCCTCTAAATACTATTTCATCAGCTGCCCTATCAAATTTTGACATTTACAGTTCAAGCATTTCAGAAAGTTTCTTAAAGCTTCACTTCTTGCCCTCTCAACTTTTAGTCATCCCTTATAGGGCCCACGACCAAGGTGAGCAGAGGCAGCGATTCTGCAGTCACTTCTTGTATCTGCTCCACTCTGAACTCACTTTTCTGACCAGAGCGTGACCAAAAATGTCTGCAGTGATGGCCCAGGGGAGGTCTCAGGACAAGGTACCAGGGCATCCGTAGCTAAGGGAGAATCATAGAATGCTTAGGGTTGGAAGGGACCTCTAGAGATCATCTAGTCCAACCCCCCTACATACGCAGGGACACCTAGAGCACGTGGCACAGGAGGGAGGCACAGGGAGCCCTGACTTCCCGCTTAAAAGTCTGAGTTGGATTTGGTGGGATGCAAATTCATATCAGGAAGTTCTGATTTTGTCACTTCGACAAAAAAATTCTTACAGGTCTTTATGTTATATTGTCCATTTGCTGTTCACATCCTACCCAATAAAAGCAATTCACTCTCCAGTTTTAATGAAACTGGAAAACCGATACAGTTAAATCCTCATCTAAATCCCTAGAAGTTTTGTGGAAATCAGTAGCTGGAGAGCGAATCCCGCCCTGGAGACCTGCGCTGGGACAGGGACACTCCGCGGGAAGGAAGCGCCTCGAGCAGCCGGCACAAACCCACACAGGGCAGCCCGGTTGCACCATCCAAGTCTGCCTGGTGAAAATTTACAAGTTGTTTCCACAAAACTATTTTTTTCCCTAAGAAAAACTGCAAAACCTCTTGATTTTTTCCATCAAAACCAAAATAAAGTACTTAAAATTCAATACAGCCTTAACTGAAAGTTTTACAACTATTAAACTACAAAGGGTTTTTGTCCTAGCTGGCCTGGCCAGCTCCCATCCCCAGGAGCTGCCCTGAGCCTGCATTTCTCTTTGGGGACTCTGCAATGAACAGCACAAGCCCCTGCGCAGCCCAACTGCCAACAGCCATCGCAGGAGATGCGGCCTGCAAAGGCCACCGGAGCCCGAAGCACCTCTGTTAAACACACCAAGAGGCGCTGACATCGCTGAAGAGACAGGGCAGAAATACATCTGGAATTCCAAAGTTCTAAATAAAGTAGGGTTGCTCTTGTCAGCTTGTATTTTGGGACTGTTTATTTCCCTGAAGCTTCATCTAGTGGTTAGGTACAAGCCAGGAGCATCAAAAATATGAAGTTTCAGGTCCTAGTAGGAAGGAACACTGCAGGTAAAGACTTTTTCATATGAGATGATCCGCATCATCTCAGCGGTTCCAGTTTTTATTTAAATCTGTGCTCCATGTCAGTCATGGATTAAGAAGATAACAGTACTTGGAAAAGCCAGATTTCTCCAACACTTGTCCTTGACTTGTTAAAAAAAATACACACTACTTTTCACCCCAAATGCCTACAGATCATAATGCACGCTGCAGTTAGTGCTGCCCTAGGGTTCTAATGAGCTGCACTGAAACTGGAAGTTCAGATTAAAAGCAGAAAAACATTCAATTCAAAAATACTTACAGGCTCTGTTAAGGTTGTGTCTTTTTCCAGGAACTGTACAACACAATAGGCCAGCTAAAATGCAAGTCATATACAGCTTTTTAGTTTAAACAGACACTGAGTGGATATTATAGCATAACTAAGTACCACAAATTCTAATTTCAAGCATTTCAAACTGGAAAAAAATAACATCCCGAGGCAGCTATTTTAAATTATTCCCCCCCGCCCAAAAAAAAAAAAAAAAAGGAGGCAGCCCCAAGCGTTTCCCGAATGTTTGGAAGTGTGGAAACAAGGAGCTAGGGAGCTGAGCCACCTGCCTCTGCCCAGGACAGAAACCACACCAGAACCCCATTCCTCAGGTGGCTACAATCCCAGATTCCCCTAGCATCGGCTTCAGCAAACTGAGACCATTTGCATGCCTTACATATATTTCCATACTTGAACATTTGAATTTAAGTATTATCTTTCCATTTTAATCTCTTCTACCAAACCAGATCATTATGGTGCTGCAATTACAACACGTCTATTTTTTTTTTTTTAAACACTCAGATAAGGATACGTGTGGACTAAAAATGGTGTCACACGAAAAATAGGAGCACCGTTACAGTATTATTGTACCGTACATGAACTATTTAAACAAACTCAAACCAGCTCCAGGGCCCTGCCTCAAGGCAGCCCGAGCGGGCGCTGCTGCAGCAGAGCACCTGGCTGCTCCCGGCTGCAGGACGGGACCGGTGCTGCTCCGCTTCTTGGGGCAACGTGAAGCAGGAAACAAGGGCTGCTCTTTCATTTCCAGGTGGTGTTTTCTATACTTCTGACACCTGGGCCTGACGCATTGCGAAGGGGTGGATGAACAACCCGCTCCAGGAGCTGCGTGCTGCTCTCGGCAGAGCTGGCGGCACTGCCGGCTCCCGGGCGCCAGGGAAGCTTCCCGCAGGAGCAGGCGCTGCCCTCGGCCTCCCCGACGAGGCAGCAACGCGCCACGAGGACAAGGCGCTTCGTTAAAAGGGCTGCCACGAGAATCAGGAATTAACGGAGCTCTTGACTTGATCCCGTTTGTAGGCTGCAGAGTTATCATGACTCCACTTTAATTAGAAACCCATTTCTTTCCCCGTATCTTCTGTTCGTATGATATTAGTGAGCTGGCTAAAGTTAACAAAGCAATTTTTTAATGAAATATAGCAAATTACTTGTTCATTTGCATAAAATGTAGTCAAAACTCAAGTCCCACTCTGCCTGGAAAGGATGCATGTTATTCAAACAACTGTTGAGTGCCTGTGCTAAATACAAGAACAGAAGTGAACCAAGGAACCGTTCCATTCTGGCAGGATGTCATGGAGCTGCATAATTCCTAGCTGATCCAACAAGATATTGGATTTCTGCCTTCAATTTGTCTATTTTACTTATGTTTTTGGATATAGGATTTTTTTTTTTTTTAAAGACGAAAGAAAGCATTTCCGAAGTAAGCGTGCGACCAAACTCAACGTTCCTTATACACAGCATTTAGTTTGCCTAAGGAAGTGATAACAGAACAAGGCCTTGAGGTTATGTTTTAGGCTTAAATGTGACAGTCTAGGCAACCAAAAACAACTTCCCATTTTAGTTGACATGACCAACTGCCACATTCTTTCACTTTTGAAATTTACAAGACACTATCTTAGAATTAGTATTTACCTAAGATCCCAATGAAATATTCAGTGATTACATTAAGTATTTTGGAATACAGACATTAACACACACTAATTTTCATTAGTTTCAAATGTAAACACACAAAAAAAAAATCTTGAAAATATGTAAAGACTTACCTGTGCGTGAAACAAAGCTAATCCCTTTGCAGTATGCATGGGAATCAGAACTTTCATGAGGAACTGTTTGTGCTCTGCTTTCAGTGGCAGTGCAAAACCATTGATAATACTGAAAACACGAACAGGCAGAATTTATTTTTATATAAATATATTTAAAAAGTTCTTCCCAATAGATCAAGAAATACCGTAAATTAAAGCAACATTCAATTTCTAGTTCATTTTCAAAATCTAGTAATTGCAGGGCCGCACACAAAAGCAGCTTTATACAGGCACAATCTCTAACGTGCCTGTAGCATACAAGTTTGGACACCTGGTAGCAAAGAGGAGGAAAACAAATCCCAAAACGAACAAAAACCCCCCACTCGTAACTGAAATTTGGTAATACTTGTTAGATTGAAGTATTTAACATGACTTCCATGTGGTGAAATGATCTACAAGTTCAGCAAGGAGTCTTGCTGTCCAGCTGCAAGGCTTTGACAGATTCAAGGGGAAGCTGATCCCTTCACCCACAATCATTCAAAGGTAACTTGAAAAGAACAGGGAAACAAAAATACACTTGGCCACACACCTGAGGGCACAGCACCTTGTAAAGGCTGCTTTAATGCTGCAGCTTGAACATGTGTTTTGACAATGTTTCTATGTTTCAGACAAACTTAAAATCAGATGAAAGGAAATTGTTAGTTTCATAAAGATTTATTCAAATGTAGTTTTGCGAGCTTGGAATTTTTCATTGAATCAGTAACATCTATGAATTTTTCTACTGTGCAATATATCTGTAACAATTTTGAAATACTAATAAACTGATACCGCACAAAACTCAAAAATTAAAAATAAAAAAATAGCAAATTAAGGGCAAAAATGACAGTAAGCTCTAACTCTTAAAATTTTCGCAATTGAAGTAAATCAGCCTGCAGATGAAAACATGAGGGCCAAAGTTAATACTAGCTTTTCTGAATCAAGACAAACTATTAGGAAAGGACCAAGAATAGACAGTACTGCTTATTTCCAAAGGTTTTAAAAAAAGGCGGGGGGGGGGTGAGAATGGGGACAGATGCTTTTTTGATATTCACATATCATGCTAGAGGCAAACAAGTACTCTTAAGCAGATTGCAGACCACCTTTAAAATCTGCAGTGAAAGGACAAGTTCTAGTCCATCTTCCAATTGGACAGTCACAGACTAGAGAATGGCAGGTATCGGTGACAGCACTTCATCTCTACTGACTAAAATAGCTTTGTTCTCCCCCTTCCTTCTCAAAGCAAGAAAGCTGAAGCTTTCCAGAGTAACCCAGAGTAACATTTCTTATTTATTCCCCATCCTATCAAACTTACCTTCCTAATATCTCAAGAAGCTCAGCAACACCATTGAAGTGCTCGGTTTCATATATAAACCTGACACAAAGAGGCAAAGTGAAACAGAAGTTAGAAATAGAAGAGTCTTCAATAAGCTTCAAATATTTGACACCCAGATAGGAGAACCAAATCTGGTGTTTCAAGAACAAGTAACTGCAGAGGCGAGCTAGGAAGCCTCAGCCTAGTCACGCACACGGACAGCATACCTGAGGAAAATGTTGTTTATCTGTTTCCTGATGAATGCTCTTAAACCAAGGAATTTTCCATAAATTCGATGAAGAACTGTCTTCAGGAAATCACGTTCTCGTGGATCTTCGCTATCAAAGAGCTCCAGCAACTTTAAAAATTAAATTGAAATATATTAATTTTAGAAGATTTAAAAAATCTTTGCCATCATGTTACTGACTTGAATTTTACCTGCACTTTACAGCTTTGCAATAAAGAGAATGTTTGACCTGAAATTGTATTCTATTGAGAAGCCTGTATACAGACAAAGCCATTCCAAAAACTGAGACACTATCAAAATAATGAAACAATTAAGAACGAGGTTATCAAACCCTAGTGGTTTTCAGTCAGCTTTTAAGATTCCCCAATTAATTACATTTGTATCAGATAATTATAGCTTCTTAATTAAAACCTTGTTCTTCATTTTAAACCTTCCTGTCTTTCAAGTTAAGCAAAGCATAATTCTCCGCAAAATCATTTTGCAGGATAAATGGATAGGGATAAGAATTATGTACATTTCCTCGGGGAAAAAATAAAGTGTTATATTTAATGGGATGATAATGCATTAGAAGCTATAGAAAAAAAAATACAGCATGTAGAAGTTGAGTAATTTCTGACTCCATCTAGCACCAGTATTCTCCGCTAATCCCTCCTGCCATTTTCTGCTCATCTACTCTGGATGATGAACACGATTCCTTTTGTTTAGATGCAAGAAATATCAGAATTCATAATTTAATATGAGTGTTCATCAAAATTAAGCATATGCTATGAAATGTCAGGTTCTGGTTATCTGCTAATAGAGACTGAACACCCCAAATAAGACAGCATGATACTCCAAAGAGATTTTTCTTTCTTTCTTTCTTGACTTGTAGGAAGCTTTCCAAAGACACAGAAAATGCCACACTACAATTCCATGGCAAGTCATTATTTTAAGTTCTTTTTCCCCGCTCTGTGTCCAAGCAAGAGCAAATCCAGAGATGGTAACTACGCTAAACAAGTTCGTAATTTGCTCAAGCAGTCACTGCCATCTCCTGCTCAGGCCAGGTCTGCAAACTTAGGAACGTCTATAGCATGCAACGTATGGCAGGGGACACAGCTGTTTGGAAACTTGCTCAGGCTCATTTCATTTTTATATTTAGAAGGTCTCAGTGTCACCAGTGTCCACATTTTTCTCACTCAGAGATGTCTCTCTCGTACTCTCTAGAAAGGTCAAGTCAAACTTCAGGAATTAAAAATTGAAAGAGGGCTTCCAAGATCAACTAGCAAACAGGCCATTCACAGCCAGCTGTTCGCAGCAGCTTCAGGCCTGGATTTTGTGGGAAAGTCAAACAGACAGGAAGGGGATGCTTAGAAACAGGAACAGTAAAGCCAAATAAATAGAAACATAAATGCAATTTCTGAAGGTGGGGAGGGAAAGTACTCAAGCAATTTTCTACTTTACCCTTACTGCAGAGTGATGCACTTACTCATCTGGATTTGAAATGCCCAGAAACTGAGTTTTCATTACATAGCCACTAGGTCCTGGTACCTTTCCCCTTTCCCTGCCATAGTGCAATGCTGCTCCCAACCCAAAGGCAACTGGTTCCAGCTCCCTCTCTGCCTGCTGCTAAGAAAGCTGCTCCTGGCTGGGAAAGCCAATTCAGACCTTTGGAAAGCACAAGACACTGCCCTCTCAAACCTGCAGCTCCTTGCCCTGACTTGCTGCAGATTTTCTGGTCAAAGGGACCCACAGCAGCATCTTCCTGCTTGTCTCCCTCCCACCTAGGATTTCCACTGAAAGGGAAGCAAGGTGCAAAAGAGTCAACAGCAACACAGGTCCCAAGCTGAAGTGGAAGCACAGAGGTTACAGTCTTTACTTTCTAAAAGCTTTATCTTTTTCTCCCTCTCCACCAAAACTGATTAACAGGAGTTTAAGACAATAACAGGTTTGTACCCAAGACACTAGAAATATAGCACCATAACATAATAGTCTGTTTTAGACAAAGCAAGTCAAATGATACCTGCAAGTCTTGGCTAAACCCTAACAGAAGTAGAAAATACAAATCTATCTTTGGGGCCTAAAATTTCAAGCTATCCCTACTTTAAAGGATAATAATTGGATAGCGTCAATCAAAACAATAGAGCCTATGTTCCTGATGAGTTACATTTAATATTCAATCTCAATTCATTTTCCTGATCAGTTACTTTGCACAGTGAAGCATCATTTCTCTCAATTTTCCCATTTTTTCCATTTATTTTTTCTTTTGTATTTAACACGGGACAATAAAGAAAACAAGACTGTCTCATAACAACTTAGCAGATGATGGAGCACATCTCATTAAATATATATATATTTTTTTTTACAGAAGACAAAACAAAAACAGAAAGTCAGCTTTGATACAGATTTTACCATGATAAACTTCTGCAGGGGTGGAAGAGTGAGAGGGAAGGACAGGGAGAAGAAGAACAAAGGAGGGGGGGAGAAAAATCACAATGACAAAAGCAGTAAAATAACTCAACCAGCACACAAGTGATTTCTCTGGAAGTATGACTGGATATTTTTTTCCACAAACACAGGAGTTTTTATACTCTTTTCAGATATCAACCTCTACACTTTGCAAAGTGTTTCAGAAGTTACTAATTAGCTGCATGGTATGATGTCCTGTATATATAATGCTTTGCAGAAAGCATTGTAGTAACAACTAAAATTTAATCCCTGTTAAAGTGAAAGCTTTAGTTTCAGCCAGCTTCATTTTGAGAGGTGATCTTTAAATCCGTGGGGAGAAGGACTCTGTGCTTACCTGCTGTACAAACTTCTGGTCAATGTATCGCTTCGCAATGCTCGGCTGAAAGTCTGGGCTCTCTAAAAATCTCAGGAAAAATTCATACACCAACTACAAGCATTGAAATGAAGAGTTTTTAATAAGTTACAGTACACCATACACATGGGTATAAAATACAGATAGTAAAGCACCAAAGAGCCCCTCCCTACATAAAAATAGTCCCACTGACTTCACACATGCTTAAAAGATGGACTGGCCAGGCCTCCCATACCCCTCAATTATGGCCTTCAGGGGAAGGCACTGAAAGAACTAAACAATAATCAAGAATATTTTAACTCCCTCAAGTCGAAGCTTAATAAACAATCCCCTAAAAATATTACTACCAGACAAATCAAGTAGAAGTTCTATGTATTACATATTTTCCTTTTTTGCTATATTAAGAATTCCAAATGCTTATACCACCACCAAGAACAGAACTAAATACCATAACATTACAAAAATCCATAAAATAAGTCTATTAACTGAAGTGTTTCTGCTAAGTTTCAACTGCAAGCTGTAAAAATGAAAGGTCATATTAGAAAGCTGAATAAATACACAGACACGTAGCATTTGGCACACCACTGCGTTTCTATACCCTAGATACTCAGTTCAAACAACACGACCCTCTGCATGTTTATACTCAACACCCTCACATTTTGTAGTGTATTATTATTATTATTACAGAATTCAATTCCTTAATTAATAGGACTCCACAAGACCCACAGGTGAAAAGACAGCAGGAGAGAATAGTGAGGGCCTGTTGAAGTTGCAAGTCAGGAAACTTGTCTTCCTGTGCATGAATATAGTGTATATGTAGTTGCATAATTGACTACGCAGCACAGGGTTTTGTTGGGGGGGGGAGAGGGGTTTGTTTGCTCGTTTGTTTTGAAAGCTTGACAGTAGCAAATCCATTAAGTATTCCTGTACTCCATCGTCTGCCTTAGTAAAGGGATCAGCCATGGCTACTAAATTCCCTCAAGCTAAGAACTGTATAAATTCACCAGTGTTTCATACAGAAATGGGAAACATATGGCTGAAGGGAAGTTATTAGCACAGCTTCATAGTGCTTAATTCTGGAGTTAAGTCTCATTAATATTTCTATTGATGACACCCTAGATGACACCATGAAGTTGGAAGCTACCACCAAAGAAAATGTACCAGGTCATCAAGAAGAAAGGACAAGATCCTGAAGACCAAGTGTAACACATATAGGATCAAACTGCGTGACTGCAAAGTGACAGCCCCAAAAGACCTTGGCTGTGCACTAGCATGCTTCTAAGCTGGGGAAAGGAGGAGGTCCTTATTACTAGTCAGCCACAGGATGATAGATGTATTCATGCCATGAAGACAGCAAATGAAACCTGGAATACAGTAGGAACACACTGAACAGTGACGCATGGTCCTACATGCTTTGCACAGATACTCAAACCTGCAAAAAATGTAGAGCAGGAACCACTACAGTTATCATGGGACAGAGCACCCTTCTGAAGGGAGGCTAAAAGGGCATGTTTTGTTGATCCTGAAGGAGGTGGGAGACAATTATGACTCCTCTATTGAGAGAAGGAACAAGCCAAACTAAGCAATAAAGCTACAGCATAATGCTTTACATCAGTGCATGCATACAATGTAAATGCATAACAATATCTGCAGGTAAATCGTCAAAGATTGAGGTTAGGATATAAATTGGTACTGAAAACAAGGTCTTAGAGTAGATCTCTCCATTATAAAAGGAATCAGCACTAATGCATGATTCTCCTTATAGATTACAAACTATAAGCAGTTGCATGTCTCATATCTAATACAGGAGGACAGCAGCCGCTTACCATTCGGGTATTTCAAAGAACCATATATAATGCCTGAACCAGGAACACTGCTAGCAACCTTAAAAAGAGGAGTTTTCAGAAGAGCGGGGAATAGGACAAAGAAGTGCTCAAAATTCCCATTTCTGGGTTGTGTCACAGGAAAGTTCTGTATACTGAGGAAATGTTTATGCAGTTCTGATGTTTATAGAAACTTCCATCTTCCTGACTTCCTGACAATTAGTTTCACTGCTCCTAGACCACATACAACCCATTAAAGGTATCAAATAACTTTGGAAACCCTTGGGAAAAGCATGAAACTATCCAACCCACTTCAGGAAGCAGGCTGTGATGGCCATTCTCCCCACAGTCGGTCTTTCCCTTCTCCTGTACCCTAATGTTTCTGAATTCAAAAACATAATTTTAAGTGCCAAGCAGAGGTAAGAACGGATTCTAGCCACAGCCAGATCTTGGTTGCTTCTGCTCAACACAGTTTGGTTGCCAACAACCATCTTGGGTATTGCTTTAAAGCTGCCCTGCATGTGGCACTCATTTTTCTGAAGGTCTGCAGTCTTTGGCAGTGGTTACACAGGCTGGTAACTTAGTAAGTCACCATCTATCACACAATTTTATAAACAAATGCCAGCAGACTCAACCAGAGTGGCGATTCTGTTTTTCACTTTTCCTCCTAGAAAACTAACTATGCATCCAGCAGCACAGGAGAAAACACCAAGTATGGTTTGTAAAAAATAGCACAACTCACTGCAAGCAGGAAGAGAAAAAATAGCAAGGAGAACTTCAGAGCACGCCAAAAGTAATGAGGAGTTTTGATGTGCAGGGAATGGATGCTGACACCCCAGAATAGTTAGTTATTCTCTGCAGTAACCTTTTCTTACTTGGTTTAAGTTTCAAATACTGCCCTGAAAACTCGCTTTGTAGCTAAAAATAGAAACCTCATTTTTAATGTTGGTATTCTCTGTTACATTAAAACTGTAAAATTACAGCCACAAAGTAACATTTTGAGCCCCTCAGAGGGGATGGCAGGCAGATGTGCAGCAGCTACTCATCTTCTACTTGTCACAGCTGCTCCGTAACAAGTTTTATGTAACGGACGCTACTTTTTCAGCAAGAAATTACCCACAATATGAGCTTGGATCACAAGTGATCAAGTGATTTATGATTGTTCAACTTTTAACAGTTGATAAAAAAAACAAAAAACAAAAGCCACAGCATTAGTGCAAGTCGATCACGTGGTTGATACCGCAATGCTATAAAAATCACGAGATTGGTAGAGGAGCACAACAATGAAATAAGTGACCAACTGTTAGCAAACAACAACGCCGATATTGTCAAGTTTTTGAGGGAGGGAGGGGTTTGGGAAGAGAGGAATGAGGAGATGGGGAGTTTTTGTAAGCTATACATAGGCTATTGCTGTCTTATAAATGCTATCGCTGCTTTTTGTTGCTGCTGCAAGAGAGTGAGTGGTAACATCCAGCTAGATTTCACAGAAAATAAACAAAACCAGAAACCTGGCATCTTGTATAAAGAACATAGTTATCCCAAATATCCATGTACTTTAAGACATACATACACCACATTTTAACAGTTCCATACCTCTAAAAAGTACTCATAACAGGAATAACATTCGGTCGTACATATAACAAAAGCACCAGTTCTGTTCTTTTCCATATACAGGCACTAAATTCTTGTAAAAAACAATTTTGATATTAAAAAAAAAGTACAATATTGCTCACAGCCATTCACAGTTCTAGCCCTACAAGAATACTTGAAAATAAAAGAATCACAGACCTGTATGTGAGGCCATGAGGCTTCAAGAGTTGGTTCATCTTCCTCTGGATCAAAATCTGGGTTATCACTAGGTGGAAGTGTTCTGAAAATATTAGAACTAATCTGGAAAAGGAAAAAAAAAGTTTAATTGTATCATTTAACCTTCCGCAGCCCACTGCAAGCAGTACACTGTTTTTAGCTTATACTTCAATAAAGTAAGATCAGCTTTACATTTATTTGGACTTTTATTCTTCAACTTTTCTAATTTTCCTGCTAAATTCAAAGACTCAGATGTTTGAATCAGACCCATGGGAAATAACAAGAAAACTTTTTTGCCTGTTATGATTTTAGAGAGACACGGGTCATACTTAAGATTTTTTTTTTCCATTAAAATGAAGAATTTGTTTTTAAGGAGACTGAAATTTTCTTTTTATTAGTTGTCTCCAAAAGCTACCATTTTATATGAAACACCAAATACAATGAATACTAACTATGGTCTTAAGCAGAACTTTCTTTAAATGTAAGAGACAATCCCAAAAATATACCTAGTTTCATGATTCTTCACTTTCCTTAATTTCAACATGTCTTAAGGATTGGGGAAGTCAAAACCAAGCTTACAACTGTTATGTAAAATTTACATCTAAGACAGACCAACCTAGAAAAGTTAAGAAAAATGGCTACCAAACCACTTTAACTATAATCTAGTCTTATCAAAACAACTTCAAAGGGGTGGAGATGTTTCTTCGGCAATTTTCTCAGTGCTTACAAGTCTGCATAGAAGACCAATCTTTCAGATGCCAAAAAAAGCATCGTCTCACCCGCTACGCTACGTGCTGGTGTTAAATAGATTTAAAAAAATCCAATAGAGAATGTAAGTTTAATTTCCTCTTTTGCATTTCCTATCCTTGCTTGCAAAGACTGGTTTAGCCACTTTTTTCCAATCAACTGCAAATTCTTTAGGCTCAAGCCTGTTTCAAGCTGCTACCCCCAAGCCAACTAAACACAACCAGGTACCTGACCGGCTGCAGCCGGCGCTTCCACACAACTTCCAGGGAATCTCCAAGGTCGCTGGAAGGACCTTGCAAGGGGACCTAAAAGATCCTGAATTCATCCAGGTGGTTCTGCACAGAAGGATCAGCAGCCTCAGTTACCAAGATATAATGCCTTTGGATAAATAACTGACTTCTCACTTCCCCCATGCCCTTCATTCCAGCTTTTGCTGTCTTCTGTTGGCACGTGCTAAAGCTGCTGGCACTGATGCCCTAGAGAAGGCCAGGGATGCTCTGCATGGAAGGGGGTTAGAGCAAGGTGACCTCGCTTATTGCACAGCAGGGAAAAAAAAAATCTAGTTTGCTGTTTAATGTAAAAATAGAGGATTTAGGATTCTGGGGTACAAGGAAAGATGGCTCAGGTGGGGGGAGAGCAGAGGGAGAAGTTTAAGAGAATTTAGCTTTTAATCAAATCTCAAAGCCAAAGCTATCAAAGAAGAGATCTGTGGTTATTATGTGTATGCTTATTAATTATCCAATAAAAACATCTGTGATAAACACCCAGGATTCAAATTAGTCCCCTGCTGCAACTTCCCTAGGAAGCCCTTACCTCTGCTTCTGTCTTCTGCTAATATTTCCTCAAAATGCATCTTTTTTTATTTCTAGTTGCATCTTACTAAGCTAGTCAACTCTTCAGCAAAACCACCTCATTGAACAAGTTTTATTCCAGAATATAAATTCCAAGTCCAAAACAAGAGTACTAACTACTGACCATGCTCCCAGAGTAGCAGTAAATAGCAATTCTCCGCTGAAGCTTTAGAAAAGTAGCCTGATGATTTTTCAGGGTCTTCAGTACTTGTATTAGCACTATAGGTCTCTTTAGGATTCTGAAACTTGGAACAAAATGTAATATATATATTTCTGTATTAGCCAGTCTCCTCGGTGAATTGGTTCAATTACTCATTGTGTTTGAAATAATTTTATTCCTCATCTGAGCTGCTTCTACTAACATTTTGCTAATAGGATTTCTTGAAAATGTTTTTGGGTTAAAAATCCCACTATTGTTCTGTGGGCAAATTCTTTCGTAATTCTCTCTCCTACTATAACTGAAAGGGGATGTTTTAAATAAGTGGTGTCTTGATTCAAACAGTGCTTTGAGAAACACAAGTGATAAAAGGCTTTTACAGCTGGACAACTTTACAAGAAAAATCAACAATTGTTTTCTAAACCTCAAAGTTTGGAGAAAGCAACATCTTAAAATGTACAACTTCTAGACTGAACCATTGGAGGAGTAGTTAACACATTAATGTGCAGCTTTTCCAAGTTTTTTGTGTTGTTTTAATGACAGAGTCCCTCATAGGCTGTATACTTTTTAAAGGAACTAGACATCTGGAGAGGTACCAGGCTCAATCTCAGTCTTTTTTAGCATTCAGACATGGACACCCACAGGTGTTTTGAAGTTCAGAATTCCACAGGCTGCTAGGAAAATCACTGACATTAGATCTTATATGAAGGTTGGAAATTAGAAGAGGCTGGCAGGCACAGAAGAGGAACACGTCTGTTATGTTCCCAAACCCAACAAAGTCTAGAGCTCCCTAACTTTCCAGAAAGTTTTCAGAGAAGTTACCATTTGCAATGCCAAACCCTAACCTGCTGTTAGCTTCACGCTGCACACATACTGATTTAGATGACCTAGAAAGGAGGCGCACCAGCCATGGCTGCCCCTTCAGAAACTATTGGTAAGCAAATCTCCTTCCTAGCTCTTGGTTCAAGCATTTTTAGCAAAGGGACCCTCAAGTTCTTGGGACAAGAGGAACAAGCATGTATCCTCCTCATTTGCCTAAATAAAAATGAATTCTTTATAGTCTTTATGGACCTGGTTCCATCCATGGTGGCTAGAAATGTATTTTACCACTTCAACGAGTGCAGGATGATAGCAAAGTAGGGACAATTACACTAGACACGATCGTACAGCATCAGCTCTGCAGCTGCCCTGCTTGCAGAAACCGTGGGAAGGAAAGCAATGCTAGGAGCGCTCCTCACCTGCACAGACCTTGCCTATGCACTGGTCAGGAACAACAATATTTTTCCTCTTGGTATCTGTAAGAGAGAGATGACTTTGCCTCCCTCAGACTCAGGCGACTCCAATGAAACTGTGCAGCTTCCTCTGCAAGCTGAAGGAAAGGGGTCCCAGGCCTAGGGAGAGACAAGGGGCTTTGCAGAGGAGTTAGCTGTGTTTCTGCTGCTGAGCCTGTTCTGGCCATTTTAAGGGAACCTCCATGTAACCTGCTCAACTTTGACTACAAGTCAGATAGGAAGGAGGTTTCACTGAGATTGATTTCTCTTCTTATCCCATCCTTCAAACTCTGCAGAAAGTGGGTTTTTTTTTTTTTTTTTTTTTTTATTAATGGTGCAACACTGAAGAGAAAAAAAAAAAGAAATAGTACAAGAAAAAAAAAAGTCCTTCAAGACTCTTGGAGGTTTTGCTACAAAGGATACAAAGGAAATCCTCAAGCCTGCCACAGTGTTGTTTGGGAGGAGAAATCCATCCAGAGCACTTCCTGAAGCCTGGTCCTTATCCCCAGTTCAGGGCAAAGATCTTGTCTGCTGCCAGTTGCCAGGGAGACTAGAAACACTATTCAGGCTTGGAGAGATCTTTTGTCTCAAGCTCAGCAAAGCTCTCACTGAGTATTTAAGACTAAGACCTTCTTCACTTTTTTTTTTTTTTTTTTTTGGTCATTTTAGGGGAGAAAAGGAGGTGGAAATCTGATGGAGAGAAAAACAAGCATTCACAGAGCCTAATCACTTGCACAACAGTAAACCCAAAAGAACAGCCCAACACCCTAGCTCCAAGAAGAAACAACTCCGGTGGAGAAGAAAATCTCTTCTCCCTTCAACAAGCATGACAGTATAGCTCTTTTCTAAAAGGCTGTAGAGGACACAGGACGAGAACAGACCGCAAGGATTCAGGCATGTTGCCACCAGCAACAGGGGCAGGGAGGGGAAGCAAACACACACCAACAAAGCAGCAACTAAAAGACCAACAAAAGAACCCAACCTCCCAACCAAGCATGGAATAGGTGGGTGCACTCCATCCTTGACGCTTTTGCATAAGGGACATTCACAAAAAGCCAGCTCCTTTTAAAAAGGAACTGTGCCCTAGATCTTCTCTGAAGCTTGTTACAAGCTAGTGAAATGAGTTATTAAATGTTTTTCTATAACTCTAGCCTGTCTATAAAATGGTAAGATTTCTACACTTATCTACCTGATAGCAAAGGTAAAATCCCGTATATCAGTTGCTCACCACATTGGATTCCACTATATAGGAAACTATCACTATAGAAAAGTTGCGGGCCACATGATTGAAACTGGTCTGTGTACATACTCAGTAGCTAATTTTAAGTTAATGTGTTGCATGTCTATCAACCCAAAATTTAGAGAATCCAAGCCCCAAACACATTGTTTTTAACCTTTCAACTGTCTAGACAAGACAGAATTGACAATATTCTAGAAGTTATTTAAGAAGTCCTTCAGTTACATCCCCTGCATGTGAAATATCAAACACCCCTTATGTAACATATCAGAATGAATAACAAAAGCCAGTGAAAGTCAGCAGATAATGACCACAAATACTTCGGTGCTTATTCAACAAGCCATTTGCAGAAATTGCATAGTACAACTCACCCTGTGGTTTACAACTTGAGCAAACCACTCATGCTACTCAAGCATAGTGCTCCAAGGCCCAAACAGTGCCAAAGACCCACATAAAGTATTTACAAAGTAGATCAGCTTCTTGCACTGATAAACCTTTCTGCTGACATTAGTATCCGCAAGCATCTTTGCTGGAGAGCTGCAGCCCCTCATTCCACTGCCATTCCCAAATAAACAGAGGCATGCAGCACTGGCATACTTCCATTTTCTGAATGAGTACAACTTCAAAGCTTATCCAGAACGCTAGTGCCTGCAGTAAACTAGTTTTAAATTTTCACTATCCTGCATGCATTGTATTCCAACTAATAATTAAAGACTTATTTTTTTAAAAGTCTTTCTACACAGTTCTATAGGTCAAGTTATTATGAACATATGACGCCATGTTTCATATGCAGATTTACCAATGGCAATGCAGTTGGATGCCATTATAGCTGTAAATTATTGAAGTTCAAAAAGCTGAAGTTGAAGTTCAAGTTTAAATTTCGGAAGAGCACTGAATTCCAAACTCCACTCACCATTTTTACTATGTCTGCATAAGCTGATTCAACAATCACTCCACGATTTGTTGAAACATATTCAACCAGTTCATTCAATGTTGCTCTCTTGATTTCTTTGCTTTTCAGGTCAGAAACAGAGTCCATGAAGTCAAAGAGCACACAACACTGCTGCAGCTTCTGACAGAAGAGATCTTGCTGCTCATTGGAGGTGGCATCTACAAACGGAGAGGAAAAAAAAACACTTAAGTCTGCAGAAATAAAATCGGATTTCTAAGTCTGTTTTGTTGTCTACTGTAATGTTTTTAATTCAAGGAATAGCATTTTGTATGGAAGGCAAGTTAGCAAGCAATACTGTCACAACTGAAAATAAATGCTTGTTTAAGTACATTAGAATGCAGGATCCAGCATTCATTTATGACTAAAAATACGGCAGTATTTTTAAAAAAATAAAAATCAAGCAAGGGAATTTAGGTAAAATATTTAGCTGTGCAATAAGTACCAACCCACCCACAGAAAAAAAAGTCATACCCAGAAACAGTGCGTCATCCTAACCTCTCATTCATCCGATTTGTCTCATTCTGTTCCCTAATACTTTATTACATAACCTGCTTAACAGCCACAAAATCTGCTTGGAAGGAACTTTGTCTTTTTACCCCAATGCAAAATACTACACATACTTTTGACATCATGTGACAAATGTTTCTCTTAAGAATCAACTTCAATATTTCAAAAGGATTAATCCTGAATTTTCATGCCTTGGTCTAGATAATGTACTACAGTCTTAGTCTTGGAGAGTTGTCCAGCTTTTTGGGGCTATTAAACAAAAATATTTGCCTACAACTTGGCATATCTATTTTAGAGGGCAGTCCATCTAAAACCTGGGAAATACAATTTCCTCCAACAGTATTTCACATTAGATCTATAGCAGATGGATTAGGTACTGTATATTTCAGAAAGCGTAGCAAATCTATAGAATGCAACTATTCAAAATGTAACTATTCAACTGCTCAGGACGATAACAAAATCGTCCTGATACTACATAGTAGTATGAACTCAGAGGGCTCAAGTGTCCTCATTTCTGGTTAGAGTTGCCTGTTGGGTTTCTTCTAAGCCACTCTGGTTTTCCATCTCATCTACCAGCCAGTTGGGAAAGCTTTTGTTATGGTAGAAAAAAATGTATATATAAAATATATATTTTATATTTTTTTTCTGAATTTTATCTAGGATTAGGCATGCTTTCCCAGTGAAGAGCTTTCACACCTGTTGATGAACAGGCTCTTTCAATCTAATCTTTTAGCTTCAGTCATTCATTCTAGTAGTCATTATTACTGCTGTTTTACTAGAAAGAAATTTGCAAGAGAAAAGAAGGTCTACTGATATTGGAAAGTCTCAGTTTTAACTCTGAAAACCAAAAGAACTCAGGCTTCTTTTTGCTGTTTTAAACAGAATTAATCTGAAGAAACAGGTTCACATGAAATTTGTAAGTTCAGCAACTCAGCCACTCTAATAATGCCAATTCCTGACATTTCTTACCAAAATATCTCCCACTTAGTGGCTGGGACAACAACAGTTTGCAGTGGTTTTAATATTCAGCAGTTATCTGCTAGAACTGTTTAGCTTCCATATAAGCAAAAAAATAATTGCCAAAATGGACTGATGCACTTCCATTCCAACTGCTTCTTCTACCTGCAAAGTTCCAATACCAGAATATTTGTATTTATTCCCTTTTGCCATCTTACAGTTCTGATCCTATTGTTAAGTGATCACAAGTACTTCAGTGAGCTTTGGAAAAGACTTGCAATTACTCCTCCCTCATAAAGAACAATTCATACTACTGAATGTTAATTCTGCAATTTCAATATCATGTTTTAAATAAAAACCTTGCAAAAATCTAATTTCTCTCAGATAACTGCAAACCTCTTGATATCGAAGACAGGAGCTGCTACACCCTGCAAAATAACCCAGAGCAGCTGTAAAAACATTTGGAAGTTACATAATGTTTTAACTCAGATCTTCTAGCGTTCTACAATGGATTGCATGAATAAGTATTGTAGCATAGCAACAACGCAATAACAGTGACATGCTGAGGACAACATCCAAAAAGGCTAACTTAAGAAACCAACATCCTTTTTTTTTTTCCTCTTTTTTGGACACTAACCACAAGCTGATAGCCATCTTCAAACATAAGTCAAGACTAATTTTATTTCTCCCCTCACCGAAAGTCCATTTATACCCTAAATACCCTTAACTACAGGACTTTTGTAACTGGTACTATCTATTTATTCAATGGTCAGCTAGCTGAGGTTTCACTGACCAAAACATTGACCTAGACATTTCAAGAACTAGAAGGCATCATCTGTGTATTCCTAATACTAGTTAAAAGCAACTAATATCATATAAAAACCTGTATTAGTCACTTTTATTTAGACATTAGAATAACTGAGGCTGCATCTCTGCAGCCCCACAGCATCGCTCCATTTCATGAGTGATCTGATCTATCTCAATTAGACATGTTTTCCCAAGAGAAAAGCCTGCCATTAATCAGCTTTGTTACTTGTATCATTAAAGGAAAAAGGTTATTTTCTATGCATACATCCATACATAGAAGCAATCATAAAACAGAGACATTTACAAGAGGAAAAAAAGTTAAAGTGCAGCTATCATAAATAAAGAAACAGAAAGCTAGTCCTGCTTTATCAACATGACCTGTCTTCATGCTCAATCCCTACTTGATATATAGCACATTTATCCCAGGAATGTTGAGCGGTACCATGGAAACCATCAAGTGATTTGGGAAATTTCACTTGTCAGATAGAGCGCTTGACCGGTCAGGTCTTGTCATAGTAAAACTATGTTTTACTTTAGCTATCTGAGCACAACTGAAGTTAGACAACTCTACATCAAAATAAAAATCATCCTGCAATAGTTTATTCCAGTTCTATGAATAAACGAAACTATGCCCCTATAATTACATCAGCTCCAGGGACTTTTAGCTTTAATAGCACAGTAGCTGTGGCATGACTTTAAACCATTTTCCATTTAGCATGAAGACTTAGACCAACCACACAGCTGAGGTTCAAGATAACTGCTTTTCTGCAAAATTCATAAACAGCTCAAGAAACACCGAAGTCGGAGACAGCAAACGAAATATGCAAAAGAAGGGAGAAAAAGCATTTAGTTTCATTTGGAAAAGCTTAAATGCTTTCAAACTTACCAGGTTATCAATGTAATTCTGAGCATGAACCAAAATACAGATGGGGGAAAGATTTTTGCAAACACAGTTACTTCATCAGTTACTTCATACTTGAAATACAACCACTGTCGTATCACTACCTGTGAGACTACAATAACCTCTTCCCTCAGAATATCTATCTCATACATTTAAAAGCATTGCAGGGAAAAGGAGGATATTTCATTCTCAAACAAACTGTTTACCCAAGATCTACTGTTCCAAGCCAAAATATCTAACATAATCCCTGCTTCATTAGCAGAAACTGGAATTTAGGTCTATAAAAATTCCTCTCAACTACACAATTCAGAGAGGAGAGAGGACAAAAAGAAAAAAAGAAAAACCTTCCCTCCAAAACGCAAAACCTCTCAAACATGTGTAACAAATTTCATTTATATAAATCTCTAATTGAATAGTTCTACTTTTTCCTGAGAATGCTGCTCCACAGAGATGCAGAGGAAATCCAGAGCCACAACCATAACATTTTGTCCTACGAGCTCCCCAAACAGTGCACATTCAACTCTTTATTAACACTTTGAGGACAGTGGTATTGGGGAATACAACCATCCCTACACTAAGCTAAACCTTACGGTCAATCTTACAGTTCTACATAATTCCCTGACAAAGTGAAATACAGAAGATTGAAAAGGAATGTGCCATAGTTCAACATACTCTAAAGTTTAGCATATAGTGTCTGTACTCCAGCTACATTTATCGTGCTCTACAAGGCCGTACTCAACAGTTGTAGAATCTGCTGGAGCAGAATGAAGACCTGACACTAATTTGGAGAGAGGAATGCACGTTCTCTGAGGCACCACGTGTTTCTTCACTCTTGATTTCTCTAAGTTATCAGTACTGTTGCGCAGCCTGCTCTCTTCAGAGATACTGTTAGTCTGGAAAGAGGGGAGTCTGGATAAACTCTGGCTTTCCCAACATAAATCAGGCATAGGCAGAACTGCTTGACCTGAATCTAAGATTTGTTTTTATCCCATGGAGTTCTCATGTGCCTTGATTTCTTGTAACATCTGAAAGGCTAAGCTGCCAGTGTTTACATTAGAGGCAAGTTAAAGCACTGTTAATGTTACAGCATGGGACAGAAGGTATTGCCAGGTTTCCCAGCTGTACATTTGCAGATTCCCAGGCAGCTAAATAGCTGGCTGGCACTAAAAGGAAGAGGTCTCAACCATCACGTGTACCTCCTTCCCTCCTCCAGCCCTGCTCATTTATTCCTCCCTTTCCTCCTCTGCTCCCAGTCACATCCATCTCTCACACTGGCTCTGGAACTTGTCAGACTCTACAGTGAGCAGCTTTAACTCAATAACGTGGCCAGATTAGAGAGTTTAAATGGCTTCTGGAAGGGCCTGATGAGCAGGAGGTCTGGCCCAAGGTTAGTCATGGGAGCAGACTTCTTTCAGCTGCAGTGAACGGTTAAGTTATTCTCATTTGAAGCCGTCATCCAACCTTAAAAGTATTCAATAACTGGAAAATCATAACTATGCAGTTAAATTAGGTTTGTGGTTTTTTTTTTTTTTTTGAATAATACTTTGTTTTCTTTTGGAAAGCAGCTTTAGATCTTTTCTTAAATTAAATTGTTGCCTATGTATAAAGCTCAGAGAATACTCACTTGTGCTTGTGTGTCCACATGAGAAGTTAACACAGTTCTAGCAAACTAGTGGATCAATAGCCCAAAAGAAATGTGTGGGGCTACTAAGAGCAGTAATTACGCAGCTCCTCAGGTAGTCAAGGAATCATGTAATCAATATTTTCATTTTTCCATACAGAAAAAAATAGAAGAGGCACCTAAAGTTCTATTTCTTGGTAGACTTTCCCCCTACACACATACACTGGGCTCAACAACATGTATTTTCAAGTTATATGTGACCCCAGGCCTATAGCTACTGCGAGAACTGTGAAAGGGGCCAAGGGAGCTTCCCCACGTATTTTCACTAACTAGAGCTCAGATTTCCCAAGTCAAAGAGAACCTCGCTCTCTCTCTTAGATGTTAGCCAGCTCCCTGTACAACAGGGTGTTGTGTAGGTTTGCTCACTTGGGGGCAAGGCTTGGAGATAAGTAGATAGAAAGCTCAAGTATTAGGCTACAAGGTCCATACCACATATCAAATTAAAGACCTGACAAAGAATTAAAGCAAAGAAAGCACATTGGTCAAGCCTGTTGTAGTTTACAAAGTTATCTAGGCTACACAGAATTGTACGATTGTTTACTCGAAAGAAGCACTTCTGAAAACCTTTGGAAGTCCAGTAACACCAATTGTTTGTTCTATGAGTCCCTTCTTCCACTGCAGATAGATGGCCAGCAGTTGACCTTAACAAATCAGCTCAAAAACTTGAAAAGCCAATTCTGATCCAGCAACATCTGTCATGACTCTTCTGCAACAAACCTCCACATCAGGATGGTCAACTGTAAGCACCTCCCTACCTAAACCATTTCTGCCATCTTCCAAGCTTCCTGATAATCTTATACAGGTATAGTCTCTAGCTCTTAACGTGTCGAATCTGCCAATTTTAATGAAGATTTAAGTCAATCAAAATACTTCAAAACATAAGAGAGCAACTGGCCGGAGTGCCTTCTTTTTTAAAAAATGGCAAGACACTACACACACACCACGAATCACTGGAATTATAATTTAAAACACCCTGAAATTAGCTTAAAAACTCTACATGAACCATATTAGCATTGACCAAAGAAAAGTAGATCACTAAAACTTAACTGAAATTCAGAGTTACATATAAAAAAAAAATCCAGTGACAGGACAAAGTTGATTCAATACTGCTTTTAACAGACATATTAACAAGTTCAGCAATTTGCATATGGGTAACCATATGCAAGAGTTTGGCTCAGCATGATACTATGAACTTATACTATGCACAATTAAAAAAAAAAAAAAAAAAAAAAAAGTCTTCAAAGCACCACTTATGTCACTTCTCCTGAATTTGAAGCAAGCTTTCTTCCACAAGCAAGCCAACTATTAGGTTCCCCTGAACAATCACCTATGGTTTTGGCATGCACCATTACTATACTTGCTGTCTTCATTTAAAAACCATCAAGCAGTTTTAATCATTGATCTTATGCCAAGATGGACATATCTGGAATATAAGCAGAGGCTCTGGGCATCAACATTCTCTCTTCCACATGAGATGTTATCCCAAATAACAGTTTCATGGGTTCGATGGAGAGTTAACAGCTCACGACCAAACTTTAGCAGTTTTGACTTTAAAAAAACATAGGAAGGAGCCCTGCCTCTTTAAGTAAGATTGTGCTAAATTTAAGGGTGTTTACCTCCTGTCCGGGTATTCTCATGCACAGGCAGATCATTAGCCTGGAGGAGGGGGCGGGGGGGGGGGGGGAGATGGAAATTGTTATTTTGAATATGTAAAGAGGGACTGGATGACAACCTTCAAAGTAAAATTACAAAGAGTGATACAAAGCCCTGAGAATTGGAACTGCTTTCCAGAAACACAAAATACAAGTCTTGAGCAGTTTTTGTTATATGGAAAGTAGCAAAGGCTTTGTTATGGTAAAACATACATGCTTTCAAAATGCTCTCCTGAAAAGAGAGCAAATTAAGGTCAAAGGAAAGCTCTGGGTATATAAACAGGTCTTCCCTTTAAAGGTTACTAGTGTAGATCATACACATGCCACAAGCTAAAAGCACAGAAATAGTTACCACAAATAAGCTGGCACACAGCAACTTCTTGCTCCTTGCAACTCACTCATCTACCCAAGTGCAAACACATGGGAGAAAAAACAGCAAAACACAAGAGACTCCAAGGAAAGGACAAGAGACTAACAGACTGCTTCTGACCTTGTCAGACCAAAAAAGATCAGAAGGGAACAAATTAGTATGATGCTGCTTACTCCTAAAATGCGTACTGTAACAAACTAGCTTTTGCCAGCCTCAGAACAGACATGTCTACCTCAAACATGTGTTCTTTTAGACTTAGCATTTACTGAAGTCCAAGTGTTTAAACAACTTTTAAGCAACTCGGGAATTTCACACATCGTTCTGAAGATGCAAAATGCCCTGCAGGTTGTAGACTCAAGGAACTGCTTCACACCTACTCTGCTCAAAATTTAAAGGAGAATGATCTGAACAGTTCTTTTCCCCATTTTTTCCAGCAGCTGTAGCACGCTGTATGTACAAGTACATACAGAATAAGGACCAAAAACAGCAGGTGACAAAGTTGTATGCCAAACATTAAGTAAATGTTTAAATTCAATAATCATTACATAGCACAGCATTTAAATGCACCCTTAGTTTATATGAACATAACTTAAAAGCCTGAAACAAATTCTTAATTTGCACTTTTTAAGCTTGAAAGGATAGAAATTGTTTTTACCATTTGAATAACTTTAAATCAACTGAAATTATGGTATATTACAAACACGGAGTAGTGCTAAAGCAGCATAACATAAATGATCTAAAGTATGCTATTAAGCTATTGACTTGTACTCTTTCCCTCCTGCACCACTTACTCGCCCACCCAATCTAAGACTAAAATTGAGTAAAACATTAAAGTTACTTCAGCTTTGGCATGACACTAAAAAATATAACTCAACATTACAAACCAAGTTTCCTCCCATCCCAAACAGAAGAAATGCTCTTGTCATTCCCCCATAGCAAAAAACAGTGTTGTATGCAATACAAATATATCTTTTTTGAAACCAAGGGGTAACTCTTAAACATGATAGTAGAGTCTCACAGTCTGCAGTGAATTTAGTACCGATGCTATTTAAAATGTGTGAAAAGAATGTATAGGGGAGTAATTTAGTAAGGAAAGTGTGCCAGAGGAGACATGGCTAAACTCTTGCTTCATAATTTTCAGAAGTTTAAGACATGCTTAATCATGATATTTAAGTTTTAGTATGAAGACCCAACATTAACTTAGGCTGAAAACACAGGCGAAGTCCTGGTTCTTCTGCATTCAGTGTTGTAACTCCCATTGCCCTCAGTTGGAGTAAGATTATCATCCTGAGCAGATGAATATTCAAGTACTTCAAGGATCTCTTTACCCACTTTGCTTAAATTAGGCATCCTGCCTTATAAATAAAAGTCTGTTTGAATTATTTTCCCCATCAACTTTTACCATACTCTACTAAACGGTTCTGTTAATTTTTTTTAACCATACACTGTCAGTCTGTAAACTGAAAGTGTTCAATAGTGAGAGATCCTACACCGGATTAAATTACAGTTCACACAGTTTAGCAAAATCTTAGCCTTTTTTTTTTTTTTTAAAAAAAAAAAAAACTTTAATTTACACTATTTTGGTGTACAAAGTTTATTTTATTCCTGCTTTCTACTCCTAATGGAGAAATATAAATTCTCGAACCTTGCCCTTCCTGACTGTACTGTGGAAGTCTACCTTTCTATAAAGTTTTAGCTGTTGCATTTTAATTTCCAGTCTTAAAATGAGCTGCCTGTTTGTCTATTAAATAATATAATGCAGAAACACACAATACATGTTACATATATGATTCAACATCTACATGCAATTCTCATTTGTTCCTGCCACATACCAGTGAGAACAAAATTTATGCTACTTCACAGAACTTCAGCCTCCAAGTAAAAAGTTCACACCTATGCCATGTTTTTAAAAAGTACACTTTTTTCTAGATTTGAAACATAACACAGATTTCAAAAATTTTACCCGATTACCCTAAACCAGACCCTTTCTAATCCAAACTCTTTCCATTTTCCCATAGAATATTATATGGAAAGAAAGAATACAATAAAAAGACACACTTCTGCTTTACATTTTTTAAAGACCTACATCTACAGAAACAAAGTAACCTATTTAAAAATCACTTCTAAAATTTCACTTGCTTATGCAATGATGCACCCTGCTAGCTCCCAATTACTGCAAGGGCAGAAGTAAAGCTTCACACTTTGACTAATTGCTGTGACTTCTTATTTCTACTCTCCTTCAGATCAGCATCCCTAGGCTATGGCATATTGTCCTTCTCCAGAAGGACTCAACTCCACCTTCCTCTTGCAATTCTTCTGCAAACATCTATCTGTCTGCTTTCACCTCTCATATCCAGAGTTTGTCAACTCTCCAAGCGCACAATGATCTCTGCTTTAATCAATAATTTGAAATGTAAACTTGCATAACAGATTGAAAGCTTTTTTTCTTATATAGCGAGTGGCTTTCATGATATTAATTCTTGAGAACAGGAGTTTGCAACTCAACATTTCAGCTTTACAATAGCTGGGGCAGAGAAGCTAGTTTCTGCTATGGACCCTTCTGCCCACTCTTCCCACTCCTCACCTCTGCTTAGCCAGCCAGTGCCACAGTGCCCTGTCACCATAACACAGTTTGGGTGTCTCGCTTGTAAAAAAAATAAAGCACAAGCTTTCCATACACTCAGCTGCAGTACCTTGCACAACTACAGACAAGCAGAGCACAGAAAAAATATGCACAGCAGCCACAGAAGAGGTGGTTCTTCATAGCACGTGAAGTAGGCTTAGTAGATACTGACTGGGACTTGATATTGAGCTAGGAAAGCTTAGATGAATTTTCATTAAGAACTAAGAATTAAGAAAATAAGCTCTAGAGTACAGCAAATATTAGAGCTCAGGATAACTGCAGGTTTAATATTGATGATATTATATTCATTTTTAACCTAGTCTTAGAAGCAGCTGAACTGTTTTTGCGGAAACTCAGAAAATTAGCTTGAGGAACAGCTCCAAAAGAAACCAAAACAAAACAAACTGTCCATACTTGGCCTGGAAACTTCAGCCCAAACATTTAGCAGTGTTGTAAGCAGCTGAGAATAAGGTCTTGCAAAGGAAAATTGTATGTGAACTTAATTAAGATGGGTTCTGCCTTTAAGCCAGAGACATCAAATATGCATCCCATATTTTTACTAACCATGAACTCAGCAAAACTCTGTACGAAGTAGTTCAGTGATTCTCTGATAAAAATCAATGAATCAGATAATGATTTGGACATTAAAGAGAAGCTGGCATTGTCACTTTAATTCCTGTAGGGAGTTTTGCCAAGGGGGCGTCACGCAATAGAAATTACTCAATACCTATTTGTTTAGTTAAGCTCCAACCTTCAAACTCCACACATTATGAAATCACATATAAATACACTATATTTGTTAGAAAACTATATATACGTGTGTGTATATATATATATATATATATATATATATATATATATATATATAATATGTGTGTGTGTGTTAGAAAACTATATAATTTCAGCCTGCTAGACTAAAACAAGTATCAGGATTATGCTGGCACAGAAGATGAATTTTGTGCCCTTCCCAATGGAAAGGCCTCTTCTATACTTATACAAAAATACTAGTCTCCAAAACTGTTGGTACAGCATGCTTTCAATAGCACAAAATAATTCTAGGATAGATGGATATTAAAAAGAACATTGTAGAATGATGTGATGTTTTTTGCCCAAATACCCTGGAGCAGTAAGTAATTACATTCATATTTCTTACAGCAACTAACATTAAATTCAGCACCTGCAAAACTAATATCTGACTACGCTAGAAAGAGGCGAATATGGAAAAAGAAATCTGATATTAAGCTGGCACACAGAAGACGTGAAAGATTTAAATAGAAAAGTTCATGTGAAGACTGTCAATAGGCTCTATATTTAGGAATTACTCTTGATGGAAATATATATTAAGACCAAAAATTCAAGTCTAAGGATAAGAAAGGTCAATTCTTTAAGAATAAAAAGACCAAATGTTCCACTCCATAAACTAAGAACGGTTCCTTAGCATAGAAAGAAACTAAACAGGTCATTTTTCATGGAACTATATTGTAATGTAAAAAAAATAAAGAACTTCAGCCTTCTCTAACTCCTGTATTTTTCAAAATTGTAACCTCGCTAAACAGAAATATTGACTATATTAACAGTGTTCCCTATTAAGATTATACATAAGAATTAAACCAAAATTCATTACATAATTCTCATTCTTCAGGTGGGAAAAAAATGAAAAAGAATAACAAAAAAATCTTACCTAGTAAGATCATAGCTGCAAGTGCTATCGAATACAAAAGGTATAACAAGACAGGGAACTACAAAGGAGGAAGTAGCAATCAATCATATGGAATACAAGAAACCAACATAAACTCAAGACATAGGACTGTCATTTCACTTATAAATATTTATGAAGGCAGTAGGAAAAGTAAACCATTCCAAAATTTGACGGATGTTTTCCTCTTGGGAAAAGGCAATCTAATGTTAGTATGAGAGTAAAACCCCCTAAGCTCTTTAACTCCATTTATTTTTACTATTCTGAAATATTTTCTGTATGACGTAAAATATCTAAAATTTAACGTTTGAACTGAGTCAGATGAATTTAAATAATGTTAAATTAAACCTTCAATCAAGCTTATGGGGCCTTCCACAAAAATCTCGTTTGAACACTGCATTTCATTTCCAGTAAACAACAAGCTCTGTCTCGGGCTGAGAGGAGATAATACTACTGTTAATATTCACTTTGGATGTCCAAACCACATACTAGAAAGTAATTTTATAAGCATCATATTCCAGTATCCTTCACGATTCCCACCATAATCCTCTGCTCCATGGAGATCCTTATAACCCTCCTTAGTCTATGGTTGACATTTTTCGACTGGTTTCCAACCCCTCAGTTGTAAGGGTCTGAGTTTTCTCTACAGGGAGACAATTTAATTTGGACAACTTAATTAGTTTAATTAAAACTAATTTCATTAGTTTTGTTCTCTGTATATGGAAATACGTCTGGGGTTACCTATCTCTCACCAAAAGGATTTTCAGTCTTAAGAAGGTCACAGAAAGATATCAGAAAATGTTTACCCTTTCCAACTGTACTTGACATGTTCAGTACAGAGAGAGGAGAAAAGAAAAACAAAACAACAACAAAAAAGGTATTTGCTTCATAATCAGACCAAATTAGCTGTGCTAAATAAAAATAAACCGGATGTTAGAAGTAATTTTTCTTCCCTTACTCTGTTCAACATTTTTCCATGCTTCTTCACCCCCCATATATGTACATATATACATACCCACATTTCAATTATGTATATGTATATGAAATGGAAACATGTATATTTACTTCTATCATAATGAGCAATATTGATTTCAACATCAAATTGCTTACAAAAATGAAGCTAATTGCACTTGCTACTATAGTCTTTTAAAATGATTTGCCAAATAATTAAGACGCAATTACCAATTCTTAAAATGCTAAATTAAGACATCCTCTGCCAAACTTCTTTAAACCTAGCAGTGTCAGGATTGTTCTCTTAATCACAAAATCTTGCTATTCGTTGACCAATACTTTTTTTGGCTGTACATATTCAAAGGATTTGTAACATACAAAATATAAAATGCAGAGCAGCTAAAAAACAAATCCAAAAATCCAAACTGTACAGCTTGCTACAGCTTTAAGTGTGTGGAGTTTTGCCTTTTTTTTAATAAAGTAATTGGGTCATCATTATTTTTTATTCAGCTTTTATATAAAATAGTCAAACAGATCCTATCCTGAATAACAAGCACATAGGAAACATGCAAACTTAACTGAGGAACACATTGCTAATTGATGTATCTGACATTAGCTAGGCTCTGCTGAGCTTTTATCCAAAACTGACACATAATATTATACCACACACAAAAATAAGCTGAATCTTAGTGAGTCACACAACTCTACTCCTTCCCCTCACCCCCAAATCCCTGAAGTCACAGATCACTATCATTGAGACAGTGACTTACCAGTCACAGATAAGTGCTTTCTCCTGGTAGTGACATATCACGCAGCTAAATTAAGGAATTTTGGTGATATGAAACAGCATTACAACTGAAAATAACACACTTTTAACAATATTACCTGTCTACAGGCTTCAAACAACGCTACTTAGAAGCTTGGGAAAGTGTTACACAATCTGATCTGGCTGTTTTTCTTGATAAATACACAACATTCCCTAGATAAAAGAAAAACAAACTACCTACACTACCTACTCTGTGAGATATTTGTTAGAATTAAATGATTAGTTCTTCTTTCAGAAAATCTTTTCTTACAGCAAAATAACACACAAGTATTTTGGGCGAGTCTGACATACCTGTCTGAGAGTTTTGGAATACTTTACTTTCCCCTGAAATAATGAGACTAGATAGTAACTATAAAAACAGATCAAATAGTCTACAGCAGTAGAATAAAAACACTTTTCTCACCTAAAAAACAAAAAAGAAAAGAAAGAAAAAGTGATAAAAGCTACACATATCTATTTTAACTATTTATCTGAATTTACCCGAAAAAAGCAGAGTCTTTTCTAACTTCAGAAAGGCACATGGAGCACCCTTAGGCATTAGTATAATGATATACTTTCCTTTTTCAGCCCCTCCCTGGCCATGCTGGCTGTTACTTTACTGATGACATGATACTGGCAGTATCACAACTATTTAAAGTTTTACAAAACCATATATTTCTGAAGAAAATGCACTATCTCTAAAAGCTCTTTTGTTTTGGGAGGTGGAGTGGGGATTTTTAGGAAGGAGAAATGAAGAGGAGGAGTTCCATAAAAGGGGAGAAAAACATGATAAGCTACATTCATTTCACAGCAGCAAAACATCACCTAGCTGTGTTCAGGACCACTCAGATTCTCAGTTTATTCAAACATCATAAATCCACAGGAGGAAATATGCAAAAGTGTCCTAACTTAACCTTCTGGTAAACTGCTAATTGGGGTAGCTGCTAGTGAGTTTTTATTTTGCTAATTCATAAAAGTGATTCTGTATTTTCTTCACAACTTATATTCTGAAATATAGGTTTGGAGTATGAGTCTTTAAATTTAAACCATAAGCACAAAGACAGATGTTGTTTTCCATTAAGAATGTAATTCAGACTACTATAAAACTCTGAATAACTGAAAACATTCATCTAATGGTTTATGGCCTCAAGTTTCCAAATGCCTAGGCTACCAATGCCACGCAGAACTTCTCTATAGTTCAAGAGCACAGCTTCAAAGCTGCTCTCAAAACTGTAAGGTTTAATTGTACAGAAGTAAAAAAAAAAAACAATAATATTAAAGTCCCAGTTCAGCAAAGAATGTAAACTTGGGCATTTTACTTATTTAAACTGGATTACTTCTTGCATAAGTATGCATGCTTAACTGTTTTGCAGAACAGGGACCAAAACCTCCCGAAGTCTGCCACCTACGCGTGATGTTTACCAAGTGCTTCTACAAGGTAGCAGCAGCAGTGTTACAAAAATCATATTTGAACAAAAACAGTGTCTAAATGTCTAAATGTCTAAACAGTCTTTCATTGCTAAAAATGTTGAGAAATTGAACCAAACCAAAAGCAGAAAATTATTTTCTGATCTCAAACAAGTTATTCTGGTTAAGAATTAATACGATTATTCTAGCTTCCTCAAATCCAACTGGTTTAGCAATACAGGAGAGAATTTGACAGAAAGCACCCGTAACCGAGCAGCAGGAGCACCCACAGCCCCTGCCAGATACGCGGGTTGGAGGGGGGAGTGGGGAAACACCTCCCGCCCCAGCTTATTTGCGTTTAATAACATTTTGGCTAAGGCAGTTTTGTGATTTAGGCTGTCTCTGTATACACACCTAACACTTGAGAGTCTCGAAACATAGTCTGTAAACATAGGCTTGTGTATTGAATAACTCCGTTGGGATTTTTTATTTTCCTGTTTCATTTCTAGGACTTTTACAGTCCTGCTTAAGACGAAGTTAGAATGCAACTTGCCCGACTATTTGCTGCAAACCGAGACTTCTTTCCACCACCACGTGATGCAGTTTCAAAAAACCTGAACCCAGCACTAGCATCAGTAAGTGCAGGCTTTGGGATAGCGTTAAGGCAGCATCTCTCCCGAATTCCCCAGGTCGGAGACGAGCACTTTGTTTTCACAGGAAGTTTACTTAGGTAAACAGTAGTAACTACAGTAACTTTGGGCTTTTTTCATATTTAAAAATAGAATAAAATAAATATAAAAGGCACAAAATACGTACAACTTCAACTTGACATTTAACGATGTGGAAGGCTAGAGTTAACTGCTTCTGTAGTTTTCTAACCGACATGGTCTTCTCAAATTTTAACCTCAGGACACTATACATATACACACACACACACATATATATATGTATGTATTTCCTCTCTCTCTCTCTTCCCCAGGGAAGCCAGCGTCTGAACCCCTTCCTTCCCCGCTCGCCTGACCCCGCATCCCGCTCATCCAGAGATCGGCTTGGGGGCAAATCCCGGTATTTAAACACAGACAAGCGAAACCCAAACAAAGCGGCCGGGCCCCGGAACCCCCGCTTCTTCCCCCCCACTCCCGGGCAGGACACGGCAGGATCCCGTGCCGCGGGTTTAGCCCCCGCTCCCGGGCTCCTAGCACCCGCGTACCCGCCGCGACGAGCAGGGGCCCCCCAGAAGGGCGCCCGCAGCGGCGGGAAGGCCCGGCCGGGGATGGGGGGCACCGGTGGCCGCAGGGATTCGGGGTCGGGGGGCAGGGGGGTGCGCGGTACCTTTGAGCTGGGGCAGCGGCGAGAGCTCCACCTGGCTGCTCTGGCTGCGGAACTGCGAGGAGCCCTGCGAGCGCTTCTGCCGCTGCGCCTTGCGCACGGATTTCCGCGTGAAGCCGTCCACCTTCTCCGCGGCGGAGATGGCCGCCGACATGGCTGCGCGGCGGGGCGGCGCGGCGCGGCGCGGCGCTCTCCGCGCGCATATAGCACGGCGGCCGGGAGCCGAGGGAGAGGGGCTCAGAAGGCCAAAAAATTAAAAAAAAAAAAAAAAGAGAGAAAAAAAAACAACCAACCAAAAAAAAAAAAAAAAAAAAGCCCCGCAGACGGGGCAGGACTGCCCTTGCTGCCCAGTTCCTGCTTCCTCGCGATTTCCTCTCCGCACCGAGCCGGCTCCAGGGGGAGGAGGGAAAAGAGAAATATATATATATATATACGTATATATATGTATATCTCGCAAGAAAACAAGCCCGGCAGCAACTTCCCCCGGCGGGGCGGGCACACGCCGAACTTCTCCGCGCTCCTCAGGACAGGCGCAACAAGAGCGGCGGGCGGGCGGCCCGGGCCCGGCGCCGCCGCCGCTGCCTCGCTCGCTCGCTCCGCGTCGCCCTCAGCCGGGCTCGCCAGCCCGCGCCGAGCCCGCTGTCATGGGCCGGGGCCGCGCCGGGCCGAGCTCGCCGCGGAGGCGGTTCCCCCTCGCCGCTCCTCCTCGTCCCAATCGCTCGCGTCCACACGCCCCTCCGTCCGCCTTCAGCCGCCGCCGGGAGCGCCCCGCGCCGCCGTCATGCTGCCGCCCCCCGCGGGGCTGCGCTGCGCTGCCCGGGCGCCGCGGCCGCCGGAGCCCCGCGCGAGCGCCGCGCAACTTGGCGGCTCGGCGGGAGTTGAGCAGGGGAAGGCGGCGGGGGGCGGAGCGGCCGTTGCTGCCGGGCTCGGGTGAGTGACAGCGCCGCGCAGCCAATGGGGAGAGAGCACCGCGGAGCGCCCCCTCCCCGCCGGAGAGGGGGCGGGCTCCGGAGGCGACGTGATTGACAGGAGGATCCCCCAATCGAGAAAGGTCGAGGGTAGATGGGCGGAGCTTTATCTCTGACGGGCAGAGAGAGGAAGGGCAGGGTGGGGTGAGTCTTGGCCAATCCGCGCGGGGGGCGGAGCCGCGGCCGCTGTTCGCGCAGGGGCGGGAGGGTAACGGTCGTGGGTGGCCGTTAGCGGCCGTTAGCGGCCGTTGGGCGCGCGAGGTGCCGGGTCCGCCGCAGCTTTAACGGCGGCGCCCCGCGCGCGGGCGGTGGAGGCGTTTCTCAGAGCGGGGTGTCCCGCTGTTGCTTCACCCGTGGTGTCACGGAGCGAGCGGCGCGGCTGGGGCTGCCCTGAGGTCACTAGTGATGCTGGGAAAGCGGCGGGCGGGCTCGAGCCGTTCAGCGATCCGTTAGTAGTTTCGTGTGGTAACCGGAGGCGCTCCGGCCGTGGAAACGGCGGAAAGCGCCTTTAACCGCGGACGGTGTCGGCTTAGAACTATTCTTGTACCCTTTGAAGCACAGGCGGCAGACCAGTTTTATGTGTATCAACACATCTCCTGCTAATGCACACTTCTAGGAACCGATTCAGAAAATAAGTATTCATGGTAATTTAAGTGCATGCTCCAGTCTCTGTTTTTGGTAGGCTGTAGTTACCTGTGAGGTAACTGTATGTTTCTTGCATGCTTTCACGAGTTGAGAGTTCAGATATATAATAAGTAAACCAAAAAGCAAGTGAAGGTTATGGCTTTATGTAAACACAGAAAACTTAGGCTGTAGAAGTGTACTCTAAAGGAACTGTTTCCTTATAACATTTTTCCGTGATTTTTCTTTTCTCTCTCAATGCCACCTCTAATTACTTTTTAAAGCATGATTGCCTGTGTGCCTTCATCTTTTGTTAAAATTAATCTTTAATATTCCGAGAATGTGGACAGTAGTCTTTTTTTCTAGATATTCCCAACTATCTAATATATCTCTTTACATTATTTTCCCTAAGCAGAGGAGCAATTGCAGTGGTGTACATTTACCTTTCTGGTAGGTAGGTAGGCAGGCTGTTTATTTCATTTATATTTTTATAAGTGCATATTTTACCAAATCCATATTACAAGCAAAACAGTCACCTTTAGGCATTCATTTTTTTAAAAAAACTGTGAGCTTGAGTGCTTGTTGTAATAAAGGAAATTCATGCATTGCTTAGCTGGGTAATTCACATTTCACTGCAAAGACCGTACGTAGTTCCTGCTCACAGACAACTAAGGCCCAGCACCCGTGTCACTGTGTTTCCCTGTTCCTGCCTGCCTCTAACAGCTGTCGTTTTCTGCTACACCCATTTTTAGAAAGTGTCAGTCTGATGTGTCCTATGCAGTCTTCAACGACAACCCAACTCGTGCTGCCTCTCTTCAGTGTAAAGGAATCTGCCCTAAAGTTCCAGCAATTTAGAATTTTGAAAACTTAGTGAAAAGCACTATACAAATTCTAATTAACATAACAATATTTTCTGAGCTTTACAATATTTTCTTCGAGGTTACTAGGGTTTGAAATAGCTGCCATGTTGGTAAGACAATGTTGTAAAAATCCAATGGCAGTTGAAATCCACGATGCCAAAACCGAAGTGAACAATAGCTGTCATCCTGCAAAGAGGGAACTTTCACACTGACTGCATCTGAAAATATTTTCACACCTTTTCTTTATGTATCAATCATACAAGGAATATCAGTGAAATCTGAGTCAGCCAACAAAAAGAAACAGTTTTATTCTCTCTGATCTATTTTTTAGCTATTGAATATGCCTTTGCCTTTTTAATATATCTCTTCTGTTCTGGAAAAGGCTTGGCAGCAGCTCTATGGATCAGCTGAATTAATGTCTGCCATTAATGTCTGAAGCCAGTGGAGTAGCATGGTTGAATAAAGACAGTTGAGCATACAATTCTATGGGATTGGGAAGTTAGGAGTAAAAAAAAAAAAAATAAAAAAAAAAATGGAGAGCTCTGGCTGGCAATTTGAAGCAGCTACATTTGAGAAAGCTGAAGATTGCCCTTCTCTGCCTGCTGCACATGCTGCTTCCTACACAGCTGTCTGAGCTGCTCATGAGTCAGCTTCTGCACCTCATGCTTTTCAGAGTGTATTTAAAGGCACACTGTGATGATGCCGGGTTATAAGCTGCTGGCTCCAAATCTAATTCATAAAAGCGTCCACAGAGAATTTTGTGAATGCTAATTTTATGGCAAGCTTTTCCAACTCTTAAATCAGAGCCTCCAATATACATTGAAGCATTGATCCAGCAAAACTTTATGTGTGCACCTAACTTTACTAGGAAGAAAAGCCAAAGGATTAGAAAATAATGATCATTATCATTCAAAACAGAGAAGCAAAATTCTAGAACAGATTTAACTAAAAGCCAGATTTGCAGCACTTTTCTTCAAAAAAATCTTAGCATCTTCTCTCCAGGAGTGAGACTTTTGAAAATGTGCATGAGAACATGTTGTGTCATTAACTTTCAAAGTTCTAGCAAACTACCTGTAGAAGTGTGAGACTTCATGGATGAGGTTGCTGCAGATGACAGAAAATTAATTGTCTCATTGCCAGTAACGAAGGAGCTAAGTAGTTTCCCTTTCTTCATAAAGATGCTTCGAGGTCCAGCTGCAAGAAATCTCCTTCTCAGAGGCAGTGGTAAGAATATTTTAGTAAAGAGGATGCTGTAAATGGGTGAACTCTCAGCCAGGAAGTTTTGTGGAGAAAGAGATTATGAAAACTTATTTCGATGTCCTTCTCAAAATGGAAAATTTAAAGCAAAATCCCTGTGGGGATTTTTGCTTGTGTAAAAATTTACTCATGTGCTTATATTTATCAATGTACTACTCCAATGTTATTTTCAAGCTTTTTTTTTTTTCTTCAACTAACTTAAAATACTTTGGGGACTAAAGCTCTGCTCTTTCAAGCATGCATTGGATTAAGTTTAAGTGCTTGAAACTGCTACTAAAATCGAGTAAGTTATTGACATATTTCAGGTTAAATTGTGTAGACGTCTGCATGTTCTCTGGCCTGCCCTGGCTAGTCACTATCTAGCAGAAGGGTTCTTAAATCTTTTGCTTGATAAATCCTTAAATAATATAGATTCAATTATCTCAGAGACCATCTGTTATCTTCCTCCTAGAGCAGGGTTTGAAATCATGGGATTGGAAGTCAGAGATTAGTTGACAGGATCTTCTCTTTTGAGGGCTCTGAGTTAGATTTCCTTCAGTGTACCTATGAATGCATCGTTATGGCCTTTCCAGACAAAGTTATGTGCTTGTGTGTGTGTGCAGGCAGTGAGTTGTTAAAACTGGACCTGAATGTTTGTTTGTTTGTTTTTTTGTGATTGGATTTTCTTCAATGTTTGTGTTGCAAATATAAAATTTATTTTAAGAAATTTGTACACATGTGCACACACATAAGCACAGTGATTATCATAACCGTTAATCCAGTGAAAATATTACCCATTTTAACTCCTTAATTCTGTTTCTGTATTGAACTATCTTTTTGGGTGGAAAGAGTGATGTCTGAGACCTCAACAGGAGTCTCTCTGGATCAGTAAGATGCAAAGTGTCCCTTTGGGGCATACATTTACCACTAAGCTTTCAAATTTGGTTAGCATCTTTGCCACAATGCAAAAATCTACAGAACATGAACACATATATATACATGCGTATATAAAAGTCTGTTCTTTGTGCTGAAGATTTGTTTGTGTTATATATACGGAATGAGAAAGATTTTCAGCAGGAAAAGGTAACAAAGAGCACCCATTTTCACTGAAATATTTTTTAAGGCTGCCTTTCTACCACCACTTTCTAAGTGTTTCTGTCTGTGGCAAACCAGACCTTGCAAAATACCAACTCACACCGTTTTCAGCTTTCAGTCCACTATAAAGGTTGTTCAACACAACGCTTAGAAAATAAAAAGGGACTATTTCTGTTATGAAGTGTTTGCATTTAAGAAGTGAACACCTGGAAGCTGGAGTTCTTTCAGCAGTAATTCCTAATGCTCAGTGAAAGGAATTAAACAAACAAACAGCAAGGTTTATGCTGTCAAGTTCTCAGCAGGCTAACCAGAATTGCTGCACGCTAAGAATCAGCTGCTCTTGGAAACTTAATGAATGTGGCAGCCAGAAAAGTGCAAAACTTGGCCAGGAGATCTACTTGCTGTAACAAAGAGAAGCGAAGGGAATGGTTCAATCGCTCAGCGAGTTGAAGGTGGAAAGAGTTTGCTGGACTGGCGTTTGGAAATGCCTTGACAGCGTAAAACACTTCCCATAAGGAATTAGTTTTGCATCTCAAGTTGTAGTTCTGTTCCCATGTCAGAAATAGCAATTGGCAAATAATAGCTGCAAATTGTTTTTATGTTTTCATCTGTCTCTTCTGTGATTTAGCAACTGGAAGCAGAGAGCCAAGTCTTGTGCACAACCAGTTCTCTGCGGCCTGCGAGCAAGTGGCCTGACGAGCACTGTTTGGAAACGGCTGCCCTGTATCCATGCTTGCTTCCAAACTACGGCTTCACAGGGACATTTTTGAGAAACGTGTTTTTTTTTTTTCTTTTTTGTAAAGGCAGAATGAGTGCTACGAGTCCCAAATACAGCATAATTTATATACATATATATTTATTATCGGCCCTTCCACTCCCTAGATAATGAATGAAACCAAATCATACATACCTGTGGATTCCTTTGATTAGTCGTGCTTTAGCGTGCATTTATGTCATGTTTTCAGGCTTTTCCCAAATAACATGAGAGCTGCAAAAGAGGCTCGCAAGAGATTCCCACGTAATAACACGAGTCTTTGAAAAAAAGTGTTGTGAGACTCCAGGTGAAGTAAGCAGTGTGGGTGAACCCACCACGATGGAAGCAAGCTTCTGAGGGATCTTTGTAACATTTGTAATAATTTAGCCATTTGCCTTTTTGTCTGCAACATGCATAAAACATTTCTTTTTGCCGGCAGATGAGGTGAGCGTACTCAGTCTCATTAAGATTTCACGAGCACAAACATTCGTGTTAGGACTTGCCCACCTGCGGGGAATTCTCGCCTTTACTACGGCAAGAAGTGGTTGAATGAGAGGAGCCGGGAGCTGCCGGCAAACACGGCTCCCGCAGACATGCCCTGGTCCCGGCGGCACGGCGGCCGTGGCTGGTGCCGCCGTGCCCCTGCTCCCAGCGGCTGGGCCGCCGCTGCAGCCGCCGCGCGCAGGCCTCGCTTAATCCCGCCCGCGGAGCACCGGAGCCGCGGACTGCGCTTCAGTCTGTAAATTGTTCTTTTGTTTTGCAGGCTTTACTGAACACAGTTTTATTTCATGTGACTGTGCTATTTATGGAGGAGTAAGTATTGCCGGGGGTCTATTTAAAAAGGCCAATGACCTGGATTTTTTTCCATTTGAATTATCTCCAAGAGCCAGATATGTTTAACAACTGATTTTTTTTTCTTCCCTTGTTGCTGTAGCCTGCAATCGCTCCTAACATCTTAGATCAACACCAGCTAAAAAGATGAAGATTTAGAGAAAAACAAAACCTTGTGTAGTAAGAGAATAATTAGATGGTTTGCAGCTTTTCCATTTCTGGAAGTGATGTATTCCATCCAGAATTGCCGTTATCAACATAGCATGCTTTGCCCCTAAATATTAGCCTTTTTATAGTTTCATAACGCTGTGGTAATTTAATTTCATAACTCTGGTTTGCTCCTTTAATTCTTACTCTGTTTTACAAAGCCCAGTATCTGGTGCGTTTCCAGATATTATAAATAAATAAACAAATCATGTTTTCAGAAAAGGAAGATTTAAACAGAGTAAATATTCTTCCTGCTGTCTGTGATATAAATACTGGTATTGCTTTACAATTCAAGAATCAGAAAGCTAAACATTGCAGGAAAATACTACTTTATTTTCACTTTCGAGACGAACTTTGTGAAAGCAAGCAGGTAGCCAATTGTCAGGAATATTAAACATGTTTGGATGAGCCAACCATATCTGTCTTAAAAGATGAGCCAACCACATTTGTTCTATACATACCATTTTATTAGCAGTATAAAATGAGTTGACCAAAATGCCATTAAGTATAATGGACTCCAACTTGAAATTTTGCAGAAAACATCCTACTCTATACCTAGTCATGTAAAACCATGGGAAAGATATAATTTGTGTACTCAGCATCCTTCCATGCATGCTCTAGAGTGTAAGTTTTGCCGTGCAGTTATAAGGCACCCTGGCTTCAGTGCAAAGCCATATCTGGCACTTACAGCTCACATCTCCCTCGGAGAGGTGGGACTAAGTGGACAGGGTTGGGTTTTCTCAAGGCTGCCTTACTATCAAAACCATCATTGTGTGTAACTGCATTTCTTCCAAATGTGGTCTCTACTGGAGAATGAGCATATTGGGCAACATTTAGATGGTTAGGAAGTAAATTAAGAACACATCTTTAATATGCTCCTAGCTTGGAGTGTGCCATATCACCCATTTGACTTGATTGGCCACTTTTCCTATACACAGCCCACCAGTCCTTTCCAGTCATTCAGGAGAAGCCCAGGACGCAGTGGCAGAACTTGCCATTTTGTTGATGTCTTAGCACAGACAGTTAGGTCAAGGTGTTTGAAAAATATTTCATGTTACTAATCAAACTAATAGCAATTTGCACTTACGTTTCTTTAACCAGAACAAACTGAATTCTTGCACATTTTCTAAGATAAAGATTTTTGTTCCTCACAAAGGAGAAAGCTTTTGAAGGTTTCCCATTCAATCCCAGCAATTATTATTTCAACCTTCTCATTTTTTGTGTCCCTTTTCAAACACATGAGTTTACCACTAGGTTGTTTCACACTTTTAAAGATTGTACTCTGCCTTGAGTCAAAATTGCTGCCGCGCTGCTGTCAGTGACACCTACAGCCTCCATTAAGATTATTTGAACAAGTGCTGTTTCATTCCCAGTTGAGTAACATATGTTTTCAGTTCTCATTTGTATTACTAAACAAGAGTTTTCAGATTCTAACTCAAACCATCTTTCAAAATTAAATTAGCTAAAGCCTTAATTAGCCAGCAACCGATCAGAACAGATTGCAATGACTACACATGCTACTCCACTCTGTCTCTTAGAAAGCTGCCAACTTGTAAGGAAGGAAAAAAAAAAAAGGCAGAGACTCTCTCTCTCTGCAAGTCCTAAGATAATAATGGTTGCGAAGTCTTTCTTAACAAAAAACTGCTGTTATTTTTTCTGTGGGATGTAGCATATTGTCGCTGTGTGCACTGCCTGCGCATCACTGCACTGCTTGTGCAAGCTTGCAGGGGAGGAACAGGGTCCTCTGTTGAACCATCAACATCCCTGGGGTCACACCTTTTAGCCTGTAAACACTGCACAAGTAAAGCAGCCATGAAGCTTAGAAATTTGTGAAATAGCACAGTATGAATTCATATAGTCAGGGGAGTATATGAATTGGTATTGGACATGAGTTACCTTGTAGATGAAAGATATTTCACAGAGGTGGCTCACAAAATAGCATCAGTGCACCAAAGCTGATACTTGATATGCAGCACATATGAATAATAAGGCAGAAAAATATTAGGTTTTCTTTCAACACAAGCCTCGATAAAACAAGATCTTCACTGATCCCAAAATACTCAGTGCTGTTACTGTTTTCAAAAATGTGAGTTCCAAAAATAGACTTTGTTGCATAGGCTTTGTTTCTTCTCTTAAGTCTAAGAAAGATTACTCTGACTTCTGGATTTTATCCCTGTTGAGAAGCATCACTAGTATGTTTGCTGAGTGAGAGTGGAGTTTTTATAAGTACTGTTGCTTTGCCTGAATTTCTGAAGTAGTATTTTTTCATCCTGTCCTGTCAACAGCTGTACTGGGTCGTGTGTCAGGTGTCATGCTGTGAAGTCTGTGCCTGTTTTTCCATTGTGCAAGATGAAAAATGTTCTTAAAAAAGGGGAATATAGTTCAAAGATATCTTCCTGTTTAATCAAATACATTCATATTTGACTACTTTTGTAGATTTCTCTAATGGGCAGAAGACAGGATCATTTAATCTGACAAGTTCTGTTAATATTCACTGCATATCCAAAGTAGCAAAGACAGATTGCTAAAATAACCTTATACATTTGATTTTTGTGATTACAAGTAATCCATTCATGTCTTTGAATATATGGTCTACACTATAAATTGCTTTCTGTCTTCAGCAATTTTTACTGCAGAAGCTTTTCAGAAGATGTATAAGGTAAAAAACATCTTCACTGTAGCATGATGTTGACTGTACTGCTGTCCACACATGTAACTGCCAAATGTTACCAAGCTGTATTGTTATTTAAATGTCTTTAATATTGGTTTACCCAACAAGACAGTGGGGATTTCAAACACTGATATTATTACTCTTGACTACCTCTTCTTTAGAAAAAAAAAAATGGTCACATTTCAAAATCACTGTTACCAGAGACTTACTTAAATATCTGAGCTTACTGAATGGCTGGTTAGCTGTTGTTTATGAGACTAAAGTAGGTTAAGACATGACTCGGATGGTCTTTGGACTTCTTTGAAAAAGGCCAAAAATTTTTTTCAAGCACTATTTGGTCCATGCCTATAGGGTGGCTAATATGTTCTATGTGCTTCTTACGAGTTTTGGACAAGGTTGTTATGAATATGTTATATTTGAATTGTGGAATATTTAAATGTGCCTGGCCCGCCTGGCCCTCCCAAGCCCTCCCAGATGCCACTGACCCCGGGACCGGAGCGCACACGTGGCATAGCCTTATTCTGAGGATTAGCCTCAGTGCCAAGAACTGGTTTCAGAAATGTTTAATGTAACAGTGCAGGGGTGTCCTTAATGTCTGAAGCACTTGGAAATCAGCTCAGACTCATTTGCATTGTATGTATATCACAGCCCACAGTTACCCTCAGCCTGGCAGTCCCAGCCTGCAGGATCCATGTCTATTTTGCTTCAGGAAGGAAAAACTCCCAGGCTCTGGCTCTTCGCTTGGCACTCCTTAGAAATTGGGTAGCAGCGCTCGGCTGCTTTGGCCCTTGGAGCTGGAGTGCTGTGGCTCTTGAGATGCTTGGCACTCTCTGCAGATTGTAAGAGGAGACTGTCAGCAGCGCTTGGAGGAGAGGAGGGTGTTGAGTGTGTAACCACAGCCTTGTAACACTGTCCACCTGAATAATATAAGCACACTTTTTGTTTTGTTTTTCGCTAGATAATTTGAAATGGATTTTTTTTTCTTTTAATTACCATCCCACTTTCTAATAATTGCTTTGGGTCTTCTTTCTTTCTTTCTTTCTGTCTTTCTGTTTTTCTGTCTTTCTTTCTTTCTCTCTTTCTTTCTGTCTTTCTTTCTGTCTTTCTGTCTTTCTTTTTTAGCTTCATTATGTAACATAAGCCCTTACTTTGACTGGAGCTATGCTGATTTACATCAGTCAAAGATCCGGCAATATCTTCAGTCTTCTCTTAAAACACTCGTTTCTGTCCTCTCTGTCCGTAACCCATATTTATTGTAGTATATTTGCTGTTTTCGCTGGCCACTGATCTCTTTTAACTGCAAACAGTCTGTCACTGCAGGAATTTATTATGCTGCAGACCAGAGCTGAAGCTCTTTGCCTCACTTCATCACACCGTGCTGAGGGGCTTTAATCAGATTGCCTGCTGCTGTCATTTTGCTGCATCTAAGCATTAATTAGACCTTCGGAGGAGTAAGTGTTAATAAGCTGATAAGTATTTTTTAGAGAAGAAAAGGAAGGAAAGATCATAAGCACAATGTTCTGAGCTGACACGAGCATGTAGGAGTTCCCAGTTCTTTGTCCTAACTTAGCACATTGTTCTCTACCTTGCTATCTAGTTAAATTTCAGTGCTGATGTTGTCAGAAGCATGAATTGATTGTGATTCTGCTGAGTATTTCTTGGATAAAACTATTTTGAAAGTAGTCAGAGAGAAAACATCTTGTTTTTATTTCAGATAGGTCTAAGAGCTGGCTTATTTTCTGGAACAAATAGCAGAAAAAGAAGTAACTCTTCAAAACACAAGCATATGTGGGTTAAATGGTTTTAGTGGGTGCTGTTCATGTTGGGTTGTGTTCACGGCTCTGTGAAGAAAGGGAGGAAAAAAATAGAGAAACATAGATTTGGCAGTTAAAAAAAAAAAAGCGGTGGCCACAGAAATGCCAATAATCTGGCAACGTTAAAAATAATAAAATAAATTAGGACCTTCTGGCAGAAAGCTAGCTACAAAGACAACTGGACTTGTGAGTAAATGCTGTTCAAGCAAACAGCTTGTTTTCCTTCTTTATAAATAGAATTGAACAAAGTAATAATTGTCACCAGCTTCTTTCTCAAGAGAAGAAAAATCGTATATTCCCAAACTCTAGTTAGAAAATGGTTAAAATAAATCGGAATGCCATTCTCATGGTTGCTATCCAGATTCTGAAACTTCCCATTTTGCTTCTTCCTTGACAAGTCTCACAAGAATTGTTGATGCTAGGTTTTCCCAGCAAGGCAAGGAAATGCACAATTTTATAATGCTCTTAAAAGGGAAGGCATTGCCAACTGACTGCAAGCTGCAGTGCTAGTATGCTCACCGTGTTGCTCTTACTCTTCCCGTCAGTGCTAAGGATTAATTGCTTCACAAACTGCTTGTTCATCCCTGTTGGGGCCAATAGCTTCCACTGCAGGAGCAGAGAAAGCGGCTGAAGACTCCTTGCGCTCTCCAGTTATCATTTGTTGTTTAAAGTTGTGTTCGATGTAAAGCTCCCAGGAATAAGGCAGTAGGAATTTTGAGTAAGAGCCTGATGCTTTATTCACATAGTTAATTTAATTTAGTAGAGAAGATAACTTTTTGAAATTTGCCATTCAAGTTGCTTCAGTCTTTATAAATTCCTGTGGCTCTTACACATTGGGTAAGGTGTTCAATTTATATGCAAACATTCTTTTTACCTTGAGATTTCTGCAGAAGGTTTATGTAACATGATTAGTTTCAACAGGGCTTTTTTTTTTTTTTTTCCTCATGATCCAAAAACTGTAGAAATATAACTGTACCTGCTTTGTGTTGAGATAAAGCTGCCAGCTAAATAGGATTTTACCTTATGCACTAGTAGAGGGGCACAGCCCCTCTGAAAACAAAACTTGCTTTACTCTTAAGGAATGTGTGTCTTAAGACCTGATAGTTATCTGAAACAAATCCAGCTAATTTAGGATAATATATATGCTGGATACTCCAGATAACCCTGATTTATTGAGCTGCTTTATTTTCACCATTCAGCATTGCCAAATAGGTTGTGAGACTAGTGATACTTTTTGGTTTCATGTTTACTGAGAAAAACATGAATATGTAAGAAATGCTCTTTCTACATTTCTTCATTTCATTTTCCCAGCTTGACTCATGGATCCTAGATGTTTGAATCTGTTTTTCTTTATGCATGACAGAAAACCCAAATTCCATATTGCATAAAGTTGGTGGATGTGCCCAAGACTAATTAGCCTTGTCTGCATAGTATTATGCAGCTATCCAAAATTAGACTTAGGCACTTATTCATAATTTGCAGTTTAGCTCTGAGTGATATTTTACTAAGTGAGAATGAATTTGCAGCATGCGACATTAGGACATCTTTTAGATAAGCTGTGTATATGTGGTAATTTTTATGTTAAAATACACTCTTTATTCTTTTCTCCTAATTTATCTCAGTGGCCAGTAAGAAGAAACAGTTTTCACTACTTACTACTACCAGTGCCATTCAAGACCAAACATAGCAGTAGCATTCCCACAACCTTTTGCCAGGATCCGTAAGTTAGAATCACGGAGAATATTTCTGAAGAAAAAAAATTGCAAGGTAGTTAACCTGCCTATTTCTACCATGATGCCTGGACCACAGAGATGTAGGAACTTTTGATAGCTCTGAGAAACTGTCTGTTTGAATACATATTCATGCCAATCAGTAAGAGCTTATATCACATCTCTTTTGAAAGGAGAAGGCACTGTCATCTTCACAGTGAACCATCACCTGCTGTGAACTACTAGGATGAGCATAAATCGGATTTCAGAAATAGGACTGACCCTCCAAAGTCCAGGAAAAATAAATACAAATAGAAACTCACTATTTTTCATAGCGTGCAGCCAGCAATAATTTCTTCTGTTCTAGCAAGGAACAGTAGAGTTTGCTCTTAGATCAGTGCGCATAGCAGGAGAACAAGCAGCTGCACAACGGGGCTCTTACGTAGTGGGTTCGTGTGAATACTGCTGCCCACATCCAAGTGCTTTGTGCACCGAAAGAGTGAGGTGAGCTCTCCTCTCATATCTTCTTGTCTGTTCTTCTCTCTTTTTTTTTTTCTTTTCCTGGTAGTTTATGTTATTACCTTGTACTGTTTTTCTTCTGCCTTTTTTTTTTTTTTGTCTTTTTTCCATTTTTCTTTGTCAGTTAGTTAGTTTTATGATATATCTCCTTCTGGAAAGCAGCTCAACTAGTTTTTGTGATATGTCATCCCAGAGTGTTCCATCAGCAAATAGAAAAGAGCATGATTTTCAAAATCTCTTGGCTGCAAGCATATTTTAAACAAATAAAGCAAATCCTCTGGCTGTGCTCACCAGCTTAGTGTAGGGTAACTGTACAGGAGAGAATCAGATGCGATTCAAGAAATGCTCAGATCCGTAGTGGTGAAGAGAAACAAAATAAAACAAAACAAAACCAAGAACATTGACTATCAATGTCTTCCCACTATGGAATGTCTTCCCACTATGTCTGTAGAGAACACTCCTGATTGAGGGCTCACTAGGGTATTAGCTCAGATAGGAGAATCCAGGACCTGAACTGGCCCCTCTCAACCACCCAGAGAGTTTGTTGGTCAATAAGCCGGAAACCGGCCATGAGGTTCTGGGGTGCAGAATGGAGTCCGCAAAGGGCATTTTTTTTCTGCAAAGGATTGAGAGACTACTGTGCCTTTACACCATACCTACAGCTCCTGTACATCCTTTTTGTCCATATTCAGTATTGCTCCAGGTCATGACCCTGGGTATTGAATAAACCTACAGAAATACTGTAATTACTCCAAAGAGTAACTCATCTGAACTCACCTGAATCAACACATACAATTGTTGGCATTTGGTGCCTGATTTAGGGATCTATGCTCCCTCTACAGTCAGCGGAGAGAGTTTATAGATGGGCTGAGCTTGTTGTCATGCTCTCAGCAACAGGGAACAACCAGGCACTAGTGTTCAGGAGGTTCAGTCAGATGTTTGGAGTCAGACGAAGTTAAAGTTTCCATCTCTAAAATACAGAGGGAGGGAGAAAGGTAAATGTGTCACCTTGGATGAAAGGCAATTGAGCTTGCACTGAGCAGGCTGTGTGTGCACAGTCATGCTAATGACAAGCAGGAATTTTGCAAGAATTTCACAGGAAAGCCAGGCAAGAAGCAACACAGACAGGATAAATGGGGACAGCCTTGCATAAGGGCATTTCCAGCGTCAGGTCCTAAGCATGCAGGTCAGATGAAGGTAGAGGAAAAGATGATGTGCTAAATGAAAGTGTTGTCCAGGTTCATTAGAAATCATTTTTGAGCTAGAAACTTTGATTTTGCTGCTGCTGTTCACTGAGTAGTGACTGAAAAATTGGAGGACAGAAGAGGAGTTATAGGGATGGAAATAAAGCCTGTGGCAGGAGAAGGGCTTACGAGACAGTATAGCAAGATAAAAAACAGGTATTGCCAGAGGTATAGGATGTGATGGCAGGAAGCCTCTCCCGCTGCCCACTCTGGGGGGGCTGAGGAGTCCCAAGCCTGGCGTGCACCCGAGCACCCTCCACGAGGCTGGAGGTGCAGGGCAGCTCCCGGGGCTGGCACAGCCAGCAGCTCCTGCGTGTGGCTCTGCTCCCTCTGCCACAGCAGGCAAACACGCACCAGGCCTGTTTCGAATCACCAGTGTATCCACAAAGCTGGCAAAGCTGTTGCTAACAATTGAATTAGCTCAAAATTGCACACTCTATAATAACCCAAGCTGTAGGTAGACCTTATGTTTTGGTGATGATTTGGGGAAGATTTGCTATACTCAAATTTGAAACGATAAAATCTTGAGAACAAATGAGTAATATATATGAATAGAAGAAAGAAGCAACTAATTCATAGGTTTGGAAATTCTTTTCCTCTGCTCAGGCTTGTTATTGGTTATTTATGCTATTAAATATTTCCTCTTTTTATTTGGGTTTCTCTGCCATAGGTGTGAAGTCCACTGTCAATGAGTGACATACGGGTTGCAATGCTTGAATCTGGGGAACGTCACTGGCTGAACCTCCAGAAAGCTCAACCTCTTCAGGTCTCTCACAGGGACAGCCTTTATGAATAATGTAGACTAGCTCCATTATTTGTATTTCTTAATTTGAATGTTAATGTTCTCTGGATCTCACTTCTGAGTGAAGTTTTTTTTTTTTTTTTCGTGGTGATTTGAGACTACCAAGGATCTTCTATTAGATATGCAAATTACATTCAAATGACATAGTTTTTATATCTGCCTTAGCATTTTACCTCTTACCTTCCTAAATCCGGACTGCTAATCCTCAAGGTGATGTGAACCATTTCTCTATCATGTATTTACTCTTGTAGTGAATTCAGTGGGTACATCCAAAGCAAAAAGTAGTAAAAATTAGTCTTTGGCTCCTTGAATTCTGGAAAAATTTCTTAACAGTGAGGGTGACAGAGCCCTGGAACAGGCTGCCCAGAGGGGTTGTGGAGTCTCCTTCTCTGGAGATCTTCCAAACCCGCTTGGACGCAGTCCTGTGCCACGTGCTCTAGGTGTCCCTGCGTGTGCAGGGGGGTTGGACTAGATGACCTCTAGAGGTCCCTTCCAGCCGTAACGATTCTGTGATTCTGTGATTCTAGGATTTCCAAATCAACATGTTTGCAGAGAAAAGCAGGTTGGTGTCAGCAGTGGCTGGTAGGATCCAGTATATTCTGTAGGAAAAGTTTGTTTCTGAAAAATGTCGCTATCCTCTACTTTGGAAGGTTAATTGAGATTAGTAGGGATTAAGCAAAAAAATGTAATTTCCAGTGAGCAATTCTTGTATGGGCTGAAACTGCCACAGTGAAGCCTGGCTGCTTTCAGTAAAGTCTGTCTATTCTAGGCAGTCTCGTGTCTGAGGAGGCCGAGCAGCACACTCCTCATTTTTGGGGAAAGTTATGGAGCAGGTCATCTTGAGGGCAATCACACAGCACATGCATGACAACCAGGGCATCAGGCCCAGCCAACAGGGGTTCATGAAAGGCAGGTCCTGCCTCACCAACCTGATCTCCTATGAGCAGAGAACCTGCCTAGTGGATGAAGGAAAGGCTGTGGACATGGTCTGCTTAGACTTCAGTAGGGCCTTTGGCGCAGTCTCCCACTGCCTTCTCCTGGGGAAGCTGGCGTCTCATGGCTTAGACAGGTGGGCTCTTCGCTGGGTGAAGAACTGCCTGGTTGGCCAGCCAGAGAGCAATAGTGAAGGGAGGTAAATCCAGCTGGTGAGCAGTCACGAGCTGTGCTCCCCAGGGGTCAGTGTTGGGGCCAGTCCTCTTTAATATCTTTACTAATGGTCTGGATGAGGGGATTGAGGGCACCCTCAGCAAATTTGCAGATGACACCAAGCTGGGAGGAAGGCTTGACCTGCTTGAGGGTAGGAAGGCTCTGCAGGGGGATCTGGACAGGCTGGATCGATGGCCTGAGACCAACTGTATGATGTTCAGCAAGGCCAAGTGGTGGGTCCTGCCCTTGGGTCACAACAGCCCCATGCAGCGCTACAGGCTGGGGCAAAGTGGCTGGGGAGCTGCACGGCAGAAAAGGACCAGGGGTGCTGGTTGAGAGCTGGCTGCTGCAAGGCCCGTTCTCTGTAGACTGCTCTCTTCATGGAGAGTAAAAAGAAAAGGTGAAGCTGCAGAAAGATAAAGCCTTTTGCTCTGTGACTGGTTTATTTAGGCTTCCAGAGATTTCTGAATTAGGAAATGAGTCAGCTGGTTATTACTTACTCATCTGCTCCAGAGTTTCTGCTGTCTTAATCATTTCGGTTCTAGCTGGGAGTGTTACCTTCTTCAAAATAAAGACTGGAAAGATGAGCGAGTAATTGCAGTCTTTGCTACTTTGATTGCAAAACACCAGTACGTATGAGGCTGGCAGCGTAGTTATGTCTAGGATGATGTACTTTCCTGCACTGTGCAGAGGGGAACCCCCAGGTATGAAGTCTGTAAGGAGAACTGGAAAAGTTACAGTTAGTAACCGTCTTTCTACAGAAATTTCATATTTGCTTGCAACCGCTAGTAGCATAATTATTTTCCTTTGGTCATGAGTGCTGTTGGTGCCTTGCTTGCTGTCCCTTTCACTGTCGTGTAACTTTCCAAGAGGTCATCTATCATTGGACTACTTCCATCTCTCTCTTTCCCCCTCCCCTCCCTCAGGTAACCATTAGATTTTCTCTCTGCATATCCTCGGATTGTTATTTTTCTTTTGCCTTCATTCCAGCAGCAGCCAGTGGCCTCAGTGAAATATAGGAGCTGTAGTTAGAATCCAGTGTGCAAACCATAACAAGAAGTTGTCTGTGCCCTTAGTAAAGAGCTTACAGTGTAAATAAAAGATGAGTACCAGATGGGAGAAAGCTAAGCCATTTCCGTATAGCAGCCTTTAGTGTCCCTCTCAGAACTGCTGGCAGGATCAAGACCTTATGAGAGGATAACAGCTAGTTCCAGACAGGCTGGGGGAAAAGGAGGAAAAATAAGTTCACCAGTTAGCCAAACAGATTCTTGTTATGGCAAAATGTATAGAAACTGTAACTGAAGTATCTACCAACCTTAAGTCCTATCCACTACACCTGCTTCGTTAGCTCAAGGATTAGAGTACTTTTAATCTTTATGAGCTGGGTCATCACAAGGTCCTGGCTAATGCTTAAATCAACACAACGCTCCCGTTCCCTGTCTCTGCTGTGTGGGTTTTGCAGTCTCCCTGCTCTAATTCAAGTTGAGTAAAGTGGGAGGAAGGCAGATTTTGAAGATTATTTTCTTTAACAGGCATGTCAGTTTAGTCGAACTTCCTCCTTGGGTTGTTACTAGGTTATTCGTATGATCAACACCAAGCAATCAGGAATCAAATCCCCACCGTGTACTCAACACTGCATGGCCTTTGCTTCCCCAGCTGCCAGAGCTGTACGCCTGGAGGTGTTTCAGGCAAAAGCGAGTTTTCTTGGCCAGGGTGGCGGGCTGGCTCCCGAGCAGGTTGCGACGCAGCTGGGAAGGTACCTGTCTGCAGGCAGCCCGCCGCCAAGGGCTGCACCGAGTTCCTCCTCACTTCCCGTATGAAAAACAACCTGTGGCTGATGCAACCGGCAGAGAAACGATGCTAAAGTTTACCAGGACGAGGGCTTGCAGGAGATCTCCCCGAGGAGTGAGACTCTAGTAATGTAACTAGACAGTTCTGCTGCGTACTCATTTTTCCTATGTGATGCTTCCTCAAGCTACTGGCATCAACTGTGCCAGGAGACAAGCCCAGAGGTAGCCCAGCAGCAGGCTTCGCTTCAGAGCGGTGACTTTGCCCCTTCCGGCCTGCAGCTCGTCCTTGCCTTGCAGAAGGACTCATTTGGTGTGAGCATGGGGGCGAGGGGTTGCCGATCCCCTTCAAGCAATCAATCAACCTTACGTAGTTTTGTGGGGCGTCTGTTAATTCCCCATTCAAATGTCTGACACATCCAAATGTGTAAGAACCTTAGAGAGGATCTGTGTGGGGAAAAGTAGTCTACACTTAAGGAAACCTCTTTGCAATGGAAAATAGGCTGGTGGGCAGTCTGATGCCAGGAATAAAAATTACACCTCCTCCAGTTATACTCATTTTATCTCTTCCAATATACAAAGGGCAGGAATAAGCAGGTAACAGTATTGCCTAACACCCACCTGTCCTGCTGGAATAACTGGGCTTGTGCTGGCCTCCTATTGCAGGTGGTTTGTTAATTCGTCTGATAGGAAAGGAGAGGAAGTGGCTGTTGGAAAGAAAACTAAGATTTAAATGGGCTGGTTTGATCTGCAAGTATTGCAAGAGGACTGGGAGGAGTCCAAGGTGGATTCAGATCTGGGAAGAGGTTTGGAAGCTATGGAAGTGCACACAGGAGAGCAGCAGGGAGGGTGAAGGAGAGCCGAGATAAGGATAGAGAGTGAACTAAGCAGGTTAACGTAAGCGTGACTTTAGCTGGGATTTATATCTAGTCTACGCTGAGATTTTATTGCCAAGGAGATGATTTTTCTGTTGATATATATTGCCAGTAAAAACTGCCCTCTGCGTACAGAGCTATAAAGTACTTGATGCCAGCAGACCCCGTTTTGCTCTGTGCAGCTGGACTGAGCCACTCCAGGGCAACTGCAGCCATGCAGGACCAGCTCCCTGCTCTGCCCTGGTGTGATTGAGCAGCAGGTCCGATAAGCACAGAGGAATCCTTGATGACTCCGGAATCTCGACTGGATTCGGGCAGAATCCAGACTGGTCTCATTTGCTTTGTGTCACTTTTAAAAATATTTTCCCTGTTAAAGAATTTAGGCAGTATTTCCCTGTTGCTGTAAAATCCTGCTCTTACTGCTGTATGTCCTTAACTGCATGTACTGTTTCGGTTGTGCAAGGTTTCCCCTTCATGTGCTGGGCTGCTGAAGCTCTGGAAATAAATCCTGCATCACTCCTTTAATGAGGTGTAGAAAGTCGACTGTGGGAACGTAGGGGCCTGGCTGGACTGCAGTTTTCCTAGGTCTCCTGGGAGTTTTGAATGTCCTAGGGACGCAAGAATTTGATGTTAAGAATATCCCAGAAACATGAAGTTCCTGAAGGAAATGCTCATCATCATCACATACATCCGAACTCCTAGCAGCTCCCGAGATTCAAGCATTTACTATGTATCTCTGTCTTAAAAGGAAATAATGCCTGAAGGGAGTAGTTAGATGATTCATAATAAAGTCCATAAATATCATAAGTCAGTAAAATAATATGTTCCAAAACAATTAATAACACTAACGTTAATAACATATCTGAAATACTCTAACTTTAGTACATTGACTGAGTGTGGGGGAGAGTTTCTGCCCTCCCTCCTCTGCGGAGGAAGGCAGAAATACGGTGCCACATACCAGGGAAAAGAGTAACTAAGACCCGGCGTGCCCCAGCCCTTGGGAAAGATAAGCTGGATCCAGAGGTATGAGAAGCATTTCTACACGCAGCAGCGCAGTGAGCGCTCCTCATTTCCTCTGAGGCACGCCAAATATTTAATCTGTCAAGGAGGAGTTTAGCAACAATAATCAATGGGATATTAGCTGAGAGACCAGTGAAGTAATTGGGAGGATTTTAAATTGAGCAAAAAAAAAAAAGCCCATAGGGGCTTGTGCTTATTGGCACAACCGTGTTCCCGTGGAGGGAACAAGGGACAGCTTAGCTCTGGCTTTGCTCTGGCTTTGCTCTGGCTTTGCTCTATCGTTCCTGCAAGCGGCAGGACCTTCTCTTAGCTCTGGCGAGGAGGCTCTTACCTCCCAGAGCAAGAGCGCTGGCTCCCTGCCCGGGAGCTGTGGGAAGCCCTGGCAGGCTCCGGCGGTGCTGAGTGCGCACTTGGATACCTGCGAAACGCTGGGTGACCGCAGGCTCGTTTCGATGGATCCTGCAGCATTCCTCTGGGAGGAGAGGCTCCCAACGGTGCTGTTCCCACTGCACAGGGAAGCGCCGGCTTCATTACCTGCCCCGGCCAGCTCACCAGGAAAGTATGTGGTCCCGGCCCGCGCTGATGGGGAGGCAGCCAGGGCTGCTTAACTACCGCGGGCCCGTGCGGCTGGGAACGCGGCCCCCTGCATCCTTTGGGTTTCCACGGATAGGCATAAGCAGGAGCCCTTTGCTCCTCCAAGGCGGGTGTTTTTACAGCCACTCTGGAAAGAGAAGTGAAGCAAAGGAGAGTCTTGAACTCTCTGCTTACCACAGAAGTTTGGGAAGAACTGATTTTAATGCATACTGCAGACATGCAAAGTCTGTGCCTGAAATTTTGCAGGCAATTTGAGATATCATCGTTAATAAGCATTAAAAAAAATAAAAATAAGGCAGCTTCTGAAAACACTGTCCATTATAATGATTTCAATGCTCCAAGTTAAATGTGGAAGGTTCCCCTCAGCCTCTCCCCAGGCTTGCAGACGCAAGTGGTTGGCCCTGGGCAGACCCACGGCGTTGCCACTGAAGTGCTGTGCAGAAGTCTGCTTATGCAAGCTCTGTCACAAGCTTGAGAGGGGAAAGAAAAAAATAAAAAGCAAAAGAAGGCTGAGGGATTAAGAAGGGAAAAAAAAGAGCCCAAAACCTAGCCAAGGCAAAGCCACAGGAAATGGAGTTTGAATGTAAGAGCAGGAGCTAGGCAGAAAGGGATTTGGCAGGAACAAGGCAGTAGCAAGGACTTCAAGGAGAAATATAAGATCTGGTCCTGTGAAATTCAGGCTCGTGATGAGTCGTTATCCCTGCAATAAGCCCGTTTGCAATTTGTAGTATGGTTCATAGGAAGTATTGCCTGTTAAAAAGGGCCTGGAGCGGCCTCGGCCGGGTAGAGAGGCTCATATGCTAGGTGAGGAGTGGTCTTTTACGGCAGGGTAGGGTGGGTGTTTGGGAAACAGCGACTGGCACTGACAAAAGGGGTCCCTTCCGCACGCGCTCGCCTGCCAGCTCTGCTGTCTGCGCCGGGATGCTCCGTGTGCTGCTGGACGCTTTCCCGGCCTCCTGCGGGTTTTGGAAAGCCTCCTGCTCAGCTGCCAGGCAGAAAGCTTTGAACTTCAAATGGCAACAGCCGAAAATGTGCTCAGTGCTGGGAGAACCTTTGCGGGTCTCTCCTGTCTCTCTCCCCACTCTTATGGCCACCGGGAAAGACTTGCCCGTAGGAATGATTTGGCTTTGCAGCTTGACCTGAAGAGACACCTCTCCCAGTGCCTCAAGGGAGCCTGCGGAAAGGCTTAGGGAAACAGATCCCAGTACTGTGGAAAAACATCCTGTATGAACAGCTGACCTGGAGATTTCTCCATAAAAGCCATCAAACTGGACTCCCTTCAAGGAGCAGATACAAGGATTCAGAACATGGCATCTCTGCATCTTCTCCCCTCTGACCATAAATGCATCTTAAGACAGGAGAAAAAAATGTCTATGAACAACTTAGCTAATAAGCATGTGCAATTAATTCAACTGTGGTACAGGGCAGGTAAACCTTACTCTTATCTCCATGTGAGCTGGGCACAGATAAATCTGGTTCATAAAACAAACATAACTTAGGGCAGCCGCTTGGCAAGGCCTTCTCCTGCTTCAGTATGCCCAGTGTTTGCATACTGGGGCTGTATTTAAAAGGGGAAACAAACACCCTGAGTTATGACTGGTGTTGCCCAGGATATTCTGCATATGCCAAGGGCTTGCCTAAGTACCCTAAGAGACGTTTCAAGAGATCCCCTTCTCACAGAGCAAGACAAGCCGCTTTCTTCACTTCCTTCCTTCCCTGTTGTGTAAAGCTGTGGTCACCAGCAAAGAAAAAAAATAGCACCTATATATTTTTCCTCCAATATATTTGAGAAATAAATTATTTCAGTCTCTTTCAAAAGCCATCGCAGTTCTCCTGGGCAGCAAGATTCCCTGTTGCTGAAGTGCTAGCCCTTGCATGGTGGTAACAGGCTACCAACAGAGTTACAATGCCCTCCCAAACTGCTTAAAAACATCAAAAAAATCATCTTTTTGATGTCATGCTTTCTATAAAAGGCTAGTTTATAGAAGTATCCACAGCATTTTCCTTCAGTAGTGTGAAAAAAATCGTAGATTTTGGTCTAGTGACATGTCTATCCTCTCTGGTAGCACCTCATGCATCTTGTCTGAACGTCTCGGCGAGGCGAGGATACTGTGCAGCTCGGCCAGTCCTGCTGTTCTCTGCCTTTTGTATCTCCCAAGGGCTCATCCTTGGGAGAGCACATGTGTGGCCAGGATGAGCTGACAAACATGGTGCGCCCAGAGTCTTCATGGAGCAGGATGTTCCTGCGCTTTGGAGGAGGCATCTCCTTTCGTATTCTTTAGAAGAGCCAGAAAATATGTAGGAAGCTGTTCCACCTCACCCACCCAGAGGAAGTCAGTCGCCACCATGCAGAGATGCTAAAACAATCAGGGAACAAAATATCAAACTCAACAAAGAGAAAAAATTCAGCAGATTATTCTGGGATTTTTTTTTCTTCTGTGCCGGTCACTTCTATTAATGTAGGTATACAGCACCCAGGAGAATAAAACTGTGCCCTGAAGAGGTTTCGGGAAGGCAATGGCAGGCAAGACCCATGAGCAGTCATTGACAGAACTTGCGATGTAGTACTCCAGCTTACCTGTATTTATGTGTATGGGTGTCTCACACGAGGGGGTCCCGATATGAGGCTCTCTTAAAAACATGCATTAGTCATATGAGGAATTGGCAGAGTTGCGCTGGAAAAGAAATTGCGTAATTAAGGGCTTTCTAAAGCATGTATTATGTCCTTTTCAAACTATAGGGCTCTGCTTGGTGCTGTCAGGAGCAGCAATGAAAAGATCAGTGGCCAGGGATTTCTGAAATGATTTATTGTGTCAGTGACCACATAGATGCTTCACATCAATTGATTTTTTTTTTCTTCAGCCACAGGAGGAACATTTGTTTTTATCCAGGGCCAAAACCTGAAGTCACTATTAACTTTATTATTTAGGCAAAATTTTCATTAAAAACTTCAGAGTCTGGCTAAAGGCTCAGTCTGGTAAATGAGAACATATTTAGAAAAGAAAATAGAAGAAGAAATTTTTTTGTAGGCATCTGAACATCTCTTTATAAACTCATTATAGAAACACATTAAGCCCATGATGATGCAAACAGAGGAAGTTAATTCACTGCAATTCCCACCCTTCCTGCAAGCCAGGAGATGGATGTTTTCTCCCTTGAAGATAACTCTGTTTATGCTGCGTGGAGATCACCATAGCTCCTCCTCTCTTAGCGCTTTCACCAGAGGCGAACGCTGCTACTTAACAGGTTCTCTGCGCTGCTTATCATCTCGGTGTCTAAAAAGATCTTGCATGGCCTGTAAGTAAAAGCAACCGTATTGATAGAGGCCGCCGAGGGCGCCGTCAGTGCACACGCGGTGCGGGCACCGAGGGGGCTGCGCACGCAAACAAGCAGCCAACAGACTCCAGGTTGGCCTGAGGGCCCCGCGAAGAGACACCGAGGGAACAGAGCGCACAGCGGTGAGCAGGTATCCCTGATGCGTGTTGGACATGCATATTCTTGCTCAAAGCAATTGGGTACCTGGCAATTCTGCAGGTACGTTTTAAAGTTTAACCAGATACTTGGCTTACCTAAATTGTATTGTGCTTTCATCAGTCCTTATCTAGACTTGACAATTCCTTAGGGAAGGAAATATCTTTCTTTGGTAGTGTAAGTGACAGGAACTGGAACTGGATGTAATTTGCTTATTTTTTCTCGAAATTTGCTTCTATAGGCTGGGATTACAGTGGCTCTACACTTTTACAGTAATGAACTACCAGATTTCTGGGGTCAGTTTTCAACATCTGTGTTTCTTCATGTAAATTTTACCACCTTCCATTCTGAAAACAACTTCTTCCTATTTATGCATGTATCACAGCAGAATTTATCTGAACTATTCTCAAAAAAGAATTATTTGATAGTTTGAGAAATTCTGTGCTGTAGTCCCGAAAAGCACCCCAAAAAAAAAGCAAAAAAAAAAAGCAAAGAGAGAAGAAAGCCGCCTGCCCACCTATCTCCCTATCAGCAGCTGACTCTAAGGGCTTTCCAAGTAGCGCATGGCCTGGCATATATAAATTCAACATTATTTTTAGAAAGTATATATGCACATTCTCACCTTTCATCAAAATTTAAGTGAGGAACAGAGAAAGATGTGGGAAGGAGCAACATAAGTTTTACTGAGCCCAGGCTTCTGTATAGCAAAGGGGGAGAATAGTTTTATTGAGGTATACAAACCAGCGTAAAGACAAGGCTGTCTAATTCACCCAAACAGCTTTGAGATTTTAAACTCTTATTGTCCAACGTGATCCGCTGTCCCATAAGGCAGAAAGCTGTTTTATTATTTCAGCGCATGTTCTCCCGACTCGAAACCTCATGACCTCAAATGACTCTCTCAGCTGTTCCACCAGAGATAAATGTGTGAGTGCTCACTTAGCCTCAGCCATAGGGCCAGTCCTCGCAGATCTTGCACGCCGGTGCGCAGAAGGGAGGCAGCTTCATCACTCAAATAAAATGTGTGTTTGCCAGGTGACTTCCTCCTCTGAACTCCATAAAAACTAGCAACTCTGGGCAGGAGGTTTTTGTGTCTGCCCTCCTTTCACACCCATGTTCAGCAGAGTTGCTGTACAGATAGACAGTCGATTTGCCATAATTTACTAACCTGAACAACCTTGGCATAGTTCAGATCTTCCAAACTAAGTCTTTTCTATGTGATTTGGGAAAGACGTAGTGGAGAGAGATGAATGTTCCTTTAATGTTTGATTGTCGTACCGAACATACAAGCAGAGAGTATTTACTGTTCTTTCACTCCCTTGTTCGAGTTGCAAAAGTATGTGCTCAGAGCTGTAGAAATGCCAGGCTTTAAAAACTGCCTTACGATGCCACAATTCTGTCTCTTCTGCACATGGATGAGCAGAGCCTCTAATTGCCTTTTTTTTTTTTTGGCAAACGCTTGAGCCTATTTGCAACTCCAGATATGGGGAACAGCATTTTCCTCTCTGAGCCAAAGAGAAGCCTTTTGGCAGTTTCTTGCTTTCTGAAGGGGAAGGTGCCACACGCTGCCGGGGCTTCATCGCTTTGCCCGGCGGCTGGAGTGAGCAGCAGATCCACAGACATGGGCACTAGCTGCATTTGAGCTGCTTTCGCAAGCTTGCAAGGGAGATAGCAAGTGAATTTGGTTTCCAGGGCAGCTCCGAGGTCACCCGTAACAGGTCACCCTTAACGAACGGCGTTGACACGGAGCTGGAAGGGCCGCGGGTGAATGAAACTCGGCTCGCTCCTATTTGAGCAGTGGAATTTAGTCCTGGCTCTGACCTTGTGCAAACGCTATTGCCATATTTATGAAATGGAAAGACTGACCGTGCCGGCTGCCTGCAGAGCCGCCCCGGGGCCCCGGCTCACAGCAGCCTCTCCTCGCCCCGCTCGCATGCCAAGAAGCCAAAACGCACAGCAAGCGCCACGCTCACAGGAGGAGACAGCCCTTGTGAGCAGCGCAATGCTTCTCACAAGGTGTAACTTCCCTCCCATCGGTACCTTAAAATGTAAGTGTCTAATAATAAAAAATAATATATAGAAGGTAAGTCTCTCTAAGAAAGATACTTTGAGACCCATCTGCTTTGCATTTTAATATCCTGAACGCTGTGGCATTGGTGCCAAGGGTTGTTACAAAGCAGGTCAAAGAAGAGGCTTGCTCACGTCCGAGGGCTTTGCAGATGGGCTGGGACACCCCTTGGCTTGTTCACCTCCGCAGACGTTTGTGGGACACGCTCCCTTCTCCTTCTACCCAGGACCCTGGCCTGGCAATGTGCGTCTCCAAAGGATACATGGCCTTCCACAGAGCGACCTTAAAACATTTTGCAAGTATCCAGTGCCACCAGGTTAAACAGATTTAGCCTCATGCTCAAGGAGGAGGAAGAGGCACAAAAATGCCCAATATCCAACAGAGGACTGTGTTATTCCGCAGCACTGGCAGGAACGGCGCTCAGGTGCCGTCCTCCACACGCCGGCAGGCGCGTGAGCTCCTGCTGCTCTCACGCCTCGGGCTGTGAACGAGCACAAGAAGCCCAAACTGCAGTTCAGCCACGGGCTTGCTAAGCAAAAGCATCTCAGTGGTGTGCCTGAACAGGGATGGTAAGTTCTTGCTGTGAGTGTTAGCTAGAGGAATGCAACAAGTCACTGAAAGCTCACGAGCACAAGCAGAGGAAGCCTTTTTCTATATATTATGGCCAAGCGAGCACATTTCTTCCTTTTTTTCTGTGCTTCAAGGTGGGGCTGTGTGCTCCAGCACTTCCTATTTTCCATATTCCTATCGTGATTATGGTAAAATTGCCCAGGGAAAGCAGAATTGCAGCTGACATGAGATAGAGTTGGAGAAAATTGAACTGCTCTTTCTGTTTGCACAGCTTATCTTGTCCCCTTGCCTGTGCTTCCCCACCTTGCTCCAGTGCACTTCGGAGCAAGCCCTTCAAAATGATTCTCCCTGCACACAGAGAAACCACCTTAGGCAGGCAGCAAAAAGCCAGGCTTGAGTTCAGCAAGGCAGACCCGCAAGAAAGAGCATGGGGAAGCTTTGGGCCTTGAAAAAGCGTGAAGTGGCGGTTACAGTCATCTGCCACAAAGGTGGCTTTGTTCTGAAGCACACGCGTAACGATCATGTAAAGTACCATAGGAGACAGCCAGGCTCTACCTTTTGCTAGTAATGTGGCATACAAGAGGTTTGAGATTTAAAGCAGAGAAGAAAAAAGAAAAAAAAAAAGAAATTTATCTGTTGCTTTTTCGCTTTTCCACTGTGTTCACACACCACTGTCCTCATCAGTCCTTTTAGCATTAGTTCCCAGGCCTGTAATGTGGCACATGTACTACCACTGTGCTCTGTGGCCCTTTGCAATGTTTCTATAGGAGGTATCATAAGTCTGTCATATTTAAAGATGAACATTGATGGAAGAGGTATAGGAAATAAATTGCTACTCACAGTTCAGTCAGAAAAACAAGTGCTTCTTAGGTCTCCTTGCTTTGTTGTGATAGGATGTTGCAGGGACTTACATATTAGTGTGTGATTTGCCATAGTGTGACTTCAGGGACAGAAAATAAGCAAAGGGCAAGTGCACCAACATGGGACACCGAGAGCATGGTGAACGCATCATTCGCCATGATAAAGCCGCATGTTCTGCCTTTAAAATAACGCGGAAGAATATCAGAGGCTGCAGTATGACGATACCAGTTGTCTCTTCCCCGGGGCTGCTCTGACTTGTGATTTTTGTTCTCATTAACTCACCCTTCATAGTTTCCTTCAGCACAAACATTTTCCAGTTCGCTGGTGGTGACGCTTGGGCTGGAGGCCTCGCCAGGAGGACAGGTGACAGCAGTGGGAACCCGGCTCCGGTTACGCCGGGAACTGCCCTGCCGTGGGATCGGGGCTCACACCGCCCCACAGGCAGCTCACAGATCTGGGTGCTAAGGACAGTCCTGTGTGGAAATAAGAGTATGTAAAACAAACAGCTTTGGTTATGCCGGCTTTGGAGAGGAATGTTTCCCTTTTCCACAGCTATTCAAATGCCAGCCTATTTTTAGCACTCCGAATATTTCCACGGCACCATTTTGGTATGTATTTTGACACTGCAGTTCAGAAGGACTACGCTCAAGTTTTGCTTTTGCTTTTTAAAGTGAAATCGGAGACACAAGGCAACTCTCCTCTCAGCCCACAGCCTGGCTGTAGGTGGGATCTACTTTGTAGGGAAATACGGAGTAAGCAGAAATTTCTCTGAAACTCATAGGGCAGCGGCAAGATCTTCAGTCAGTGCAGCCCAGCTGGAGGTTTGCTTGAGCATGTCTGCTTGGCGCTCAGGCTTTGATGGTGTAAGTCATGGATCTCAGCTCCCCAAAATGCCTCATTTTCTGCTCCTGAATGGGGAATTTGCCCTGGCTGCCTTCGGCGACTTGGTGGATGTGTATCCCAAGTCTGGGCCTATCCCACTGGGGAGCACTTTCCAGCTGTACATCACCAGGAGGTGGAAAATGCCTGTTCTCTGGGCACAGATGTGAGCACATAGAATCATAGAATGCTTAAGGTTGACTCTAGAGGTCATCTAGTCCAACCCCCCTGCACACGCAGGGTCACCTAGAGCACGTGGCACAGGACTGCATCCAAGCGGGTTTGGAAGATCTCCAGAGAAGGAGACTCCACAACCTCTCTGGGCAGCCTGTTCCAGTGCTCTGTCACCCTCACTGTTAAGAAATTTTTCCTTAAGTTCCTGTGGAACTTTTGATGCTTCAGTTTCTGGCCATTTCCTCTAGTTCTGTTGGTGGACACAAGTGAAAAGAGGCGGGCACCATCCTCCTCACTCCCTCCCTTGAGGTACTTATAGACACTGATCAGATTCCCTCTCAGCCTTCTCTTCTCCAGGCTGAACAGGCCCAGCTCCCTCAGCCTCTCCTCATAGGGCAGATGTTCCAGGCCCCTGATCATCCTTGTGGCCCTGCGCTGGACTCTCTCCAGCAGCTCCACATCCCTCTTGTACTGTGGAGCCCAGAACTGGACACAATACTCCAGATGTGGCCTCACCAGGGCTGAGTAAAGGGGCAGGATCACCTCCCTCAACCTGCTGGAGACGCTCTTCTTAATGCACCCCAGAATCCCATTGGCCTTCTTGGCCACAAGAGCACACTGCTGCCTCATGGTCAACTTGTCGCCCACCATGACACCCAGGTCTCTCTGTAGAGCTGCTCTCCAGAAGGTTGGTCCCCAGCCTGTACTGGTGTCTGGGGTTATTCCTCCCCAGGTGCAGGACCTTGCACTTGGCCTTGTTGAATTTCATGAGGTTTTTCACTGCCCAGTTGTCCAGTCTGTCCAAGTCCCTCTGGACACAGACTACTTGAATTTAGCAGGAACTTTGGTCAGCTGAAGAATAATCCCATAGAGTATTACAACAGAGAGCTCAAAGGAGTGAGGAAAAAGAGACACTCAGATCACCCCTTGTGATATACATTAAAACCAGTTCCATAAAAGACCAGTGGATGTACCATGGCTAACATCAAGCTCGCCACCTTGCTGCCAGTCTGGCCAAGGCATGAAAACTAGTGCTGCCCTCACTGCCGTGGAAAATGGCCCTTTGCCTGAGAGCAGCGAAGGCCTTTGCTCCTCTGCTCACTTGCGCCAGAGCTAAGAAAAAAAATGCATGTGTGTGTATATATTATATACCTTGTATATATATACTGTTTGAGCCATTTGCCTTGCCTGATATCCCTGTGATGGGGCTTGAGATGCCAGGTTGAGAAAATTAGGGAGTTGTCAAGTAGGAAAAAAATTCCTTCTGCCTTCTCGCTTGAAAATACACACTGCATTTATGTAATACCCCTCACCTAGCAGTCTCGCATCACTTTCTTCAAGGACCGCCTACGTAGGAGTTAGAGAGAACTGTTACTTCAGAATAACTGTTTCTGAGTAACCCAGGGCAAAGACAGGCTTGTGCTGACACACGAAAGCCTTATTCCAGTTCACCTTAATCCTATGTCAAACGTACTGCTTTCCAAAAGCAGATTAGGCGAAACCAGAGCGGGCACTCCTTATTCTGGAGAAAGGGTGACAGATTGTAAAAGGACAGGAAAAGGCCTTTAAACTCCTACTCTATCTGAATTGGAAGAACCAGCCAGTATGGACAACCATCCCATTTCACAAAGGGAAAAAATATGTAGGATAGGGATGTGAGTGTGGCTCAAAGGCAGAATGTGGCCTCCAAGTCCTGCTCTTTCAGTAACAAGCATGGGAAACATATAGTCTCCTGCTAATTGAATCTCTTATGCAATGTGCTTTGTTCTTTGAATTTTATTCTTAGATGGATTGATTTTTTTCCCCTTTGCCTACTTCTGCAAATGTCAATTTTCTCTTCAGTTACTCCAGTCTCACCTCTTAAAATTACTCATGTGCAAGCAACTGGTTTCCTACAGTGCAACACTTCTAGCTTTCATTTACCACCTTGCTATCAGCTACCTACAGCGAATCAAAGTCTACTCAGACAAATCAGAGCTTGTTTGGTTTATTTCTGTCACATGCTGCTTGCAAGAATCCAATCAATTCTCTAATCTCATTGTATATACTCTCCTTTCCTCCCTCAGCAAGTCCAAGAAAATTAGCAGAGTAAAAATAATGGTGACACTGAATAATTCAGTAATACAATCTGCCAATATTTGCCAAACCTCTTGTCAACACAGGCCTGCTTTGCTATCGCTGCAACATACGGTGTAACTGGCTTTGCAGTCCTACAGAGGAGGGAGATCATCTGACTGTTATTAGTCTATTTTTTGGATACTTAACACCTCCTGCAAAAATGGGAATGGAAGAGTAAACTGAGGTTTACCTCACTTGAACACACAGAATCACAGAATCACAGAATGGTAGAGGTTGGAAGGGACCTCTCAAGATCATCTAGTCCAACCCCCTGCTCCAGCAGGAACACCTAGAGCTCGTGGCACGGGGTGGCATCCAGGTGGGTTTTGAAGATCCCCAAAGAAGGAGATTCCACAACCTTTCTGGGCAGCCTGTTCCAGGGCTCTGTCACCCTCACAGGAAAGAAGTTCTTCCTCACATGGAGATGGAACTTCCTGTGTTTCAACTTACACCCATTACCCCTTGTCCTGTCACTGGCCACCGCGGAGAAGAGCCTGGCCCCCTCCTCCCTACAGTCACCCCTCAGATACTTGAACATGTTGATCAGATCTCCTCTCAGCCTTCTTTTCTCCAGGCTAAACAGGCCCTGCTCACGTAGTCTTCCCTCATACGACACATGCTCCAGTGCCTCAATCATTTTTGCAGCTCTCCCCTGGATCCTCTCTAGAAACTCAATGTCCTTCTTGCACTGGGGAGGCAACATACATGCGTACATGTGCACCGTGAATCCATCCACACACACTGCATCCAACAGCTGCTCCTGGATCCGTGCTCTTCCAGGTGCTCATCACTGGACACGCACACACATGCAGAAACCAGTCTCCAAGTGGCAATCAGAGGCAGACAGTGAGGCCAGAGTGTGGCCATGTAGCAGACCCAGCAAGATATATAAAGTAGGTCTACATATATTTATAATGCACACAAATATATATATATGTGGAGAGAGACATTGGGAATACCACAAAAGCTTTCATTTCTACTTCAAAACATGAAGTAGAGCTTTTGGTAACCCTTTAGAAAATGGTTCAGAAACAGAGCCTGCTGGCTCAGGACAAGAGGTCCTTAATTCCTGATATTTAGTTCAGCAAGCATCTCAGACAGCACTTGCTGCCTTAAACCACTTGATGTAGGACTCCTATCTGTGATTCTTTTTCTATGCTTCTGCAATCGTGATTTTATAAGACTCAGGTGCTTGGCCATAGGACCTAAGTTTCAGTTTCTTCTCTTAAACTCAAACAAGTTGAGTTTAGCTTAAGAGGAGGGAAATTAGTGCTGGTGGTTCATAAAAGCAGCTGTTCCACTAGCTATCATTAAAAGGAGGAAGAATTTCATATTTGTATGCAGATGATTAATGCAAGTGCTTATCCTCCTAGATAATCATTTACAAGCTACAGAAGATAATGGTTTGAACGTGGGCTATTTCTGCAGAAGTGAAATACTGCGAGAGGGAGGATCTTGAAATCTTATTGCTTTCAGAACTGCTGACCAGACTCTCAGGTGCTTCAAGAGCATCCAGATCTCCTTACACTGCAACTTGCTGTCTGCAAACTCAGTGGAAGAATCCTGCAGGCATTTCGAACCATACACAGTTGCTCTGATTAATTACAATTAAGACAGAATTAAATCTGTCTGAAGGTTGTTCTATTCCTATTCATAGCTCAGCTCCTGCAAAAAAAAAATGCAACTTAGTGATAACCATTTTAAATTTATTTTATTCTTGCTTTACAGTTGTAAGAGAGCTTTCACAAAAAATATTTCCTTGCAAAATACAGTCCACAAAAAATAAAATAAGATATAAACCAACATGTTTTCCTTTAATCCCTTTCTGGAAGAGCATGTGTAAAATTTGCAGATAGAAAACTTGTTGTATTTGAATCACATCATATTCAATTACCTCAATAGTTTTGCAGTATGAAAACTTACTAGGGATTGAGGGACTATCTTCTAGGAAACATTATACCAGAAGCAAGACTAAATGCTGCAGTTTATGCTGTGGATCTTCTATATTAGCTACTCCTATGGAAACCTATGATTTAGTTCGTATCATTAGCCAGAAGGACTGGGACCTCGTTTAAGCTAGTGACCTTTTTCTATCAGCATCACTGATGACTTACATTTATTACTAATATGTAAAACGGCAAGTGCTTTCTAAAATGTCAAGTGCCCCCCCCCAAATTTACAAATTATTATTTTATAAATGCTGCTTATAAAAGTGTTATGAATTTTTAGTAGTGATTAGCAGTTTATTAGCAGCTATTAGGGCCCTTGCTACAGAGCCGCCTCTGGGAGGTCACAGAGCAACTATCTTTTATGGAATGCCAGATTTCAGACAGATTAAACTAACCCTTTGTAACACAGCTTGCCATACTTTAATTCAAAGAGGTAACAGATTGTCAGCCTTAACAGCTGTAGTGCTGCTGGCTCCAAAGTCAGCTAAGTCTGTAAATACAGGAGTTTTCAGAGCAAGAGGGAAGGGGATGGCAAAAGGACTATACTTCATGCCCTATAATCACCAGCTGTGCTATCAGACGGAGACAGATACACAGGCCAGTTAGAAATCTTTCATTCTTGCAGGAAGCCACCCGTATAACCTTCCTGCCAAAAGTCGGAGTCGTTGCTGCAGCAGAGGACCAGCCGTGAAAGCGGCACTTGGCACCAAGGGCCTTGGGGCTGCCCGTGCTGAGAGCTGCTCCCCAGGCTTCCCAGCTCGCGCTGCTCCAGAGGGTGCAAAGGCTCCCACAGGACTCGGGCGGAGAGAAGGCTTCACCAGCACGATAGTAACACGAACTGACAAGCTGTGCGTGCCTGCCAACAACACACAGCAAATATGTTCCTGCCTTTGCCATTTATCAATCAACACATGGGAAGTTTTCTTTATAAAACAAAAAGAATGCATTGAAAAAGTCCATCATCTGGACTCACTAAGCAACCATGAGTCTCCATACACATTGTATAAGTGTTCCACACTCGGCTGATTTCAAGTGTTAACAGATTTAAAAACAGGAGAACAAAAATCCATGTTTATTAAGCTCTGACCACAAGCTGTGTAATCCCAGTGCATTACTCTGACACTGTTGCTAAATCTGGTCTTGATACCACAGTGTCGACATCCACCAGCACAACCGCCACACACCGCTCTAGTCGTTCTGTGGCTTTCTGTGGAAGTATGTGCAGATCTTCCTCATGGAAACTGAACTGCTTACAGCCTAGGAAAAAAACAAAAAAAAAAAAACAGGATGAAGAAACCTTTCAACATTAACACTTAATGTGCTGCAGGAATCTTGAAGTCTCCCCTCCATCACTGCTCTAGTTTGTTTAGCTCCTCAAATAAGACTCTCAATGAGAGGTTCTTTGCTGTAATCTGTTTGTCTTACAGATAAGAAGCTTAGTAGCTACAGGAAACATTGGCTAAAACCCGAGGCTGCTTTCCTGCCCTGGGAGAATCACTCTGGCTACACTTTAAGGCTGGCTACAGCAGACAATAGAGCTGCAGGTTTCCAACATACAATAGATCAATGAGTTTTGGTGGCACTCCAAGCACCTTGCTTTGCATGCAGCCCAGACCAAGAGCATCCTGAGATTTGAGCTAAAGTGTACTGGGTGGGAAGAGAGTTCTTCATTAGTAATCCCTCTCCAGGGAAAAATCTTTGTGACTTCTATTCATACAGTTCAGCATCAAGCAAAACAGGTCTAGGTTTTTTACAACCAAGACTTCTTGGTGCAACCACAATCCTGAAAGCTCAAATCCTATGCATGACTTCCAAGGTATGGAGTGGTAGCTTGCCCACTTCATATCTGACAGAAGTGCTAAAAAATGAAATTAGGTGAAGCAGGAGATTTTACCAAAATAACACTTAGTCATGGCAACAACTTCTAGCATCAGATACTGAATGGAGAATGACACTATAATTTGATGATTGAAAATTTACATAAGGTTTGCTGAAATAAGAATCTAAATTATGGACACTGTAGGATTTGGAGTCCAATTTCAGCAAACAGATGAGTTTGTTTTAGAAAGTTAATCATTGTATCTCAGTTTGCATGTTAAACCTCTGTCTCCCATGCCTACTTTTTAACTGCTTTACAAGCTTAACTTTCAGATCCTAGGATGAGTTTCTCATACATCAAAAACAGGATTATGTAGGTCACATCTGCCCTCTGACTCTTCTGCAACACCTTCATTTTCTATTAGTTTCCAGCAGAAGGAATCAAAGGCAGAATTTATCCACACAATTTTAACACAGGTTAACAAATTCTTTTGCTACCTGGGCTAGAATAAGATTTAGCTGCTTCTTTCAATGCTGAAGTGACTTTGCAGTAACATGAATAGGCAGATACGACAGTAAACACACATAAACAGTACATCTGCCAGAAAAGGTGCTGTCATTATTATACTTCTTGGAGCAGAGCTTTATTTCAGATGATGGCTACATCCTTAGAACACCTAACTGGGAACTGTGAGGATTTCTGAGCTCCTGTTCCTTTCAGATGAGAGACCAGAGGATTCTGCAAACTCTCTTCCTGTACAGAGGGGATTAGTAGATGAAGATGTTTGTTAGAACAGTATCAAGGCTTATTTCAATCAGAAATCGTCTCCTTTTCTTTGTCCGTAATCAAAGAGATCATATACTTCTTGAAATGCTTGAATAGGAGACAACCAAACACGTACAACAAGGAAACAGTAGTAACTAGCGATAACCTCTTTCACCACCACCATGACTGACCCTTCTACTTACAGCTCTTGGTGAAGTGGCCACTGCCTCTTGTCGTTTTGCACCAGGATTGCAAGATGATGGGGGGCTGTTTGATGCACTCCGGTTGCCAGCTTTGCCAGTCTTTAACTTCTCTCCCAGAGCAGAGAGCCAGTTTTTTCTTCCAGGTGAACTGTTTTCTTTATCTACTATGCCAGTCCCTTTCCCGCAAGGAGATCTGAAAAGAGGGGGAGTTTGAAATCCTGATGGATTCAGAGGGCTTCCAGGAAAAGAAGGCTCTTTTGGGCTGTGGCTAGAGCCTTCATGGTCATTATCCAACTCTGCCAGACTTAGAGAACTTTCCTCACAAGCCTTTTGGCCTGCAGCCAGATGACATAAATTTAGCTTGGATTTCTTAGCCACACGGTCCAGTTCAGTCACGCAGCTACAGGTCTGCAGACACTTCTGCCCCACGTCATCTTCTTTGCTGCAATCAAGCCTTCTTTTGGCACGCTTTTCAAGCTGTGAGTGTGTTGTTTTAGGAGTGCAAGCTGTCTCCAAGAGACCTTGTGTGACTTCTGCCAGGGCTTTCCTAGGAGAAGGAGCCTTTTTCCCCACGTCTGAAGGAGATGAGCCTGGAGTCCTAGTAACCCAGTGTTTAATGGACATTTTGGAGGAAGGTATCAGCCTGGGGGAAGCGCATGGGCTGGCTCTGCTCTGCTTTGCTGGTGTACAGGTTGTGGCCATTTGGGTTTTGAGAGAAACTGTTGGAGTATTTGTAGAAAGAGGAAGATCTCCAGAATAACTGGGAGCACAGGCAGCTGGACGAGGTGAGGAAATACATGGGTTGCTCACAGTGCAAACCTTGGCCGGGGTGCTCTCTGGGCTGGCTGGCAGACCTGTGAGGAGAAACAAGTTGTCTAATGAGGAACACAGAATAGCAGACTAAAAACAGTCTTTTTATAGATAAAAAAGTACATCTGAGCTAGGAGAAACTGAATTTAGTGCTGACCCCACTTCTCAGACATGCACTTTTGAGTTACAGATTGCATAAATCCTCTTAATTTCAGTTAAACTAACACAAGTCTTATTTAAAAATATTGCATCACATTGATAAGTATAAAACAGAATGCTTATCTGATGTCTGACTTCTATCTCTACTCTAACTAGTACTGCTTATGTGAACTACAGCCAAGAGACTGATGGATAGACAAAATGAGTCTTGAATCTTCTAAGTTTATCTAGTCCTGCTGGAAGATTTGCGATGGCTTCGTCCAGATAGCTGTCTTCTGAGAAGTTCTCTGAGGACAAGATTAGGTTCCTAAGTGCAATAAAACTCTCCATAGTTCCATAATTAAGTTGAGGGACAAAAATACTGCAAGCAGGTAGCATAGCTAATCATAAGGCAGCCTTACAGGAGAATGCTCTACTATATAAGTAATGCTCCTAGGCAGGTGTTAACAGCTGTATATTTTAAGATAAAAAGAACAGGAAAGGACATGCTTTCACCCTCTTGCCCTTTTGCTAGGGCATTTTCTGCAATGCTGTGTTAGTACAAAGATAGTAGCCAGTTATTTAGCACACACACGCAAACGTGAGGAATTCTTCACCTTCTGCACAAGAACTTAAATTCTAGAGAAAAGAAAATCTCTGACTGCTAAATCATTTCTCTAAAACAAATGATCCCCAGACAAGTATGTCACAATGGTTTTGGAGCTCGCTAACTACTGTGTAAAAGCCCCTGCTTTTAAGACAGTAGCTTCTTAAAACACAAAACAAAGGAGTCATAGGTGGGTTTATGAGTAGGGAATTAGGACCTTGACAGTAACCCTGGGAATAATAGGTAGCAAACATCTTGGTCTACAGCAATATTATCCCCATCACCCTCCAGCAGAGGATACATTAGTGGGTCTGTTAAATGCATCCTTTCAGTTGACCTCACTTGAGGTGATGCAACTGAAGGGGAGTAGCACATTAGCTACCTCACACATTTCTACTGCAGAGCAGAAGGGCTCTAAGCATTTTCTGTATACCAGGGGCTTAACCTGAACTCCTAATTCTCAGCATTAGATGTTAAACTGTACAGCCCTTTGTAAGGGCAGCAGGAAGTGGGAATGCCCTGCCATTCCTTTAGAAGGCTGGACTATCATAGGTAGCATGTCGAGTGACCGCCACAGGATCCTGATTACATATCATACAAACCTCCTTCTGATCCCTCCTTTTACAACAATAATATATACATACGTATTAGTACTGGTGCATCAGAGTAAACTGAATAGTATCCTTTATTAATAGATCCCACTACAAATCACTCTGAAGCCCAGAGTAGAGACAGAGGCACTTTCCTGATGAAATGTGCTATTTCATAACCACTTGCTTCAATCTGGATGTAGAGAACATCACCGCCAAGATTGGTTCTCCTAATCTTTGCTTTAATGAGCACTTACAAGACAATATCTCAGCTGGAGAATTAGTTGGCACTTAAAAAGTTGCTCTTAGAAGAAAGCTAGCAAGCTCAGCAGTAATCATTCCCTAATGACCATCTACAAATTCATACAGCAGAAATATGGCAGGAGCAGCTGGGCAGGAGCTTTCTCAGTCATGAGCTGCCACAGTCTTAGAGCTACACTGTGGAGTCACTAGCTAATGGAGGAACAAAGAAAAAAAGCAAACTGTCTGGTTGGATGGATGCCATGATGAAAAGCAAACCAACTACAGCCTGAAGTCCGTGAAACAGAGCATAAAGACCAGGCTTTTCTATAAGATTATTGTAAGCATTGTTCAGGCTTCTGCTAAGCCAGATCCACGTTGTTTCCACTTATAATGCTATTCAATTTAGGATGTACAAACCTCTTTGCAATGAATATTGTAAATACTTATAGTCCACCTGCATAACACTAAAGCAGGTACTTCAGATGTTTCCTGTCTTCTCTCCCTTCTGCCGCAAGTTTTCTAGAGTGACATTATGAACCTCCAGATTAAAGAGTCATGAATTTTTCTCTTTTAGGCCAACTCCAGAAATATCGTTATGCAAAAATATAGGGAAAGTAGTGCTACTTGGTGAAACCACAGAAACAATTTGCAAAGAAAAGGAAGCTGTACTTGCCATGCTTCATGATATAGGTCAACAGTCAACACACAGCCTCAGTCTCTTAATTTGTTCCACATAAATGGGTGAGGAACTACCTTGATCTCATCTTAGCAGGTCTGGGATAGTACTCAGCTTGCCAGCTCTGAATCAGGCTCTGCAGATAACTTGTATATTCTAACAGCACGTGCTTTGTGTTCAAGAGCCAAGGTCAGCAGGAAGCCTGCTGTTGTGTTTGCAGGTCTGTGTACTTCCTCTTCCCCCTGTGTTGCTCTAATGCAGCAAGAGCAAGGAGAAATAAGCTATTTTTTTCTAGCATAATAGGTAAAGCTGACTTGTAAAGTTCAGCATACAAATTACACTAGGTTTCAGGATTCTAGGCTAGACGTAGGCTTACTTCTCTTCTGCTGAAAATAGTAGACAAAGTGATTTCCCAGACTTGTCTGAAGCAAAGTGTACACACACACAAATTTACCAGCTATGGAGCAGACCTGGCACTCTCCCTCCTATTGTCCTGCAAGCTTCCTGCAAGACTGTTCATCTAACCTTTTGTCGGTGAGCAATGTTATGCCATTAGTGGGATTGGGAGACCTTCAGCCTCTATTTGTGCTAGCCAAGGTGAAATTAATTTGGAAAGTGCCTTGAAAAGAAAGGTGGAACACAGGAAGTCACATCACCAGCTGCTGCAGAGCTATTGTATACTCAGGGTACTTAGTTTCAGAGCTACTACACAGAGAAGCCCATTTTATCTCACTTGGGGAAAGTGAAGTGGGGGATGCACATCCCCCACTTTTAGGGGTGTATTCTCCATTCATCTTCACTAACATAACACAATGCAACTTTCAGACAAGTCAAGAGTAATGCTATGATGCGGGGTTGCTTTCTTTTGGTTTTCAGTACTGTCTAGACTACCTATTCTTCTGCAGAGGAGCAATAATTCAGAAATGAGACAACCCTACATATACTGAACTTTACTGCTGGAAGCCTTTGCATACGCATATCAGAATGATCTTGACCAAATTTAGATATTCTTGAGAGGGATAAAGCCAAGATCTGCCAATTTTGGAAATATGCTGTATAGTTTATATAGGCTTTCTCAAAGGGTATGGTATTCATTAACTGGCTTTAACAGGTGAATGGATGAATGTTATTGATTAATTTTGGAACATTATGTACACATGGTGATTGGCTATGGCTGTTTAGGTCTTTACACTTAGCTCCACTGGGATAGAACAGTCAGTACCTCAAGACTATGTGAAGCAAAGTAAAAAATGTGACACTCAATAGCAGTTGCAAAAAAGCACAGTGCAGAATTCCTCTGCTGGGCAGGAGGAAACTCAGACTTCCAGGGCTCTATATATGCCACTAGTCCTTAACTAAATAAAATACCAAAACAAAAAAGTGACATTCTGTCTCTCAGGTACTATGTGATTAAAAATAAATAAATAAAAACAATAATGATAAAAGTGGTGGTAATAGCTAATAACAAAATCTTTTTTTTATTCAGAGCTGCAAGGCCTCAGTTCTGAAGCCCATGATTCTGTGTTTCAGCTCTGGCAGTTAAAGAAGTCCGTGCTGGACATCTGCTTTGGCTGCCCAATTATCAGTTATGCTGCTGATGCCCAGCAAAGATCTGGTTGCCCAATAATGTGTTAATAAATATTTGACATGCAGCTCTTGGTCATAGAGACTTTAGCATAGCTGTAAGATAGTTGAGTTGTGCTCCTGTAGTTGGTGGAGAAGTACTTAGTAGTAGAAGTATCTGTCTGATTATACACATTATTCACCATTATGAAAGATATTGAAGATGAAGGCAAAAGGCTTCTGCTGGTACAGAGAACACCCAAAAGAACAAGATACCCCAAGGTCCTTACCCACTCTACCTTGATCTTCTGGTTTCTTCTGCGTGACCCAGCCTACCAAGTCAGTTTTGCTGAATGCCGGTTTCTCCTCCGCAGGACAACGTCGTAAACGCCAAATCCTCACGGTGTTGTCGTCAGAGCATGTGGCAATCTATGGTATAAATTAATCTGTTGGAGCAACCAGGCTATACCCAGTGATTCACAGGCTAAGTGATCTAGAACAGCTGGTCGAGGGGGTACAGGATTTGCCCACAAAACAAACGAAACAACAGAACCTCATTTCGTTCATGTAGCAGTGTAGCAGAGAAGGCCAAAGCATATTTTGAAATTTCAGCCACTCAGACAAAAAAGGCCATCTAGTCATGCCCTACCATATATGCTCCAGGAAACTGGAAACAACCTAGGACATTTCTCTACCTGCATCTAGGGCTGCCTCTCTCATTCAAGACTTGGGGACAAACATCTGCAACACACTGAAGACACTGAAGGTTGTTGCAGTAGCCTTGAGGAACCTCTCCACAGACCCTGATGTTAGCAGTATCTGGCAGAGAAATCAACTCCACCAGAAACATTAGTCTAGATTCCAGCCTTGGTTTGTTGCATTCCACAATGATCTATGGCACCTGTTCCAGAGAAGCGACAGAACTTGTCTATCCCACAATTTATGGTGCTCTTTGGACCAATTACCTAGTGACTCATTTGTGAATTAGAAGCAAGAAAAAGGAAATGCTGTGTCTAAAGTTCATTGTAATCTGGACAGGGAAATGTCTCTACTCTGACCCCTGTGACACCAATACAGTTCCTAGAGAAAGCAATTCTGCCTCTAAAATAACTTCAAGTATTCAAATCAATATTTTGCCTCTCAAATCATACCCCAAATTTTCATAACATTACCATTTCTCAACATTTTCTTAATGTTTTCATTTGTCTTTATACTTCAGAATTTGTATGATAGCTAACTATTACTTGTTTGCATTAACAAAGATTTTAAAGGTGGCCTTATTCTGCATTTCCAAACCATCATAATCCAGATACTGGACAACATGTACCACATTTAATCTAGTATAATAATACTTCATATGAACTACTCCTGCACACCCTGTACAACCAGAAAAATTCTTTGTACATTTGTCTGCAAGACCCTTGTTTCCTGCACTGCAAATCTATTCTGAAGTCCTGGTGCTATAGCAAAAGTTAGGGGAAGTGGCTGAATTGCTTAATGCTATTGGGTGAAAAGAACTAGTTGTTGTTAGGGATCTCTCTAGGATTTTTCAGGGTTATTTCTCTTTTTGAGCTAGGCTGACTGTATTACGCATCTTCCTACCATAATTCTCTTCCTTTTAGTTATACTTAGTGGATTCTACCATGGGTTTCTCTGATAAATACTTGTGGAAAAACAAACAAAGAAACATGTTCTTGAAAGGACATTAAAAACTTCTTGCCACTTTGTATAAATCTGGTGCATGTAGGTAAGGAAGACAAGTACAGAACCACAAAACAAGCTGTTGGCTCATGAAAACCCTGAAGAAATAGCTACACAGACAGTTTAGTTAGTGTAACCAGGTCTCATCAGGAGGAGCCTTCATCCATTTACAATTTGCTAGATCTTATTAAATAGTCCAAATTATTTGAAAATAATAAGAAGTTTTGATATATTGTATTTATGTGAGAAGTTTGATTTACTGCCTCCCACACTGGATATTTTTGGAAGCTATTGCAAAGAACAGCCTTCCAAATAAACAAACTCTGCTTAAATTTTGAAAAGCAGATGTTGTCACGACATATCTGTTATTTCACAGGAAAGACAATTTTCTGGAAGACAAACCTTAGTGAAGTCTGAAGGACACCAAGCAACAGAGGTAACTTCTTGAGAGTGACCAAGTAGCATCCGTGGAAGAAGGCTGGGCTCAGAAACCTTAAAAATTCCATAGGAAAAGCAGTATAAAAATCAGATGTGCAGTCTGATTTCTTTGTACACATAAGTAAAAGGGCTTCACAGTCCATCTGTGAAGCATATGAATACTTTCTGTTTTTTTCCATATAAGACAAATGAACCAAATGCCTGTCACCATATTCCATTATTGCTGAGAGAACTCAGCTGTAAATCTCCATGCCTTTACCCCCAGAACTTTTCAGCAGTAGATATCTTCAAAAGTGTCAAACTCTCCCAAAAGTCACTGCAGCTTCTGCACTCTTAGCAGCTGTGGAAAGACAATGTTCTCTATAGGATTTAAAGTCTTAAAGCAAGGAGGAAATTAATTTCACAGGGGTGACATTAATAAAGATAGCTACTCCATGGCAGTTGTTCAATAGCCCATATAGTGTGAGCCCGTGGTTTCATTTCAGTACCTCGTGATGGACTGTCAGAGGCCCTTCTTCATTCATAAAGCGTCCTCACAACAAGGACTATGGGCAATCTTTTCTGATAGACAATGACTAACTGAGCTCTAAGAAACAGTCAGTGTTTCATTTCTAGAGGTGAAGCTGGTCAGCACTGAGATGTACTGACTTTCCTGGAAGCATTTGGTTAGCTCTTGTTGTGCATAGGTCTTCTGCCTCGAGAGTTGTCGACCCAAGGTACTAAGCAAGCATATTATTGCATTAAGTAATCCTGGCTGTTCTAGACAAGATGCTTAATGGTGCGGGAAACTCCTACTTTGAATTAGAAGAGGCAAATATATTCTACTGCTGTTTTAGAAGTGTCCCAATCTTAGGTCAATGATTTATTAAAAAAAAAATCCAGGAGATGAGTCTTTGCTGGGATTAGAATTATTATTTGTGTAGCTGCCAAGTGGTAGTACTGCTTATGGCCAATCAACTGGATCAGAGAAGCCTTAAGAGTTCATAAAAACCTACTTAAAACATACATGTTCATTAAACTTATCCCCCTTTCTCTTATAGCCTTCATAAAAAGCTTTCTCCTATTCTACAGTTTTACCATTAATCTTCACATAAGTGAGAGCTGAAGCTAGCATTAGGTGGCCTGAGGAAGAAAACACACACACGTACACAAATGCACACAAACAGATTACATCCACGGTTTGCATGCTTCCAGCAGGCAATGCTCTCTGGAGCTATGAGTCACCACTACTGATGTGACATTGTGAGGAGGATTTGCATAAATGACTAAGCGAATGAACAGATCCTTTCCCATGTGGGAAAAGGAAGAGATGCCGCATATAGATTTCCAAGGAAGACGCAAGATGTTGGGGAAGACTTTGAGTTTCTGCACAAGTTTCTCTTGGGAATCCCCTCTTGTAACAGCCTGCAAAGCAGAAATTGAGTACACTTCCAGAATCTTGAAGTTGTTCTGATACAAACAGGTTCACCATAACAGGCCATTTTTTCCCCATCATAGCAGAGGCAATCACTTAACTAAGTACCTACTAAATGCCTTATTCAGAGTATTCCCTTGTCTGCCAAAACATGCTATACCATGGAAACTTAAATCCCTATTTAGGGAATAAACTGCAGGAGAGCTTGTTGCAGAGAACACCTTCATTTAGACTTAAAAGCGGTCTTGCTATACACACATAGCATAGACACAATAGCAGTCTAGTGGCCATTGATTGCTGAGAGGAAAGCAGAGGAAGAGATTAAACTTACTGGGCCAAATTCTGCATCTATACTGATTTTACAGTACACTAGTGTCATTTAAACTGCTTACAACTGGTTTATACTATCATGCACAAAAGGAAAAACACAGTCATTGGAATCTGAAGGAGAAAAAAAGTTAGACTATATTATCAATAAAGTGCATCTTTCTCCTTGGGTCCTAGAAAAAAACAGAATTACAAGACTTACATGTTTACATTTCCTTATGTCACTGGAATGCTAGAGTCCAGAAACTCAGATTTAGCCCTGAACCTTAAGAAAGAAAAACTTCCTACAACGAGGGGACCCATCTATCTACCTCAGCTTTTGGCCAAAGTTGGCCAGTGGGCCCCTGCCTTGAGAAGGACAGTGATCTTGAAACAGCTCCTGCTTACGAGACCACAAAGACAGTGTTCCCATGGGGTGGGGTGGACGTAATTACAGCAGTACCCATTCTTCTTGGCCAAAGATAGTTGGCCAGCATGCACGTGTTAGGATTAGCCTCAGCTCATGCTACTTTTGGCCCGATTTGATGGGAGGCTATGACTATTAACAAGTGAGAAACTGTAGGGAGAGAGAAAAAAGAAAACAAGAAACAAAACACACACACACACAGAGAGAGAGGAAATGAGGTTTTATCAGGTACCCTACTCATTGAAACAGCTTTTGTATCCGTCTTCAAGAATCAGAATGAAATGGCACATTTAATTTTATGCTTCAGACGATACAGAAGCATAAAAGCTCAACACTGATATAGAACGAAGGGTTGCTTAATACCGTCTTGTTAGGGTGGCCCATAGCAGAGGATTCAAAGGACTATGGAGCTATGGAAGCACGTATCTAGAAAGGATATGTTTTATATCCGGGGAGTCAGAGGATACCATCTATGTATCATTTTTGTAGACAGAATCTTCTCTGCCCACTGGTTTTTATAAACTTAAGGTTGTTCAAGAGTCAGTTCATTAATCAGTCTAGTAATTAAAATAAATAATTAAAAAAATCAACACAAAGCAAAATGTTATTGCCTGAAAGTGATGCTGTATGTCGAACAGACCAAAACAGCATTCTTGCCCATTCAGCACTTTCCTTGACCCAAACGCAACTTAGCACTGCTGCCAAATTTCCTCAAAGAAATAATCTGGGTGGACAATGTCTTTGCTCTGCCTTCCATTCCTCCCTAAATATGGAGAGCTAGCGCTTTTCATTAAGCTCTTTCTGACATTACCTTTTAATTGCTCATGAAATATTTGACCACATTTTCACAGCATAGTAAGTGCTCATCCCTGGAAGATATGTATACACCTCAGTCTCTGCAAAACTTCCTTGCATTTAAAATAAATTAAGAAGTCTCGGAATAAGACAAATCTGAAATGAGATAGAGTTTCACTGAAAGTCCTACTTTCTAACATGACTATGGAATTTAAATGAAGATGATCATTGGATGATTTATTTAATAAATATGCAATAACATCTGTTACCCACATGTGATAGCAATAAAGCTGTCTGTAGGCAAATGCATTTTAAATGTCTTTGCTTAAACTTTGAGATGTTACAGTGTCCTTGAATGCTCCTGGCCCAGTCCCAGGCTGTGTTCCAGGGAAATTGAAACACGTGAATGCAAAGATGCACAACCCAAGTTTTCACAGGTATTTTTGCACAAGCTCGGAACACTAGGAAGGCTAAAATTGCACCACCTCTTTTGACACAGGGCTAGCCACGCTCCTATACTCCTGCTACGTCTGAGTAAGCAGGCTAGCTGCTGACAAGAACAGTGAGCTCTGACTCAAAGAGGCTACATGCTCAAACCACAACCACAGTAGGGAGGTTTCTGTTTTACTTTCAATCTTGCCATGAAAGAGGTAAGAAAAGTCAGCATTCCCTAAGAATTACAAAACATCTGAAACAGTCACCTACGTTTCTACCTGCGTTTCTTTAAAGTCCACTATGTTCCCATAGCTCGGGAGGAATGTTGAGCTTTGACATACAGCTGTAAACTATGGAGAACAGGACTCGAAGCATGTTTCATTCTGAGGTCCCTGCTATTAACTTTGTGACATTTGCATTTCCTACACGTCAGCGCAAGATGCCAAGTGACTAAGCCTCTCAGCTGTCAGACAGTGCTCTGGAATTTTGCTGAAGGCTCTGACTGAGCCCTTGCTGTAATACAAAGGGTTTAACTACTGTAAATTAAGCATGAGAAAAAGCTACGTCTGAAGCAAGAGCTGGAAAAAAAAGGGAGGAAAAAAAGAGTGCCCTTTAAGACAATTAAACTGTTAAGTCTTTGCTAATGTGCTCCACCGCTAAATATGAACCAAAAACCGTCTGCTTATCGTGCCTGGCCAAATCAGCAAGATTGAGTGAGGTTTTTAATGCCCATTAAAACCAGATTAAGATCAGCAACTTCCAATAATAAGCAGGGATGAGAGACATATTGATGGCAGCAGGTTAGTTCTGTTTTACATTAAATAGTTACATCGAGCTTTGACAACAACACACTCTGAGCACAACATGCCAGGAGCAAACCCCACGCTGAGTTAAGAAGGAGTGGGAGGCAGGAAGGGCCCTATGCGAACCCAAAAAAGCAAATGAAAGGAAGGAACAGAGCAGTTCTGGGCAGCCAGCCTGGGGCTGCAACCGTGGGTTTCTCCCAAGCGCCTCACCTTCCATATGTACGCGTTGCAGTCGCTCGAGCCACTGATCAGGAACTGGTCGTCTGGGCTAACACTGGATTTGATGTAAAAGGTCGAATTCTGGTGTCCGCTGAAAACTGCCACTGTGAGACAAAAATAAAAAAAATATTTAAAAAAAAAAAAAAAAAGGAAAATAAAAGCAATCCTCAATGCACAGCTGTGGAGCTGGTTACATAAGCAGCGCTGATCTTACAGGCTTTTCCTGTCTAGCCACATCTCTAGAGAAAGTGGTTATGCTGCTCCCTTGCTCTAGGGCTGGAAGCCCCAGCCACCAGGCAGCAGGAAGTATTATTCAATAGGAGCCCTTGTACTTCTGATATAAAGCAGGTTTCCCTAAACATTCTCTCCATACCATTAGTAATCAGGGGCTGCTTTACTGAAGCTTTTGTTTGTTCCGATCAAGACAAGATGAAGACATCATCTGGGCTACCCTAACACACTAGCTAAAGTTTCTTGTCTTTTTCCACAGCCACAATCACCACCCTAAATTAACAGGGATAGCCGCGTAGAAGACCTAACTAGGGCCTACCTTTGCCAAAGCAGCAGAGGCATTTGCTACTGCTTTTTCCTGCTGCCAGCACCTTTGTTTCATCAACGATGCATACACTACGGCAGCTGCATTTGTCCATTGCCTATTTTTAAAGTCTCAGTAATGCTTCAGCTGATCTGCTAAAGCCTTGAAACCATCACCCTGAATAGCTGCCGTTCCTCATATTGCGAGGACCGGAAGCACCAGCAGCCAACACAGGGGCTGAACGTGGATCTAGAGCACTTGGCCGCACTATATCCAGACTTCTTATCAGGGTAGAAAGGGCAAGTTTCCCAATTTAGCACCACGTGTGACTGACTTGCCCTCTACCAGCCCTGGCATAAAAAGCTCGGAAGTGTTGAAACCACAAATGTTGCAGGATCCAGGACACTTCAACAAGAAAGCAACAACTTAGTGGATGGTTGGAGGGTTTTCAATCCCTTTCCATAGTGTGTTTGGCAGGAAGGTGACTCAGACTAGAGACCACATGTTGCCTTTGACAATTTTCAAAAAGTTGCCAGACTCCTAAAGATCCTTTGATTTTTACCTGCAGCTCTTTTAATGCAGTATTCACAGAGCAGTGATATCTTCCTAACAGAGGAAATAGGCAAACCCTTTTACAGGATGATTTCCTCACGTTCTTCAAACTAAAGCTGTCTCAATATGAGATAAGAGCAGCTGCAATCGAGGAAAGTGGCCCAGCAACCTCCCCAGCTGGTCACACCAGCCCAAAGGCCGGTGCTGCCCTCTGCGGGAGGCTCCCACAGCCATTCTGAGAACTCACATGTTCTTAATCCAGCTGGGTGCGTCAGGATTTCTCTCTAGATTTTATCCGTTAGACACAAGGCAGCACAAGGCAAAAAGTAAACCAAGAGCCAGAAGGCAGAGCGTCCTGTGCTTTGGGGAGAACTCATGCTTCCAGGGGGACAGCCCAGTGAGAATACTTCCACAGCTCAGCAGTGACAGCCCAGGGTTACAAGCAACAGTTGATCCATTAATATTTAACATTCGCACTACTTCTCAGCTTTGGAAGCATTCCCACTGGACTGTCTTCCTGAAGAGCATGCAGAAGAGTGCATTGTTCATTTAATTTTAATTAAACGAAAGACAAAAAAAAAAAAAAAAAAAGGCAGTGAAAAATCACATGTCTGTCTGACTGAAACATGTCTGATAAGATTTGCTGCTTTTGGAGAAACATCCATTGGCCCGTGACAGAGAAGTTCAGTGCATCAAAGTTTGACTCATCTTGTCAACATAAAGGCCACAGATGCAGAACTGAAGGAATCTAATAAGCTGAAGACACTACAATATGAAGATGCTTTTTCATAGAGTTTTGCTATAGAAACTAGAATGAAGAGGGTGAGATCTTAAAATATCTCAATACAACATTCCAACTGACCACTTTATATGAATTCACACCTAATAGAGTTTTCCAAATTAACTTGTCAGTACAGGGAAGACTCAAAGCTGGTTTATATGTAGAACACCTAGATAATAACCATTCCTACCTTACAAGGTAATTGGAGCAGAGTTGCTCCAATATGCAAAGTTTTATTAGCCTCAATCTAGGCGAATGAGTATTTGCACTTATATCATCTTGGCTTATTGCTAAAGATGAACAGCGCTTGTAGCAGGTGCTGTTTCTCCCAGATAGTTTTAGACTTATGAGAATGGAATAGGTCTCTTTTGCCTTAAGCTTTCTCTGAAAGCCACTGCAAGGGAGAAAATTGTCTTGTTACTCTCGTGTTTGTTAGCATTGCCAATTATCAGTCTATAAGGTGATGAGACAGTCCTTGTCTTTGGCCTGCCTAAGAGAACTGCTAAACAAGGCTCCAGCAAGTGTCAATTATGATGCTGGTTGCACAGTATGAGCGCTCAAGGCTGAATCTAAGCTCTTTATCCTCATACTACCAAATCACTTGCAGTTCATAAAATGTCGTCTTCATTACTAATTAAGAGCAGATTTGAAGCAGAGGTCTCTTGAAGCAGCACGACTCCATGCTGTCTGCTGCTACATTATACAGATGCCTGGTTTTGTGGATGAGCTTTATAACCTTGCAGCATGTGACACTTGCAGCTAATTCCAGATATCATTCTTACCTGGGGTGGTCCTTAAACTTGTCATATTGAACATGTAGATGCTGTCATCTGTGCAGTTAGCAAACAGATTAGCACCAGTGGAATCCAAGACCAGACTAGAATATCCTAAAGACAAAGTCAGAAGTTCTTCATAAGAAATAACTCCACACAAACTGTTTTAGGAAACATTCAAATGAATGCTTAGAGAGGGAAATTTAGAAAGAATTTCTATCACATATGAGAGATTGTCATTGGGAGAGTTTATTTATTTGGCAGAGCTTTTGCTATAGCTGTAAAGTTTGTAGACCAATATCTACATTATTTCATGGCAATTCAGGAAGTTTAGAGAGAATTCTCACCTTGACAGCAGGAAAGCAGTTATTTTATAGTTACACAAGCATAACAGGACTATCCCATTGTAGAAGCAGAGAAAACAAATAGAAATCCTCATGCTTCAGTACAATAAGTCATCCACTAATTTGCTGGTGATACTGGAAGGGAAAGATTCTTCTTAATCCTATAAATTGTTTCATAGCCAGTTCCTAGAGGATTCCCCCCATCTTCCTGAGTGTGATAACAATTATTACATCAAGAAAGTTGATTAGACAAGTCATCTGGAATTACTGTAGTGGATTACAGCATTGTAAGGAGTTAAGATACAAAGAAGTATAGAGCAGCATGAACAAGAACACTATTGTTTATGGTAAGAAATAGCCTAAAGTATTGCTCAAATTTCAAAGATTATGCTGTTAAAAACCAACAAAAACTCCATCTCCTTCTGTTCTCTTTGCAAAGGAGTTCGGTCTGATTTCAACTCATGCACCAAAATCATTAGTTAAATGTTACCTAGAGAGCACTGTTATTGTCAGCTTCATTTCTGAAAATACACCATTGAAGCCTACAGATTTTTTTAAATCATTGGTATAAGGATGCAGCAATGGGGCACTTGCAGTCTTCAAACTGAAAATTTGATATTGGCAATGAAAGAAATCCTGCTGAACCTGTCAGTCTGATATATAATTGGCTATAAAGATAAGAAATAGGGTTGTCAGGAGTTTTCAGATTGTGCACTTTGGTAAATACATCATCCAATAACTTACCAAGTTTGCGAGTACTGGTCCCAGGGTAGCAAAAAGATTTGAATGGCATTGGATCCTGACGATAAGTGGCATAGTTCCTACGCAAGTCCCATACTTTGATCACACTGAAATATAAAACACAAGTGTTTTCAACTTTAAGTCTACTTTGCAGTGGTGGTAGAGGCTTCAGAAAAAATATAGAAAGATTTCTTATTGCTGAGAAGCATGCAGTGAGAAGGAGCACAAGTGAGCAAAGCTAGAGCAGAGAGATACAGAAAGCAAATGAATGAGGAGGCAGTACTGTCTTCTGTAGCTAAAACAAGATACAGCATGACCCTGCAAGTCAACATTTCTCAGGTAAAGAAAGGAAATAGCAAAGATGCTTTTATAATTCCGACAATTGCTTCACTGCTTTTCTTGCTTTCCAGGAGCAAGCCTCTGTCAGGAGTTGCAGGCAGAGGAGTCATAATCATACTGGCCCCAGAAAGGCTTGGACCACATGGAGCCTATATCAAGACCCAAGTGGATAATCTCCATGTTAAACTGTTGCAGTTTGCTCAAGCCCCAAAATGCTGCAGATTTGGCACCCAAAAGAATGCATCCTTTGTGACCCAAGGCAACATTTTCCCAAGCACGCCTACACACATCCCGGCACCAGTCACCCTCTAGTGTCCCAAAGCAGCTCACTGTCTAACAGTAGTTTGTTTAATTGTGGTCCAATAGCTCTGTAACAATAGACAGAGATTATAGGAACTATTCTTCTGTTCCATAGCAGTGACACTTGAAAGAACCTTTACCACATAAGTGCAATTTGTCCCACTAACATAATCTCCAGCAAGAAAGAAAAGCAGCATTCAGCTAAGGTAATGCAAGCTGGCAGCACAGCTCTGCTGATTCGTCACGGGTATCTTATAGTAACTGTAGCTTTGTGGGCCACTGTGTGATCTTAGAAAAATCTCTTAACTTCTTTGTGCTGTTACTTCCCTGTAACTTGAGGAAGGGAGTGGGGACCTATCTGTTTCTAAGCTATACAACCGTTTCTGTATGTTCTAGGAAAGGGCTTACCTAGGAGCAATGCTATTAGCAATACTGTTAAAGTTACTTTTAATTGTCAAATAGATCTGACTTTCCTGTGAAGTCACAGAAGGCATCTTGTGTGCCTATACCCCAGAATATCCGGGCCTAAACCTAACTTCTAGGGGCTCTAGGCTTTTAATTGAACAGTCACCTGCAATGCTTATAAGCAACATATCGCAAACCAAAAATACCCAGAAGCCTAACGTGGGCCAGAGGACTGTGTTCCTAATTGCCGCAACGGACATGCAGAACAGCACAGGCAGGCACACATCCTTACCCATCAACAGCTCCTGCAGAAATAAGAGTATGCTCATCCTGAAGCAGCACCACAGTTACACTCTGCTGGAAATCCTAAGAGGAAAAGAAAGAGCTGTTTGTTTTCTTTCAAGGTCAACAAGATCTTGCTGCTTAGTTCAAGGCCAAATGAAAACCAAGGAAACCTCTTAGCCAGAGAGGATCTACAGTTTTCTTGGCCACAGGCCAGCTTGAGTTTTGCTTTAGAACTAGCTTAATCCTCTTGGTTTCTCTCTGTCAGGATAAGTTTCATGTTCTCCAGCAAACTGGTCACTACAGGCAGAAGAAGCTGGAATACCAGATGCCATTTACAACATACCAGTCCTTCAAACCTCTCACTAGTGAATGGAAATGAATGGCAAGTGTTTGAGAGAGACCTTAAGATTATATCGTTCAGTTGCTGGCAATAACCAGAGCTTCCAATTAGTAACCAGCACTGCCTTAATCACTAAGCCTAGTGGACTAAATGAACTCAGTTCTTACTCCAGTGAGGCAGACATTAGTACGGTCAAATTGGAAGAAAAAAAATAGAACACTCCCTCCCCCACAAAAAGGAATGCTGGCCATCCCTTCTCTCTTGGGGGGCGGGGGGGAAAAGTGTATTTTCATTTGGCATTTGCATGGCGATGGCTTTCATTTACATGGGTTGTTTGATAATTAAACAGTGCCTAAAGTTATCTATAGCAAGTGGCCATTACACAAAAATATGCCTTGCCAAAGATATTGAAGCATTTACCATATTTAAGCTAGATGTTTCTTGCGGCTTCTTAAGAACGCTAGTACACATAGCATTGCTCTCCAAACAAAAGACCAACGTTTTATTTGTCTCCTAGATACCTACCACCAGGGGAGCAAGACCTCTCATGTTCTGCCTCTTCTTTTTTGTTTTTGAAGGAGTCTGCTTGTCAACCACATTGTGTGCTCCACTGATTTGATTCACCTGTCTATAAAATCCATCTGAAAAAAAAATAATGCCAACATGATCTTGCCATCATTTTATTAAACAGACAGGAGGTTGGAAAACTTCCTAAAAAGTGGCTGAGACTGACCTTTAAATAACATTTATGCATTCTGAAAACAAAAATTTACCTATACGTCATACTGATGAGAAGAACAATAGAAGAGGGGATAATATGCTACAAAATATTGCAGTGGTCAGTGTTATTTGGCCACTGAAGCTAGAACTGGTACAGCCAAACTGCCTTTAGAAATCACTACTCTGCAGTTTTCAGCATGCATCCCAATTATGAGCATTTGGCAGATATCATGCAGAGTAGAAAGGTATTCAAAGGAAGGTTGGTAGTGTTTTTTCCACTCTATTTCCTCTTTAAAATTTTATTTTTATTTATTTATCCTTTTGTTATGTACTTCTTACTTTATAAAACTTTGAATGCTATACAAGCTTTGTCATAGAAGATAATGACTTTTCTATTTTCTTTACTTCTGTACCTACCATTTCTATCATGTGCAGCCTCCCTTTTTGCTCATTTGCTGATTGAGAGCTAAAGAACTCAAGAGAGAGAAAAGTGCAAGTCTCTGCACTAATCACTAACACCCACCCAGTCCACCTCAATAATGTGCTACTTAAGAATATTTTGTGCTCCTAGCATGTCCTTACTGATACACAGCGTATTATAAGGAGACAATGTAGATCATTCTGCAAATGTGCCACTGTTAAAAGGTGGCAAAAGCCACCTTGTAACTCCAACAAGTGCTTTCAAGTACTATTTCTTACACAATATTCTAGGCTCTTCTGAGCCACATCTGAAAGCGCAGTTACCTTTCTTGTTGCATCTGGTATCCCAAAGCATGATGTTTCCATCTCTACCTCCAGTACAGAAGACAGCTGAGAGAAAAGGAGAGATCTGTTAGCAGTGAGTGTTAACTTGATTAACCAAATCCAGTACAATGCCACCTCTGGCTCTTCTGCCCCAATTTTTGGATGCTAGTCCCAGGTAAGCAGAATACAGGCCCAATTCCTGTAACACTTTTTGACTGCTTTCCTTACTCTGCCTAGTCTTTCCTTACTTCTACTCTAGAAAGAACTGATTGTGAAGATTGTTCACATGTTTATGTATGTGAATAAGAACTGAATCATTCCAATGCTATGTCTTAAACCTGGCCAAGATCAGAAAAGTGCAGATACTAGCATGGCACCTAAGGCCCCAATTTTACTGTAACTCTGAATTCCTTGAAACCAAAACAAATTGTAATAATACAATATTATATAAATATATTCTATAATAAAATATTTCCCCCAGAAAATAGCAAAACTTAACAGTGAACACACTTTATATTCTTAAATAAAGTCCCAGCAAGTTAGTTTTGCTTCACTGAATAGGTCACTGCTCAGTGTCTGTCTGTGCTATTTGTGACCACTGGTTTTTAAAGCTGTTCTTTTTAACCCTTACAAGTATTGATGTTTAAGGGAAAAAGAAGAGGGAGAAAAAAAAAACAAACAAAAAACCACAGAGGAGCAGGAAATATCAGCATTTACCTTTCTCAAAACTAGAAAAAGCAACTGACTTGAGGCTACACTGGTGACCTTTGCATATGCCAAGAAGCTCCCCAGCTCTCACATCCCACACCTTGGCTGTCTGGTCTCCCGAAGCAGTGACCTTCAAGGGAAAGAATAAAAAGCTTTAGTCGTTCTCTGCAGCAAGTTGCCAAAGTGTTAAAAATAAAGTTAGATGGCGAAAGACTTCTTACAATTCTGTGTTCCCCTGGTACCCAGGCAAGGTCAAAGACAGCATTTGAGTGAGCCTGCCATTCTGACAAGAAAAAGAAAAGCCAAGATGAGTTCAGTGCATTGCAGCGTGAAGGCATTTTGCAGAATGCAAAAGAGAATCAGACACCGAAATCAGAAAATTTGTTGTCAACAGTTTGCCTTAGGCATGAAAAACAACACAGAACAATTCACTTAATACTGCTAATCTAGTGATGTGTTCACACCACTATAAACAATACACATGAAGGGATATGAAAGGATTCAAGTACTGGCATATTTATGTTTAAGCAACTTAAGAAAAGCTTTCTCCAAATCCAGAGTATCATATACTTGTCACATCAAATGAAAATCATATTCTATGTAATATTTACCTTTAAAGATCACTTTGCTACTAGATTGAGCTTCAGTGTCATACAGTCTAACAAATCCTTCTTCATTTGCCACTGCCAGCACATGCTCCAAATTCGGGACTGAAAGGAATTGAGATTTATTTGTATATTAAGTAGATAAATCATGGCCATCGCTCTAGCCTTTATCAAGGCTCACGATCACTTTTCATAGAAAAAACAGATTGCTGTGAAAACAAGTAATATTCACACACAGATGTATACAATATACATTTTCAAAATGCAGAAATATTGCCAAGCAGCATTTTTAGACACCCCATTCAGGATTTGTTACGTATATATGCGAAACCCAAAGGCTCCAAGAGCAGACTCTCAGATACCAGCCTGTTTGGCAGCTATGATAGTTCCTCCTTTACATCATTACTTTACAACCCATCCTTTGTAACCTCTGGTGCTTTTTATGGGCCCAAGCTGGAAAAGCAGGAAGCAGTGAAAGGTACTCAGGCTCACGCCAGTACTAGGTTATTTCTGCAAATGAAAGAGTTCTGACCAAAAGGCCAAAGACTTGAGCCTCTTCATTTATTTCTTTCATCGCTTACGTATCGTAGGGAAGCTCTGCACGGACATTTAGTGGCATATCACTCCAGGGGAGGTTCGGGTTTGACATTAGGAAAAACTTCTACACGGAAAGAGTAGTGAACAGGCATTGGAACAGGCTGCCCAGGGAAGTGGTGCAATCATCATCCCTGATGGTGTCCAGGAAACATGTAGATGAGGCACATGGGACCTGGCTTAGCAGGCATGGTGGTGATGGGTTTACAGTTGGACTTGATGATCCTGAAGGTCTTTTCCACCCATAATGATTCTATGATTCCATACACCCCCCTCCTGGATTGCCACCCACTGCCCTTCATCCCGCTCCAGCTTTTACACGTTTTGCACAAAGCCCAGTTTGTCACGTCTTTAGCTGAGCCCTGTCATTGTGCACACTGGCACGGACAAAGAACTAGAGAGCCATTAAAATAAATGCTCTGTGCTCAGACCTTCACCTGAATGCTTTCTGTTAGGATATAGAGGAATTCCATGATCCAATTTATACCGTACCTCCATGAGATTACACCATTAACAGCTCCCATTAAAATAAAGTAAAATAAAATAAAATAAAATAACCACTTGATCTCATGAATTCGTGGAAATAACATGAATTAAGAGATCTTTGGCTTTACCTGACGCAAAGGCGCAGCCGAATGGGGGCACCGGCATGCCCACTTCCCCATAGGACAGCAGGTCATCTTCCCGCCGGCACTGGTAGCTCTCCAGAAGGTGCTGCAGGGGATACGTTGAGGCCTGACCTGCGGAGGGACGAAACGGCTGTAACGGTAACCGTAACGGCAACGGCACGCGCCCTGCCGAGCCGCCCGCGGCTCCGGGCGGGAGATCGGGGCTAGGGCCGGGGACCGGCGCGGGGAGCCGGGGCCGGTACTCACGGCGCTGCGGCGCGGCCCAGGCGCGGCGGAGCAGCGAGCGGCACAGCATGACCAGCGCGCGGCCCAGCCCGTCCTTCCCCGCTGCTCCCGGTGCTCCCGCCGCGGCACCAACTCCCGCCAAACAACCGACCCGCCAAACCCGCCGCGCCCTCTCATTGGCCGGCCGGAGCCCGCCGCGGCCCGCCCGCCGCCTCTCATTGGGCGGCGCCGAGGGGCAGGGCCGCGAGGCCCCTCCCTCCCCAGCACGCGCCGGCGGCCGCGGCCGTTGCTGCGCGCATGCGCAGTGCCGCCCTCCCCTCTGAGGGCGCTTGCGCACAAGCCGCGCGGCGGGAAAGGCGGGAGGGCAGTCGCGCGTGCGCGGTGGCGGCGGCGGGTGGCAATGGCGGCCAGCACTAAGTCCTTCCTGGCCGATGCGGGCTACGGGGAGCAGGAGCTGGATGCCAACTCCGCCCTCATGGAGCTGGACAAGGGTATGGCCGGGGGCGGGACGCCCGCCGCGGGACGCCCCGCGCGAGCGGCGGCCGCTGGGGCCGTGGGCGGCCAGCTGCCTCCGCAGTAACGGCTGTCGTTGTCGCTGCAGGCCTCAGGTCCGGCAAGCTCGGGGAGCAGTGCGAAGCCGTGGTGCGTTTCCCCCGGCTCTTCCAGAAATACCCCTTCCCCATTCTCATTAACTCGGCTTTCCTCAAGCTAGCTGATGTGTTCAGAGTTGGGTGAGTAGTGTCGGTCAGTTTGTGATGCTTTAAGCCTGTAGTAATGTCTTGTAGCCTGGAGTCCTGTTGTGTTGGTATCTGGGCAGCTTTGGTTTTCTTTCTCTTTACTTGATAGGAGCACAGTGATCCCTGGTCTCTACAGGACTAGGTGTCTTTAGTTAAAGCTTGTCTGTGCCATCCTTAGTGGTGTAAGTGGCTGTGAGTGATCAGAGACACTTTCTTCCTGCCGTTTATCCTGAATCAAGGATTCACCTTTTACTAAGTCATTTAAGTTCAGTGATGCAAATCCCTCCCTGTAGGCACAATCCAAAGTAATAAATAAGTGAACACCCCAAGCCTGCAAGTTGCCTTGGCATTTGCATCATAGTGAAGGCCAATGTGTAGTATTTCCAAGTGCGTGGTGCCTAAATGATGTGTGTGGCAGAATTAGAACTACTTTGTAATAACTTACAAAAAAAGTATCCATGTCAGTGCATTCTCATTGGTTTCAACAGATTAATTTTACTGGAAAATAATTGGGCCTAAATTGGGTGTTAAATGTACTGTAAAGCAGAAGTAATGTGTTAATATTCCCTTAACTATATATATACTTATACATAGCTAACTATACATAACTGTATCAGTCCACTAAAATATAGTTAGATGTTGCCTGGTTTTAATTAACTTAAATATCCTTAGTAATTTTGCTTGCTTGAAGTGCTCTGTGTGTTTGTGAAATTCTATTATAATATGGTCTGACAGAGATAAGGATGTGTTTTCTAACAGGAACAACTTCCTGAGGCTGTGTGTGCTCAAAGTTACTCAGCAGAGTGAGAAGCACTTAGAGAAGATCTTAAATGTGGATGAGTTTGTGAAAAGAATTTTCTCAGTAATTCATAGCAATGATCCAGTTGCTCGAGCCATTACACTCCGGTATGTATTTGTAAGAAAGACTTCATGTACGTCACGTTCATTTAGCTAATTATCCTAGTCTGGAATAATAAAAATCTGCAATTACCATGAATAAAATATAGGATGTGTTTTCCATGTTGGACTTGAATTTAAAAGCAGAGACAGTCATCTTAAAGTAAGTAAAAAAAAATTAAGGACCGGTGTTGATAAGAACAAGTTTATTTGAAAGTTATGGTGGTGAGAGATGGGGCAGACAATGCTGTAACATAACTATAACATACTAACTACGTGCAACACACATTTGCAAATGACGGAAGCGGACAGAAGTGCAAAGCAAAGTGTTTCCTTATACGTCAAAATAATTTTTGCTGACTTGTAAACAAAATTATTTATGTGTACCTTGTAACAGTTGCACCTGTTTTTCATTGTTCATTGCCATAGACGTTTCCTGTTTGTCAATCCCTGATCAATATATTTAAGGAAGTGCCCATACATTATCCCTCCCTTTGGCCCTCTTGGTTTCAAAGAGAGTTTAAAAGAGGATTTTTTTGTTTAGTGTCAGTGACCTGTCGCGTTGATGTCTGTCTTTGTAATATGGACCAGCATCATGATCTTAACTGCATCTTGCAAGCGCTTTCAACTGTCTGTTCAGAACTATTAATGATTTCAGTACTGGAAAGGTGGGGCACGCTAATAGGGTTTTGTTTTTATTAGCTTGTACATCCATTTCTTTTCTGTTTTGACATAATTATTTGAGATTATGCTTTCATGTCCTAATGCTTCAGAAATTTATGAGCCTAGTATATTTCTAGCTCTTCTTATAGTTTCCCTGCTGCATTATGAAATAAGATTACACTTGCTTAGTGTGCTTACCTTGACATACTGCCGAAAACCTCAGGAATACACTTGAATCGTTTATCAATTCACAAGATATGTCAAGTGAAAGACATATTAAAATAGTCATTGGTTCTGCAGTATGAAAATCTTGATCAGTTTTGTGCTCCTTGAGTGGTGTCAATAAGAAGGAACATGCCATAAGAAAAGTTGACTAAAACAAAACTTTGTGTAAGGACAGGAATTTTCTTGCTAGATAGCTGTGTCTAAACATATAAGTCTTGCTAAAATTGCCATCAGTCTAAAGCCTGTATTCATCCTGATTTTTGATTATACTTGACTTTCCATATTTGAAAGATAGTTCTGAGATATTCCTAATAAAAGTATAGATAATTCAATTTGCTCCTTTTTTTTAGTATTTACACCAAAGGGATTACACCACTACTACTAACAACTCTTTCTTGGATCAGCAAATTATATTAGAAACAGTTGGTGAAAGTTTGGTATTTGCTTACCTGATTTTGGAAATACTTTGGAAGCATTGCTCTTTTACTGTGGTTAACATTTCTGACTTTCCAGATGGTTGTCAGTTATATGCTTCTGCCCTCTCAATGGAAAGAGGGATAGAAAGGTTGGGAACAGCTCTCTAAGTCCTCTTTTATCCCGTAAGACTACCCAATTTATGATATTAAATCCCATAATATATGCTTCATGTATGTATGAAAATAGCCATTAATACATTCTAGCATTTAATCTGTCATGCTGATATCAGAGTTTGAACATAAAAGCGTCAACTTAAAAATACTCAGTATTCCCAGCACTATATTGCACTCTTAATTCTATAAGCATGCTTGGTGAAAACATTTTCTCACTGTGCCCATGCAAGGTGCAAAGGTATTATGTAAATGTATATTGTAAGTTAAAAGTAGTTTGATTAAACCACTAACAGAAGCCACCTGTCGATGTTTGTTAATGTTAATTACATGACTGTTATTTTCATTTGCTTGTCTCTGTAATAGACATGAATGAACATTTATCTGTATGTAAGCGAAGTCTTTTAGCTAGTCCTTTCACATCCCTGGTTTCTTTACTTCCCTTTCTTTATAGTCACTGCGCTTCCTGATTCTGCTGTGATTTATTTCTGTAGGATGCTGGGCAGCATGGCATCTATCATTCCAGAGAGGAAGAATGCACATCACAGTATCCGTCAGAGTTTGGATTCCCACGATAATGTGGAAGTTGAAGCTGCTATATTTGCTGCTGCTAACTTCTCTGCACAATCAAAGTAAGATTATTTTTTTTTCGTATTACAGAGAATGTAAACTCCATTGACAGTATCATTCAGAAAACTTAGTGTTTGCTCCCATAGTGTTAGCAATGTCATTTGTAGCAAAGCATTTAATTATGTATAGGAATAGTATTGTAGGAAATCTAAACCCAAATTTAACATTTTCCTGATGTACTACGGAAAAATTCACAAATACAGGAAGGGCAAGTGGAAGAACACACTTATTATTATACAGAAATTATGTATTAGGCAATTTTCCTTATTGTTGTTAAAAAGTGACATTGGGTCTGTTTGATGCTCATTGAATGTGTTACTTTGTCTTTTCTCTACAGGGATTTTGCTGCAGGAATATGTAATAAGATCAGTGAGATGATTCAAGGTATGCATGTATATTGAATGATAAAAGAAAAAGCTGTGTTTTCTTTGAAAATTCTTCATTTTTCATGTGTAAATATTACCAGAATGCCATTGCCCTTATCTTCAGACAATTCCAGTTTTGAAGTTAAATGAACTAATGAATAACCCAACGTCTGATTCTTCTGTGTGTCCTCTTTAAAATGTAAGTTTTCAAAATACCTGCTTGGGAAAGAGTCAAAGCCTGTCTATAGCATGGTGAGTGAGCTTCTGTAGGTTCTCGAGTGACTTTGCATGAGCTAGTGTAGATAGTACCTGCAGCGTAGTAAAGAGTCACCTTCCCAGGGACCTCTGAGAACTCTTAATGCTGCTGTGGTTATGCTGCTAGCCAACATTAAGGTTATTTAAAACTAGTTAAGGAGTCTGCACTGTGAACAGTGATAGCAGTGCAGACATATGATGCATTTCGGTATTTGTCAAAAGCCAACATAAAGGGCTAATGCTTTGGCTACGTCTCCCTTCCATGTTACAGGTTTAGCCACACCTGTGGACTTGAAATTGAAGTTGATCCCTATTCTGCAGCACATGCATCATGATGCTAGCTTGGCCTCCAGTTCCCGGCAGCTGCTTCAGCAGCTGGTAACATCATATCCTTCTACCAAGATGGTCATTGTTACTCTGCACACGTTTACCCTGCTTGCTGCTTCCTCTTTGGTTGACATTCCTAAACAGGTAATTCTTCTTAAATGTGCTTCTTCAACTTAAAGTACAAAGCAAGTTTAAGAAAGTGTATCCCAGCTGATGCTGAAAATAAATCCTGATGGATGTGGTAGACATCCATTATAAATGGTTTGTATTGTTTTTGGCAACTTCTGAGGCATCTGCAATATGCTGATAGCAGTGTTCTCTGCGAACCATGCAGACACCTAAGTTAGCTTCAAATGTCTGCATACTTCCTCATTGCATAGTGAGGATAGTACAAGTAGTTTACACAGCTTCTTGGGGGTATTTTATAGTATTTGTTAGGTGAGATTGCTGAAAAAGCTCTCAGGGTCTCCTAGGTACCAAGGGGATGCAGGGAAGAGTGAATGAACAAGGATGAGAGAAGAATAGTGGCAAACAACTGCTGAACTGTTTTCACTGCAGCTTGAGTAGAGACTTTGCCTCATAGCAAGCAGTCTGGCAGATCAAACATGGTAGCTTTAGCTGAGTATGCTCAAAATTCCTTCGTGAGTGCTTTCGAAAAGACTTCCTTCTACTAGCATTTCCTCCTCTTAAACAATGAATTTACTTTGTTATAGGTTCAACTTTTGTTGCAGTACTTGAAGAATGACCCAAGGAAGGCTGTGAAGAGACTTGCAATCCAAGACTTAAAGTTATTGGCCAATAAGACACCACATACATGGAGTAGAGAAAATATTCAGGTTTACACGTTTTTAAGCTAAATTTTATTGTAAAAATTTACAAAGAGCTGTAGAATTCTTTTCTAAAAGAAGAAAAAGAGTGGGGAGAAAGAAAAAGTAGGGGAAGTTTAAGGAGGGAACAGTGTGTCTTCAGATAGTTGTTTGTTACTGCAATGGACAGAGTCACTAGATATTACTTGAACACTTGAGAAATATCTGAGAATATTTGAGAAATATAGTGCAGTAGGCATCTTTACAGTACAGAAATAATTTTTCTAACAAGCTAAGATTTGAAGAGTTCATCAGAACTGAATGTTCTCGTTCATTTTAGGGTATTGAACGTGTGTTAAATGCTCTCTTGTAACACTGAGAGTGTTTGTAAGGGATTTGTAGAAGGGTGTACTGAAAAGGGCAAGTGTAATTTTGACTTTGTCTCAGAAAATTATTTTCTCATGACCAGTATTGTCCTTGTGACTCTATGAGACCACAGAAGATAGCGCAAAATACTCGATACACCATTAGTAGCCTGGGAAGCTCTCTCAAAAGCTGTAGCAACACTTAATCAATGAGACCTGATTTTATTTCCTGTTATTTTTAACCAATAAACAACCTATTGGGTGTTTGCTAGTGTACAAGACCCCTTGCCACGTTTCTTACAAGACATGTCTTCAGTCTACTAAAACTGGTGTTTGGAGTAATGATTTTTAACTTATTCAGTGTAAAATTTTCTGTGGTAAGAGATTGATTCTCAAAACTTGCCATAAGCAAATGCAACTAAACCTTTACAAACAGATAGCTTGTGGGGCTTCCTTCCCTCCATATATCCAATTCTGTGCCTAATTCTGGGTTCCCACAATACAAAAGGACATGGAGAGTCTCTTGTTCGGCTATGAAGATGATGAAGAGGTTGGTGCATCTCCCATATGGGAAGCAGCTAAGAGAGCTGGACCATTCTGTGATATCTCCTTCCTTCTTCTGACCTTTAGGCACTCTGTGAATCTGCTCTTCATACTCCTTATGACAGCTTGAAACTGGGCATGCTGTCCGTTCTTTCAACGCTGTCGGGAACCATTGCCATTAAGCAGTACTTCAGCAGTGCTCCAGGTAAGAAAGCTATAGGAATTTGTTGCCTCTGGCTTTTTTTTTTGTGATGTATTGGCTTACTGCTAGTACTCGGCTTAATTTAAATGCTTCATGACACATTTCTAAAGTATTTTTAAATTCAGGAACTCTAGTTGAGATTTGAATCATATTTATTGTGGCAGCTTGAAATGGTATTATGCATACCGAAGAACAGTCATCGACTTGGATTCTGTTCCTGATTTTGGGGGGAGTGGAGGAGGAAGGTAGTTTGCTAGTTGAAAGTTTTGTTTACCTCTGAGTTTTCAGCTTTTCTTTCTAAAATGAGGAAAATTAATGCCTCTCAAATCACGAATGTGTATTTCTCATTATGATGCTTTGAAACCATGGACGTGCGTGATTTTTTGAGTATGAATAAATGGAGCAATGTAGCATGGAGCGAGACATGGTGTGAGAGTGGGCTGCTGTGCTACCCTGGCACAGTGAAGCCAGGTGACAGTTCTGTGGGAATGACCTGCTTCAGTGACAGGTAAACCCTGTGGAGAAATAAAGTAGGCATTTTGAAGTCCTCCTTCTTATATTGTTAGAATGATGGTGATAAAAACCTTGTTTCTTTTTTCTTCCTGAAAGCAAGACTGCCTCAATGAGTAAGTGAATATGATGAGCCCAACTATATGGGCTGCAGAAATGAAGAAATTAAGAAAATTAGTGAATTCTCTTCAGTCATTCTGAGACATCTTAATAATTAATATGCTCACTAGCTTTTTGGAATTGGATATAATCTTTCTTAAGACCTCCAACTCCATCACGAAATACCAGCCTTTAGACCCGAAATTCTTTCTCATGTTTAACTTGTATGAGTTTTGCAGATCAGGAAATGACGGAGACCCTCTCTGTAAATATAGGAGATATGTAAGTGTGCAGGTGTGTGTTAAAGGGTAGGCTAAAGAAGAGGAAATTAAACCAAGTTAGTGTAGATTTTGTGCAGAATTGTGTTTGAAAAGGTTTTGTGCTAAAACTGACTTTGCTGTTTCCTGCGCCATTTCTGTTGTCCTTATTTAGGAGCAGCCACTACAACTGCAAGATCATTTGATTTGGTGAAACTAGCCCAGGAGTGCTGTTACCATAATAACCGGGGTATTGCAGCCCATGGAGTGAGAATTCTGACCAATATAACAGTTTCTTGCCAGGAAAAAGGTAACTGAAAGCAAAAACAGTGCACTGTGGTGGTTTAATCACGCCTCTGCGCTTACCACACATTAACTGGTCTTACACCCAAACTTCTCCTGTGCTAGCATGATCCTTCCATAGGCCGGGGGGCATGGGAACTGTAACCTACTAGAAAATGTTTTCTAGAATTTCATCAGTGTTTATGAAGATTCTATCATCCTCTAATTTAGGGAAAATGAGCATATTAGAACTCCTGCTCAATAAATGCTTGTCTCGCCTGTGCCATAGACTAATGCCTTCCCGCTGAGACCTTTTGGCACAAAAATCTGTTGAAGAGAGTGATGAATCATTTAGAAGTTTCAGTCCAAAGTTTTTTGCACACCCTAAAAATGTCACAGTTTGCATGATGGTAGGATAGTTATCTGAGATATGGAATGTCAGAATTAATTCTAACACAAATAAAGCTAGGAGTGCTAGGAAGTGTCTGTTACCAGTGCAACCCCAGGGCAAGCCTTACACTTACTACATCAGAAGTTGGAAGAGGAAACTTACTTTATCTGTGTTTTTTTTTTTTTTTTTTTTTTTTTTTCCCCCCCCCCATTAGATCTCCTGCCTTTGGAGCAAGATGCAGTTTTTGGATTGGAATCTCTCCTTATCCTTTGTAGTCAAGATGACAGTCCAGGAGCTCAAGCAACCTTGAAGGTGACAGTTATGCTCTCTTTTATTGACACAGCTTGAAGCTAAAGTAAGAGATCATATAGGAGAAGAAATACGCTGCACCAGCTTGTGTGTGGTGAAAGCATAATGCGCTGTGAGGAGAGAGCTCAAGATTATTCTGCTCTCTGTCAGTAATACAAGTTCAGAGTGGAAGAAGAACTGATCACCTCCTTTTTGGTGATTGGGCACAATATACTTGAATACAACACTTCTATGAGCTATTATGCTTTCGTTTTACTGCATAAGTTGTTAAACAGTCAGATAACATTACTGTTATGTGTAAAGGTGAATTGATAAGGAGAACAGTCTCTTGAGTTTTTGATGTGTTCTTGTGCTGTGAACTCAGGGACAGGGGCCTGTGTTCTTAGGGGATCTCATCATTGTACAGTACATGGTTCTGAAAATACTGTCTTCTGTGTAGTTCTGTAATCATATTTTCAGGTAGGTGTCTGTGGGTTTTTTTGTGTTAAGTAGACCCTGTGTTTATTGTAGACATGTGTGAATTACAGATCACGTTAACGTGCATGGTGAAGTTGGTCAAGTGCCGTCCCCACTTGAGCCAGTCTGTGGTTGAATCCCTGTTGACCCAGCTGCACAGTGCCCAGGATGCTGCCAGGATCCTCATGTGCCACTGCCTAGCAGCCATCGCCATGCAGCTGCCTGTGCTAGCAGATGGGATGCTAGGGGACCTCATGGAGCTCTACAAAGTCATTGGGCGCTCTGTGACCGATAAAAAACAGGAACTCTTGGTAAGATCTCCTTTTTCTGTTGAATTGTGCTAAAGGACAAAGTCTGTGGACACTGCAGTAGATGCTTTTTATTTAAAAAAAGGCAGTTAAGCTGTTTGTTGTGTGCAAAATATGTTAATCTATAGCCATATGTTAAGTATTGCTTTAACTTTGAATTATGTACGCTAGTGTTCAACGTTAAAATCACTCACGTGGCTCATATAGATGAAGTGTGCAATGTATTCTGTTGGATTTTCCAGCAGATGGCACTGTTCAGATGATCCTAACTACTCAAATTATTGGGATATTCTGCTGAAATAATCTTTCTAGAGAGACAAAATGGCAGTTAACTTTCTCAATTTATATATAGTTCCCCATGACTTTTAATATAGAGTAAGAGATAAAAATGCTCTTATGTCTATTTGAAAATGAATTTTAAGGAAGAAATTATAAGCTTGCTGTTAATGCAGTTTGGAGTGTTCAAAAATACTAGCTAAGAGCAACAATAAAGATTCTTTAATTTAAACTCTTGCTTTAATCTACAAGAAATACGTGAGTTACTGTAAGTATTTAAAAGATAGCACTAAAATTATTTTTTTCAGTTAAAATGTGCATTTAGCCTTCTATAAAGTTTTGAGCTCAAAACCAAGCAGATCATTTTTGCTAATTTAGGAAAGTGTTTTTTGGGGTTTTTTTTTTTTTTTTTTTTTTCCCCACCTTTCTGGAGTTACAACTTCCTTCTCACCCCTCTATTCTTTGCTAGGTCTCTCTTGCCACAGTGATATTTGTTTCCAGCCAGACAGCTTTATCTTCAGAAATCAAAACGGTGATCAAGCAGCAGCTGGAGAACGCCTCCAACGGGTGGACGGCGTACAGGATAGCCAGGCAGGCCTCCAGAATGGTAAGTGAAATCCCGGCTGCACAGTGGTTAGCCATGGTGAAAGGAAGCCTGGCGATTCCTTTGAACTGAAAGAAAAAGTAAGGAAAATGGAAGGACTCGGGACAGAGAAAAATAAATATGTCATTTTCTGTCTTAATTCTGTGGACTGGTGATTCAGATAAATGCCATTCAAGGCAGTTATCCCATTAGAATGGCTTTTCTAGCCATTTGTCTCTTCGAAGTATTTGAGAAGGAGGAGAGTAATGACACAATACTTCTTTTGGACATGTGCCTCGTCTGCTTTGAGTGGCTGCTCTTTGGGAGGTGATAGAGGCTCTTCTGCTATGAGTTTCTCTTTCTTCAATGTGAAGAAGGGAACTAGAAGGTTCTGTTTTTCTTTTCCTGTCAGTGAAGTTGTAGCTGGTGTTGGAGTTATGCAGGTATTATAGTACAAGATGCCAGGGTAATTTTAGCCAGAGAAAGTAACACATTGCAGAGCAGAGATCAGAGCATAGCACTATTTTGGTAGCTCTGACAGAGCTCATGCTTCTAAGCTCTGGGCTCATTGAATAGTTTCCAAGTCAATGTTACTACAAAAATGCTGGAAACACAGGACGTAGATGAAAGCAAAAACAAATGCAAACTTCTAGATTTGTTCCTGACCTTGTTGGGCTGTGTTGTGTAAATAAACTGCACACAGGCTGCTGTTTGTTTGGCATAAGCCTCTGTTCTTTTACTTATTTCTAGAATTGCTGCTATCAAATGTTTGGAATAAGTTTCTGTTTCTATGTTTGATGTGAAGCATAGTACTGAAGGTGATACTGTTCGCTTATTTGTGTGTGTTACTTAGAAACCTCCAACCTTCTTTCTTGTCCCCTTTCCCAAACCTTCATGTCATTACAGGGCAACCACGACATGGCCAGAGAACTGTATCAAAGCCTGCTGACTCAGGTGGCTTCCGAACACTTTTACTTCTGGCTGAACAGTTTGAAGGAGTTCTCTCATGCAGAGCAGTGTCTGACAGGTTTGCAAGAGGACAACTACAGTTCAGCACTTTCCTGCATTGCTGAGGCTTTAAAATCCTATCACAAGGGAATAGCATCACTGACGGTTAGCACAGATCTTCTGCTTTGGTGATTCTGTGTGCACATGTAGCAGAGGCATTTAGTTTCTGTTCTTAAATCTCCTAAAAATTTGGAAGTTTGTCTGGCATTTGGTGGACTTCCTGAAAGGATTGCAGGGGGAAAGTTGCTTGTAACCTACAGCATCTTCAGAAAGAACATCCTGTGGTGAAGATACTTAAGCACTTCTAGAACCCTTTTGTGTGATCTGGGAGAATTTTTCTAAACTGACTGCTGATTTTTTGAGATGTGGAAAAGGACTGAATTGTCCTCCTTCCTCCGACTGAACTGATACTGCCATGTATTTGGCAATAGGATCCTAAGGAATCCTCACCAATATAAGGTAACACTATACAGTAGAATGAGGGAGGACAAGTCAATCTCTCAAGTCAGCAGAATTCAGATTGCATATTCTTTAAGTAGATAGTTTCTCCTTTTCACAGCTGAAGTTGTAAAAGTAACTCGAGGTTGTGGTGAGGAGAGGAGGAGGAGAGGAGGGGAAGCAGTGGGAGGGCAAGGCATTGATGAATGAGAACCACAGGCCCATACAATGGAATTGCTTTTTAGCATGAGATGACCCAACTTTACAGAAAGCTTTCTTTCATATTTTGGTTTCCATAAGCAGACTTTTATGTGTGGAGTTTTGTATGTCTTTTGAATGAAGCTGCTTGCTGTTGGCCATTACCAGGACTGTCAGTGCCAAGACAGTTCAGATGTTGGTGTTTGTTAACAAACTGCTCTGAAGTCAGGAGGAAGGACATGAGCTTCGTGCCTGTGTCCTTTGAGAGAAAACTCCATAATTTTTGAAGTATTTGCTTTTTTTTGGCTGAGTGAATAATGCTTTTAATTCAACATTTCAAGATTTCTCTAACATTTGAAGGACCAGGGGAATGGGAAACCCATCTAATTAGATGTTCGTATTTAATACAAGCAGAAAAACAATTTGCTTAAATAGGTCATTCTGTGATTCAGTAATTTAATTAGCCTTTTCTTAGACCTTTTTTTTTTCTGTTGAAGTATTACTATTCTCATCTCCTATGCTGCCCTTGCATCTTGTGCATTGCATAGAGATTGCACTCAGAAAAGCACTTCTCTATGGACTGTTGTGGTCTAGAGAAGTAAGTACAGATTTTGGAGAAGACATAACTGGGTTTTACAGCAGACCACTGCTGACTTATTGCATCACTCTGAACAAATTATTAAGCATGTTTGTCTCATCTGTGAAAGGAGACAACACTGTGTACACAACTCAACATTTGAAAGCAGCAAAATGTCTTAAGGGCACGTGATGATGCTCAAGACTTGTGCCCTCCCTTCTTCCCCCTCCCTCTCAGCTGTCCTGTTGCTTCTGCTTCCATGCAGAGTGTGCCTCAGCACTGCAGGTGCTGCAGGGCCAGCCTGCTCTGCAGGCTGCTCGGCCATGGGCAACGCCTGCGTGGTTGCCCACCCTGCAGCTGGAAGCATTAGGGTGAAATATGCAGACAGCATCACACCTGCTCATGAAGTTACTCAGTTTCTTCTTGGTATTCATCCTTCTTGTGTTGCCGTATGCAAAATTTTCTTTCATGTGAGTTATGTCACTTGGAAGAAGTTAAGTGACTTTATAGAAGAGAGATTGGATTTGTGTGTGTGTGTGGCAGGGGATGTGTTGTAAAGTGCATCAGCCACAGTTTCCATCTGTCTTGCTGTAGGCTTCTTGCTGTAGTCACCAAAAGTTTAGAAATAGGGCTCGCTCATTTTTTTTTTTTGGCCCAGAACTTGCATCTCCTTGGAAGCTTTCTGCTTATTTTTTGCTACAGGTATTCTAGGGAAGATACGGAATTTGAAAAGAGCATTAAGCAGCGCGCACTCCAAATGTGCTGATAACAGTGGTGTTACTTGAAGAACTTAATTAAACTAAAGAACACTTTCTGTGGTTTTCACAGAAAGTACAGTAGCTCATTTCTTGTCCATGGCCCTATCCATAGAAGATAAGGTAAATTGTATTATTAATGAGGCAAATTTGTATTTCCATTTACAGGAATCCAGTCTAATTTGTGCTTCTAAAAATGTCTGGATTTTCTGTTATAAAGTACTGGTTCTTTATTCTCTGTAAAAGCATGTAGTCTTTGTAGAGCACTTACAGTACAGTGAGGTTCTTTCCATGGAGGGTTTTGAAACCACTCTTCCAGAATAAACTCTTGAGCAATTTCCATTTATTTTATTTCTATAAATGCCCTTAGAGAAAGCAAAGCAAAGTGATAAGAGGGGCTGAAATGCTCAAGTGATGAAATAGTCTCATTTCTTAGGTTGAAATCTAGCTTAGTAGTTTTAATTAAAATGCTCGTAGTTTCCTCACATTAGTCAATAGCAGGGTAGTTCTCAGATGTGAAGTTTTGAGATAAACTTGTTTGGTTTCTTGCCAGCAAAGAGCTTGCTCTCGGTGAGGGATCATAACTTCTTGTGCCCAGAAGTGGCCTTTCCTGGTGAGGAACGAGAATCGTGTGCATAAATATATCGTGCATCCATTTGTGAGTAAGAGAGGATCCTGGTAGTTGCCTTTTCTGGGAGGCAGGCAGGAAGGTTTTCAAAATGTGTCAGTGTAAGAAAAATGACTGATTTTGGCTTGACTTGTGTTTACCCCCTCCTGGGTGCCTTAAGCTGTCACAGATGCTTATACGAGTCACATAAGCTCTCAGGGAGCACAGTTATTTAGAAATAACAGTTCTGTGAAATAGCAGCGTGTCTTCCCTCTTGGTCTTCTGTTATTTAATATTCTCAGTTGTCACTGACCCCTGTCTCTGCCGTCATCAAACACGAGGTTCCTTGCCTTTCCTGTCTGTTTTGCAGTTCCAAGGAAATCAAGGTTTTCATTCCTTCCACTTGATGCAGGTTACTTTACTTCAACCAGTTCTTTCTCTTCTGGCTGATGCAGAGAATCACTTTCTCAGTCATTGTGTTTCTGTCTGTTCAGCATTTCAGTATCCTCTCTCTTCTGCCAAGGAATGTCTGGACCACTGTCATTTGAAGCCTGATGATTTGGTCTTGCAGAAAAGAGGAAATAGGCCCCCTAATTGTATTGTAGCCACTTGAGTGATGTTGGTTTTAAGGCTGATGTGCTTGAAATACAGTTTAGTAATTACATAAACTTCTGTGTTGTTCATTTCAAGTATGATTTTAAATGGAGCAAATCTGCTATTTTTTTTTTAAGCAACTTCTAGAATTGAAGTGTCTTGTTGTCTGATGAGACAATTCAGTGATGTTGCAAAATTATTTTACCATGTTTGCTTTTGACCTACATTGCAGACTTCCCTATTACTGTGTTTCAGGCTGCCAGTACACCGCTTAATCCTCTCAGCTTTCAGTGTGGGTTTGTGAAACTCAGGATTGACCTTCTGCAAGCTTTTTCTCAACTCATTTGTACCTGCAACAGCCTCAAAACAAGCCCACCACCAGCTATTGCCACAACAATTGCTATGACATCGGGAAATGATCTCCAAAGATGTGGGCGTATCTCTAACCAGGCACGTGTTGGTTGTTTTAGGGGTTTTTTTGTGCAGTTTTGTTATCTGGAGTACCTGTTGAGAAGCCAAATTCAGCTCTGAAAAGAAGTGGAAAGTGGCAGTAAAGTGTTTCGCTAAATAGTAGGCCTTGTTTTCTCCATTATGACTGTAAAAATACCTATCTGTGGCAGACCTGGTTTTGAGGTTTGTGCATGCCTCACTTGAGGTGTGTATGTGCATGTTTTTCCACATATTCATGCATGCACAGTTTCTAAGGATATGTATATAGAAACCAGCTTAGAACCAGTGAAATCTTTCCATCTTGCTGCGGAATGCCTCATGCACTGCGATTACATTAGTTTAAAGGAAGAAAATGCACTTAAAGATCATGCTGCAATATTTCTTTGGAAAGTGTTGACTAACTTCTGTGTCACCCTGGTGCATTTCATGTGTGCGAAGAAGTAGGAATTATAGATGTTCTGTCAGAGTATGTGGTCTTATCCCCTCTGTGTTGTAGTTTGTAGCATAGTTGAAGGGGGGAGGAAGTGCTTGTTTGTTTATATGTGTCTAGTAAATTGTCTAGTAACATTTAATGTGTGATTAGTAACGTTGTCTCTGTAGATGAAACTCTCCATGGAAGAATTCAGAAACTTGGCTACACGGTATGGGGATCTGTATCAGTCGTCTTTTGATGCAGACTCGGCGACTCTAAGGAATGTAGAATTGTATCCTTTTAAAAGCTCAGAATTTGGCCCCTTCTCTTTCCCTTCTTGTGCAGGCAGAATTTTCTGCCAATTTTCTGTGAAGGCAGACGCAAACTAATATTGAAGCAAATAATAGCATAAAATCAGGTACAAAGTGATGCTTAAAGTATATTTGGAAATAAGTATTGTTGGGCTATTATTTCAAATTGGTTTCTGAACAAGTTAGGTTTTGAAACTTCCAGTAGCATAAAGATTGAGATTTTTGTAGTTCTTGTCTCTACTTACTAAAGGAATAGTTATTGTAGGATTACCTCTTTAAAACTAGAGAACCAAAGAATATTGTTAGTAATGAAATATCATATCTCCTGTTTTAGGTACCAAGTTTATAAATCTTTTAAATCTTTAATGTTAATATCAGACAACAGCAGAGCTGTCTGTTGATTTCACATGCAATAGAAGCCCTAATCTTGGATCCAGAGTCTGCAAGGTGGGTTGATATTTTACTTTCAGCTTCTCTGCTTTTTATTCATTCCCTACTCCTTGGGGCTTCAAGCTGGGAATTCAGAAAATGTCCCAAGGGACCTTTGTGACTCTGCTCTGGGCAGGCTTGAGGAGCTGTCCTGAAGTTGGCAGGGTAGGGACTGCCTTTCAGGTTCTACTCTGTGTACTCATTGTGCTCCTGAAAGAGATGGAGTGGACTTGTCTTAAATACAGATTTTCATCAAAATAAAAAACAACTTTCTAATATCCTCTTTTTAAGAGATTAGATAATTTTATTTATTATTATTTATTACTATTTTAATTTGTGTCATTCGTGTTAGCTGTCATATCTGCTGTTTGGCACTCCTGTGCTTAGTTTCCTTCAGAGTCCTGAAAATGTCAGATTTATTTTAAATTTCTAATGTAAATCCACCCCCTTTGGTACAAATAACTTACGCTCCCAAACAGAAATCACTTGGAAGCAACTTTAAGATGAATCAGGTTTTGAAACTTGCAAGTTGAGATTAAATGGAAGATAAAGTGGCTAAACATCTTTTTAAAAGTGCAGTTCTATAATGTGAATAAAAAGGGGACAACCCAGGAGAGTTTGCCCTGCTCATGAATCAAGCTTCATGTAGCAGGTGTTTTAATCACAGCTGTAAAAAGTGTGAAGCTGTGGATCTTCCAAAAGTTAGGGGTCTAGCAGGTAGAATTTTTTCAAAGTATTTGATTGTGAGCCAAATTTTATACCTACTGCTATTCCATACGTCACCAAGTTGTGAAGCTTTCTAAAGCTTAAAAACTGCAGACAAATACAAATTTGAGCATGCTTACTTGCCCTATCTCAGTTAGACCTTTAATTGCTTTGAGTACAAGAGAGCAGCATGGAAAGTGATGAATAAACTATAGTAAAGAAGGGTTTAAATGTAAAGAGCAAGACTTAAAGTGGGAAAATAGAGAAACTGAGTAGATGGTTTAAAAATAGAGTTCTCTCTTAGTGAATCTAAAGTTGTAAAAGAGGATGGTGGTGTTGGGCATGTTGGAGTAAACAGCTGTATTGGGGTTGGAGGGAATTTACCGGGCACAACAAGTGTATTTCATTTTCCAGCTTCCAAGAATATAGTTCGAATGGGACAGCACATGTTGAGAGTGAATATGAAAGAAGGATGATGTCTGTATTTAACCACGTATTGGAAGAAGTGGAATCCCTCAACAGGAAATACGCTCCTGTTTCTTACTTGGCAAGTAACAGCTTTTAGATATGTAGGTGAAGGTTCCAGACACCACCTACCACCTCCATATATCCATTGTGGTCAAGAAACCAAAGGCCACATTACCACATTGTAGTTAGTTAACATAAACCATTAATAGCACAAGTGGTCTCTAAGGAGACTTTAATACTTAAAAAAAAAAAAAAAATCTGTAACCTTACTGTTCAGGTGAAAAGTAAAAGTAATACTTCTAAATCCTAGCACTAAGAATATAGCAGATGCTGATAAAAGTCAAGATGCTTGAAGGTAATAACCAAGTCTGAGTCAGGTCTCCACCTTGGCACTGAGTATCAGTGAAGAATATTCTGTTAGTCTGTGCTGTTGTTACGAGGGAACTCTAGCCCTGCAGAGTCCCACACTAGCCTCGCTTCAGTTTCTGAGCTGTGGACAGTTAGTGCAGTGTTCTGTGAGTATAGGATTTCTTATCACTGCAGGTCATCAGACAACACAATGTAAAGTGTACTGAATGCAAACAGGAGCTGATAACAGGCTGCTTTTACAGAGCTAGTAGGTCTTCTTTTACTTGCAGTGAGCATCGTAAAGCTGAAGACCGTGCTGATGGAAATGGGGTAGTCCATATGTCATGGATAGCATCTACTTGCCCTGTTTCCCAGTTGATCAGTCCTTACCAATTCCAAGCTCTGCAGTAAAATGAGTTATGTGCAATGTAAGGTAAATCCTGTAAACTTAGCATCACAGGTTCCATGCCCCACTGAAGCTCCTTGACTGCAGTAGTGTTGACCCTTCTCATCTGAGCAAAGGGGATATGCTGAAGCAGAGGAAGGAAGAATAGACAAAAGGCTTTAATTTAAACCATTGTAACGTGGTAGATGCCAATCTTGCTGTTTTATTTGTTTATTTACCCAACTTTGAGGGTTGTTTTTTTGTTGTTTTTTTGAGGGGGTGGATGTTCTCTGTGATTTGGGGAGGAGGAAGATGGGGAAATAGGACGTACAACTCATAAAAACATACTAAATTAAAGCTGGAATGATTTAGGCTTTTCTTTTCAGAAGGCTGCTTATTTGCAGAGCAGAATACTTTTAAAGGGTAGAAAATAAAGAGGTTTCATGTAGTCTATCACATCCCAGTGACTTTTACCTTAGGGACTGCATTTTCAGTCTTTCAGTGGAAGTTACTGTAGTTATAGTATTTTAAGACGATTTGCTTTCTTTGTGCTATAAAAGATTTCCCATTTATTACAGCATACAGCTTGTCTGTGCAGTGCTGTCATTGCCTTGTTGAAGGTACCCCTTTCATTTCAAAGGTACTTTTTCCAAAAACTGCAGTCTACAAGCATTAAGGTAAGTACTGCTCAAATAGGATTTAAAATTTCCATTTATAGAGTCTTTTCTGTATGATATAACAGTTGATACAGCCTTACTAAAGGCACAAAGATTCAGCCACCTTAGTGAAGGAGCTTAAACGCAAATAGCACTTGTGTTTGCTTGTTGGGATCAGCAAGAGTAATAAGTACACAAGATTATGAGGAACTATTAGTCTGTGACTTGGACAAGCAAATAGGGATTCAGTTTGACTGCAGAGCCTTAAAGGTAAAAAGCTACTGGCTTTGGAACTTTCCTTGATTCTGAGCTTGCAAAGCTAGGTAGTGTTCCAGTTGGGGGAAAGCTACTCTGCTCAGCTTGCTTTGTTCCTTTTCCTTTAAAAAATAACATTAATTACCTTGGGAGAGAATTGTAGTGTTTGTCAGTTGACAGGGTAAGAATGGCTATATGTGACCTTCAGTGAGAGCTGGGGAAGAAGAGAGAACTTTTCCTTGAACTCAGGTGCTCTTTTTTTCCAGGAAAAGGGAAAGTCTTAGGATTTTAAATGTTTATACTTAGGTGTGTTTTACTTGTTTCAGCTCAATCTGTTTGGAGCGTACATGTGCATATTTTGTAGCAGATTGTTCCTTCCCTGTAAAAGCGTTTTAAGTAATGAAACAGATATAAATATTGTGTCTGGTAGTTCTCATGTGCTTATTAATTGTCACAGTGATGATACTCAGCTTTAAGTTTTGTGTTCAGTCCACCTGCTAGCTCTTTTACCACCTCCCTCCATGAAGTTTAAGAACTGCTTCTTTTCATGTGTGAATTGCCTTGGCTTTTCAGAAGATCTAAGATTACATTTCTGTCTGTTTTTCTGTATTACAGCTTGCTCTATCCCCATCTCCGAGGAACCCTGCAGAGCCTATTGCGGTGCAGAACAATCAGCAACTGGCCTTGAAGGTGGAAGGAGTAGTTCAGCACGGCTCGAAGCCCGGCCTCTTCCGTAAAATCCAGTCCGTCTGCCTAAACGTATCTTCGGTGCTGCAGAGCAAATCGGGACAAGACTACAAGGTATGGGGAGTACAGAACCAGACAGTGTCCTCAGCTTGCTTTCTGTCTTCTCCTGTTCTTTTGTCTACCCTTGCAACAACTTTTATTCCAAAAGGAGATTTTTGTGATAAGTCACTAGGAATCTGTTTGAGATTAGGAAAATTAGACTTGGTGCATAGCAAACGAACTCCCAGGAGAAAAGGTGGGAGCCCAAATTTCTACCCCAAATTTCTTAATCCTTGAGTTGAGGAGACAGGCTTTCCAAATTAAATAACACCTGAGGAGATGCATAGTGAATTTGAATGAGCAACATTATCAAAGTGTTATCAAACATGGAGTGTTTGAAGTTCAGGTTCTGCTAACATGGTAACTAGTGAAAGGCTTTGTTCTGGTTTTTGTGTTTCTTTTGTTTACCTCAGTTGCTTCTAAGGGGATAACATGATTAGGAAGTGTCTAATGTTAGTCTGACATTACTGAATGGAGAGGAAAAAAAAAAAGGGACCTTAGAACAAAATGGACTTGGTGTGAGCAATTTGCTTCTTTTGGTAGATGCACAAATCACAGTCACTGTGAAAAATATGTCAAGACTGGCTCAAATATACATGTGCATTGGTTAAGGAAGACTGAGGGTAGCAATCTTGCTCTGCTTCCATTGGAGAGCAGATAACTCCTTTTCATGGGTTATATGAAATGACATTTTAACCCTCTGTATGTTCTCAGATTCCTATTGACAACATGACCAATGAAATGGAACAGAGTGTGGAACCACACAACGACTACTTCAGCACTCAGTTTCTGTTAAACTTTATGATACTTGGCACCCATAACATTACAGTAGAGTCCTCTGTAATAGATTCAAATGGTATTGTTTGGAAGACTGGGCCTAAAACAACAATTTTTGTTAAATCTCTTGAGGATCCCTACTCCCAGCAAGTTCGTCTCCAGCAACAAGGACAGCCACCATCCCAGCAGCAACAGCAAAGAACAGCATACTCTCGGTTTTAACTCCTATGAGTGACTCTTATCCTGCAAGAGTGAGTGGGATCATAGCTTTTCTTGGATGCAGTTTTTCCTCACTCAACAATTATACTTTTAATGTTTTGAAAAAAGTGGCATCTGTGACTTTCTAAATGGTTTAAGCTAAGGTAAATTTGGGCTTGAATCAGCAGAAGCAAGTTAGAACCTCTATTGAATCTGTTCACATCTGTTTACAAACCAGTTGCAGCTCCACAAACTTAGTTAGCAGGGGCGGCTGAAGCCCTGTGTGACTAAGGCTTTCTGAAGTGGACTAAGGCTTCCTTTTTCTGAAGCAGGGGATTCTAATACTAGGCTCAAAGGTATCTGTTCACATGCTGGCTGGCTAATACAGAACTGAGTGTGATACCAAGCTCATATCTCTTAAAATGTGAAACAACCGGCAGGAATATCCAGAGCTTTATTCTGAAGTTTCCTTTTTTTCAGAGCTTTTTCTATTTTGATAGGTATATGCCTGATATATCTGTATTTTTACAGTTCGTGAGCACTGTTTGATGCATTAATGTGAAAAGGCCAAGGTGAAGACACACTTTTCATGTGTAGTTTTAAAGAGAAAAGACAGGCTGGAGAGGCGTGTCAGAAGAGTCTTAGAAGAAGCAGGATTTTACTAGTGGGAGCAATAACTTTCTTGGGTGGTATAGAAAAGATTACTCTTTTGTTCTGAATCTTCCTCATTTATCTGTATTTCAGAAGGTTCTTTAAGAGGAAAGTTAATTTGCAAGTTGTCATTCAGGTTTTAGTTCTTTTGTATTTGAAGGAATTCATTAAATGTCAGCTTTGTAAGCTTGTATACTCTTCTACCGACTCAGTAGTCTTAATTGGCACTTTTACAGGATAACTTTAAAGATAATTTTGCCATGAGTAACAGTACTAGAAACTGATTCAGAATCAATTTGGAAATATGCTGCTTCATACATAGCTTTCATGCTCCCTTGGAAGTGCAAAGGGCTGAGCTCTGTGTCTGGGCTCATGTGCAGTAGATCCCAAAACATGACACTCATCTGGTCCTAATAAATAATCTTAGTTCATCACTCTGTGTGAAAGGAAGAACTACCTGAAGGGGAAGGAGGAGAGGGGACACTTCTTACAGACTTTACAGTTTGTAAATGGCTTGATCCTCATCTTTGGAGCAGAAATTTTCAAAGTCATTTTATCAGAAAATTTCTAATATGCTTCTGTTTATTCAAGTGGGTTCACTGTAGAAGCTGACCAGAGTTTGCAAACTCTGCTTTTTTTGATCTGTAAAGAATACGATAATGAATTGTTATAAGCCTCTGTTTCTTTGGCATCATTGACGGAGGAAGTAGTTTCATTGATATTTTTTTGTTGTTTTTTTTTTCCCCCCCTACCGATTTTTTTAAGACATCGACTTTCTTCCTCTTGGCTTGACGCTCTGAGAGAGAGGGGGGAAAAAAAAAGTGATCCTCATAAATTTTGTGATCTGTTGGTCAGATTTTCATCCTAAAAAGAAGAGATGATTGGGCTACTGGAAGGAAGGGAGAAGACTCACAAAATTGTAAAAAATCACCAATGTCCTCCTTGAATTGGATCTTTATTTTACACAAGAGACAAAAATTACCTTTCATCTGGCTACAGAAAGTGGTGTTTCCTGTCCCCATTATAATGCTTATATAGTTAGATATAAATTTGTGTGTGTGTATGTATATACATAGATAGATACATATATACAGTATGGATGTCCAGAAAGAGATGACTCACATAACACTGCATATGCAGTCTGTCAAATTTGAGAACTGTGCTGTTAGTGGTTGATTTTTTTTTTTTCTTTTTCCAATGAAGGCCCCAGGCCAGTGTCTTAACCACAAAACCATCTTTATTGTAGTAAGAATAAAAAAAAAAAAAAAAAAAAAAAAAAAGGTGGGCAGGGGAGTCAGGCCAGGTAAAAGGCTCCAGACCTAAAGGTCAACCCCCTCCTTTTTCTCTCTCTCTTTTTTTTTTTTTCAATCTTTCCTAATGGGTGTTTGTTTCTTGCTCTGTTATTGGCTGTGGGTTGCTGGAAACCTGAGATGGCAGCTGTCCAGAAGAGCTCAGCGATGAAATGGAATTCCCCTGTTGCAGAGAGCAGGCTTCTCCTGTAAGTCACAAAAAGTTCACAGTACACAGCTAAACTTGTGAAAAGGCTGCTAGAAAAAAACCTATCCAGGGAAAGCACCATCCTAAAACTTAGTTGGCTGTAAGACTGCACCGATTTTACTGTAAGGATCAGTTTAGAAAACTGTGCCTTGCCCAAAGGAGGAGGAGGTTCTCTGGATTGTACAGGGCCCCAGGACTCTGAGAACTTGTGTCTGGCAAGGACCAGAAACTGAAAGTTACATCTGAATTCTGGGCATGGCTTATGCTGCTGTTGCAGAACCTCCTTCCTCCCTTCACCCCAGTTATGTTTTGTGGCAATCATATGTAGGATTATGCTTTCCTCTAGACTACCTGCTAGCCAAATTCAGTCAAATTAGAATTACAGTGACAGCACTGAGCAAGATATATCTCAATCTCCCATCTTCTGTCAGCAGGAGGCATAAACTATAGTGACTGGTCATCTTTATAAGAGCCATTTGACCATTGGTCAGCCATAGTGCAAGGACTTCAGATTATAGGTTTGCCAGTATACGAAGGAATATGCCAGATGCTCAACTATGGCCATTCAGACTGTGTGTGGTTTTTTTTTTTTTTTTTTTTTTTTAAACAGATAAAAAAGCCTTGATCTATCCTGCAGCAAAGGTTTTAAGAATGTCCTGAAGCTCGACTTTATAAATTAATATATGCTTAGCATTTCGATTGCCCTATGCAAGGGGTTGTTGGTGTTTTTGCTTACGACCTCTTAGCTGGGTGAAAACTTATTCCATGGGAACCTTCCAGCCCTGTGGAAAATACAAAGTCACATTTATTGAAAATTACCTCATACAGGAGTTGGCTTGCTGTGCAAGTACCTGGATTTCTAACGAGTTTTGAAGAATTTCTTATGTTGGCTCATTTGCAAGTTAAGTCTTGATCAGAAAAGACTCTGGACCTTCTACTAAGTTGCCCATCTAAGTGAACACAGTGTTATAATTATGTGGTTTCTATGGTGGGACTATTCTTTGGGGGTTGTCATGTATTTTTAATCCTAATACAGGGCCACATGTATTTGGGAAAGAAGAAACTTTTTTTTTTCCCAATAAAAATCAGACTCAAAGTACCCAGAGTGAAGTGAGAAAGGGTGTTATAGATAACTGTTTCAACAGAAGCTTTGCATTGCTATAGCTAATGGGCACTAATCTGATCCTGGGTGTATTAAAAGCTGACTCTTCGGTAAAAGTAGAGCGGCTATCTTGATTCCTGCGGTCTGTTTCTGGTGCCAGCACTTGAAGCTGTGGAACTAAGGATCTAGAAAGTACTTTTATGATGAGGGCCTGAATTAAATCTCTCAAGCGTTTCTCAATAAACAAAGCACTACTTTGATCTCTGCCTACTTACACACTGATAATGGAAAACCGTTCAGATATCTTTTTCACATAGTGGCAAAAGACCTTTCTTTTTTTTAAAAAAAAAAAAAAAAGACAAAATTTAGCTAGACACTAGTCTTGAGCCAGTTGCTAAGAATTCAATTGAAGAGTGGAAAAGCTTTTGAGAGCAGATAGCAGCTACATCATCATTTTGTCTTAATCATTAAGCTACACGTTCATCTAGATTTTTTGCTATGTTCTCGGCTTGGAGAAGTGGGGAGCTGGTGATCCCACATGGATGACTTGGGAGGCATTTGTAATCCTTGAAGTTCTGTGTGAAGCCAGTGGTGGTCAGTGCTTGGGCTTTGGAACTGAAGCTGACTTCCCCGTGCACAGTGTAAGTGGGTGTTCTGGGCAGTGGTATGGTCTCCTAAAGTTGGGAAGAGCACGTTCATGAGAACCTGTACTTGTGTCAGGAAATGTCAGGTGCAGATGTCCAGCTGATCTCTTGACTGAGGCAATGTGAGCCCTCAAGAAGAGGGATAAGGGTGGAATTTCCCCTGTCGAATTCTGCGTTTCTCTGGAGTCTAGCATGTAATCTCCTACAAAGATCATCATCCTAAGTGGTTCTGTGCAGTCATGGTCATCACGTATTTTGCTGGTGTCTTAGACTTTTATGTCTCTTTGGATATGTGCTCCTTTCACCTGAGGATTGATATGCCTTAATTTAGCTAAAATGTTCAGATTTGATAGTGGATAAAAGTGTATCCTGCTCTTAAACACCAAGAAACTGTAGAGGAATTGCACAAATGTAGAAACAAGTCTGATCCTTTATATATACACACACAAAAACTTTTTTAAAAAAATTTCTCTACTGATGCCCAATTTTATTAAAACCCATCTTAAATATTTTTAAAGGAATTAGTAGGAGTTGAGTGAATTTTACTGCATCCCTAAAATCTATTTTATTTTTGAATTAAGTTAATACTACAGTCCAGAAGATATTCATAAATTATTATTGAGAGTAGCTGTAATACTGTATACAGAATGCTTCAGTGAAGACTATTAAAAAGGGAGTGTTTCCCAAGACTTTTAGGGCAGTCTTTGGATACTTACATAGCAAAATTGCAGGGAAAACCCTGCAAAGGGTGTGGGGTTTTGTTGTTGTTTTGTATGTGTGCGTTCGGTTTGGGTTTTTTTTTTTTTTTTTCAATAGTAAGATATGTCAACCTGTAGGTTTTATAACAAGATTATACTTTATTTGAAGACTAAAATGTCATTCTCCGCTTGTATTTGTATGTCATAACTGTTAGTAGTTCCTTTGCTAGGATCTGCAGACAGCTAAAGTATATATATTAGAACTCTTATTCTGATTTGGGAGTAGGTATATGTGAAATACAAATAAGAGGATGCAGCAGTAATCTTTAGGCTTTGACTTTCAAGCTAGAATTGCTTGATTGGGCCTGGAGGATTAGTATAATGCCTGGAATGATTAATGGAAAATAACTAATCCTTTGGGGGACCAAAGGGTATCTTTTTTTCTTCTCTGAATTACAAGAATTCTTAAGAGGAAAATAACCAAAAAGCCCAGGTGACATTTTTTATTATTATTTTATTTTATTTTTTATTTTGCTTCTTTGTGCTTATTAGGCAAACTTCTCTTCTCCTGGACAAATTTGCTTAAGCAATAGTCTTGCAATTTAGTAGCTTCTTAAAGGCATGTGATTATCTTATACATTTTGAAATGAGAATTCACGTGCATATTGCCCATTGGAACTGACAGACATTTAAGTCACAGCCTTATATGACTTAATGATTAGAAGCCTGGGGTCTTGTTTTGTAGTCATCATGCAGTAACAACTTCATATGATAGAGACCAACTCTACTGCTAGCTCTTCTCTTGTTGAAGGCTATTTTTAGTGCCCTGCTACGTGCAGGGTAAACCTGGTGTAAAATGCTCTTGTCTAGACTGCACTTTTACTGCAAAACAGAAGTTATTCTGTTCTTATTCTTTATCTGGAAATTATGATCTGGTTATAAGCAGTCCCTCCACAATTGATCATTTCTTAAGCCTGCTGGAGCAGGGGTTTTGTGTTCTTTTTATTTGTTTGCTTTTTAAATACACAGCAGTAAGTGATATTGTCCATCACAGCAAGCAGCATACGGAGCAGTAAAGCATTTCTTCTTATATCACCAAGCTAAAGTAGATGTCTGTTCTTTTCTGAAGTTGTTTTGGCTGCGCGTAAGAACTTATGGGGAGGGGGTAAAATAAGCAGGACGGTTAATGAGCTACTGGCTTTGAGGAGGTCTGAGATTTCTTTTGTAGAAATGGCTTGTGTTTTGAGATCTTCTGTAACACAGTATGGAAAAAAATTGCCTTCAAAGTAGTTTTCTGGGCTGTCATCTTTCTGCTGGCCTACAGTGCTTTGTCTCTTTGGTCAGCATATTTACAGATGTGCCCTTTGTAGTTGTTTGGCAGCATCTTTTCAAGACACTGTTCCTTTTACAGGAATGCAACTGTAACCATGTACCTGCATTACCCAGAAGAAACAAGAGGAAAAAGTATAGAAAATGTTTTTTTAAAATAAAAAAAAGAGAGAGAGAGGAGAGGAGAGGACATGGAGATGGATGGGCAGGAGCTAGGAGCTCTGCCAGCTTGCAGAGCTGTCCTGGCTTCAGGAAGGCCCAGGACCAGGTAGTTCTTTCTGCTTGGCTACTTCAATGCAACATCTGGAGTGACTGGGGCTGCTCTTACCACTTCCACACAGATGTGTCCAAGACACCAGTTTGGGTGCTGTGCCGGAGGAGCCATGTCTGCCACCTTGGCCTGTTAACTTCCAAAACAGAGTGAGTGACAGGCACCAAGGCACCTGAGAGCAAGTGAAGAACAAGTGTTAGGTTGCTTTTCTTACAAGATACAGTTCTGGCATGTTGCAGTTAACCACCTGCCTGTGTGAACTTTTAAGCTGTGTGCTGTGCTTTTTGTAACCAGGAAATGGCTCTTTCTCAGAATGAACCCTAGAAAGCTTGTGGTTTCCTTGTACTCCAGGGGACAGCTCTGTGACCAACAGCAGCTCTGGAGCTGTGCTTGAGGCAGGGAACTCAAGCTCGCTATTGAAGTCACAGATTATGTGTATTTCAGCGAGCCTGGGTCTCTCTTGCTGTTCTGTCCGTTTCTGGAAGGTTGCTCTACTAGGCTCATCATCAGCATGGTGCTGAGAAGGGGTCTGGCTCTTCCTGGTGTGCCTGTTTGTTTTTATCTATTTCTTGCCCAGCTCGAGATGATAGTGTTCATATTAAGGGCAGCTCGGCTGTGTTTGGAGTTTCCGGTTGCTTTCCTGCCTCTAGATCCAAGGATTTTATACAAAATGGGAAGAAAGTTCACTGAATTTCAAGGCAAGAACTTTCTCAGGCTAGATAGAGCAAAAGAAGCTATGGCAGTGGCTTAAACCTTCCCGTCAGCTGGATAATTAGTAATGGAGAAAAGCTGCTCTTTTCCTTTTGTCAATATTGAACCGGAGAACCAGTGTAGTCCACGAGATGCTGCATTATTTCCTTTGCTTAGAAACAAGACTGTGACCCTGGTTACTTCAGTCTTAAATGTCATCATATATATGTATTTTTTAATGTATAAGGCATGTTATCTTCACATTCTCTCAGATTTGTGGTTGGCTAGTTTCAAGAGGTCTTTTAAAAATCTGACTAATGAAAGTAGTGTTGGAGTTATTTATGGGTTTCAGTGGTGACTACATAGCACTAAAGAAGATAAAATTAAGTCTTTTGTGGATTGGACGATTTAAAAATCATTTCCTCAGCAGTTTAGGTAGGTGACTTGCTGACAGTTCATCTATATGTCTCTTCCCTGCTTCCTAGAAATAATTAATTTCAAATGAACTCTATCCCTAAATTGAGGCATCTGTGCTTAACATGCAACCTCTATCTCCAGGGCAGAACCAAGCAGTGAATAGCAATGGAATTAAGGAGCCTGACCGGGGTAATTACACGTGGAATGGTGTGTGGAGGGCTGGGCATTGCCAGAGATGATGGCATAAATCTTCAGGGTACACTTTCATGCTTTGCTTAAGTCACTCTGCATTGCGGTTGAAAGGGGCTGTCCCTGTGCCTATTCCTGCCTCAGTCCTTGCTGAGATCAGGAGTTTGTCCAGTTAAAATGGCTCTGGTCGGGCCAGCAGGTCGGTCTTGGCCATCTGTGCAGTCACTTGGTCATCAGAGTCAGCCCAAGGAAGGTGCTGTGCAAGAAACAGGATGCATCCTCAGACTAAGCAGTGCCGGGCTGGCGTGCGTAGCAGCAATATCCTTCGGTGTTCAACACAAGTCTGCAGGGCATCATCTGTTAGATACACCTGAACTGTGGCTTTTTTTTTTTTGCGTGAGTAATTTGAGAGGACAAAAGTGCTCTCACTGCAGTAGTTACCACCCAGCTCTGTGGCCTTCCCATCTGCTGTGCGTTAGCACCCCCGAGGGATGGGGCAGAAGGGCCCTGGGGGAGCTGAGGGCGAGAGGTGGGCTCTCGCTCTGCAGTGGGCGACCTGGGGGTACGCTCTGGTTTGCCACTGATGTGTGTAGGCACCTGGCAGCACTGTCTGACACGTGCATCACCTTACGAATCCTAAGTCGTGCAGATGTTAAGGTTCTGATTTTGCATTACTTCTGGTTACATTGATGCTGTTCCTACATGAACGCTTCTTAAATTTTGGCTAAGAATGGGTTTTTATCACTTTAAATCCACTGCATTTCTTAGGTTCCTGTCTGGAGAAAGCAGTCTGTGTGCAAATGGCAACATTCAAACTGAAGCAATGTCTAGCTACTAGGAAGGAAAACCAACATGGGTCATGACCTGTCATGGCTAGTTACCCAGCTCAAGAAATAAACAGAAAACTCCAGGGGTTGTAATAATTTACGATTAAAAAAAAAAAAAAAGAAAGAAATTGTTGCTTGACATCTCCTGAAGGTTTCTTGCTTTCAATTATTTCATGAGGGAGGACAAATGCTGTTTTAATTATGCTAATTGTTGTAATTCGTTCAGTGAAGCCACTCTGGCATGTGTTTTTCTTAAGCAGTGTGAATTGATTTTATATATGATATGTGCGTTCTGATACAGTTTATTTTCACTGTCCCTCTTGCTAATGGATTGATGTGCATTTTCATCCTGCAGGTAAAAACCATTATGTGTTGGTTTTCCCACTTTCAAAACCTAGAATATTGCACTTATTTCACGTACTGCATCGTTCACAGAGTTTTGGAGATTTGCAGATTTTAGGGAAGTGCAAAGTACTCTACTGTTGTTGTGCGGTAGAAATGTTCTTTTCTTTTGGTGCAGGAAAATGAGGTCCCAACCCATGGCAGCTAATTGCATTGCAATTTCCGTTTTACACTGATATTTCCACGGAGACTGGTTCCTGCAAATACATGGCCAAAACTTTCTGTAATAACAGGAACGTGGCAAAACTTGGTTATGTGCTTTTGAGAGAGCGTATTTTTAAATACAATGTGTATAAATCTATGTATTATTTTTATGAAATAATTTATCAGCTAAAAGTAGCGCTGCAGACCAGGGAATGGTGTCCTGGGCTCTATTCTTTCGTGCTGTGAGTGCACTAAATGGTAGATGGGAGTGTTGGTGATTCCCTGAAAACGTTTATGCAGGTGTGTAAGGACGACCTCCCCAGCAAGCGGCTCGCCAAGGGGAACGTGGTAACTTCGGGTGTGTTTGTGATGAAGCCCATGCTGCAGAATAAGCAGGCCAGCGTCTTGCTGTAGCACACAACAGATGGGAGAGCTCTCTGTGACGTCCCCTCTGCGTCGCTTGGGCTCTGTGCTTTTCTGGACAGTCCTCTCGTTATGTTAAATGACTATTTAAGGGCTAATAATCTACTGTTTTATCTCAGCCACAGTTTTCCTATGAGATGTAATACATCTTTTCGGATGCACGAGCTCTCCCCTACGTCCTGCCACTTCCTATCCTCGGCTCTGGCGGGAGAGAGAGCGTTCTTTGAGCTAAACAGCTGCTGCAAGCCTGAACCGCGCTTCCCGCTGCAAACTCCAGACCGATTCCAGCACCCTAAGGGCACTTTCCAGGGCAGCCCAGGGAGAAGTTGGCACTGGCAGTCTCAAATACTCGGCTGCACAATCCGAATAGATTTTTTTAAAAGCCACTCTTCATCTCTTGGGCTTTCACATTTAGGTGCTTCTCTGCAACCATGAAGGCCAGAAGCTATTTGCATAATCTTGCATCTTTTTATTTTTAGCACTTGACAGGAAATGTGGCTTTAAAAAAAAAAAAATAAACAAGTACCAAATGTACAGTAAAATCTGTCTCTCTGACAATGTTGTGTCAATTCAATTAGCTTTGATTTTGCCTTCAGTGTGTAGTCTTCCTGGGCTGTGCTTGATAAATTGGGCCATTTGAGGAGTAAAGGAATAGCAGAATGTCAAAAGAAGCTGGAGAAGTAAAGTTTCTTCCATTCATACCTGTAGAAAAGGAAGTTCTTTGGGGAGAAACTTATTTGAGACTTGCAAACTGTCGAAATGAATTAGATCAGAGACAAGTTAGAAATTTAGATGGGCATCATCATAATTATCCTCTGTTTTTCCTCATGTCCATCTTTTGGAAAGGTGGAGCATCCTCTGACCCTGGTTCACCTCTCCTCTATCTATTCCTGGGAACAACTACAGCTAATAGCTGCATGCTCCCTAAGCTGGAGTTCTCAAATACTGAGATCATATAAAATAAGTCATTTTCTCTTTTCCTTTAGAAAAGACTTTGTCTTTTCTAAAGCTGCGGAGCCAGGGTTAGTCACAGCAGTTAAACTGGTTGAGCACTGATTTATTTATACCAGTTTCTAGTCCTGGTAATGAGAAATTGAAGGCTGAAATGGCCCAAGGAAGAAGATAAAAAGGAGCTGGTCCAAGTGGAGAGCAGCAGTTCAGATGCACTGACAGATACGTGACTGTCTGGCTGCTGATGGACAGACTTGGCAGTTCAGAGGAAATGGGTGGGAGTCAAATTCCAGAGTAGGATGTAGAAGGAAGCTGCCTTGAATGCAGGACAGATCCTGTTTGTGCTGTAGGAGGGTCCGTGCAGGGCACAGACTCCGTGCTGTATTTCCATGCTGGGCTTCTGTTCCCTCGTGATGCTGAAGCAGGGCACGTCATCCTTGCTCACAGAGGGGGTCAACACTGTGACTCATTTGTGCCACTCTAAAATATTAAAACTGCCAGGCCACTTCAATTACAGCCTTGGCAAAACATACAAACCTGATACAGTGAAATACCTGTGTTACTGAGGCAATATTTAATTACAAAGAATGTTGTGAATAATTATGTAACTCTTTTTTTTAAATTGTTTTTATTTTGACTATCCAGGAGTAGTCATTTCCTTTTTTAAAATACGTTGGAGATGCATGAAAACCTTGCACCTCTTCTTTAAGGCTTTAAATCTTAGAAGTAATTTTGTGTGTGCAAGCAATTGCTACTTTCAGGGATGGGATTATGTGAGGGATAAAAGAAGAATGTACAAACTTAAATTTCTGTAGTATCAAAGATTAAAGATGATTTTCAAAATAGAATTTGAAAAGGATCTTTAGATAGCTGAGTAGCTGGGGGAAGGTGAGGGAATTAGTTATTAATAGTTCATTTTAGTAAGTACACTCAAATAGTATATTTATTAAGCAATGAAACTCTCATATTGGTTGATCTCCAAGTAGACATTAAATTGGTTTTTAAGTCTAATGCTACAAGAATGGGAACCAGTAGCAAAATCGAAATTGTTGACTGAGTTCCCTGCTTTTGCCCTTAGAAACAAATAGGTTCTATAAATACAAAGCAAACATGAGGCTGATGACAGAAGATATTTAATGTGGTTTGCAAAGACCCTTAACTGTATTAGGAAGAATCTAGAATGTCCTTTAGCAGTAGAGACTGATTTGGAAGAACAGAGACTTTTTTTTAACATTAACATTTCTGAACTGTTAAAACTGAAATCATGTTTACAAGCATCCTTTTCAGGGCACCTGGTGGTGGAGATACCTGGCATTTACATGAGCCTGCTTTTTTGTTTAATGCCTGATCCCCCAGAGTGGTGTTACAAGTTCAAAATTTTATCTTTGCATTTATGTAGGCAGCTCTGCTGATCTATGTTTGCCTGCAGCAAATTTGCCGAGGGATAGATTTAGTCCAGACCTGAGTACATGCCAATGTGTGTAAGTGAGAAACGAATGGAAATGTCCGTGTAAGTGAGACTACAGAGTGGACTGAGGAAATCTGACTGCCCTGGCTCTTGTTTCCTCACCTAATGAAATCTCTAACTGGTTGGGATCAGATTATGTAAAAGTCTTCTACTGGCTTCTATTTGATGCTTAGGTTAGCATGAGCTCTTCTTTTTAATCAGTGATTTGTACTGTTCGCCTTGCATGATGAAAACATGAAAGTGATTGTTGTGGTGACCTTTGTAAAAACCTTAGAAGATTCTGATAATCGTTCAACTGAAATTAAATATGAAGCAGATCAACTGCTACAGGCCTGGCAGGATCACAGCAATGCAGCTCACAGGTTGAAGAGGTCCGTGCTAATACTTGTGAAATGAAGGCTTTCTAATCAAATAGAAAATATATAGGTTTTCCTATGATACTTAACACTTTACCACCTGAGCAGAATGTTAATCCATTTCATTTCATAAGGATATTTCATTTGTTCTCAGTTTTAAAGACAGTGATCAAAGGCATAAAGTTTTGGCAGCTGCTGATCTCTGGACTGCAGCATTGCAAGATTCCTATTGGAAGTGAATGCTTTTACCCTTTTGTTCTTATCATGAAGCCAAGAAGTGGTATCTCCTAGAGACTTAGCGTAAGCGCCTCCTCCCCGGGCCGTGGGCCTGGGCCGCGCTTTGGGCCGCACTTACCTTACGTTTGCTCGCTCTTGGATGCGGCCTGGGGATGCTTTTATGGCCTCAGCTAATGGTCTTTTTTTTTTTCTTTTTCTCCCCCCCACTCACACCATGTTCCTCCTCCCTCCTTAGGGAAAATATGATGAATATGTAAGGTATGCAGCAGCTCCTGTACGGCTTCCACGTGGAGGAGTGACTACAGGATGAGCGTGCGTTGCCGGCCGTGGAAAGTGCAGCAGAGTTCGTATGTGCCAGATTACTGTCCTCCCCACCCCCAGCTTGAGCAAGCACTAGCTGACGTGGGACTGCAACCCTTGGGGCCCATCCCCGCTCCTCCCTGCCTTCAGAGGAAGCAGCAGTTTATGACCAGGCACAGCTGGATCATCCTGCAGGTTCCCCCCTCCAAGAGAGGGCTGAAGCTGGGTTAGCTCCTTACTAGCTCCTCTCCCAGCCGTTCATCTCCCACAGCCCAGCAGGCGCGGAGTTAGGCTGGGTTTAAAGTGCCACCCTGCACAGTGTCCTACTTCTTTGCCATTCGAGCTTGAGAAGCCTTATTAGCAAGCTCTAGCAAATCCAATACAATTTGCTCTTCAACCGCTAAATTTTATTTTTGCATTTATCTTCGGTGGCTTTGCTTTAATAAGGACTTAATCCAGGGATCACCGGCTATTCACAGGGGAAAGGGGATTGCAGGTTATTGTCTGGGGGCAAGAATCTCCTGGAAAGCATAAGGGCAGAGAAAGCAAAGCTGAACAGTAGATTAAACCCTCAAGCCCACAATCTGCTCTACCTACCTATTCCTCCTTCTAGTATGTTGATTCCTTATTACAATTTGCCACTCGAGATGCGTTTTCAGACAAGATGTCTTTATTCATCTTTTTTTTTTTTTCCTCCTACATTCTTGCTGACTGGAATTCGATGCTTCTCTGCTTAAGTTCATGACCTAAAAGGCTGGATGGGTTAATATGTTCTCTTTAGACAGATTCTGCCATTTAGAAATGTTATCTGAAAGCCATGCAATTAAATCTTGACCTCAATTAAGTCGGTACAAAGTTCTCAGAGCGCGGTGTGATCAGCAGTTACGGTTCTACGTTACAGAATTTGTAGCATTTCACCGCTCGGCATTAACACGAGGCACGTTTTGTCTGACAGTACTTATAAGTCGATGCACTAGCCCGTTTCCTTTTCCCCTCCCCTGCAAAATCTAATTAGAGTGGCTTGCGCTGCAGTTTGTCAGTCTTGACAATTATTAGTGAAAGCGAGTGGAAATACTTGAGTTATACCCATAAACAGACTTGTTGCCATCTCACAGCTTGATTTTAATTATGTTTTCCCCCTCAAAGATGCATCCCCATCTGAACTCCCTTGTGAGTGTCCTGGGATAAGTGTGCTGCAGATACTGCATCCTACTGGAGTACTCACTCAGACCGGGTCCCACTCTTCTGCCTCCCCCATCTCTGAGCTCTTTTGGCCCAAGCTTCCCCTTGAACTTCCCCTTGAAATACCAAAAGATGAAAGCTGGAGCCCAGTGAAACTGGTGCATTTGAGACAGTGAGAGAGAGTAGACATAAAACGAAGGTAGGTAGGACTGGACAGAGCATGGGCAAAGTGGTAGAATGTGCAAGGATATATGTGTGCCCAAAGGAGCTCATTGAAACTGGAGGTATCTTCATACCTCCAGAATTGAGAAGGCAGGGTGTTCGTATATGGGAAGAAGAGATAATGCTTTGGCAAATGTTTGAAAGGGTTTTTTATTTCCCATTGGTCATTTCTGCATAGTAAAGGTAGTCTTTTATTTTGATTTTTTGTTGGCTATGTACTGTAATAATTTTTCTTCCTAAAGATTCAGTGTGTAGATGAATAAATCTAAGCAAGAGTGGCATTACTGCTATGCTTTGTTCATTCTGAAATCTTACATTAGTTTCCCATTGCCTTTTTGTTGTGAGGGTTAGGTTGATGAGATCAAGCTCTCTAATCCCTCGTGGCCTGGCTGGATTCATCCATGCCATTAGGGTTGCTTTTCTTAGCCACATTTAACAAACAATGGTATAATGGCTTTTGTAACATTTTATTAAGTTGAAATACATCAATAGGACTGATGATGAACAATTGTGGTATTTTAGGAAGAACAATTTCCAGCAGTTATTGCATGTGTCAATCTGCAGAGCTTTTGGGCAGAACTTGACTAGGTAGCATGAAAAGATGAAATTTTTGGTATTTGTCTGTTATGACAACAGACTGCTATCTGTTATGAACATGCATTTATTCTGTGGCACAGACTTGGGGAAACCACTCCTGGATGTTTGCACTAAGTATATCAAAGCAGATCTTTTATCATTCTAGATTAAAATTGTTCTGCAGATGATGGTGATTGATGCTTGGGTCTTCTCTGCTGATGGCTGGTCTAAATTGGCATGAATCACCTTAGTTGTGATTTGATGTGAGCAAGATGCAGAGGGAGCCTCTCACTGATGCCACCCAGCTGATATAAAAGTTGTGACAACAACTGCCCTTTGTCTCCCTCCAGTTCACATTGAGTTTCTCCCTGGCCTAGTACCATAAACTTCATGTGAAAGTGCAGCTAAGATGCATATGAATTTTCTGGAATTAAACCTTCTTCTACAGCTTTTACCCAGAGGAAAAAGCAGGGTACCTTTTAATGCCTAACTAATAGCGTTATCTAACTTAATTACTGATTAACCAATGCCAACAGCAGCTTTAAGTGAACTTTTCCCACGGAAATGATTAGTTGCTGTTAACAACAGACAACAATATTCTACCGAATTCAGCAGACAGCAAACAAACAACACTGTTTTTCCACCATTAAGCAACCAGGTGGCAAAAGTTCAGAGGATGCGGGTGAATGTAGCTTAAATACAAATTATCATGGGACTTCTCCTTTTCTGTTTCCCAGTGTTGGCTCCTTTCTCCAGCGAGCATCGGCTTGTGCAAAAGCTGCATTAGTAGCTTGCAGCATGGACGTGTCGATCGCTGCCTTCCTTTGGTAACCAGGCTAGACAGGCTTTGAGGAAGCTGGGCCAAAGGGCTGCACGCTAGTGTGATTTGTGGCATCTAAGGCAAGAGGTCTGGCCGCTGCTTAGATGTACTAAATTGGGGATGGGAAGAAAGAGACTTTCTAGAGACCTCAGTCTTGCTAAGTACCATCAGTGATGGCATTTATTCTAAAGCACCTGCTTCCTAGAAATGCTCAGTGGACCTTGGATCAGACCTGATTAGTTTGGCCCCCGTTCATCAGTCAGCACAGCCTGGATGGGTCTTTGCACTTTGAACAGAGTTGTCTGAAGTTGCTGGAATTCAGCACACGGACAAATCTTCCCCCGCTGCCAGGGTGGCTGCCTCTGCTACACTGGGCTCTGTGTTTTCATTTTCAACTTGGAAAAAAAAATCCGAAACGTCAATATTAATTTTAGATTGTAATAGTACATAATCCAACAAGTGTAAGAAGGATAGAGGAGAAATATCTTTTATAACAAGCATGTTCTTTAGGAGGTTAAGTGTAAGAATCATCTTTCTTAATAGCAGCAGTAAGTATTTATTTAGTGCTCTTGCATTTGAAGTTTGATCTACAAACATTGACTAGATGGTGATGAGTGTTTACCAAAAGAAAAAGTCAATTTGGTAAACGCTGCCTTGAAATGAACTTGGAGTACATGAACTGGTTTGAAGAAAATAGAGGCTTCATCTGGTGATTGACCTCATGGCATGTGATTTTTATGATCAGAACCACGCTGTGAAATGGATAATTTTCCAGTGGAGATAGAGAGAAACATTAGAGATTAATTCAGTGCAATATCCCCATTTTTCACTGTGTTTATTTTTAAAATGGCTAATCACAAAGCAGTAGGATAATAAGTAGTAAATGTTAGGAGTTTTATATGCCTAAAGACAGGTTGGTGTCATCTTCCTATCTGAAGTATGCTTGCATAAGCCAACATTGTGGGCTTATAAAAGAATCTTGCAAAGTGCAAGTTTATATATAATCAGCATACCATAATTGTGTGAAGTGATGTGATTCTGTAGATATGATTGAACTAAATTCATTTGTCATGGATAAAAGATTTCATAATCAAGCTAACATAGAGGTTAAAGATCCAACAGACAGTTGGAGTGCAACTTCAGAGCTCCTTTCTTCCCCAAACACAAAAGCTCAACTTACCTTGGTGACAGGAGTGTCAATAGAAGAGCCCGTGAGTGTAACTGAGAGGAGAGCCCAGCTTCGGGGGCTGTCCCACAGCCACCCCGTTGACTGAGGAACTCGGCAGGCTGCAAACACGTTGCACGCGGTGACAGCGAAGCGCAGCTCGCCGACCATCTGCTCACGTTGCCGCGTATCCATCTTTAATAAGCTTCTCTGCCGGGGTCTTCGCTTCAGTTTAATGAGAAACTGAGCGCCTCAAAACACCTGAATAATTCAGCGCACTGTTACAAGTGGCGGCCTGTGAAAACTTGGTATTGTATGAAACATCTTTTTGAGAGCACAAACAACAGTTTTCTTCCAGGGTTTGTATGGAGCTACCGAGTTGCAGTGAAATCGCATACCGGAGACTCCAAGCATTGTCTCTATATGGTTAATGCCAAGTTCTTGCTCACCTTATACCATTATAAAAATTGTACCTTAAAGAAGAGAATGATGAAGTTGTGCACCTTTAAGAAAACTGAAATATCTTTTGATGTTTCCATGTTCGAAATTTAACTTTTCTTTTTTCCTCCTTTTTAGTGAAACTGTCTTTTTCGAAGATGATGTTAGTCTGGACAACTGTAAAACTTGCTAGAATTGATCTTACCAGATATCCATGTAAGCTACAGAACATGGAGTTACCTAAGAGAATCTATTCCTGAGATACTAGACCAAAAATAACCACAAAGATTCTGAAGCTGATATGTATGTTTTGTGTAAAGCAGGCTGAGATAGAAAACTGAAGAGGGGCTTTGTTGCAAAGGCTTTTGGGCGCCTCCTAAGTGGAAATTTTGAAATTTCTGTGCAGCTGACAAAAGGTAGGAGAGAGGAGTCGCATCTGCTTCACCTTCTGCTGGTCTTAATTAATCGGCAGACTGTGGAAATGTCATGTGTTCTGTGTTTTTCACCTTTCCTACAAATGGTGAGGACACAAAGATGGATGTGCTGCACCGATCCAGATTCAACTTTCCTTGACAGTGTGTGGGTTTTATCTTGCTATGCTGTAGAAACAGTGAGTCCATTAAAGATGTGGATCTTCCCAAACCTTTTGCAAGACCAGGGGAGCCTTGGTTGAAATGTTGCCTGGCTTGGGGGTCTTCTCTGTAGCTGATTCTTGCAGTCTCTTTAAATATTTTCTAGTGAAAAATAATACCAATAATACTTATCATGACTTTTTTGTGCTACATAGGAAACAAATATGGCTAAAAATAATTAAAAATGAAACCTTGACAAAACACAAATAATTGAGTGCTTTTACATTTTAGAGCACAATCTCCACCTGAAAATGATTATGATCTTTTTTTTTTTGTGTGCGAGTATCCATCAAATCTATTTTAATACTGGCTTGGCCTCAGGAAACTATTGGAAAACACATGATAAATAAGAATTAACTATCAAGTGAGACAGAAATACATTCTCATAGAGAGTGCCCTGCTGCGGTGTGATTAATAGAATACCATTTGATGTTTCAATGCCATGTTGGCAGGTTAAACTGTGCAGCAGCAATCCGACAGATCAGTTTGATCTGAAGCGCAGAGTAGCGAGAGTGTAGCCTTACACGGTCCTGAGATTTGTTTGCAGTGTAAGAAAGATGCCTTTTACTGTAGGACTTACAAGACAGAATGATGGGACTGGAGCCAGAGCCAGCATTAAATGTGAATGCTCTTCTCTTTTTCCCTGCTGCACACTTGATAATTTGGTAGCTGATAATATAGCACAGTTGTGTCTTCTGTGCCACATGGTTTCTGTGCTCTTGTCCTGTTTGCTGTTCCCAGAAGCTGGGCATAGCACCTTACTTTTTGCTTTATTTTAGATAGAACTTTAAGTATTAAACTTCAGTAGAACGTGAAAGGACATTTCTTCACCAGACCTAGAAGTTGTTCTTCTATCCATATCTAACAATATAAAATTCTATAAAGCAGAATCACAGGTGCTCCACAGCTAGTTATAAACTGTTTACTTGGTTTCATTTAGGCTTCCAAAAACCTTGGAATAAACTACTTTGGAATAACTCTACGAGTTATGGAAAGATCAGATTTGCCTAATTTTTATGAACTCCTAATTTAAAAAGACAGATTTGCGGTCAAACACCATGACACTGCTACTTCACCCCTATTTAATTTATTCAGAAGAAATACCTTCTCTGTGTTTAGTCTGTTTGTTTCTTATACTAGCAATAACTTTTGGGGTTCTTTGGACAGTTGTATGTTTATACAGATAGTTTGTTTTAAACCAGGAGATCTTTGCTACCTTATGCCAGGAAAAGATGCCCCCAAAACAACTCAAAGCCTTACATTGGCACCCCGCAGTCTTGGAACTTACGCTGTCTGTGAACTCAAGATCACAGAGGAAAAACAAACTCAAAAACATGTGTTTGTCACAAGCTTGAAGTTTTTGGCAACACTTGTGACATATTTTCTCTGAGGCCTATAGTATTTTTTAGTGCAAAAAGCCTAGGCTCGTATCCAAGGACTTAAAATACAAGAGAAACAAGCAAAAATGATGACACCACAGGATAGAGCTTCCTGCGGTTGGCTCATCTTGGTGAGGGATGATGCCACATGGCGGGTCTGGAGGGGTGACCCCATGCCAGGTAAGTTAAGGTCTCTTTACTGGACATTGACCATGAACCAAACATTGAAGTCAATGCAACAATTTGCTTCATTTCAGTGGCTGCTTTATGATACCCTGAAGTGTCCTTCGGAGAACAGAGAAGATGACCTTTCAGTTAAAGATGTTTTTACTTGCAAATAGATTGGTACCATTTACTTCCTTAGGGCGGGGGGGAGAAAGAAAAAAGCAAGAAAAAATAAACAGACAAGAAAAATGCTTGTTCTTTGAGTATTGTGTGAGTATTGTGTGTGATAAATGTAATAGTATATGAGTCTTTGAAAGCATTCCTGTGTCTAAAGGATGATTTCAAGCAGGGCTTTCAAAGGGAGTGGTCTACCATTCAATGATAAGAGAAAAACAGTAAGGACACAGGATCAAGGGAATTTAACAAGCCTATTTTCTCTATCCCTCCTGAGATGTACAGCTGATGGAGATGGATAACTGATAACATTATTCTCTAAAGTTAAGGATTTATGTAGAGAAAAGAGGTGAGTTTACCTCTTCTATAGATGATAAAAGGGAAGCTGGTTAGAGAATATTTGTGAAGGATTAACTATTACTGTCATGAAAATACTGTCATGAATAAAATGCTTGATATTCTGAGGACAGCAATGCCCAAATCCTCCAAACCCATAGTATTTTACATCCTCAGTTTCAGGAATAAATGGCTCAGAATAGAAGACAGCAGATTTCTTTCTCTCTTTTTAAGGGACCACAAATTCATCCCTTTTTTTTTTTTTTTCCTTCACAGGTCCTTTCCTTTTTCTTCATGGCAGCTAATGAAAAACAAAGTTGTAATTTTTTATTTCAATGTTTATTTAAATTGATATTTTTCTAAATCCAAACTAACTGCTTAATTGAATTGAACTGCTCTCAAGAATTATCCTTCCTTGAGTAATATGCTCTATTTTGTGCTACATGCCTTCCAGCAGCCTGCACTCTGCATATGCTCCTGTTCTTGCAGTTCTCTGTGTCAGTGTTGTCCATTCTCCTCTTTTCTCTCATGCTGTTTTTTATAAAATTTTATGTAATTTTCTAAGTAATAACTTGTTCTTTCTTAGAAATTGGATTCTGCTCTGCAGGTTCGGATGCTGTTTTTTTGTCTTTGCTCTATGACTTTGTGATTTTTAAAGGCAATTTTGGTTTTAGTGCTACCAGAAAATGAGTACATCCTTTTTTTTTTTTTTTTTTTTTCTCTGTCAGACCCTACAGTATTTGTGACTTCAAACTGCTCTAAGAAAAGCAAATCGGGTCAACTGCCTGAATGTGGGCAAGATAAACAACAGCTTTTTGTTCACAGTCTTTGACCCAGACAGAGGTTCAAAAGCAATCCCAAACTTACTGTTCCTGAATTCTAGAAACAAGTCTCCTGGCTGGTTTGGTATTTATAGCCTTGAAGCTGGGTGTCATTATGGTAATCCATGCCTCTCACTTGTGGACTACCTGGTCGCCTGCACTGCCCTCTCTCCTTGCAGCTGGGCTTGTAGGCCGCTCTGCCCTTACTGCAAAGGCCAAATGCAAAGGGGCACCATGGAGTGGTGGTGTGTGAGAATTCAGGCCTTCACGGACTAATAACTTAAAGTGGACTCAAAAACAAACAAACAAAAACATGTTATCTTCTTCACATAAAAAATGACTTAAATCTTGCAGCCAAATACCATGATCCAATCTAGTCTGTGTGAACAAAGATACTTCCAGATCGTGCAGGTCGCTTGCAATTTATATGCAAAAACTTTATATACAATAACTTTTTAAAATAGCTATCCATATAGATTTTTTTTATTTATTTATTGTTACTTTATAACAACCTCCACTTCAGTAAGAACATATTTTCCCTACTTTTGCTTACAGGCATTAACAAGTCTAACCTTCTTTTTATGTGCTTTTGGTTGTGGGTCTTTTTGGGAGGCAGGATGGAAGAGAACTCCAATATTTAATTATCTGCTCCAGCAATCCTTGACATCAGTTAATCACCTCATAGTCCTGATGTTAGTATCTGTATCTAGCAGCTAATAAGCACATTTAAAATGTATTTTTACAATGATCGGTAATGACATCACTGTTAATATTGTCTGCAAGCTTGGAAAAGACATAGTAAGAGGGAGATGCTCAGTCAAAAAATGTTAACTTTAGAGAAATAGTTTAAAAGGCTACAAATCAAGAGTTGCTTTATACAACTTTTTCGGTTTGCCTTTGTAATAACTAAAATGACAGACTGTGTTGCGAAAGCTCACAATTTCTTGGAGCTTTCTGCCTCTAGAAATCAGAATTAAAAAATACATATTGTGAAACTGCTGAGCTCCTGCATTAACAGTTATTGCCCAAATGAAAAAGTCCCTTATTATCTGCAGTAATACCAAGATATGTACGTGTGTGCGTTCCTGCAAAGCAGAACGGGTTCTTTGGAGCTACAGAGGGACGGATGGACAGACAACAGGCTTCCCAAGATCAGGTATTTCACTGTGTGTGCTCCCCAGGACACGGGTTGTCCATATGAGGGCCAGGAAATGAGGAACAGGGTGGGTCCTTGCTATTAGCTCATTCAGCAAAATGTTTAACCACAGCTTCCTAAGCTCTAGGGCAGTCCCTCTGACAAAGAATGCTTTGTCTGGCTGCTTCCCCACGTGCAAGTCTTTTCTGCGGTATAAATTACCTAACTCATTAGTCATCTAACACAATTTCTGCAGAAACCCTCATGTGGATGCACTATATTTGAAGATATTATTCCAAGTAGCACAGTGCAAGTACAATTATTAATAGCCTCTAAATGAATATAAAAATAAGTCACAATCCATGTTTTTCATCTTAGAGTAATGTCTTCTTTTTACTGTTGAGATCTGAAAATGAAAATGTTAACATTACTTTTTCCTAACAGTTATCCTTTTTCTTCCTGAGGACTTCAGAGCAAAATTTGGTTGAGAATTAGTTGAAGTGCATGCTGTGAGTTGTTCACATATGGTGAGGAAAAAACAAACTAGTCTTAACTGGAGCTGGTAACAGTTCAGCACAGCTACAGCTGGCTCCAGAGCGATTACTGAGTGCAACTGTCGCATTTAACCTAGTAATAAAAATAACATCGAAAAACACCCAGAGTTGGAAACACTTACGCAAGACGTGTCCTCTTTATCAAGAAGGTCAGCAATTTTTGCCTTGTTTTGTTCAGATAGAACATGATGACATTATTTGGTTGTTTGCATTTCTAAAACGAAACCTATCTGCAATAACAACTCTTTGCTGCCTGGAGCGGAGGTTTGGGTTCAGTCCTGTTGTTTGTACAGTCCTCGCTGAAGAGGCCTTACTGAGAAGCAAGATGCTCGTGCAAGGCACGGTGTGGTCCCTATCTTTCAGTCATGAGATGGCTTGAAAACTTCCCTTTTCAGCACGAATGACCTTCTGGTCACATCTCCTTCTCGAGGTACATTGGGTTGTCCCCAGCAGCCACCCTTCCCCGAGGAGCTAAACCGAGTTAAAACCACAGTTTTGCTCCGCTTATGAGCGGCACGAGCGAAGCTGGGGAGTGCAAGGCCTACGGCCTCCCCGGGGCTCTGGCGGGGGGCGGACATGCGGCCACGGACAAGCTCGGAAGGCGCCAGCCCCGTGCAGCACTGCGGGATGCTCCCGTTTGAGGGCACGCAGGGAGTCTCCGTGCTCGCGTGGCGGCAGCGAGGGACAGGGAGGCCTCCTCCTCCTCCTCCTCCCCCCTCCGCCTCGAGCCGCCCGTCCTTTTAACCCAACAGGGCGGCCGGGGCCGGGGCCGGTGCGCGGGGCCGGTGCGCGGCGCCGCGCGGGGGGAGCGGCGGGGGCGCGCGCCCGCGCGCTCGTGCCCGGCCGGCGGGGCGGGCGCTGCGGGGCGCGCGCGGTCACGGCGCGCACGCAGCGGCGGGGGCGGGCAGCGCGCGCCGCCGCAGCCGGCAGGAGCCCGCGGCGGGCCCCGCTGCCCGCGCCGCGGCGCTGGCGGCGCCGCCGTAGGAGCCGCCCCGGCCCGTTCCGCCCCGCTCCGGCCGCCCCAACAGGTGCAGGGGGGCAGCGCCGCTCTGCGCCCGCCCGCCCGGCGCCCGCCTCCCCGCCCGCCCTCGTGTCTCGGCAGGGAGGCGCAGGGCGAGCAGCGCGGCCGGGCCAGCCCCGGGCCGCGTCCATGCGCCGCCGCCCGCCGCCCAGCGCCGCCGCTTCCGCCGCCGCGCCGCCGCCGCGCCGGAGGTGAGCGCCCCCCGCACGGCAACGCGCCGCCCGGCCCGGCCCGGCCCCGCCGCGGCGACGCGGGCGGGCAGCGGCGGCCGCGACCTTTCTCGGGGGAAGATGGAGGCTGGGCGGGCGCGCGCGGGCGGTAACGGCGCGGGGAGCGGCGCCGGGCTCGGCCGCCCCCGGCCCCGCGCGCCCTAAGCGCCGCCTCGCGCCGTCGCGTCCCGCCGGTAACGGCCGCCGCGTGTCTCGTGCTGCCGGTAACGTAACGGCCGCCGCGTGTCTCGTGTCGCCGCAGGACGGTGCCCTGAGGGATGGCGGAGAGTGTGGTGCGCGCGGGCTGCGTCCTGCTCAAGGCGCTGCTCCGCTTCGCCTTCATGGTGGCCAACAACGCCGTGGCCATCCCGTCCTACGTGCTCTACCTGCTGGCGCTGCAGCCACTGCGCGTGCTGGACAGTGCGCGCTTCTGGTACCTCGAGGGCGTCCTCTTCAAGTGGCTCCTGGCCATGGTGGCCTCCTGGGGCTGGTGGGCAGGATACACAGGTAAGGGCCCCGCGGCGCGGCGGGTGAGCGCGGCGTCGGTGCGGGCATTGCGGCGTGGGCAGTGGAAGGGGACGTGTGAGTGCGGGGCAGCTGTGGGTTTCCCCTCGCAGGTTTCTCATCGCATGCCTTTTGGGATGGAGATGCTATTCTGCACCTCTTCAAAACATCACAACTGCGACTCTGTTGTGGTAGGTGTTTTAAGTGGCAGCATCTCTTAGTCAATATCTCGCTTTAGCACAAGCAGAAGCAAGCGCTCTCCTGAGCGCTCGGGTCGCTCTGCTTCAGCGTTTCATGCGAGATGTACATCTCTTAAAAGAGAGTTGATCTGTACCATGTACATGGTCGATATGGCTAAACTTATGAGCATGCACAAGCTGGCTCTGAATATGTGCCATCTCTAAATGGTTTCCATTTAAAACTGTCAGGGCACGGGACTGAGGAGCCTGACTCGAAGCTCATCTCACAAGAGTAGGTCTTCTCTTCCTTGCAACAGTGGCCGTCTTTGCTGCTGCTTCCGAACAGAGCGAATGTCTTCCACAGAAACTCCGATACAGAGAATGTTTCTTGACTAAATGGTGCTTCATTTACTGTTAGCAGAGCTAATTACACCATCTCTAGGGCTTTTTTATTATTATTATTTTCCTCTGCATGCTTGCTTTGCAATTATTATTGAACTTATTTTTTTACTTGCTAGTATTTGCGGGCTCATCAAGATGACAGGCTGAACTGAAATGCTAAGGAGGGCTCTAGTCTTGACCTTGAATACACTGATTTTCATCCCAGCTACGGCACTTTGTGCAAGGAAACAGCCGCCAGTTCTTTATATGCCCTCAGACCTTGGAGAGGGGAGGGGAACATGCACAGCCCTTCTAAATTTCTTTCCCTTTCTTCTGCTCAGGCTGCACCTGCAGATCTTTTCCATGTAAACAAGGAAAAAAAGGAATGGCAACACGCACCTCTGGAGTCTGGTCAGACTCCGGGTTAGTCAGAAAGTCGATGTTGACCCAGATGGAGCACTTTTTTTTTTTTCTTTTTTTTTGTTAGGCTACAAGAGCTGAAGCATCTGTGCTAATGTGCCTTTGGGTACCCTTCTTTCATGTGCCCTTCCGGGATGCACAGAGTTTCTGTGGATATCCTAGGTGAGGTCCCAGTGCTTCCTGAGGAGCTGGTGGCAGCAGCAAGCAAGTTTCTGGTCTGTTGGGCTAGAACTATCGCAAACCTTGCACTGCTTCAAAACTGCCTTGCCTCGTGCAGCTCAAGCTTTCCCAGATACGCTTTTTTAAAAATCCATTTGTATTTGCTCATTAAAAGAAGTCCACATAGTGTTTGCAGTGGCAGGTACATTTTAAATGTCTGCTTTAAGCCTTTAAATACCAAGTCCTTTCAGGAGGAAGGATTGATTTTCAAGGTGTTGTGTGCATTTTGAATTGGAAACGGGAAAGCTGATCGGCGTAATGGTAACATTAAAGCCATACAGCAAATGACCCTGTGTATTCGCTGCGTATATTGAATGTGCTAGTTAAATTCAAGCTGTCATCCCGTGACGCTGTGGTTGTCAACTCTGAAGGCAGTTTCTTTGGGATAGCTTTTACTGCTGACTGCAGAACTGTGTGGTTTCTTTTGCCTATTGCTTGGAAAATGGTCTTAGCATGATCTGCAAATCATGGAGTTTTCTTGAAGCATCCACTGATTGGCATTGCTGATGTGTCCTGACAACTGAAACCCTTTGTTTTACAGTCTTGAAATGTCTTAGTTTTGTTTATTTGAAACTAAACAGCTACACAGAAGTTTTTTCTAGGATGGTGTATGGGTAAGGAGGCCCTTCACTTTCAAGTATGAAGCATGGCATTTATTTATTTTTTTATTTTTTGAGGGTGGGGGAGGAAGATAATTTTAAGCAAATGCTAGTAAGAATTTTCAGTTTAAGTGTCTCTTCCTGTTTGATATGAAGAAATTAATATGCTTTATATCAAAAGCTACAAAATAGAATAGCTTATTTGTCTACCTTCAGCAGTGTTCACCAATGCATGCAGGAAAAAAATAAAAAAAGAAAGATATGTTTTTATGCCTTCAGTATATGTAAGCAAAGTAATTTATGTATTTCCAGACTGGTAGACTTTATAATATATTGCCACTTCGGTTCTCTCTTGTAAAGTACTCTGACGGAGTACTTTATATGTCAGCTCAGAACTGAAATGCTCAGGGTCTGTGTCTGGCACTGGTGCATCTCAAGGTGACATTGCTGCAGCGTTCTTCTCTCTATCTTCCGTGCCCCAAACTAAGTCGAGGAATAGCTTCAAAATGTTCTGCCTTTGTGAAGGTAAATAAAAGATGGTAGGTGCGTATGAATTCATGGAGAAGACAAAGGACTCCTTTTTTATTTTTTGAGCAGCAGAGAGCACTTGGTGCGTTGATTTATTTTTGTTTCCCTCAGTTAAATAAGTTCACTGGATATTTAATCGGAGGAATTATTCTGCTTCAGATGTTGTGTTGAAGCTATGTTTCTTTTTCTTTTCTTTTTTTTTTTTCTTTTCCATCATTGGGTGAGAAATGCCGTGAACATTTATAATTACGGACTTAAACTCAGCCTGTAAATTAGATTCAGAATAAACCTTTTTCATGTAAGTTTATATGTATGTAGCTTGTAGGAGAAGACTCAACAACAAATGAAGATGCTATAGTGAGTTCTGTCTGTGTTTTTTTTTTTCTCTATTTTTTTTTTCTCCTTGGCTTTGCCATAACTGCTAAATTGTTAGTATGCTTTGTTGAATAAAGCTGTCACAGCCGAGGAAAACCTAGGAGCTAGGTCTGCCCTTCTCCCCCACACTCCCATAAAAACCTGTGCTTTCATCTTAGGATCATAGAGGATTTTCCAGAGAAATTACATGACCTGTGTCTATATCAGCAACTCTAATCTGTGCTTTCTGATAAACATAGGTGTTTTTGTTTGCAGATGCAATTGATGTTATGTAAAGAGACAGAGTATAACTGAGCAAGCAGGACAGAGAAAGGAATGGGAAGAGAAGTTGTAAAGATACTTCTCCTTTCCATAATCTTTTTCTTCTTAAGATGCAAGTATAAGAGAGAATTTGGCTATAATTGGTTGCCTTTGATTTTTAAAGGGCAGAGTATGATGAATATCTGTGTTGTTCCCTTGAACTCCATAATGTTTCTTACCAAAAGGAAAACTGAATATCTTTTTATGAAGAATGTTCAGATAGACTAGCAGTGCTACTTTATTTTTAATCTGCTTTCAAAGAAAGGCCATCTTAACTCTTTGGCATTTTTTAGTTTCCCAAAATCTTTTCGTGTATTGCTTTCCTTGTAGGAGCTGTCCTGTTAGGATGCGCAAAAATGGGTGTATTAGTGTGATTTGAAAGGCACCTTTGAAAGGCATTTCTAAATATTTTCCTGCATTTATTGTAAGATGTGTTCCAAAAAAAGCAAACTCAAGAGTGCTTGATCTTTTGTTGACAAAAAACCTTATCTCTTTACCTTAATATGTACCTTATTATGTATCCTTATCTTATTATGTGGATATTTTCTTTTCTAGTTCACTTGCAGTATTTGAAGAGCTGTGTATTCATGGTATACTATAATTTCTCATTTCATACACAAGCAAAACAAGCTATGAAACAGCCTAGTAGATGGAATGGGAGGGAGATGGAGCTTATCTGTGGAGGTAACCCTGTAATAACCCCCTGCTCACCTACAAAACTAGTTTTAAGGCAGCTATCTCCTGGATCTGAACCTCTCTGGGTTGGTAATTATTACTACTTAAAGTTTAATATCAGCATATTTAATGAAATGGCTAAAAATAGTTAGGGCTTGCAGAAGGAAGGCTTGCTTGGCTTCAAGGCGTTTGGACAGGCCGCCCTCGTCCTCTCGTGCAGGAGTTCCCGCTGCGGAGCTGGGCCGTGTGGCCCGGCAGGAGGGAGGCCCGCGCGGCCGCAGAGCTTAAAAACATGCAGGGCTCAGGAAAAAGTGAACTAAGCAAGTGCTATTGCCTGTTGCTGCTCTGTATTGGCACGGAGATGGTATCTAAGCAGTAAGAATATTTTGTTTCTGTCAGTTGAGGAGTTTTCCTTGCCTCCTTCCTTTTATGTTCAGCTAGGTGCAGTAAAATCGAAATTTGGTTTGCTAGCTGTGTTTCGCCTTTAACCAATTACATCAAAATTTGCTGGCTGACTTGTTGGATGGAGACCCATCTCTACTTCCAGCCCTGTTTTTCTCCTCTCTCCTTTCTTCCTGCAGTTGTAACATGAGCTCTCAGTATTTCATTTTGAGGAATAATCACCACTTGCTTGGTGGGGAGGAAAGTCAGGGTGTGTGAAATGGGGAAACACAGCAGTTCTTGTTTTGTTTTTTTTCTGTTCGAATATCCAGAGATGCCTGATGTGACTGCAGTAGATTTGGACAGTATCAGACAAACCTTTAGATTATGTTATGCCTTTGTATTGAATTTCTAGGTAATTCTTGGCTTTATGTACAGCTTTCTGTGATGTGTATCAATTATGTGTAGGCTATGCTGAGATCAAGCTGGGATCTTTGAACTTATTTTACTATTTGTAATAGGGATTTTTATGTAATTTGTGAGCTGCCTTGATAAGGAGAGTGGAGCGAGTTGTTTCTGCCGAGGCCCAGGAGCAAAGGTTCGCTCTGTCTTTGCGTAGGAGGAGGATGAGGAGCAGGAGCACAGCGTAAACCTCTGAGCACATGCTGTGTGTGTCAGGAAAAGAGGTTGCGATACAAGGACCCTTGTCCTGCTTTAGTAACATGTAAAATCACTCCAGGAAGTTCCCATCTCTCATCGCTGAATCATGGACAGGCTTTAGCACAGTTTTTGCTCTGTAGTTCGTCTAATGTCAGCGGCGTGTCAGAAGAAGCAAGCTTATCTTTCATTTTCCTCTTGCAACATTTAGCTAGAGGGGGCCTCTCTAGAAGATTAGTATTGAAATGGTCTCTAAATTTTATTTTTAGAAAACTACTGCCTGCTGGCACAGGCACTTAGAGTAAAAGCACCCGCTGTTGTTTTTTTACTGGTGATGTTTTTGTGTTTTTGTTGCTATCTGCGCTTTTTTTAGTGTAGGTCGATCCTTGTTTGTGATTCACCTACCTCTGGATAAAACAAACAGAAAATTGCAGTTCCTAAGGAGCACCAGTGGAGAAGGGTGCAAAGGAAACTCACTTATTTTTGAATGGGGGAATGCCTGTGGAAGGGCAGCACTGGATTACGTGCCAACTGCCTAAGGGATACTGTGTTGTGGCAGTCAATTCTGCCTTCCCTTCCTGCTTAGGTCTGAATTTGCTATTTCCCTGGTATGTTTTCATTCCTCCCATTTCTTCTAGGCATGGCTTTATTTTTAATGTTTTTAGTGTGTCTTTTTGAGTGCCTGAAAACACAGGATCAAGAGTACCTGAGGGATGTCTCCCTGTTCTCTGCACCTTTCCTTATTCTGCTGCTTTATGCTGAGCTCTCAGGAAGTAAGCCAAGTAATTGCAGGGAAAGTCTTGTCCATCTGATCTGAAGAGAAACAGCCTCTTAGAGGGTTAAACTATTTATCTCCAGATACACTGCATGGTGTATGAAGTAGGAATTTTCACTCTTACAGTGCAATTAGGTCTGAGCTGGAACTTGAGATGGCATTATGCTTTTGCATTGCGCCTTGATGTCCAAGAAGTAATTTCTCCTTCTCATATATATTTAATATAATTGCTATAAAGCATAGAAACTTCAGAGCTTTTCAGGAAAACTGGAGGAAAAAATCCATGTTCTCCGTTACTTTATTCAGAGAAATTACTTTTCTATAAAGAAACTGAAATGAACAAAACCCATCGCTTTCCCTTTCTCTGTCAGGTGTATGTGAGAGAAAGAGTTGTCTTGCCAGAAGTTAGTTTGGCAAGGCTTTAAGCAGCTGAAAATAGAGTCTTAAAAATGGAAGACTTGTGCAATCTTGATTAGAAAGAGCAGCTAGTAAATCCTTTATGGAATATAAGCTTAGTGGTGTAACTTTCCTGTGCAAACTGAGCCAAAATACAGCTCCGAGATATGTAATCTGCCTGCGTTTATTGTGGCGGAGTAGAAACTCTAATGCCGAGGCTGACATTACAGTGCAGGTTGCGAGGGCGTGTAATTGCACTGCTCTTGCACTCACCACCGTCAAGAAAATATTCCAGCTGTTTACGTATGCAGCCACTGAAATAAATAAGGCCCATCTGTGTGTGTGTGTGTGTGCCTGAGAGACTCTGTGACACCAGGGAGGAGTTCTGTGTGCAAGGCTCTGTGTGTGTGTGTGTGTGTGTGTGTGTGTGTGTGTGTGTGTGTGAAAACAGCCAGTCCCAGCCTTCTAGGCTCATCCTTGCACAGCTGCTTCAGTTTCCATTGGCCAGGCATGTTGTGTAATGGTTGGGTGACGATCTGGAGCATGGCCCGAATCCGCACCAAAACTACCCACCCCCTTTATTTGTTGAGCTACCTAAAAATCAACCCCAAACACAGGCAGTGCGTAACCCAATGGATTATGCAGGTGTGCTGTGAGAAGATGGGAATGACTGACTTTTCTGCTGGCAGTACCAGCGTTTAAACATTTGTGAAGCTACTGTTTATGGCTCCAATTTAAGAGAGTCTTACATTTGTAGTCTTTTAAGTCTTTTAGTCTTACTAAGTCTTTTAAGAATCTTGCAAATGATAAGTCTCTAGTATATGATTTAAATCCCACTCAAGTAGAATTCATTGCCTTTTTCTACTATTTTATTGTTTGGCTAGTGTTATTTAGATGGAAAGAGTACCTTTTACAAAGCTTCTTTGAGGAGGAAAACTAAGGATAGGGTGAGAGCAAAGGTTTGGTGAATGGAAAACTGCCTGATAGAGGGTATTTATTTTGCAAGATACCTAATGTGTATGACTTTGCTTCTTTTGAGCAGTGCAGTGCAGTCTTGAAACTTTTCGTTTAATGTTATGGTTATAAAAAAAAAAAACATCCCCATGTAACAGTTCTAATAGTCTGAATTAGTTAGAGATTCACCCCAGTTTTGTAATTTAGGCAGATGGAGCTGGAGAAGATTAATAGCTTTATTACCGCTTCTCACTTATGTAGATCTAAAATTAGAAATGACCTAAGAACAAGGGCCGGGGCAGCTGCCATTTAAGAGGAGGCAGTTTCTGGAAAATTGAATTATTAGGACGAGGGCTTGAGTGAGTGCTTGGCTCGTCCTTTTTTGGTGTGTGTGTTTTATGATAATTCTATTTATTTATTTATTTATTTTACTTTTGGCGCTCAAAGGAGGATTTACTTGAGCTATTAAAATTTAGTTTCGTTTGTGTGATGGTACAGCAACCAGAAGCTGCCAGTGGGTGCTCTTGCTGTGGAAGTCTGATCATCTGTGTTTGCTTGACACACCTGGAAAAAACATGAAGAGTAAACAGTTTTAGTTGTTTGAGCATCAGTTACTTTTTTGAATATGGTATTTGAGGTAGGCCATTAAACACTGTTTTCATGACAAATATGATACTTGAATATCTTATGTGTATAGATAGATAAGGGACTGGTTTTAGCCTTATTTCCTTATGGGGTTTGGCCATTCGCTGCTTATCATCTCTTCCTTCCCTTACCACTCCCATACTTCTCATTTGTCTGCTTGCAAATTTGACTGGGGCTGGCCAGATGTTTCACATCTTGCAGTTGATGTTGTTCTGGCAAGTTCTACGAGAACTGGCAGCTGAGCAGACAAGAGAGATCCAAGTTAGTGCCGTATTCTGCCTGCTCCAGTGTTGCAACTGTGTGTCTCACTTGACCACTGCTGCATGGCCACTCGGTGCATCAGCATTTTCATATTTGACCACAGAGCTGTCTTGTCTTGCCCAGCATGTTGGGGAGGCCAAAGCTGAGCAACAAGTTTTTGGGACACCAGGTTTTGCTGCTTCTGGAACAACTCGCTAGTCCAGCAGCGGCAGAAAGTGTGTGAAGGATCAATCCTTCCCTTAGAAGATACTTGAACCACCTTGTTTATCATAGTATTTTAGATGCAAGGCGTATACGTGGACAGCTATTTAGTCTAAATATTAGGAAAAAAGGATAAACGTTGAAAGAACTTAAAACCAATTAATGTGTTTAAGGCTTTCTGCTCACTTTGCAGCTAAATAAGGCTTGTCTTTAGCCTGCTAGAAGGAAGACCTGAAGTTCATCAACTTAGCTGAAACTGTTGAGTGAGAACAGTGATTCTAAAGGTAGGACAGAGTGAAGAGAAAATCACTTACGAATCTGGGGATCACTTGCATATCTAGGGATATGTAGCAACACGAGGCTTGAGGTGCATTTGAGTGTTTGGAGAGAGCATGGAGGGAGCGCGGGTGAGGAGGAGGTGACGTTGCGTCGGGAACGGCTCTACAGCGGCGAGCGACCGCGTGAAGCCGATACCTTAGAGCGCTGGCCTCCAGTTTTGTGCTCCAGCTTGGTCTGTTTTGTTGTGCATAAATATATATATAGATGGTCTGGCCAAATTCCAACTCTGGCCACTGCCAGTTTCCTTTCTGAATGCATTCTTTTCATTTGGATAATGTATCCATTTTTATTGCCTGTGCTTGTCCCTGGCATTGCTGAAAACTCAGCTATTGTCCCTCCTAGCAACAGCTTTACTTGAAAATGAATACAGTTATAGCCTGCATATGTTTTCGTGTTAAGATATAGTTTTTAAAAAAATCTATTAAGCCTTTTCCATGTAATGGATTACTTGACAATAAATGGAGAAATATTTTCAGCATTTGAGATTCTTATTCGTGTAATCAAATCTAATACATCAGTCTCCTAACACAGCAAGGTAGGAAGGGAATGTTACAGGCTGCAAAGTATTTGCCCAGGTAAATCTGTTGTGGACTTTCTTAAAGCTTGACTCACAAAGATTTTATGGGGCTTCTGAGGTTTGGCAAGATTTTCACAGGCTAGAGAAGTACCTTTGTCAGATTTTCCTCATCTTTTTGAGAGAAAAGAAAATAACGAAGTAGGTCTTTCTCCTTCTATTGCTCACCTTCCTTGTAAAGGTTTTTATCAGCCTTCTAAAACTGTGCACCTAGTTGCAGAACCACTCTGATGTTACCATGAGCGGTGCCGCAGTGTGCTGAGCGTTACTGGGGTGGCTGGTGCGCTAAATCTGAGTGTCTGGCTGCTCACCAGGTTTGTTTTGAGACAGAGTTTCCTTGTAGGGGTTTCGACAGGCCTTTGATATTGTAGGGCTTTTGTCAAATGGTTTCTAAATACATGAAGGTACTGGTAGCTACCAAATTTGACAAATTACCTATAAAATACTTCAAAATGCCAGGAGATATCCACCAATTCAGGAGAATTAGATAAATCCTGTAATTGTAAAAGGGGATTCTGAGATACGTAATGTCCCCTTGCATTTGTGGCCTGCTTGGAGTGTTTAAAGTAGAGCAACCCGCCCAGCTTCCAAGTCTCTTTCACAACTGAGTTGTCCCTTACCTTAACTGGGATGCCCTCCAGAGGGGCTATTGCTCTGCTGTTTTTCATTGAAATATTTGTGAAACACTTGGAACTAAACTTCTCTATTTATTTGAGGTGTGAAGAGAGAAAGAGAAGCTGCCACAATTACTGTCACACAACAGAATATGTTTGTGTTGAGTCAGTCCATTTTAAGTCAGTAAAAAGTAGGAGTTTCCTCCCAAAAGTTCCAGTAAGGTTGTCACCCCCATGTCCAAGGTATGCCTAGTGGCCATAGGTAAGCATGAGAGGATTAGTTTTGTAATAGCAGTATGTGCTGCAGTTCAACTCCTTTTGTTGTTTCTTATCTAAAGAGAAATAAAAATACTGCTGCTGCTCTGAAGTACATCACCCAGAAAAGTCAAACCAGGGAGGCCAGGGTTTCTTTTTTTCCTTATGGTTACCTCATTTACCTGAGAGGATCATTAAAGCATCACTTCTGGTTTACAGGGAGGGACTTGTGCTCACTGGCAACCTGAAATGTGATGACACATTCATTTTGCAAGAGTCACTGAACTGCTGTGGAATAACCTGGGGCATGGTTTTAAATACGATAAGATAGTTGTCTATTAGCTTGGCTCTTCTGCTGCCTTGTACTAGTATTAAGGGTACTTAATATTTTTTAGAGCTTAAGTTCCCAGCTGAAATTACCCTATTGCATATTTTACAGCATATGTTTTTCAAACTTACAGGTGTCTCCTGTTTTAATAATGAGGCTTACGTACACTGAAATAACATTGAATGTAGGAATCTGCTGCTATGTTAAACTGCACCACTGACTTATTGTTTAATATTAAATTACTTTGATTAAAGTTGTGGTACCTAAACACCTTTTTCCCCCTGTCCTTTATAAAATCTATTATTTGAAAAAAATGGGCATAGTATTTAAAAAAAAAACAAACAAAAAAAGTGAAAAGCTTAGTCAAGTCCTTAACCTAACAGTGCAAGCATTCAAGGCTTCCTTTAATAGGTTCGTTCTTCCTTTGAAACCACTTGATCAGTACCCAGGTTCGGCATTGGACTATTGTTTTTTGTTTTTTTCCCAAGTTATCCTACTCTTCCAATCTCAAAATGCATTGTGTGATTGTATAGTCCTCTCCTATATTCCTCTGTTCGGAAATGCAGTAGCTCTGCTTCCCTACCTGGGTTTGGCCAAGTTGAGGAGGTTTAAATGGTCAATGCCCTTCAAAGGGAAACAAGCCCCTCAGTCCTGAGGTCACTGGAGGGAGGGACAGTAAACAAATGCATGAAAGTGCCCTTTGCCTTTCCCATATCGGCCATTTGAGAGAGAGAAATCTAAAAGTGAAGGGTTGCTCAAATGCATTTAGTATTTTTTTTATGTGTTGCTTATTTATAGTGTATCGTGAACCAAGCTGGAAAATGTCAGTGGCACAGCATCAGTAGCATTTTGTAGTCATTTAAGCAAGATGAGAATAATACAAAGAGAAAGCTGAAGTTAATTTAGATAAGGCAAAAGTAATGACTGGAGTTGGACTGCAGGGGTCTTTGTATGACCTCCAAAATCTTAAATTCCAGCAATAATGTTGCTGGTTGTCTTGGCCAGAACCACCAGCCAGTAATTAAAATTATGCAGTTTCTTCCATTTGGAGGAGAAAGTCTGGTATTTCTCTGAATCAGTATGACTTATTTAGAGAACATGTGCAAAATCATATTTTTCTGAGCCCAGTTGAATTTGAAGAATAGGAGACAGTTTCTTCAATTCTGTTGGGTTTTGTTTAGTTTTTGTTTTTTGGGTTTTTTTTTCCTTCCACTTAGCATGTATTCCAAAAAACATGGTCATTCTGGCAGCTTATCTTGAACCCTACTTTTTTGGCTATAATGCTTGGCTGCTTCCAGGCCTGTTGGAAACACTGCAGATTTAACCTGGGGTCAGATCAAGCTTTTTAACCATCCTGTTTAATTAGGTTTGGTATGGAGGGATGTAACACTTCAGTTGTTTTAGGGGAGCACCATACCTTTTAAGGAAAAGAGCACGAACACAGTGCTTTGTAACTTGTAGTTAGAAATGGCAGCTCTGAGATGGAGACTTCCAGCTCATGTGTTTTGATTGCCGGGGTCCTCTTCCCCACTCTTGTGCAATAGGTGATAACTACATTCTGTTAAGTTTTTCTGCTGTCAGCAGAAATATTCCACTATTGCATCGTGTTGGGATATTTTATTGTGCATTTGCAGAATATGTTACGTTATTTTGGTGGTTGTCATTTTGAGGAAAAGAGCTGACTGTTAACTCTGGTGCATCTGCTGGAGGGGTGGTAACCTCTTAAATGTCCTAGCAGGACTCGGCAGACCTTGAGTCGGAGGTATAGAGCGTGTAGCTTTGTGAGGCTTTTTTCAAATCCAACAATATGAAGTCTTACTGGGGGAAAAAAACATCTATTTCTATACAGTCCTCCTATACAGTTGTAGAATTGAGGTTGGAATAAAGGAGATTTTCTGGTCCAGCTTCCTGCTTAAAAAGCAGGACCAGCTCTGCAGTTACATTATGGTGCTTAGGGCCTTATGAAGTCAAGTTCTGAATTATCTCCTAGGATGGAGACCTCACAGCCTCTTGGCACCTCTTCCAATTCTCAACTATTATGATTAAGTTTTTTTTCTTCATTATCTGGTTAGAACTTGTTCTTACTTTACTGTGTCCCTTTTCCTTTGCACCTGCACTGGACTTCCAAAGAGTGTGGCTTGATAACTGTATGTCAGGTAGTTGAAGACAGTAATTATATTTTTTCCTCCTCAACCTTCTCTTCTTTATTCAAGATGAGTAATTCCAGCTCTCTCAGCTTTTCCGTGTGTGCAGACTGCAGTTGTCTGGATATCCGCCTGCTGGACACAACCTAATTTATCAATGAGTTCCTTGCACTGAGAAGCCCGAAGCGGGACAGAGTGGCCTCCTCCAAATGTGACCTCGCACAGGCTCAGCAAGGGGGAATGATCATCTCTGTCAGACTGCTGGCTGTGCGTTTGCTCACGCAGCCCCGTATGTGAGTGGCCACCTTTAAGAAAGAGCGTAATGCTGGAGAAGTCGCTCATTTTATACTGTGGAAATTTTCTTTACCATACAGGTTGTCTAAGAGCTAAACCATTAAAAAAAAGCAAAGCAAAAAATCCATAATGGGTTACATCTCAGAGTTGTGCCTCTAAACCTGCTTCATATTACCTTTGATAGTGATTAGTGATGACCTTACTACACTGCATGCTAAATGTTTATTATCTAGATGTAATTTAAAAAATGAACGTGTGCAAGTTGTTGCCAGTTCCTTTTGATTACCGCAGGCCTGATCTCTGAGAATAGGCGTTACTCAGGCCTTTGGACCCAAGTTCATATGTTAGCGCTTGATTTTTAGGTTACCTTATGGGAAGACCTGATGAAACCTGCTGGTGACATATAATTACTTACCTGTGTACAGTAATAGATAACTCTTTATTTCTTCATATACGTAAGTCTGCTTTTTTTTTTTTGGAAACAGAGTTACAGGTTTTCCCCAGCTATTTCTCTGAAGGCTTGTTTCTGTCCTGTGGGTGTACCTTTTTTTCCAGTGGTTTCTTTTTCCATTTTTCCCAGTACTAAAATTTTTCAGGACTGTGCAATGCAGACCATGGTGTCGAGAATGATTTCTGTTTCCCAGTGGAAGGTGCTGTGCTGTTGCAATGCACAGCTCTGTGCAAGCAGCAGCAGAGCTGGAGGCAGACTCTGTGCGTCCTGTGGCGCCGCAGGTCAGCTCCTTGATTAGTTGTTTGTTGATCAGTTGTTTGTTTTATCTGGCTTGCACCAGACCAACTTGTTCACACCTTGCCATTTCTCTTGTGATGCAGCTCCTTGGAGTTAACAGCTGAGGCTGCAAAGCAGGTTTCAACCATTCGCCCTGCTTGTAAAGACTGTGGTGATTCCTCTCTGAGGAATCAACCAATGCGTCACAAGTCATTTGCTTTGACTACACCATTACCTCGAGGAGTACGGCAATGGACTCCTTGCCCTCGCTAGGAGCTTCACATCTGGAAAGACGAGCAGCAGGATCAAATTAGTGCTGCGTGCCATAGCCGTGGCTCAAAAGGCAGCTCATAATACTGCTGTAGTCTGTGATACTGCCTGTGGGTAGGTGCTGCTGCATAGACAGTTGACTCTGCAAAACAGCTCAGATTCCTGTTTTGATGTAGTAATTTGTAGTTGCGACAGAGCCTGTGCTCAAACAGCTCTCACTGTATCCCTGCTGGAAGGGAGGTTCTGCAGAGTGGGTGGCAATGGCTGCAGAGTGCTTGCCCAAGGATGTTGATTTCTCCTTTTTGAGCGGACAACGGAAAGGGAAGGAACAAGAGGTTATGTTTTCACCACATTCTCAACTTCCTTAGAAGAGCAAGACCCTGCGCTTACCATGGCCTAAAGACCATGTGTTTAATGGGATGTGTGTGTGTGTATATATATATATTAAAAAAAAAAAAAGAGCACTGCAATTTAGAAGGTGGCTTTAGTGACTTGTGCTGGTCAAGCTTTGTACGTTGGACAATTGGGACTTGCCCAGCTGGTGTTCCAGCCAGCAGCAGGATGTGGTTCTGTGGTTCACTCTGGTCCCACTGGTGCTGCCATCACCCCTTCTTAGTTTGTCTCTGTGCTCTTGTCCTTTCTTTTTACCCAGGGTGGAGGCTTGTGTGACTTCAGTGTGTCCCCATTGCCTCATGCATTGCTGGATGCCCCAGGCAAGAGTCTAGCTCTGTCTTTACTTCCCTTCCTCCCTCTTCGAAGTATTTATACACATCAGTTTAACCCACTTTTCTTCTCCTGGCTAAACAGCCCTGGGAATCGTTCAGCCTCTTCATATGTTAGATGCTCCAAGCCTTATAGATAGGGAAGGCCTCTAACTTCTTCCAGACTCAAGACTGGGAAAGAACCAGTGCTCCATCTTACACAGCAAGTGGGAATTTGCACGAAGACATATATAGTCTTCACAAAAAAAAAAAGGAAGAAAAAAAAAAGGGAGGAGGGGCATGACACTTCTGTGATGTAGTTGCAGTTTTTGATGTGGCAGACCCTGTTTGTCAGTTCCGTTTCTATCTGATGGTTCAAAGCTTGTGAAGTTCTGTAGTCGTCTGCTGGGTGAGAGCTGTTAAACACAGAAAGCTGCAGCCAACTGCGTTTTACTTGAAAGGGCCGTGAGGGTATCGGCAATCGCGAACAAACAGCGTTTGTGGCACTTCTTAGTAACTAAGCTGCACTGGTATGTTTGGTGGGAAAAGAAACACTTTTGGCTTAACTGCTTTTGCAAGGAAATCAGCCTTTAAGGAAGAAATGTGCTTGAGTTGTTGAAACTGTTGTGTTCTGAATGCCCTATGTTTGAGATGACTTTTTAATTATAGAAAAGCCAGAGTATTTCTCATTAAAAAAAAAAAGCCTTACAGTCATATTTTCTCTCAGTTTACCCTTATTTTGCATTGTAACCACATTTAAAATGCTGTAGTTCCAATATACATTACACTGAAGAGGACTTTAGGACTGCACTATGAACTTAGGCAAATCCTCTTTGGGACTACAGTCTTGCTAAGAGTAAATGTGCCTGTTGTGAAATGCAGGAGTCTGACTTCTGCATTTAAAAAGAGAAAAGTGAAAAGTCGTTCTGTGGATTTGATATATAAAATTACTTGCTTAAGTGGGGAGAGTCTTGCTCATAAAAGAAAGAAGTTATCCTTGAAGATATGGAATGACATGTGGAACTCATTAGCCTTGCTTGGCTAAAAGAGTCTGTTTGAGCAAGTGCTGGATCCTTTTGCATCAAGGGATCGACTGTAGTATTCTGTATGTGTCTCTGGTTGAGTGTTGGATGATGCAAACTGCAAATGAGTAGAAAACCTTGTATGTCCTTGTTCTTCTGATTAATATTTTCAAATCCTTAATATCTGCACAGGGAGCAATGGAATGACTGTGGAAAAAATATTCCTTTTTTTTTTTTTTTAACATAAATTTGCTTCTTTACTTCCATCATTTATCATGTTAGAGTTTTTTGGCCATCCCAGAACATCCAGAACATTTAGCCAGCAAAAGGCAAAACTTCATCCTTTGCACATCCTTTGGTTTATAATAATCTTTAAGACAGTTGCAGAGACTGCTGGAAATCACCATTTTTGGACATGGTTTGACAATGTTTCTTTCTATAACCTAACTAGGAATGACCAAAAATGGTACTGAATATTAGCTTTAAATATGAGTTGATATGATAACAGTCAGTCTGAAGTGTATTTACTGCTGGTTTGGATTTGCCCATCTTTTTAGGGCATGGGCAACAATGTGCTTGAACTAGATTTATATTTCATGAATCTGTTTTTTAATTTCTTTTTTAATTTTAAGACTGACTGATTCGTTTTCTGTTTCCTTTAGTAACCTTTACTTGTGCCAATGTTTCATTTCATGTGCTGAAAATAGGAAAAGCTGCTGCTCAGCAGTGAGAGCAAGACGGGAGGCTGCCCCATTGCTCTGCTGCTGCTGCAAGCAGTGGTTTTCTGGCTGCCATAACCTCAACGCTGCGGAAGGGATTTGAGCTTTGGGGGTCCTCCAGGAGGATCCGGGCCCTCCATCCCCTCTTTTCTTTGGGAGCTGCTTTTCCAGCATGGAAAACTGGAAAGGTGGAAGCAGCAGAGCAGGCGGTGCTGTTGCCTCGTGGCTGCTGCGCTTTGGACTAGCAGAGTCGTGGAAACTGCAAAAAGAGATGGGAGAAGGAGAAGGGAGAAGGCAAGAACTGCCAGCAAAAGGAAATGTTTATTGTATCCTGAAGTGAGACGTGCAGGTCTACCAAATGGTTTGCTGCAGGAAAATGAAGTTGACTGGGACCTCGTTACACGTGCTATAGGAATTGGCTCACTTTATTGGAGGTTTCTCTTCCTCAGCTTGTTCTCCTTTGCTCACTCTTCTCTGAGCATTTTCACTGATGGAAATAAAATATCTGGCCGTGGGCGTTAGGTTTTGTTTGTTTGTTTTATCACATAGGCCTGAATCAAGTTAGCTGTAAAAGATGCTCCTTTTGGAATCAAACTAAAAACTGTGTCTGTATTTTTACAGCTCTGGGATGTATATATTGTAGTAGCATCGATATTTACAAAAATACATTCTTCAATAGCATAAAAATAATATTTTAAACAAAACTGTGTTTAAGGTTATCGTATGGTATTGTATGTGTGCTTTTTCCTTTCTTTTCTGGATTGTGTAGTTATGTTACTTAAAATCCCCTGTATGCCTTGTATGTACTTTGACTTCTCTGTCAGCAAGATAAAACTTTCGAAGAAATAAATAGAAGCAGCTATTCTTTTCTTTCCAGTAATATGGCTGTAATATGGCTGTATATATTTATACAAAAAAAAAATGATGCCTTCTAATCCTAAAATTCTTGCTTATTAAATGTGAATTACTGTTTGTAGTCTCTCTTTTTGACAGTTGTTTTGATGCCTTTTTCACCATAATTAAGTATATCAATCTGCAGGCACAAATACCTTTAGCCTCTTGCTATAGAAACAAAGAAAAAACCACAACATACCTTCAGGATGTCTTTTTAAACTTTGAAAAATTTATTTTTTAATGAAGGCAAGGCATATTAAGCAGTATATAACCTCTGGCACTGCTTCTTGGATTTCTTAATGGCATAAAGAAGACATAAATAAACGAGTGTGTGGAGCCCATCTAACTCAAAGGTGCTTTGCCTCACCTTTTGTGGACACACTAAAACAGGGCTGTAATGTGCCAAACAAATGCTGGATTATGAGGAAGAATGTTGAAAATGGTAATAACTTACAGTTGTTATTTTATACTTAATAATAAAGATCTTCCTTTTAAAAAGCAGGGGCACTTCTGAGGTAGCAAAGGGGAGTTTTAGTAATTGTAACAAGAACGCTAAAGAATTTCTCTGACATTGACATAAAGTATGAGTGGTTTTTTTATTTTTTTTATTATTTTTTTCAATCTATAGATTCAGTACAGTGACTTTTTGTTTTGACTGACACTAGTATGAGAATTGCACTCGTTGCTTTCGCTGCCTGTTTTCTAATAGTTGTTGAAACTTCTGGTGGGAGGCTTTACTTTTTCTCCTTTCCAATTCAGTGGAGAAATTAGTTGAAACTCAATATATTTTGAAATAATAAACCCAGGTGTTCATTAATACTCTTCATTAGTACTTAAGGCATGCAGGTGCCAAAAAAAAATTTATGTGTGTTCTAATGGCACACACTGCAGTGAAACTATTGACTATGGTGAAGAAGCAGGGGGAGATGTTCTGAAAACATTTAAGACAGCTTAAAATGCTACGTGCAAGGTGAGGCGTGAGGTACTGTATGTGTTAGTTCATATTCATGGTATGGCAAATGGAAGGATGGTTTCGCTTGCAGGCAATGTGCAGATTTACTAGACTGCCAGTCTTGCCAGGTGTGTTCAAGAGTATAAAATAAATCCCCTGAATTGTTAGTTGAGTAGTCATTTGCCCAGCCTAATAACATACTGCTATTAAAGTGCTTTGATATTTATTCATAGTATCACTTATCCACGCATAGTTATGTTAAGGGCATGATTACAAAGCAGCCAAGTGTTCTGAGAGCTCTCAATAGCTCCATTTAGATGCACCAGTTCAGTTACAATGTGGAGAAAAAGCCTCTTTTATTGCTTTTATTGTTTTCATTAAGCTCTGCAAGGAGCAGCTCATAAAAAGCTCAGTTTGCAGCTGATTATTTGAAATGCGCTGTTGATGTTTTAGAGACTTGTGTACCTTTTGGACACCTTGCTGTAAGGGAGGGCTAAACCTGCCTCTTCTGCGTTTATTTGCATTCACGTGCCGAGTCTTGATCCATTCCCGGAGGATCCTTTTTCTTAAACACTAAGGCACAAATGCGTTAGCTCTAATATTTGAGCCATTTCTGTGCATGCTTTAAGGTTAAAAAACTTCATTACTAGTCAGGATTGCCAGATTTGCTTAGTACTGAATTTACCATCCCTTCAGATTGCCAGCTAAACCTGAGATCCTGTTTCTTCATTTCTTTCTATTATTTCATTTACAGTTGCAGAGATTTAACTTTTGTGAGGTTGTAGGCACAAGGCTGATATCACTATAAAATGTGTCCTGGCAGTGGCAGGGAATCATGGAGGAATGCTGTCTTCTAGATACCCAAAGTGACATACTTGTCACCTAGGTGTTCGATTTTTTTTTTTTCCTCCTTCTTAAAAAAAATATGTTAATGACAGTGTTTCTGTGCATTTTTGTGGCTTGTGGTTCTATTTCCTGGCCAGAAATGATCTTCGAAGGACTGCATAAACTCATTTTTATTTTTACTTTTTTTCTCATTGACAAGAAGTCCACTCAACTACCCAGGAAGTAGCATCAAGCACAAGAGATAACCTGGCTGCCTAAGGAGAAAAGACAGGGAAGATAAGCCAGAGGGAATACAGCTCAGTTTCTGTGGTTTAATAACTCACTACCTGCCAATTGAGGCTGGAGAAGTTGAGCTATTAGTCTGACCAGTTGACAGATAGCATGGCTTGATTAAATCAATTCAGGGATTAAATGAAGTATTTTTTTGCCTTGCATTTGGGAGTGGGCAACTTGTTTGTTACTGTATTTCACCTGAAAGCATTTTTAATGCGTTTGAAGCTGTTTGCTTCCTCTGCACAATATTACACTTACCGGAGTGGGTAAAACATTTTAGGTAAGAGCAGAAGCTTCCCCTGCACCACCATCTTTCTTTGACTTGGACCTAATTCCGAAAAACTTCTGTGTCAGATGTTGGTCTTCTGTGCCAATATTTTTTCCTGGCAAAATAAACTGTGTAACTCCTCCTTTTTAGCTGTTTTCAATTGCTTATTACTGCGCATAATGTATGTTTTTCAGTTACAACCTGTATTTTAATTCTTCAGAAAATTATAACTTTGAAATACTTTCGAAGGTTAAAAATAGGTGGTTTTATTTTAAACTGTTCCACAGTAGAAATGTTTAATATTAGAAATAGATGTGTTCCAGGTAAATATGTTTAAGAATTGTTTGTTTTCCAGTTTGGAGAGAAAATCATTTTATTTTGCAGTAATAGGATACTTGCAAGAATCCTTATCTTGCACATGCTTAAAGCAACTTGCATTTGTATTTTTACATTTATTTTTAAAAAGTCACAGTTCAGTAAGACTATAACACATTGGCTCCTTAATGAAGATAAGAAAAGCTGATTAAACGTTGTGGGGTGGCTGGTGGTGCCTCCTCCCTGCCGATCATCTGATTCTAGGGACTTGTGTCCAAATCCATGTCCATTTACGTCTCGGCTCGGTCCTCCTGTTGGAGCTGGTGGGAGCAAAGAGCAGCTCAGTGGGTTTTAAACAGGTTTCTGCAAGGGCTGTGAAGCCGCGGCGCGCGGGGGATGTTGCTGCTCGTCTTCAGCGTGGAGCCTGTAGCCTGTTGCTCTGGCCTCAGCTGGACGGCTGTGTAGCAGGGAGAGCGATAGAGGAATGTCCCGCTCATGGTCTGAGGTGCTGATAGAGCCTTCCGTAGCTGTGCTCCAGATTCTGCAGCCTAGAGGAACCGCTTCCTTTCATATGAAGAACTTGATAGCTAGTAAGAATTCTGGTAGATACTGCACAAAAAGGGTAGGAAAAAATCCTGCTTTTACAGGCAGTGAATCTTGGTTTCTCTTTTGAATTTCTGTTCCTTCTAATCCCTGCCCACCCCTTCCCTCTGCCCTGCATTGAAGTCAACTCTCCTTTTCATTGAAGACGTCCAGGCACTGCTCATTTGTCTCTTTGCCCCCCAAAACAGCCTTAGATCTGTGGTGATCTTTGATTTATGGCAGGTTTTTTTCTACTTTTCCATCCTCTGTTCTTCTATAGGAGAGGAAACCTTCTATTTCCTTAGTTAGTTATGCTGTGATGATGCACTGCAGCAATTTTAACTATTTTTTTCTTCCTTATCTCAGTATAATTTTGATAGTAAATGTTAGATGATCAAAGCTGTAGCTTCCTCCTGATGTCATTCTTGCCACTGAAATGTCTGGTCTCTAGTCTACAAAAGAGTGACTAATAGTTCCTGTCATCTGAGCCACTCATTTTCTGAACCTACCTTCTTGCCTATAATTAACTTGTTTAGCTTGGAATTACTGTTTATTTAATGCAGCTTTTTAAACATACTGTTCCAACTACAGATTTCTTTGTTTTGCTTTTACTAGAATAGTTTAATAAGAGTAAGTGTACAAATGAACCATATTTACTGAGATTGAAAACAACAAGAAAAAAAACACTTTTGACAACCTGTGTGCTTGTGGGGTTTTTTAGTTGTTGTTTTTGTTTTTTGTCTTGTTTTTTCTGTAAGCTGATGAGGCAAGGCATTTAAATTGAAAGCTAGGTCAAAAGATTATGTAATCTTGAGACCCTAAATATAGATTGGTGTAACGACATAGAAAGATCAATCTCCATGCATAAGTTCTGATGAAGTATTTTTCTTTGGTCCCTATTTTGCGCATGCAGTTTAAAATTATGCCGGAAACCCTTTGCTTGGAAAAACGATCTTGCTGATTTTGTCTTTATGCTATGTGCCAATTTCAATCAACATATAGCATGTGGGTTTCTTTATTATGACTATCTGGATGTGGGGGTTTTTCTTCTTTTGGTTTGTTGTGTTGCTAGTAAAATTAGCAATATAGTCACTGTAAAGTTTACCTTTTATTTTATATATTTTTTATTTTTTTTAATAGTAGTGGAATGGGGTGACGATGTTAAAGCAGTATCAGAAGATGAAGCCGTGGTGCTGGTGAACCATCAAGCAACAGGGGATGTCTGCACTCTCATGATGTGCCTTCAGGATAAAGGCACGGTAGGCTACAACGGGGGAGCGGGTTGTCTTCTGTGTATCCTCCTTGTTGCCCTGTGTGTGCTTGCATCTCTGTGTGTGTGTGTGTGTGTGTGTGTGTGTGTGTTCATCCATCAAGAAATCCTGTGGCCTTAAAATGGAAGCTTTTTTGTTTAGATTTGGTTTGATGTCACAGCTGGTAGCTTGAAGCAGGTGAGAGATGGTAAATGTTGCCTTCAAAGAAGGTCAGGTAGAAGCTGAGTCTGTGTGGATCCCGTCTAGGTTAATGTGGAGGGAAGCAGATCTTCTTGCGGACAGTTGTTGTCTCACCCTATGCGCCCCTGCAGTTCATCCCAACTTGGCTTAAACCAACATAGATTTAGTTTCACAGCTATGATTTTTTTTCATGGCACCAGAAGCAAGCTGTGAATGGCATTTTGTGTTGGAGTTCAATAATCAAAAATGCCTTCTCTGTGAGAGCGTGCCCAAACCAAGGTATCCGTGGACAGAATTCCTTGAGCTGCTGATTCTACAACTCTTCTCGATGAGAAGTGCAACTCGTGTCAGTCACCTCACATGTTGCTCTTCTGAAGTGTCACAAACAGGGAGTTTAATGTTGGAGACTGCCAAGTGGGTTCTGAAAAGGAATTTATATTTGTGGGGAAATTGTGCGGATGGGGTGTGCATGATTAGGCTAGAAAGTGTAGGAGATACACCTTGCAGACTGACAAAGGGCTTACTGAGTCAGTTGTGTGTAACTAAAATGTTATCTTCTCTCCTGATACCAATGTGTGGGAAATGAGGAAAACAATTGTTCTTCCTTGCATCTCTACAACTTGTAATTGTCCCTTTATTTTTCTTAGTATATATTAGTCTAGATTTTGCATACCCTATGTCTCTATGTCTAGATGATTAACATTTTTATAGAGTTTTCCCCAGGTCTTACTTGTGACTGATCTGGAACAAATATTGAGTTAGGATTCAGAAAGTGTGAAAATGCCAAAGAGACTTCCTGCTTCTTTTTCTACTATTGTGCAGAGAAGACAGTGTTCTAAAAGTACATTTAATAACTTTAATTCCTCTAGGAATTGAGGGAGTTACATATTTTAGTATTGTATCCAAATGAGTAGAAGGACAAAATGAATTCTTGGGAATTTTTAATTCCCATCATCAGAACTATCCTTCGGACAGTCTTTTGGAATCAGTGAAGATGCTCACTTGTGGATGTGCATTTAATGTTACCTTGAATTTCAAAGTTTCAAATGCTTTAAAAGTTTTGAGTACCATAGACATTCATTGATTCATGTATGTATCCTAACACAGACACATGTGTATGTATGTGAATATAGTGTGTATGTGTGTGTATATAATCTAAACCGTATTTATCCAACTTCTTTAACTCCACAGATAAATTTTACAAACGAAACAAAGGTAATAAAGACCTGAGAGTTGCAGTTACCAACATCATTATAAAATCTTTAGTCAGAGCAAAGTAAGTTCCTGTAAATGTGAAAGACCCTGAAGAAAGCAGGAAAGTGTCGAGGGGAGAATAACCCTTACTGGGGGCACTTTTAGGCTTGGTGGCTTTTGGAAAAGCAAAGCATCCTTAAAATCATTTCCCTCCCCTACTTCCCAAGTAGTTGTAGTAATTGCTGAAAAAATATGAGAGTCCTAAGCCTCAAATGGATAGCTAACAAAAGGTATAAGCTTCAAAACATGCTTAAAATACTACGTGAGTAGTACAAGTGGCTAAAAATAATGAGAAAGATAAGTATAGTTTATCCTTGATAGAAGCTGCTGTATCAGGTGTTTTTAAATAGCATGCTTTGTATTTCTGAAGAGCCGTAAAGAATTGTTCTCTCTTTGAGAGAATGTGAAACCACCGAAGTAAAAAAAACCTGTCCTACTGAAATAAAAGAAATAAAAATAAAGGCAACTAAAGGCCCTGGCTCAGAAAGCACTAGCTGAAAGGCTGTAGTGGAGGGGAAAATTGGTTTCAGGTGTTTTTAGTGCAAGCTGCAAAACATTTATTTCCAGGCTTCATTGTGAAGTTGCAGACAGGTGCTTGAAATATCAAAGTCCATCTGTTTGGTTTGCTTTGATATGAAATCTGTGCAGAAAGAAAGGAAAGTAGGTCTGAAAATGGCCAACTTGGTTATTTGTTATTGAATCAGGAAGAATTTCCTTCATATTCCAAACTTTCCTTAGTTAGGAAGGAAGAAGCAAAAAGCATGAGAAGTGGCATCCAAAAATTCTTTCAGTCCTTGAACATCTCATGAGTCTGTGCTCAAACAATTTTTGAATATGTGTTCACTTAAACGTACTTGAAATGAGTGCAAGAAGGGACTCTGAATAGAGCTGCTTAGCTCCCAAGGATACTAAGGGAAGAGCCACCACTATCCTGCCCCTTCCTCTGTTGTGCCCTTGATGGCAGAATAGAATGAGTCTGTTAACCTAGAGTGCCTGTTGGTTGCAAACAAGGTGACTAGGTGTGTATTACTCTTTTAACTCTCCCTTCTTTTTATTTTATATAGTAGAATGTTTCTTGTGGTTTGGTTTTGTTTTCCTCTTGGTGCTGTGTGTGCAATCATAGGCAGATTTAACATCACCAAGCTCTGGAGTCTGTCTTGATTGTAGCCCACTCATAGCAAACTGTCTATGTCTTGGTTAGCACTTTTATGTTGCGCTGCTCTGCTTTGGCAATCACTCTTTCTCAAGAAGACCGAGTTAGTCCAAGGATGCTAGTTAGAAGGACGTGGTCAGATGAGTTTCAGGCTCTAAAAAGCAGAGATGAAACTTTCAAGAGATTTATCTAAATATTGCAGCTAACTGGCAAGCTGGTACACCGTGATGAGGACTGGTGTGGGAGAAAAGAAGTCTCAGTATTGCTGGGAAAGAGTTGCTCCTCCAGGATTGCCACAGTACATCTAGGGACCAATGTGACTCCTCAAAACTTCCTTCTTCAGGGAAGCAGCCTATCTCCTTTGCTCATCTCCAGTCAAACAATGTTGGCCTAGTCTTTACTTGATGTAGGGGAAGAGTCTTTGTCAAAAACTAAAAGTAGTAGGTGAGTGCTGACAGTGATACAGCCATTGCTGAGGGATAAAGCTTTGCCTTTGGAGTTTCGGAGTATTGTTAACTGAATGATGGCCTAGGCATGGTCACCTGCATGAGCATGTCTTCTCTGCGTGGGGATGTGAGTATAGGCTGGTGGGGTTGGGTGCCTTAGGGAGGAATAACTCTTCTCCAAAGTGTTCTTTACTCTTAGCTTTAGTGTTCTAACTTCTCCTTCATTTTTTTCCCCTTCTGTTTTACTGAAATGGGGGCAGTGTCCCTGTCGGCAGAGAAGAACTTTTGCTTTAAGATCTTGTTTGTTCTCTATAATATTATGTAAACAACAGTTGTGTTAGAACCACTAGAGCTAATTTAGTCTCAAGTGGGGAGCTATATCAAGGAGCTATTCTTTTTTTTTTGCCACTCACAAATAAGTAGTGTGTCTTTTCTCCCTTGGACATTTAACATTGACTAAGAAATGCTACTGCAGATGAGCAGAGATGCCAGCATACTTTCCAAGGCAGAGATACCAGCACACCTTCCAAAGCAGAACCTTTTACCGCTGAGGGCTTTTCTTTTTTCTCAGGCCTGGTTTCCCTTCCTACTACAGACATTGGAGGGTCCAAAACTGGTGCTCTTACCTTATCCAGACTTTTCAAGTAGAGAAGTTTGAATGCTAAAATCGTTAAAAAGTGATGTGTTTTTTTTTTTCCATAATATATTCTTCTGCAAAGTTAGCTTTCTTCTATACATTCAACTTAAATTTACAGAATCTCAGAATGGTTGAGGTTGGAAGGGACCTCTAGAGATCATGTAGTCCAACCCCCTGCTCCAGCAGGGACACCTAGAGCACGTGGCGCAGGGTGACATCCAGGTGGGTTTGGAAGATCCCCAAAGAAGGAGATTCCACAACCTTTCTGGGCAGCCTGTTCCAGGGCTCTGTCACCCTCACAGGAAAGAAGTTCTTCCTCACATGGAGATGGAACTTCCTGTGTTTCAACTTACACCCATTACCCCTCGTCCTGTCACTGGCCACCGCAGAGAAGAGCCTGGCCCCCTCCTCCCTACAGTCACCCCTCAGATACTTGAACATGTTGATCAGATCTCCTCTCAGCCTTCTTTTCTCCAGGCTAAACAGGCCCAGCTCGCTTAGTCTTTCCTCGTATGACAGATGCTCCAGTCCCTTAATCATCTTCGTGGCTCTCCGCTGGACCCTCTCTAGAAGCAAAATGTCCCTCTTGTCCTGGGGAGCCCAGAACCGCACACAATACTCCAGGTGCGGCCTCACCAGAGCTGAGCAGAGGGGCAGGATCCCCTCCCTCCACCTGCTGGCAACGCTCCTCCTGATGCAGGCCAGGATCCCATTGGCCTTGTTGGCCATGAGGGCACATTGCTGACTCATGGTTAACCTTTTGTCAATCAGGACTCCCAAATCCATCTCCATGGAGCTGCTTTCCAGTAGGTCAACCCCTAATCTGTAGCTGAAAGATTATTTGTATATGTGCGATAATAAAGCATCTCGGATGCTTCTTGGCAGTTACATTCTTGGAAGTGTGTCAAACTTCGCTTTGCTGAATATCTTGTCAGTTGTTTAAGGATAAGTAAAAGAAACAAGGTATGTAACAGTTATTTTTCTCCAAGTATATAGCCCAGATTTCCATTATAGCTTCTATGATCAAAGAGGAAAACGGGTAATCAGAGCACCCTTAAGAGATAATTAGATAATCTTGGAGGGAAAAAGAAAGTCTCCTTTACAAAAAGTTGGATAATATGCATTTTGTATTTATAACTTCATATATCAAAGTTCTTACATTAAAATGTTTATTTCTGCACATTCCGCTTAGATGTGAAAAGAGACAAAAGCCACCATCACTCAGCAAATTATTTAGCTAGAAGTATGGTTAAAGAATGGGCATGCCTTCAGTAGCCTTCAGAGTATTTCAGGCAGGCCTCTGGCATTCGAAGGATAAGCACAGAATATGCATTAGCGGTACATATATGTAGTCACTAATGCATGAACAATGCATTGTATTTTCTGAAATAATCTATCTTCTTTATTTCTATTCTGTCCCAAGTTATGTATCTTAGACACGTAAAAAGGTGCCAAACAAGGCATGCCAGTTTAAGACTCAAACTCTTCTTCTGACCATTAGAGAAATGATGTGACGGATTTCATATTCTTTTTGATTGTGATAAATGAAAGAGAAGCCATATCATGTGGTTTTGCATTTCACTGAACTTGGTGAAAATAAACAACTAATATAGAAGTTCCAAGCCTGGAAAGGCAACTGCTGCCCCTATGAAAATCCGTGTGTTGGAACAAGAAAAGAAAGACACAGGAGTAGCAGCTTTTCCATGCTCTTGTCACTTATTCTCAAGTAACTTTTCCTATCCTACGTCTCAAAGGACTAAACATATATAATAGTTGCCTTCATTGTCCTGTAGAAGAAATGGTCAAGGTGAATCTAATGGCTTAACCTCTATTTTTACCTTCTTGACGTGCTCCTTGGTCAGAATCACTTAGCAGAATTGCTGAGGGATGCGTGTGGCTGCTCTACCATGGGGAAGAGACAATAATGGCGTGGGCTGTAGCCAGGTCTTAGTGAGTGCTGCTCTTCAAAGACAAGGATGAGCATAGAAGGGGCATGCTTGTGCATATCAGAAGTGGGGGAGGAAAATGATCCTGTCGCAAAATGTTCCATGCAAAAAAATTCTAAGGAAACCTTTTTTTTTTTATAGTAGATGTCAAACAGCTGGAGATTTCAAATACAAACCTGTATTTTTGTGTCTGTCCTTTAACTAAAACTGAGAATGATTCGGGTTTGCAGTTCTGAATTCAAATTATAATGGGATGTCAGTAAGAAATATTACGTGTAAACATGCAGTGGAAATGACTGCACTGGCTACTAGCATAGAACCGTATGTTAAATTTTGAAAGGGTATCTTGTATTTAATACTGTTCTTGGGGGAGAAGTGATTTAGCAGCTCTGCTGCTTCTTACTTTGAGGTCTAAATGACTTAATTCCATATATTTTCTTGTTTTTTTTGATGCTAGGAGGGTGACTTTGTAGTAGCTTCAAAAAAAGAGTGACTGATAAATACGTGATTCTCTGCACACAATACTTAATTAAGCTGCTTTTTTCTTTTTTTTTCTTTCTTTTTTTCCAGGTTGTCCGTCACATGTTGTGGCTGATGGATCATATTTTTAAGTATACAAATTTTGGCATTGTCTCTCTAATCCATGGAGACTTCTTTATAAGACAGGTAAATGGAAACACACTCAGCAGTGCTTAGTTTTATCCTCGTATTTGAACCCTGGTGTGTTTTGGGACTGGCTTCTGCTGAGTCTGCGTAGATGGACTGCAGGGTGGGGTAGCTATCCTGAAATGTGTACTTAGAACTTTTGATATTCTGGACCTACTTTTTTATGCTTTTGTGTTGTTTAAAGCTTCTAGTGCAAACATCTACAGGACTGTACCAAGGTGGGAGAGTGTTATGAGGGAGTGATACAAGTGGAGTATAAGAGCAGGCCTTTTTTTTTTCTTTCTCCACTTCTGACTGCACACTGACCCCCTTTCCTCTTTCCTCATTGACTTTGAAGCTGTGCAGTGAGTGTGGTTAGTTCATTGCTCTGACTGTCAAGGTTAATTTCAGGTAAGGAAATGCCAGACCATCCTTTTTGATGGTGACATGGTTCAGATCAGTTTAAACTGCTGACCAACCTGCATAAATAGTAAACAATTGATTCTTTAAGGTAAATTAATAATTGATATGTATGAGTATTAATATTCTGCATCCTGAATATTAATGAGTGGAAAAAAATCAGTTGCTTCCCACAGTTGGAGGGATTTGTTGTTTGGTAGCTGATGAACAAGCCCACGCTTTTTAGAAAAAAATAATGGTGAGCATGGATCTGGTTCCATTTGTGTGCATAGTGACACCTTGCATGCACACTTCTTTCCCTTGCTTATTTTTATATGGGCTTAAAATATATGGACAGCCAGAGAGAATTCATGTATTTTAACTTCACAGAGAAAGAGAAGCTAATTTATTTAGAATTAAACAATTTTATATTCATTCACAGCAGCATAGTGCTACAGTGAGATTCCTGGCTGAGAGACTAGAGGCATGCCTATAAAACCTCAGGCAAGGTTATGTAATAAAATGAAGGTCTCCAGAGATATACAACTGTGAACTACTAGAGAGTACTGAAAAGAATAGGAGTTGACATTTTGTAAAATACAAACCCATTTCTGTAGTTCAAATTCACACAATACCCGTTTTGAAGTGCACATGGCTGTCAGCTGTTTAACTGTAGTTTCTGAATATATTGCTGAAATTCCATCTCCAAATATAACCAAATTGTTACTGAAGTACAGAAAGTAAGACTTGTCCTCATTTTTGTGAAGTGGCAGAGGTTTACAACACAACAAATAAAATGTTACCCATCCTGAATCCAAACTGAACATAAAAATGTTTCTTGACTATTTGCTTTTCCCTGATGGGTATAGCATAAATACTTGAGGTGATCATCCTTTACCTAGCTATAAAAGGGCCTTACAGTATTCAATATTTGGATGAGCAAATAACTTCACTTTTCTGTAAAATAATAAACTTTGATCATGGCATAATATATTGTCTGTTTAGAAAAACATATATTAGCCTCCCTCTCAAGAGCAGGACCGATAGCAGTTTTAGGAATGCTGTTGATGTCTACTACAAATTGACTATTGGAAAGTTTCCTAGAAACTGTCTCTCTCACCCATTTGCTATTCTGATGATGCAAAAGGCATGCCACGCTAAAGGATTTGGCAGAAGTTTGCTAATACCTGATTCCTTTCCTGTAAAGGAAGGAAAGTTCAGCCTGTTGCCTGTGGCACTGCTAGACTAGCTATGATCTTGAAGAATGGGCAAATTGAGGCATTGCTTTTGCTGCCGTATAACTTGCTCTCTTAAAACCTCCCAATATTTTCTAAACTTTTATTTATCCACTAGTCATATTCTTTAGGTATTTTGGGTTTTGAAAAGTTTTAATATCTAATGTATGAAAAAGTTTATTGTTTGCTACTCTTTTCTTACCTACTGTGCTATCCTGGAGTCCTGTGATCTGGTGTTAAAGGAGTGTGTTAACTGAGAAACAACTGTAGCAGAAGATACACACGGCAGTAACCTTTAAGCTTTCAGAGAATAAAACTGCCTCTGGTTAGTGGAGAATTTAAATTTCGGACTTCTGAGTCTTTTGAGCAATTTGGCAAAGTGACTTTAGAGCTCTCAGAAGTATTAATAGGTGTAAATTCATGCCTGTGAAAATTAGAGAGGCTTGCTCCTGCTTTGTGTGGGTTAGGAAGAGAGAAGATATTTCTGCAGTAATTAAGGACAAATGGTACGGTCTTTGGCCTTAATCCTTTTTTATGCCCATACTCAAAGTAATTAATTAATCTTAATGTTAGTTATAATTTATACAATTGCTTGGCACTTTTAAATACGTCTTGTATACTTTACAAAGTATTTAAACAGCAGTGTTTGACATGGCATAACATTGTATTCCAAAGTACAGATTAAATGGAAAAATGAAAAGCTTTTGTGGTTTTGATTAAACTGTATTTTACACTAGATGAGCATATGAAGTATTTCTATTCAAAATATTCTTCTATTTCAGTTCAGGGTTGAGGAAAATGGCATCTGAAGAGCTCGAACGCACATTTTGCTTGCCTAGGAGCACTAGCTTCCAGAAGAATGAATTTTTGGCCATAGATTTCCATTTTGTGCAACTTTACCAGGTTGCTTTGCACTGAAGAGATTTGTGACCACTTGTATTAAAAATAAATAAATAAAAGCCCCTTTTCTGAAGAGAAGGTGTGCTGATTCTTTAAAAAGGAAATATGAAGAGCAGCAGCAGACTCTTTTGATTCTCCCACACCCTTCCCTTGGTCCTTCAGGCTTAGTTACCATCTGGCCATATCGTATACACTGCTAACTGGCTGACTATTACCAACCAGAAGCAGGTGCTGCACAATATCCTTGTCTTGAATGCCTCTCACTTTCCTTTATATATTCCTTTTTTAAAAGTTCCTGCAGGGCAAGTTACTTTTCACCTAACAAGCTCTCCCAGAGGAAGAAAATCTGTAAATGTTACAGCCCAATATTGTTTCTCTTTCAAGTGAGGCTCTTCTAGAAGAAAAGAGCTAATCAATAAACATTTTCTTCAGTGTGCTAATTCCAGTTGAAACTAAGCATTCACAGTGTTTTGGAGAGTGTAGAGAATTCTGCAGTTTTTAACTGTGATAACTAAATTAAGGCTTATTCTTTAGGTCTAATTTTGTCTTCTGCCATCTGTGCAATTCTAATACGGGGTAGGGTACAAAGTTGCAGAGAAGATAATGTGGGCTGTTCAGAGGCAAGTGAAGATGTTGCTTAGCTTATGCACATTGCTGATGGTCTGGGGGCAAGAAGGACATACCTTAACCTCTGGATTGTGCTTAGTAAATTCAACTTGGAAACTGGTGATCAGTATAGAATTCTGTAAGACCTCTTGTCCCATTATGTGAAACTCGCATTGACAGCCCAGAAATTACACTTAGAGAAGTGCTCAAATTGAGAGTTTTATCCTCACTTTCAAAGAGTTCATATTTTTGTTTTGTCTTTCTCTAAAGTTACATTAACTTGGCCACCAGTGGAGGACATACTTTAATGTTTTATAGTAGAGCTTATTTGTATCTCTTTTTTTTTTTTTAAGTGTTAGAGCTGTCGTAATTATCTGTCTGTCTAACATTTTCTTAAGCATTCATTTTACTTAACTAATGTTTTATCCTTTATAGGGAAGAGCACATCGTGACCAGCAACTTGGGTTACTCAAGGAGCATCTAGAAAAATATTACAGAAGCCGTAATCGGAAATGGATTGTTTTATTTCCAGAGGGTGGCTTTCTTAGGAAAAGGAGGGAAACAAGTCAGGCATTTGCCAAGAAAAACAATTTGCCATTTCTTAAACATGTTACCCTGCCAAGACTTGGGGCAACAGAAGTAATTCTGAAAACGCTTGTAGCTCAGCAAGAAAATGGAACTATAGCAAGAGGAAACACTGTGATAAAAGGTAAAGATCACTTAATTCTTATGGATAAAAAGTAATTGAATGCTCAAGATCTATGAGTTACTAAGCAAAACCTTTTGTTAGTGTTGAGTTGAAGAAGTCTGTTTTAAATGCCAGAGTACACCTAGAAATCACCACCATATTTATATAAACATTCTTATTTTTGATTTCTCTTGTAATTTTATTTTTGCTTAATTTTTATTATTTAATATTTATTGATGTTGTGGAACAGAAGAAGAGAATCTTAATTTTAATGTAACTTGGTCCACGTGATGGTTGCATGAGTGCTTGTTTCAGCAACAATGCCGGGATGGGCAAAAGATGGAGCTGATCCTTTCAGCAAGATTGATGGTCTGTGCAGTTTTATGATGGAATGGAACTCCAGTAAAAGTATTTCTGGAATATGTAGTTTACTTTCAAGTTTCTGTTCCTGATTTTGTTTGTATATAGTACTGTACAGGCTCCAGTCTTCTCCTCAGACTATTTCCTCCTGAGTTCAGACTTTTGTCTGTTCTCTCTCGGCTTTGTTGACTGTCTCTATTGCTGGGAGTTAAACTGTCACTGATGTCTGTAGATTTGACGGATGGTTTTGGATCTTTTTAATATAAGAGTTTATATATAAACTTTTATGAATAGGCCTTTTGGATCTGGAAGAGAACCAAAAACATTCACCAATGTACAAGTTTTATGCTTCTGTACTCTTAGATTTCTAGTGCGTTCACTGAATATTAAGTCTGACCTTTGTGTGTGTGTGGTTTTTTTTTTTTTTGCTGTTCTTGTTGAGTCTTTTTTGTTGTTGTTTTGGGTTTTTTTGTTCGTTATTGTCTGCATATACCAGGAAAAATACTATTTAATCTATTTGTGGCTGAATTATTTTAAATTCTATCTTTCTTTAAGCTCACAGAAACTATTTGCTGCAATGAGATTTCCCCTTCAGAGCTGTATGAAGGGTATATTCTTGCTCTGTCATATGTAAAAGACTCTTGCTCTAATCTTCTGCCTTCCAGATGCTTCCACACTTCATTCTGGCCACTGCAAGAAAGGAATTTTTTGAAGAATGTGTTTGTTCAGTTCAATGCAGTAAAATTTTATAAAGTTTTATTTTCAAGCTAGTCATCTACCAAATGAGTCATCTTTGTGTCTGCTAGAACTTGCTGTAATTTTTACAGTGCTGGTTACATCAGTGTCTTGCACAGAGGCTCTGCATGAACTTTCTGTGTTACGATGGTTGCTGATACAGAGCCGCTGTGCTCTGAGAGCCGCCATTTTATCTAGTAAGAAAATTCATTTAAAACAATCCAGATTGATATAAAAATCTATCTGCTTTCTTATTACAATGCTGTGTGTAATACTGTTTCAAAAAATGGAAAAGACAAAAGAATCCCCAACAAAAGATAATTCCTTCTTAATGTAATGTTGTAGGGTGCCCCGGTCCGACACAAACTCTGGTGCAGAACAGTTGTTTCATCATGGGTCACCCTTCTCCCTCCAGCCCAGTAGCTTGATTTGGGCATCAAATATCCCTGGAATTGTAGGCTTCAGATACTACTCTAAGAACTGTACAGCAGCTCTGTGTTGTACAGAGAATCTGTCTTTCTCCCTTTATAAGGTTTATAATTTGATTTCTCTCATCTCTTTGTTAGATAGAGGGGTTTATGCTGTGAAGTGCAAGGCTCAAAAATTTCATTAGTCTTAATTATGATATTAATATCCTTAATATCCAATCCTCTATTCAATTTTTGCACAAGCTGTGAATGTCCTGCAGTTTTTTGTCTAGTTCTGCCCAAGGAGTGTCACAGGAAGAACAGATGTTCTGAGACTGGACAGTCGATGCTGCTTGATATTTTCATACATAAACTGATCTCTGCTTTTCTAAAGGAAGTAGTCTCTGTCGTCTTATTTTTTTTTCTTCCTGTGAGTTTTCTGAGGCTTTTGCCATATATTTTTACCTCTACTTGAAGTTTCAAATTTGAGCCCTCACTTATACCAAGTTCAGCTTCTGCTGGTAAAAACTGAGCTAAATGACTGAAACCTTTTTTTAATGGAGAGAAGAATATAAAAGCATTTAAGGAAGGCAATGTCACTTAATGACTTTCTTGAGTACTTCTGAAGGTATAAAATAAAGACAAGGCCTTTAAGCGTTGTCCATCCCTTAAGAAGTGTGGTACAGAAGTTACTGCTGGTGGCAGAGGAGAGCCTCCCTCTGGAGGGATGTGCTGCATCCCCACAAGTGCTGCTGTTGCTGCCTTCGGTCCAGCATGGGCTTCTCATGTGGAGCAAAAATGGAGACAACACAAAAATACATCGTGGGCATCCAGCAGCCTGTAACCCCGGGGCACCAATGTAGTTGTTTTTGACAGAGCACTCCCTCTCTGATGTGGTTGCAAATACAACATTTATTCAATTAAGAGGGAGTTGATCTTGTAAGTTTTGAAACTCACAAAATGTTCTGGCAAAAATCAGCCTTGTTTTGCCTTTCTGGCTGAGACGTGTCTGGGCTCAGTGCTTCAGAAGCAGCAGCTGGGGGGCTGCGGCAGCCCTTCCCTGAAGATGGGCACTCATGGAGTCCCCCAACCACCAGGGGCAACTGGCATTTTTTTGGTCTCATATTAGGCTCCTATGGACTTGGTTATTTGGTTATAGCTGTGTAATCACAGTGTTTTGTGTGACTGTCTGCTCTTGTCTTCACGTGCGTCTCGCCTTAGCCCTCCCAAGGAAGGTTCGTACTGCTCGTGCTAAGGCACATCAGTACTGTGAGATTTGGATGCAGCTGCACAGGAGAGGTCCCTGCAGGCCTGTTTTGAGCCCCTGTCCATTAATTAAAGAGAATCAGGGTTGTTTTATTTTTGATGCACTTTGAGAAATTAAAATCCTCTGCCAGTGCTGGAAGTGGCCAGCAGCGCTCGGAGGAGAAACCAGCCCTTAGCAAGAGGTCAGCTTCAGTTTCGGTCTCTGCCGCTCGCTCTTCTGAGGGAGTCGCTGGCAAGCCCCGCTGCTTGGATCGCTCAGCAGCTGCTGGAAAGGGAGAGGGGAAAGCTCAGAAAAGGGGCCTGGCTGCCAGACACATCTCTGGCAGTGCTGGCTCAACAGCCCTTCTCCTGCTGCAGGCGCCAAGGCCTGAGGTTCCTACCAGACTGTAACCCGTGTTGCCATCTTTCTGAATTTCTCATGGTTTGCAGCAAATTGGTTCTTGTCCAAAGGTCTGCTGAGGGTGCAGGCAGCGCCGTGGGAGACGCCGAGGTCCTGCCCCTCCTGGTTGCGGTGCCGGCAGTTGTGTTTCTTCCCAGCTTGTGGAATCTGTTCGAGCTTTGTGGCTTCGGGAAGCAATGGCACAAATGCTCCTCGGCAGAACACAGTGTAGTATAACCAAGGAAAAAAGAAAAGGCAGCAGGCTATAAAGCTGCTTTTTTGTCCTCTGCTTTTTCTTCCTGGCAGAAACAGAATGTTTAGCTGAAGGTGGATATATATGTATGTTTATATCTTTTGCCCCTCTTGGTGTCCTCCTTTAGGATACATGCTTTAAATGGCAGTCAAGTTTTATTACTTATTTGGTCCATCCCAGATTCATTAATATTTGTGTGAATAAGATCTCTCACTGGAATACTTTTAATATTTGCCTTTGGAAGGATGTGTTTCAAGGAGGCTGATGCCTTTGCAGCTTTCAGCTGCTGACTTGGTAAGAGGGAACATCTTTCTGGCTCATATGTTTTTTTCAGATAGTATTTGTACTCCCAATCATGAGCATATAGATAGCAGTTTTAGTGTCGTGAGTATTGTTCATATACCTGAAATGAACATTTCCAATTTAATTTTCCAGAAATCCTCAGTGACTTGTTTTTATTCTGGCAGCAGGAGATCTTGGATGATTATATAAGGCTTATTTTAAAGCAGCGCATGCATCAATACATCTGCGACTGTGCTGTGATAGTGTGTGGAGGTAGCTACTGCGGGACCCATTTGGTGGAAAAGAAGGTCTATGGAGGCTGAATTTATATTCAGGGGTTTTTGTTTGGTTTTGCTTTGTTGTAGCTTGGGCTGGAAGGGAGGGTAGAGCTGGCCTGAGGAGTCGGTCCCTGCAGTGCTTCTCCCCAGGCCCTCCATGGCCGAGGGTAAGAAAGCAGCGTGCAGAGGAGCACTGCTGTAGGCTTTCTGCGGTGAGGTTTGCACCATCGTGCACTGAGAAATCTGAAATATTAGCTAAATATTTAATATGTGATTTAGAAATGTTTTGCTGTAAATAAAGAGATAATGTGCCCATATTTGTCTGGCACTTTTTAATTACAATTAATGATCTTTCTTGCTTTCTCACTTAGAAAATTACTTGTCTTTATTACTCATTCCCACTTTACATGTGGGAAAATAATAAATTGAATGGCTTTGTTCCTAAATCCATTTCTAAATGAATGATTTGGGAGAATGTGCTATTACTTTCATCCTAGCTTTTCTCTGATATAAAACATTGCTGCTTTTAAAGCAAAGGGCTCCGCAGCCGGTGCTTTTCATGAGAGCGCCCTGGGGCCCCTCGTGCTCCTCCTTCACGTGCCTCCCGGGGCTTAAAGGGGCCGCATGGCAAGAAGGTGACGCTGTGGATACTTCACCTTGACCTACATAGTTTGCAGCTCGTCAAATTTTGGAATAGCACATTGCATGCTACTACTTAATTAAACCGGCTAAATATTGAGGAGTGCTGTCGAGCCATACTGGCGTGGTTTATTTGCATTTGTAACGAAGGGGCACAGCCTCGCGTTGGCGAGCAGATGCTCTGAAAATATTTGAGCTTGCTAGAATGAGTCAGAGACGCACGCGGTAGCGGGGCTGCGGTTGGCTGGTCGCACTGCAAAGTGCAAGGCAGGTAGGAACCTGTGAGTCAGCCCTTGCTCCTGCGGGCATCCTCGCGTTACTGCTCCTGGCTGAGACCTTCAGCGCGAGGATCCCGGTTTTCCTGCGCACGCTCGTGCAGCAGCCTCGTGGCAGCAGCTCTCAGCAGCCTTTGGCAAGGGGCTCCCCACACTCTTCCCCTCTTCGTTTTACCCATTTCTCCTGGCTGCATTTCGATACCTCTAGTTCTTGTGCGGAAAGGAAGGGGAGCAGTCTGTGTCTGCCCAGTCCTTTTATGCCAGCTGTGATTTTTGTCAGCCTCCACCGTGTTTCTTTCTGGGTTATTAGCTGCATGCTGGAGGAGCCTCCTGCATGTCCTTACCAACAGGTGGCTGTTTTTAATAGCCAACTTTTGGAACGCTCTACGTTATTGCTGGGCATGATGTGAACATGTGCTGTTACTTCATCGGCCCAAATATAACGCGACCTCAGAGAGGAGGCAACTGCAGTTCCCACAGAGCAGAAATAAAACTGACAAGCTGAACGGCGAGCGCCGTCTGGCAGCGTGCTGCCTCCTTGGTGTGCTGGCCAAACACGGTGCTTAGATTCTCTCCCCTGGATTTGAAATTTCCATAGCAAATTATTTTCATCTGTTTTGACTATTTTTTTCAGCTTCTGGACTTTTCTTTCTTTCTTTTCTTTTCTTTTTTTTTTTTAATGCCTTTGAAAATTCAGCTGCAGTGCGTGAAATAAATCCCTCTTATTCAACTGCCCTACCGTAGTCTTAAGGCTAGTGGCAAAGGGCTCTGTGTGGCTGCTGTTCTCTCTGACCTACAAGCAGGCACCGAGAGCCCTTTCGAAGGCCTACCTGTACATGCACTTAAAGTGCAAACTGAGAAAGTTAGAGTTTCATTTTCCTCTTTTACTTCTTAAAGTAAACGGGGACTTTTAAAGTAAACGGGTGCTTCTTAAAGGAAACAAGGAGGAACACAGCATATGGGCCAAAATGTCGTGTGAATATAACCATGCAGCAAGTCAAGTTGCTCTGTTGTGTGTGCTGCAGTACCTAAGCTGAACAGAAACGACTGGGAAACCAAAATGTTGCCTTTGCTGAAGAGTCTCTCTGTGCTGTTTGATGAGACCTGAATTTAATATTGAGCTGCCTTATTTTATCATTTTAAGCTAAATTTTTTTGCTCAGTGATATCTTATAAAGTAATGTAAAAATGAAATAATTATAGAATCAGTGGCATGTACTTTCTGGTTTAATTTTAACATCACTTTTCTTTTGTCCCTAGAGAGCAAATCCAAAGGCCTCCAGTGGGTGATAGATACAACCATTGCGTATCCCAAAGGTGAACCTTTAGACATTCAAACTTGGATCCTTGGCTACCGACAACCAACAGTTACACATGTACATTACAGGTAGGAATGTACCTTTTATTCTTGTAAAGAGCCAAAAATGTGTTTAGAATTATTCAAGGCATGCTTCAGGCTATGGGAAATTGGGAGCAACACCTTTACTTGGTGTCTTCTAAAGCCAGGCAATTTGTTATTTAAGTACAGCTTTCTTCTGAAAAGTTCAGGGACAGTTTTATATCTTAGCACATTTACAGTTTCACCTAATGTCCTGTGGCTAACTATAAACATGGGGATGATTTGATGATTAGGTCATCTTTTCCACTTTTATGTTACAGTGCTAAATGCTGTGGAGGGGTACCTACATAGGTGAAATTTCTGTGTTTAGTATTAAATTCTAAATATATGGCTATAAAATAAAGCTTTTTGTTTTTTTTTTCTACATAAATACTACTGCAGAAAGAAGCAGGTGGCTTAGAGTAGTTACTTCAGTGGCTGCAGAGAGAAATTGCTGTTCATAATCCCAGCATCTAGGCATTTAATGCAGCATCTGTGCTTGCCCTCTCCTAGTACCTTCACAGTATAAACAGCTCTGTATTGTTACTGTTTTTCTTCTTGTCCGTGGTGATGCTGGTCTGCATAAACCTTATTCCACACCATAATTTTATGCATGCTCTAATGGCTAGCTGGTGTCTTTGCAAAAACTGACAGGTACATTCTTCATGGGGTGTTATGTTTAGTTCCAGCATCTAAGGAAAGCAACTTGCAGCTTTCTAAGGGAAACATAAGGCTTCTATCCTTGGAATTTGAAGCAGCCTCAACAGAATAGGAGATCTCTATCAAGGAGCGTGCTACCTTTCCATACGAAAAAGTCTGTTACCTTCCAATTCCTTATAAATACCAGAGTCTTTGAATACCACTTATTCCAGCTCTCTTATTTCCACTTGATAACTTCAACAGTACAGTTATGCTCTTCAGCAAAAAAACAAACTCATGTCTGCTACATTCCAAGAATACCAAGAGCTCAGAAGTGGAATAGAAGTAATCAATATAAAAATAATGTAAATCTTGACATTCCATATTATGAAGCTGTTAAGTTACTACCTGCTTTTGCAGTAGGTTTCTGATTTGCAAATCTGCCCTCTAGAAAGGAGGAGACCTCGCTGAAGAATTTAGATCTAGTTTGCTGCAGACTGTACGAGGTTGAGGGCTCTGCTTATTCCAAATCTGAAAGTGCTGCTGCTTTCAAGTCGGAGCAAAGGTCCATCTAACGGACCTCTGTGCTGCTCTTACACACTCTTTCCATAAGTACCTGATACTGACATGTATATCAAAACAAATATAATGAAATCTAATTGCTGATGTAATACTTAAAATGACATATAGAATCATAGAATCATAGAATGCTTAGGGTTGGAAGGGACCTCTAGAGATCATCTAGTCCAACCCCCCTGCATACGCAGGGACACCTAGAGCACGTGGCACAGGACTGCATCCAAGCGGGTTTTGAAGATCTCCAGAGAAGGAGACTCCACAACCTCTCTGGGCAGCCTGTTCCAGTGCTCTGTCACCCTCACTGTTAAGAAATTTTTCCTTAAGTTCCTGTGGAACTTTTGGTGTTTCAGTTTCCGGCCATTTCCTCTAGTCCTATCAGTGGCCACCACTGAAAAGAGACCATCCCCGTCCTCTGCACTCCCTCCCTTGAGGTATTTATATACACTGATTAGATCCCCTCTCAGCCTTCTCTTCTCCAGGCTGAACAGGCCCAGCTCCCTCAGCCTCTCCTCATAGGGCAGATGTTCCAGGCCCCTGATCATCCTTGTGGCCCTGCGCTGGACTCTCTCCAGCAGCTCCACATCCCTCTTGTACTGTGGAGCCCAGAACTGGACACAGTACTCCAGATGTGGCCTCACCAGGGCTGAGTAGAGGGGCAGGATCACCTCCCTCGACCTGCTATTTGTCTTACTAGTGTATAAAAGAGTCTTGAGTGCGTGTCACAAAACAACTGGCAACCCAAGCACTAGTTGCCCTCATGAGAAAATCAAGTGATAAGAGTTCAGTGTGCAGTGGTGATGAAAGGAAGGTCCTTGTCCCTCAGAGCTCTTGGAACTCACTTCGTTACTTTTTAAAAATTTGCCCTGCAGTCTAGTTTCAAAAACTTTTTTGCTTCTGATCCATTTATAACTTGAATTATTTGTGAAAGGAAAATGGTTTGCTATCCTGTGTAGACAGCAGCACGATAATCTTCTCTCGAAAGAGTTAAAATCTGGTAACTGGAGATCAGGTAATTTGATCATAATTTTAACCCTAAATTGCATTGGTTTGTCTGAACTAATGTTTTGCTCCCCAGGGAGCCTAGATTTTATACAACATCCTTTCAGACATCCTTGCTTGGCCCCCCGAATTGCAGTTTAACCGTGAACGACCTTTCCCAGCATCACGACTGCGTCAGTGCTGCGTGATGCACAAGACGGGCTGCTGACTGGAGACTGTTTCCACAGCCATGTTTAAATCTGGCCCTGCTTTTTATAGAAATCTGTTTTTTTCAAGTTTTTTTCAAACATACTTGCACCCTAATTTACATAAGATGTCATTATATTATTATATTATATTCAGGTCACCTTACTCTTCCCTCACATCTCTGGGGTAGCTGCAAGTTGAATGTATTTAGCATTTCGATTTGAAGTTTGTTTGTTTTTTCCCCAAAATACTTACTTCGAAAAGTTTTTATTAAGGTGAAATAACTTGCTTCTAACTGTGTAGATTTAAAACATGATTTTGAATAGAGAGGAACATGATGAAACCTTCCTTGCGTTGAATTTCAATGTTACAATGCTTGTAGTACTAAGCTTTGGAAAACTATTAGAGATTATGCGAGTGAGTGGGTGGGTGTTTTTCCAGGAGGGGTCTAAATCACTGGAGAATGTCATAGGACAAAGGCAGGTCTCTCCGTTTCATTTCCAGGCTCTCAGTGCTTGGAGTGCCTGCCTTAAAAATAGCCTCTAGTTCTTATGGCTGACCTTGTACAAACTTTAAACTCGTGCAGAGGCCGGTCTGTGACATTTCCCTGCTTGGTGTAATACCTCTAAACTGCAAACTGAAGGTCTTGGTTTTAACGGGTGCTTTAATGGGACAGCTTTCCTATCTGGTAATTCTTAAATGGGGATGTCAAGTGCTGTGGATTGTAAGAGCTGCCTTTGGATCCAAGGTGGCAGCTGCTTCGGACCCCTGCAGCAGAGGGAGGCAACCTGGGACCCATCCCTCTGCAAGCGACGCTCCGGGCTGCAGCGTCCAGGGAGCAGATGTTGCGTCTGGGTCACGGTGTTTTAGTAGCCACTGATGGACATGGCCTTCATGAACTTGGCCAGTACCTTTTTTAACCTGCTTAAGCTTTTGGCTTCTGTGAAGCTTCCTGACACTTGCAAAGTCTGGTTGTTCTTGAAGGTGGCAGCAGGGAAAAGTTCTGTTGCTTCTGTTCAGTTTTGATGACTGCCCTGGGGGCACCCTATTCCCTGCGTCCTGAGGATAACAAGTAAATCTTTGCTCAGTTCCTCTCATGGTACGACCCGTGATTTTGTAGATCTTCCTCGTATCCCACCTTAGCTGTCCCCTGTGTTCAGCGCCTCCTTAGGCAGAAGCTTCCCTGCATGGCTGGTTATGTCGTCCCCTTGGCCTGTGCCCTTTCTGACCGTCACCTGTGAGATGATGGACGTCTTGAACCTGCCAGGGTAGCGTTAGCTGCCTTGGAGCCCCGCACTGCGTGTGTGTGTGTGCAGCTGCTGCTGCTTTGTCCTTGCCTGCCTCAGTGCTAGTTGCTTTGCATTCACTGGTGCTTAGGTGCACCTGCAATTGCTGGCATGTCTTTCTGCAACTCTGCTTTAGCTTTGAATATCCAGAATAACTTTATACTAGAAAATTTTCATGTCATTTTCCTACTTTTTTTTTCTTTTCTTTGTTTTTCCCCAGATTTAGTGTGTGTTTTAGCTATGATATACCTGGCTTTTTGATGTACCTGTGATCAGACTGCAGTCTGTTGGAATGCAGGCAGTGAATTTTCACCTTCAATGTTCTTGATAATCAAATCATAGTATATGAAGGATAGTTGGACACTCAGATTTATTTTTAGTTATTTTTCACATTGCTTTAAAAACATTTGTTTACGTAAAGGATATAAATATATTTATCCATGGCAGCATTAACTGAACTGTATTTGTGTATGAATTTACTTGCACTGTATCATCTTTGACTGTTGTATATATAGAAATTCCAACAATAACTGATCATTTCCTCTCTTGTAGATCAGCTGGCTTTATTCTTTTTATGGGGAGGTTGTGTGTGTGTGTTTTTTTGTTTGGTTGGGTTTTGTGGGTTTCGTTTGGTTTTTCGATTGGTTAGTTTTGGGCAGCGTGATGTCAGTGATGGACAACCCCAGGGTTTTAGCAGCTTGAAATCCTCTACCGATGACTTGGTGACAATTGTCAGTGCCACGGAGGACTGGTGAAGGTGGAGTGTGCACTGGGAAGAGTGAGGATGGCAGATAGGGCAGGAATAACTGTTCTTACTGAGAGAGTTCCCAGGATTAAAGAAAACCTTACAGCTCTGCATGTGCCCTACACATGCCTTTACTTCTCCTCCTCTAGTGCTGTGTTAAATTAAATTACGCCTTTTTTTTTTTCTGTGCTGTCAGCATGTTAATGCATCCTGACCATATTTATTCCAGAGAAGAATAGTACAGCAGCCACTCTAAGGAAGGCAAATGTGAGCATACTTGAAGGCCTCGAGTGTCTCCAGGTTCAGATGCAGAGTCTGAGATGTGCAGAACCCAAATTTGTTTAGAGCACTGTGGACATTGCTCTGTGATAATGGACCTGAAGGCGCCTCGGAAATTGCAGCCCCTTCTTTTGTTATGGCTGCTCAGTCTGGCTTCCTGCCATTCCCATTCATCACAACCTGTCTCCTCCTGCCTTGCCCTCTTTCACACCACTGTTTTCCTTTTCTCATAGCCAGGCCTTTGAACTGAGGATTATTCCTTTTCACCCTGCTTAGGGGCCAGCAAAGGGGTGCTGAGGAGGCAACAGCCAGCCTCAGTGTCTGTTTTAGCTATTCTTCATGGCTGAGGGAAATGGCAGAGGAAGCTCCATTTCACCCTGCGTCCCTTTAGCTGCATGTTCCATTTTGATGGATGGGTGGAAACTCCAAGTTTACATGTTTTTTTTACATGTTTTTTTACATGTTTTTCAGAAACTGAGCGCTAGGCCAAGTATCAAAAGAAACTTTTTGCTAAAAAAAAAAAAAAAATCTGCCTTTTAAGAAGCCTTTTGGGAAGGGTGGCTGTCACCTGTTCTCAGCATGGTGTAGCTCTATGGATCATTTTGTGCCATGTGCATTGAATGTAAACCCAGCTTCACTGCGGTTATGCTCGGTAGAAGTGAGTCGAGTGGTTTGATGTTTGCCTAATGGGACAGCATACTGGCAGCTCTTCTCACCTCCCACTGTTTACCCTCGCAGATTTGGGGTTTTTTTGGATGTTTGTTCTTTCTACACCAGTCGCTTCTTTAGTTTAACTGGATTTGGCATTTCTCAGCTAGTCTCTGAGTTTCCCCAATAATAAAATTTCCAAGTTTGTCAAAATCTGAGTCTCAAATTGATAAAAGTGAATGTCAAGTTTCCCTGACAGTTTCCAATCGATCAAGAATGGAGTGGGGTTTTTCATGAGCCTCCTGTTGAGCCATGTCCTTGCACGATTCCAGCCATCCCCTCCCATTGGGCCACTCTTTGTACTGTGCTGCGCCTGCCGAAACAGGCTTTCCGCTGCCAAGGACCTGCTTTTATTCTGTGCGTGTCTACATGAATGCAGGTTTATTAAAAATAAGACAAGAGTCTTAGCTATAAATAAGATGCAGTACGTTGTGGCTGCTGAATGAGCTTTGCAGAAATTTCTGTGAAGGACATCTGGTTTGGCAGTATAATGTGTTGTGTTTTGTTTGTTTTGGGGTGTGCATTCTTTATTTTCTTGTTCTTAGCAAATAACTGGCTTCTGGTTGTGTTTGAGATCTGGCCACATCCTTCATGATACAGTTTATTGTAAAAGTAATTGAAACAGCAATAAGATTATGATTTCAAACGAGTAGGAAGTAATATAGAAGCCCTAATTCAGGGTAGGACATATGATGAAAGGCAGTTAGTACTTACGGATGGAATCAGTGATTTTTAATATGGAATTCAAGGTTGTTACTTAAAAAAGGACCCTTTAAAGGAGATCACATGTTTCTAAAAATACTGTGCTCCTGAAAGTGATTTGTTAGCTTTTGAGAAGAGCGAAATCCAGAGGAAGAGTTCCTTATAACGTTGAGGTAGCTGAAATGTATCATTTAAATTGGCGTGAAACTGTAGATTTTAAGGTAACTGCCCTCGTTCTCCTCTTCCTGTTCTTTCCCTCTTCTTTGCACGCATGTTTCTGCAGACATGTTTTCATTGGGGGGTTTTCCATAAAACTCCTTTGGCTCTTTCATTCTTCTTGCATGCAAGAGTATGACACAGAACCACGTTAATCATTTTAGGTGGTTTGCAGCCTTCATGTGCTACTGGTTCACACAAGTAATGCAGATGTCCTAGTGACAAAATTGTCAGAACGAGGCAGGTTTCCATTTTCCTTTCAATTTTATTCTTTCCCCTGTAATTAGGGGAAAAAAGAAAGACACCTGCAGGGGATGGATGCTGTAGTGCCTGTCTGTGGACACGGTGTAGTGTTGTGGCAGACAGATCTCTGGTCTTAGGCAGCTGCTGGATGGTTTAGGATGAAGGATCTGCTTCTGAACATGATGTGTTCTTCAAAACTTAGGACACTTACCTTTAAGACTTGCATTCTTGTTGGGTTCCTTCAGAGCAAATAATTTCAGATGTGAGAAACACAGAAAAATCATTTAAAACTGGCTTAAAAATAATCCTGTGCTTCTTGATGTATCATTTTTTTCTATACCAAAGAAATTTTGTAGGTGTTTTATCTCTAATTTGCCTAAGTTACTAAGGTGAAATTCAGCTAGTAAAAATAAAACTCTGTAAGAATATAACATCTAAAGATGTAGTTGAAAATGCTTCTAAATAAACCAACAATCGCCATTAAGAATTGATGGCAGACAGCATAGCATTACTGGAACATGAGTTGTTTTCCAGCCTGCAGGAAGTTTCATTCAAAAAGTGTGCCACTGCGGTTGGTTCTGTAACTTTGCAGAAGCACGTTTCGTAGCTGGTGGTTCACACATACAGGCAATATACTGATTCCTGCAAGAAGCTGGATGGACTCAGGCAGGGCATGGATGCGCCTCCTTCCATTAGGCTTCCGCAGAATCACTGTATTAGCTACCCCGTTAAATTGCTGCTTCCCCATTAGTTTCTCATGGGTATTTTGTGGCTCTTATAATGCTTTCAGATTAGTGGGCACATTCTTGGAAAAAAATACCAAGCCTAATTGGGTTACTGAGCACTAGAGCTGTTGGGCAACTGAGAAGCGAGGGTGGAGGTGAAGAGCCCTGCAGCTTATGACAGAAAGCACGTGTGAAGTTGGGCAAGGACTTCAGTCTGAGCTCACTCGCACGCTTTTCCCAGTCCGAACCATCGTGAAGCTTACATAAGCAAGCATCTGTCTCAAAAACACACTGTGAAACACAATGCTCAGCTGTTGTGTCCTTTTGTCTCTTAGCACCAGGTAGGTAGCAGAGAATAAAAAGAGTGCTTGAGATCTTGGTTGCACATAGGGGAAGAGAGTTGTTTTTAATGTTACACCCTCAAGAAAGATGGATCCTGCCTTGTGGGCTGAGTGTCTGTTTGATTTGTTTTGCTTGAGTGTCCATCATCCCGCTTGGATCTGCCTTATGGCATCTGGGCTCCAAGATAACATAGTGCTGTGTTCTGTCTTCTGTTGTTTGCGTAACGGACAAGGCAAGAGTTGGAGCAATTTACTGGACCACCAAGATGGACATTGGGGAACAAACGTGGGGAAGGAGAACCCAAATGATAATTTGAGTGAATGATTGAATGTCTTATCTGGAATTACAGTTAAAAATAGGAGGGGGAACAGAGACTCCTTAAATGTTGGTGTCTGGAAGACTTGTTGTTGGCTTCACCTCAGCTCAAAGCCGAGGCACAAGAGGAGCTGTAAAAGGGGGAGATGTGAATGACCTAGCAACGAAACATGGCATTTGCCAGAGGTGTCCTCATTTTCCATAGCATCTCGTTCCCGTGTCTCCTCACACACTTCCACGTGGTTGTACTGTTACCTCAAATGCTTCCCAGGATAATCAATCAAGCCTCTGTTTAAATAGAAGAGAGGTTAAGTGAGAGCTCAACTGAAGAGAAACCTACAGTACCCATCCTATGTTCTGAAATACGAATTTTTCAAGCTTTACTGATGGGCAAATCTCTTCTGCACTGACCTCCCAGTAAACCCAATTTGGATGTATAAAAGAAGGCATGAAGAGTTCCCTGATTTTTTTTTTGTTTGTTTTATTTAATGCTTTGAGGTTTTTGTGCGAAAAGAGTGGAAGGAGAGGGTTTCTCTTTTATCTTCATGAATTATTCCTTGGACATCTGTGGGCTTTTTTTCTTTTTTTTTCTTTTTTTTGTGTGTATTTTTCTTGCTTGTTTGTTTTAAACAGAGCCATTACTCAATGTAGAAGTACCAAAATGTTGGTAGTTCTTGCCTTAGTGTTTAAAGGCATAGCAGTAATATTTGAGTACCCTCACATATGTTGTAAATTTTCAGTGTTAAACCTGCCCTTGTCATTTCAGACAAAGCTGATAGCTTCTGCTGAAAAGCGTTGAGGATTTGTTTTCTGGTATGCGGAAGACCTGTGGGCACTTAGTGGTGGTAGTACATACCTTCTGCCTAGTGAAGAACTGTTTCCTCAAAATTGAGGATGAGCCTTCAGTCTTTATTTCTTTTGGTTCTGCTTTGCATTCGTAAGGATAGTAATATAGTGTGGTGCTGGAGGTGTGTGTTTTTTTTTTTTTTTTTAAAGGGATATGAGCCATCCATAGCTTCTGTGCAGCACTGCATTTGAGAGGAGCTAATAGTGCCAACATCCTCATGCATCTGACTGGTTACCTAGAGTATTCTGATTTTGTATGACTAATAATTATGTGATCAGAGAACGAACCATGCAGTTAGGTTTATAGCAGGCTCCTCTATATTTCTGTGGTGAACTGGGGCAGGATGGTATGAGCTTTGGGGTTTTTATTTGTTTGTTTTCCTTACATGCAGAATGTTTTTCCTAGATTTAACTATGTTTGTTCCTCCGGTAGGATTTTTCCAATTAAAGACGTCCCTGCAGAGCCTGAGGCGCTTGCACACTGGCTATACCAACGCTTCATTGAAAAGGAGGATCTCTTGACACATTTCTATGAAACAGGTGGGATGTTTGCTAGCCAAGAGAATTGTGCCGTGATGATGCCCTTTTCTTAAAGGGATATCAAAATGATTTAAGAATGTATAATTATTCTTCACATGTTGTATGCATATGATTATTCACACTTAATGTATGGCAAAAGAACACATGATAAGTGATCTAGAGAAGACAGATTCCCAGCTCACATTAGAATAGGATGGCATTTGGAAGTTGGCACGTTGAAAACTGAGATAAGGAAAATTTATTTTTAAATGATTTTGCTGTGAAACAAGCTGTTACAGGATTTCTCTGGGTAATTTATCAAGATTCAAAACAGCAGTTAACACTTGCATAATAAAAGTATTCACAGTTGATGCTAATAAATTTGTGGGGTTTATAAAACCTTCAGCAATTAAAAATGAGCAGGACCTTAACTAAAAGGGATTAAACAAGATTTAAATGAGGCAGGCTAGTCGGTCTGTGAAGTGTTGACATTTGACATGTTCCTCTGGCTCTTGTACCTTTGGAGAAAATCAACCTAAATAAATAGCCTCCAGGTCCAGCCTAGAATGGTAGAGCTTCCCTCCCACCCCTGCTAAGCTGACCAGCAAGATGTTATAGTGGTAAGAATTACATAGCATGAGGTCCTTCAAGGCTTGACCTGCAGCCTTGTGCTATCAGTACTGGCCTCCTTGCTGCGAGATACTGTGGACCCTTCCTCATAAGAGAGATGCTCCAGACCAGACCCTTCATCGTCTCAGTGGCTCTTTGCTGGACTCTCTCCAGTAGCTCCATGTCACTCTTGTACTGGGGAGCCCAGCAGTGGCCTTGGCATTCCAGATGTGGCCTCACTGGTGCTGAGCAGAGGAGAAGGAGGAGGATCCCCTCCCTTGGCCTGCTGGCAACGCTGTTCTTCATGCACTGCAGGATGCCATTGGCCTTCATGGCCACAAGGGCACTGTGGTGAACTTGCTGCCCCAAGGACGTCCAGGTGCTTCTCTGCAGAGCTGCTTTCGAGCGTGTCATCCACCAGCCTGTGCTGGCTCCTTCCCAGGTGCAGGACTCTACACTTCTCTTTACTGAACTCATGATTAATGTGAAATACCCAGATAACACCTTTAAAACGAAGGCTGGAGAATTATTTCCTCAAAGTACACTTCTCTTTTTCCATCCAGTTGATTTATCACCTGTCTTTGAGCAGTTATGTTTATGCAGAATACAAAACGGAGAAATTCATCATGATAAACAAGAAAGATAAAATCCAGAGAAGTTAAAATTTGAGTTTTATTTGGACATAACATTGATAGGAATTTATCAAACCTAGACCGAATAGGAAGACTCTAGATGAGATAATGTAGCTTGTGTCTGAAGAAAAATAATCCTCTCCTTTAAACAGCTGTAATGCTAATAAATAACCTGAATAAACTGCATTTAGTATTCCAGAATGAAACGTTAAACAAGAATCCTACTTCTGCTAGATGATTTATTGCAAATACTATTTTAATATAGTTTTGAGTGCTTAACTGTCAGCTGTAATGCTTAAAATGATTAGTAGGATTCCTGAGCAACGCAGAGTTGTGCTAGACCTTACGAACGTCATTCAGACGTTACTGATGACAAAAGGCAGGCCCTGCTGAATAAATCACCTCTGAATGTGTGTGTTGGAATTCATTAGGCAAAAAAGACCGCATTTGTAGCTTTAAACAAAATCACAATAGGATGCAGTGAGTTCTTGTTATTGGGGATGGAATATTTTACAGATAGTGACAAAATGAAATGGTCATACCCCCAAAATGTAACCAGACTAGAATTTCAGTGAGTATAATGAATATAATCATACTTACTCCTTGAATTGTGCTTGATAATGGGCCTGTAATTTGCTAGCATACTAAGCATGCATTAATAAGACATGTTAATGTAGCTGCCATGACATAGGTTAATTTATGCCATACTAGGCATAAATTAGCATACTTTAGAGCTACTGCAGCTCCTGTCAGTGGAGAATGTGCTGCCATTTCCCTTGCCTCACTGCAGCAGCGCCCTTCCCCTGCGCTCAACACCCCCTTGGCCTCGTGCCAAGGGAATCGCTGCCCAAGAGGTGCAAGGATGAGGCAGGGGGAAGAAAGTTGTGTCTGCACAGGGCGATGGAGAGCGCTTGGCTCATCCTGCCTATGGAAGTGAGGGATCAGCCCCTCTGGAGATGTCGCTGGGCCTCGGAGGTAGGCAAGGGGAAGAGAAAGTTGCTGTCTGTATTGAGGAGTAAAGTTAGGTATTGAAGCCAGAGGTCACTGTTGGTTTAAAAGCAAAACAGAAAAAAAAAAAAGGGTACGGAAGGACATGGCAGAATAAATGCAAAATGCACTTTGTGGTGGGTGAATAGAAGATGACCCTTTGGTGGATTAAAGCTTGCAGCTGAATGACCATTACTGGTGAATAAATAGGGTGGCAGATCTGCCCATATGTGAAAATATGCATCAATGAGTGGAGGATGGGGCTCATCGAGGATGGGTTTTTGTTGTTGTTGTTGTTGTTCTTTTTTAATTAATACAGCAAGAAAAGCTTTGCCTTAAATGCTTGATTGCAATTCCTCCAGGGATTGCAAATGTGAGGCAGAGAGATAAGATGCTGACAGTATCTAACTGCAAAAATCGTGCTGTTTCTCAGGTTCAAAATTTACATTTCTTTATCTTTACTCTTTCATCTTTTGTTCTTATATGAGTGACTGTGATTCCATAATATTATAGCGAATAGATCTACATATATAGTGTCCTCAGTTTTTATATCCACTGTTCAGGATTCACCAGGAAAAAAAAAAAAAGATTCATATCTACTGGACTTTGCGCTTTTCTAAAATATAATGCAAATTCTTAATATACTGATGTAAATATATGCAAATACTTTGTTACTTTATGATTATAACCCCCGACTTATTCAAACATATTTAAATACAGCGTTATAAGGCAGAAACAGTCATTTTTAATCATGTCTGCAGTGTCCTGCCTTTCTCTCATAAACATACACGGATATTTCAAATAATCTTTCTAGAGAACTCTACAGGTAGCAAATTACAGCGCTTCCTTAATCTATGTGATTGACTAGTCAGTGAATGTTCACACAATATGAAAACTGTATTTTTTTCAAATGCGCATTGCTCCTTTGCAACAGGCAAAACTGATACCAACAGCTATAAAACTTAAATTGATAACAATCAAATTTGATCTCATGGACATCATTGTAACTTTAAAAATACTGCAGAAAGCTTAGTTGACAATTGGATATCTGTGCAAAGTTGAATACAGCGAGGCTGGTTTTTAAAGTTTACAAGTTTATGTTCAGAGTTTAATTTTAGATTCAAATAAAAGGGAAATTGTGCCTAATCTCTTTTCCTATGTTCTCGAAAACAACATACTACTGGAATTTATTTTGAAAATTTACAGCAGAAGACAAGTAACCATTTTTTTTGGTGGCAGTGCAGGCACTCCAGGTAAAGAATAATACACTAAGCCTGCCATTCCTTCTATGCCAGCATTGATTGTGTTATTTCTTTTCTTTTTTAGGAGCATTTCCTCCACTGCAGGGCCAAACAAAAGCTGTTTCTCGAGCGATGACCCTCAGCAATTTGTGGCTAGTTTGCGTACAATCATTTGCGTTTTTGTCGGGCGGTATGTGGTACTGCATCTTCCAGTATTTTTATCATTGCCTATTTTAAAAGTTGAATGGGACCTGAGGACACAGTGGGAATCCAGGCTCTTGCCAATGAGTATCATGTTGTATGTGCAAATGTGAATATACAAGCGTAAAGGAAATACTGGATGGACTCTTACCTCTCATTGGGGAAATTTTAAAAGTGAAGATCAGTAACATAGTGACCTGATGATGTATTATTTTAAGAATTGTCTGTATTTTTAAAAGGTGTATACTCTCACCCACACTTAAGCAAATTCAGCATTTGGACAAAAGGTGCAATCGTACAACCGCCGTAGAAGAATGTCCGCAACCAGAAAACGATCACCACAAGTATTTCTTGGCATTGTAGTTAGAGCTCAGAAAATGCAGCAACGTGTCTCATCAGTAGTCTGTACAACACTTGTGTGGTAGAGATTCCTCATTGGCACAAACTCGTGCTTTACTGCAGCTCATTGTGCTGGAGTCACTGAAGATGCTCTGCCGGGCGGCTGCTGCTGCCCGGTCAGCAGCGCCTGCGTTAGAAACACCGCTCTGAAAACAGGACCCAAATGAGATCCAGTGTCAGATGGTTTCTGTGAGGAATCAAGTGCTCAAAAAACACCACTGCAGTATCATAATGTGATTAAAAGTTATCCACACTTGATGAATCAGCCCATCCTTGCTGTGGTTTGACCATCAGCTGTCTGAATTCTGTGCGCTAACAGTATCCCGTGTTATGAGGGAACTTGGAAAAATACAAAGTCACTTGATTTATTTTCCCATTTTGTATTTAGAATGCATCTCACTGATCACTATCATTTTGCAAAATGCACTTTTAAAGATGAAACTACAGTGAAGGAAAGATATACAGCTTAGGGGTAGAGGAGAGCTTTTATCTGTCACAAATCGGAAGCCAGAAGGATTCTAGCTGTTTCTGAAGGTCTGCTGGTGGTGCTGGTGATTTTTAGCCACCTCTGTTTTTTGTATACTGCAGTCTAACCAAGGTGACCTTTGAATGGTTTACGGAGGCCTTTTTCTCCCTTACTAGTTGCAACTGCTCTAAATATACTTGTGGGAGACTTTGAATAATTCAATGCCAACAATCTTAATTTTTTGTTTAGGAAAAAAAAAATAAGAAAAACTATTTTCTTAAAAAATGGGTACAGTTGCTAGCATAAATCCGCAAAAAGTATGGTAAATGCTCCAAATAACTACATGGAGGGCAGCATTAGGTCTGGCACTGTGCTAAAATCATAATGGAAGAAGAAAGAGTTAAATTTAAAGGCAAACTGGAACAGATGACACTTTCAGATGTAATGTATGGTGCTTTTGAAAGGATGTCAGTGATGTATATTCTCACTTCTGGCAGGTCTGGTTGGCATCGTGCCTGTGTGGTGACACAAAGGTTTGAGAGAGCTCTTCCTAAAATGAAATTCGTGTCTCTCAATACAAGTGGGATAGCCAGAACTCAGCTGTGGCATGCCGCCTTTTATATACTAGTTTTATTGGGAATAAAGCCAGCCCTCAGTAGTTCTGGCTCTGCTTTAGCAGTATTGATCCTTCTGTGTCTCGTGCTGTATGAATGGCACCGGGTGCTGTCCCCGATATAAATCCCAGCCTCCCCTCCCTTTGGAGCAGGGGGAAGAGCAGGGAGCACAGCGGAATTGGAAGCAAAGCAGATTTCCCAGGTTTCATGCAAAAATATCCAGTTAAATGTGCCCCAGCCCCCAGAGCAGCAGTTTTATCATAACTTCCTTGGCGGGAAGGCCAAGGACAGCGCTCGCCTCCAGCCCCTTGTTTTGCGGGAGATGCTGGTTGGAACGGCCGCCCTTCGGAGCCAGGCCCGGCGCCCGCATCGGAGCACAAGGTAAAAGCCCAGGAAAGGAGGTATGTACCGAAAAGGGAGGCAGGCATGGGTGCGTAGCATTTTTCCTCATGCTTCTGTTGAATTGCAGCTGGGAGAAGGAATGTATTTAATTTGCCACTTTACGGGAAGATGCTAGGACAGCGGGGACCGTTGCCACCTGCGTGGGTCCTGATTCCGACCCACAATCACGTGATATAAAAAGGGAAGCTCGTATAAGCAGATTGCACAGTGGTAACTCGCATCAGGAGGCTATTCTTTATTAAACCCAGTAAACTCTGTTTTTTTCCAAATGCAGTATATATATGTATTTTTTTGCAGTGGACTGCAGTCGCAGCGAGTGTTCACATGCTGCCTAAGGAAATGTTAGTACTGCGCAATAATGTTTCAAAAGATCATTTGATTTATCCAGTTGCTGTTACCGTTCAGTTTGTTCTTTCGTTGTTCTTGACTATTGCAAGACACTTGTTGGCAAGCACTGATCGTAGTTCTGACAGGGAGAGCAACTCGTGTTGGATCAGTTCCTTCTCGCCCGCGCTGGGAAGCGTGAAGCGAGCCTCACGCTGTGTGTCTTTATGGCCCAGTTGTTGTCGATGATGCTGGAATGAAAACTATTAGGAAATCCGAAGTACCCAGGACAGTACTCCCAGCATGAATGTGGATGCGACCTCATGGAGGATAATTGTTTTTTTTTTATTATTATTTTTTTTAATTAAGAGAAGAACATAAGATGTCCTGCGTATAGGAAATTCTGCACTGCGTACCGTGCTGGTCAAGACAGGAGCGTGGCAAGCTGGCTTGGATGTCCTGAATCCCCGTGAGTGCCAGCGGGCTGTGCAGCTGGCCAGTGTTACAGCCATCATGGGCATTTGGACGGAGCCATCGATGGGTTTGCTGTGCTCAACAGCTCAAAACACGTCTGATAGAAAACGATGTCAGTGAACCACAGTTGATCACAAAATGGTTGCATAACTAGTATACCTTTGGAATTAGGAGCAATGCAATGGAGAAGTGCATAGGAGATATAGGATGGAAAAAAAATACAGAAAAATGTTCCTGAAGGCTGTTGCACGCACCGGTGTGAGGGTCGTAGTTCGTGTGAAAAGGGCTGGCGCTCTGCCAGGGCTACACGCAGCACCCATGGGTTGTGTTTGCTTCATCGTTCATACCTGAGTTGTTACAGCTGAAACGGTGCAAGTCACGTAGTTTAGCGTTGCTGCTCTTTGATTCCCATTTTGTGAAGAATATTTGCCCATTCACCACGAACAGTGTTGGTTTCAGTTCCCTCTCTGTGCGTGTTCCATCCTTACGGATTCTCTTATTTTATGCATGGTTTTGTCGAGTGTTTCAGCAGTGGTGTGTTTTACAGGAGGGATTTCTTTTGAAGTCATCAGATTTTGAGAAGCAAGATTTCCATTTATTTTTTGAATTAAAACTATTAGGACCGCTGTGGTACTGTTGATTGTACACTTGTTTTGCAGACAATGTAGTTGTTTTTCTGCTGTTCGACATTGCCATAAAGTGCTGTTAACCTTTTCACCTGTTTGTAGAAGATAATACAAATACCGATCACTGTGTGTGACAGTATTCAACTGCTCCACTTTGCCTTGACGTAAAATTTTGGGACCAAAGGTACTTAAAAGTGGGATTTCCAGATCACGAGACCGGGGTTCAGTGCATTCGTCAATAGTCAGCTGGAGATTTTGTGCTGGTATGATGCAATCACACAAAATAATTGTACATCTGGGGTACTGTATTGTTTGGAAATAATGGAGCCATATGAAATAAAAGGTTATTTTGCAAAATTGCATATTTGATGTTTTTTGCACTTTTTGTTGAAAAGAACAAGAGCAAAATTGAAACCATGCTCTGGTTTGCGGAGTCACGTACATTGCGAACCCCTCCGAGCAGCTTTGTTTCTTCTCTGTAAAATTGTAGACTACCTGACTGCGATACAGAGAAGTCTTCAGAAGGATCCTATGCATTTTAAAGGTAAATCTTTTTATTCTGTTATTAGATAATAAAACATACATACACTGAACAACTGCTCTATTAAGAGTTGGTTCCATTAAAGTTATAGAATGGTGTTAATTTTGTATGATGATTTTTTTTTCATTTTTAGCTCCAAGTTTTTCCTTCCTTCCTTTGTTACCTACATCTTGGTGTATATGATAAAAGTGGATGCAGAAGCCTGTAGTGACTGTTGGTGACTTTTGCAAAGGCTGGATTTGTTATACTGAACTTACTTTGTTGGATATGGTTTTTTTTAATCAAATTCTTTCAGTAACCAAGGTGTCTTTCAGGAACGTTAACAGATACCAGAAGAAAGGGTTCTGTAGAGAGACGTGAAGAGATCGATGAACTCGCGTGTTTGCGCGTCGGGTGCAGGAAGGGGAGGACGGAGCACCCGGGAGCACCGAGGGCTGCGGCTGCTGCCGACCTCGCGCCAGCGCCCGCCACGACCGCGCTGTGAGGAGGGAGAACGTGCGAAATGGGAAGGAAAAAGGCGGAGGGAAAGCTTGAAGCCCGCATCTAGGACACTGGTGGGAGAGCGGGTGTTGACCAGCTGTCTTGCATTGAAAAAAGGCTATTGCTTTTAATTCTGCCTATGAATTGGTTGTGTATATATATATATATATATTTAAATCCTACTGTAAAAAAAAATTGTGTATTTAAAAAGAAAAAAAAATCCCCTTTCCAGTATAAGAATGTCAGCTGTATGAGCTGTGACTGTATCATGACATGCTCATTAGAGAGAAAGCGAGATATATATATACATATATATATATAAATATATATCTCAGGTCTCCAGAGCCAGTCTCTTTCTTGTAATTGTTATCCTGTTGAAAGCATTCTCTGCCTTTTTAAAGATCAGGAATTTCATCTGACAGTTTTAAAAAAAAAAAAAAAAAGTCACATCTGTGCACACTCCTGTACCAAGCGATATTGGTGGTTAATTAAAATAAGTGACTGGAATAAGTTATGGAATGTACTCGGGGGTCCCATTAGGGGTGATTCCAGGGGCCCGGGGCAGGGGCTGCTTTTTGTCATCCTGGTGCCAGGGTGGACGTGTTTTATTCTCCCATCTGACTTGGGAGCCTGTTGTGAGCTTGAAACCCCCTCGAGTCACTCCGGCCCCTTCGGCTTGTGCGTACCTGAGTCTGTAGCTGCTTGTGAAGAGGCTTCCTCTGAAATAGGCAAGGATGATGATCCCCATGAACTGCGGGCAGGCGAGGATAAAAATGAGTGTCTGAGACCCGGGCACGTTATATGCTTTACTTTCTGTGCTCTCTTGAGTGAAACGAGGTACCTCCTGCTTCTTGAAAGGGCTTCTTAGTAGGTATCTCAGTATAGATAGAACCCAGGAGTACTTAGAAAATTTAAGGATTTAAGGAGAATTTATGTGGAATAAAGAAATAGGCCTTTGAAAATTGGCTGTCCTTTGTGGTGTCCGTCTACTTTTGTACTGACTTAGCCAGTTAATTTGATAAAGATTTCTTCATGAGGTGGTGGAGCGATGAACAGGAAGTTCACAGACAGCCAGTGCTAATGTTGTGGAATGAACGCTGCTCGGGCTGGAGCGGGCACGAGTACTGCGTTGCACGTCCCCGTCTGGAGGACGGGGTTTAGGAGGCGGCGGGTGCGCGGCCTAGCGGGGTCCCTTTGGTGCTGCGGTCGGAGCTGGGGCCGGGGCCGTTCGGCCCCGCACGGCGGGCGGCTGCGCGGCGCGGCTGGGAGCAGGCAGCTGCCAAGGGACGGTCGGATTAGGAGCCACAGGGCAGGCTCCTTTTTAGGCTTTGCCTTCCCAGCACAACATTTCTGTTCTGCAACAAATAAAATAATAACTTTAAGACTGCACAGTAGTTTTTACATTGGGCATAGCTATTAAAACGGCTTTTTTTGCTGTATAGACACGCACATTGGAGCTCTGTGGTGAATAATGCTCCGATCTGAACCATCCTCTCTCCGAAAGCAGCCAGGGCGAGAGCCTCCGGGAAGGGTGCCGGGGCCCCTCAGTGGACATGCATGAAATAACCTGCCTGTATATAGGAATGTTCTTCCCAACCCTTCCCTTAGAGGCTGTCTCACATCTGCCACGTCGAAAATGAAACCTCTGCTTTGTTTTCTCTCTGTTCTCCCCCCAGGGACCTGTTTGGTTTGGTAGTCCTGGTGCACTTTAAAGCTGGGGTTGCTTTGTGGGTCCTGCAGGCTACCTGTGGGCGCTTCCACACGTCTGCGTTGTTTCAGAAAAGCCTCATTTGTCCTACGTGTTCCATCATTGCTGCGCTCATCGTTCCTTCCCCCTTGCCTTGTGAGAGGTGTGGGGTGTTTTTTTTTGTTCTGTTTTGTTTTAAATCTCTGACTTGATTTTCTTTCCACTATCCCTAGGTTTATAAACTCTGCAAGAGGTGGGGGTTTCTCTGAACTGCATCTAAATGAACTGTTTGCGTTCCTGTTCTTGCTGTGTGTTCATCATCTGCACCACAAGCCCCCTGTTCCTTCCGCTTTTCGTTATAACATTCAGCAAATTGTCATATCAGTATAACTTGTTTAATTACAGCCTGATTGTGAGGAAATTAATTTATTAATGGATTTACATTAGTGGTATCCTGACTGCAGTGAAATGCATATAAATCAAAGGGTGACTATGTCAGCAGCTACAGCAAGAATCTGCTGCCAAAGTTTGAGATGAGCCATCGGTGGAGGATGCGAACCAACCACATACATTGGCAGTTCTCTGCTTTGCCTGCGTCCCTCTGGGGCACCCTGATGCCTCAGGAGGTGTCGCTGGTGCTGCCTGGCTACGGCAGGCCGCTCTGCGGGCCCGAGCGCAGGAAGGGTGAAGAGCGCAAGGGCAGCGGCACCGGCTGCGCTCGTTAGTGCAGGCCTGACTAGGAGCAGTTACGTGACTTCATTTTTAATGAGCACAAGGATTAGGGAGAATTTAGGCAGAACAATAATCTATTTTTATCTCGTATTTCATAAGCTCAGGGGATGAGCTGGGGACTCAGGCTGGGGACTGAGCTTGTGGAGAGCAGCTCTGCGGAGAAAGACCTGGGTGTCATGGTGGACGACAAGTTGACCATGAGGCAGCAGTGTGCCCTCGTGGCCAAAAAGGCCAATGGGATCCTGGGCTGCATTAAGAAGAGCGTCTCCAGCAGGTCGAGGGAGGTGATCCTGCCCCTCTACTCAGCCCTGGTGAGGCCGCATCTGGAGTATTGTGTCCAGTTCTGGGCTCCACAGTACAAGAGGGATGTGGAGCTGCTGGAGAGAGTCCAGCGCAGGGCCACAAGGATGATCAGGGGCCTGGAACATCTGCCCTATGAGGAGAGGCTGAGGGAGCTGGGCCTGTTCAGCCTGGAGAAGAGAAGGCTGAGAGGGGATCTAATCAGTGTATATAAATACCTCAAGGGAGGGAGTGCAGAGGACGGTCATGGTCTCTTTTCAGTGGTGGCCACTGATAGGACTAGAGGAAATGGCCGGAAACTGAAACATCAAAAATTCCATAGGAACTTAAGGAAAAATTTCTTAACAGTGAGGGTGACAGAGCACTGGAACAGGCTGCCCAGAGAGGTTGTGGAGTCTCCTTCTCTGGAGATCTTCAAAACCCGCTTGGATGCAGTCCTGTGCCACGTGCTTTAGGTGTCCCTGCGTATGCAGGGGGGTTGGACTAGATGATCTCTAGAGGTCCCTTCCAACCCTAAGCATTCTATGATTCTATGATTCTATGAGGCAGGCGGGAGCTGCAGGCACAGGGAAGCCCCAGCTCGGGCAATTGCCCTACCTGGGATCGCGAGGATGCCTTGGAGCGGCCAGGTAACGCACACGTGTGACCCCACTGAAGAAACGCAGTCCAACAAACGTGTGTTGTGTTTGCCATGCAAGGGAGAAGCCCTCCCTGGCTCCTGGCCTCGCGTCCTGCATGTTGGGGTGTCACGAAGGTCAGTTCTTACCGCGTTCAACAGTCGTTGGAATCGCAGGAGTGACATTATGCTCCTTTGTGAAGGGATTTAATGTTGATAATCCAAAATGCTCTATTTAACACTCATCTCCTCCTGGATCAACTTAACACCAGGATTCAAGATAGTCACTGGATTTTATTTTTCCCAGAAAGACTGTGGTCTTTAAATAAAAAATAATTTTTTAAATCTGTCCAATAGGAGTCTATGTTTTTAGACCTCTGTTGTCAAGGTGCTCTTCAGGGTATTCCAGCCCTGTCACCTCTGTGATTGATGCAGAGGATTTCATTAAAATGTAGTAATAAGGCACATGCTGTATCTGAGATAGGTACAAGGAGTAGGGCTTGATTTACGTGTGCGTGCAAAATATATGTTCCCCGTATAGAAAGGCTTTGTGCTGAGCTTTGCATATTCTCTTATCTGCCCTGCATGCTCATTTACTGCTAGTAACTAAATTGAAACACAGGCGATGATAATCGTCCTTTTGCTGGAAAGACATCTGCAATTTTGAAAAGCTGGAAGCAGACAAGAGCTCAGCAGTGGGAAAGTCAAAACACTTTTCTGCGTCTTGAGAGATGGGGAAGGGCATTTTTGATGCTTAAATGATCATTAAGTCCCTTTCAGAAGAACGTGGAGATAGGAACAGAGCATCTCTGCAAATGCAAGGAAAGCAACCCCTAGGTTAAGTGGGTAGGCTCAGCGCATGTAGTTTGTCACATTAGTACCTTTCCCTAGAAAGGATGTCTTCTCTATTCCATTAAGAGAAGCAAGTGTGATTACTATTATTATTTTCTCCCATCTGCTACCTATCTCTTTTTAATAAACCTTTGTAAAACTTTCCTCACTTAATTTGCTTTTATCCCCACTTGACCTATGTGTGTGAAGCTATGTGTGTTTTTAGAAGGGCTGGGTAACACCAGGGCACTGTCCAAAAACCCAGAGCGCTCCTGTGGGTCCCTTCGTGGTGGAAAGGATGACCAAGGCACCGACCGTGCAGCGTGAGTTGCTCCAATAGTTTGTAGCCCAGGCAAAATGTTTCCTGATGGCGAGTCTATGGGGTGAATCCCAGTGTGCTATTTATAAGAATGGTTTACATTTTAATCCTTTTCTGGCTTTTTACCAAATTCTTAGATGAGATTCAGGCTAGGCTCTATCCACCATTAGAGTGCAGCATTAATTGTAGAAAAAGCTAAAACTGGGTCTGATTTGAATTGTGCTGCTCTTTTCCCAGCATATGACAAGCCAAGCAAACCCCTACAGAACCAACAACTGGGTGATTTGACGTGCTGATCACTACTTCATGCCCCGGATCCTGCTTCCCATGTAAAAGGGAAAGCCTGGGAGTGCGCAGAAGACGCGGTTGTGCGCGCAGGATACAGGGAGGGCTCTGGCTGTGCGGGGCCCCTGCTCTGCGCTTCGCTCCCAGCACCCTGTCCAGGCTGCTTGACGGAGGGTCTGGGCTCATGCAGTGTCTGCAGATCCTGTAAGATGCTACTCGCCTCCGCTGCGCTCATCCCGCATGTTAAAGCTGCCCTACGTGCACAGAAACCTGCTCTGTCCACGTTTTGTTTGGGGGATCAGATTGGCTAATGGCTCTGAGCTGGGGAATGCCTCTGGGATAAGGAACAGCAGCAGAAGCTGCACCGGGATCACCCAGTGCCTTCCTCCGTAGGGCAGTGACAGCATCACCAGTGCTGGGGTCCCGTGGGACTCCGGAGACGACTCAGAGGTTTTATAGTAACTGTGAGAGCTAAACAGCCAGGGAGGAGCCGCTCTCTCATTAGCCTCGATTTCTCCCTGTCCTGGTGCTTCCCTAGGGCCGAGGCAGAGCTTGGCTCCCAGAAACTGCACGGGGTTTTTAGCTGCTAATGGCTTGTGCTTTACATGGCACAAGGAGAAAGCTTCCCTCGCCCATCCCGGGGCTGCACCATGCAATGCAGCACGTGCAGAGATGGGGAGGTGCAAAATAAAGTGGCATATACAGCCTTTCAGTGAAAGGTGGTGGGTTAACATGTGAGAGACCAATACTGGAAAGTCTGTTCTTCCTGCTTTATAAAAGCCTTTTTTATTATTTTTATTTATTTATATAAAGTCAGTAGGAATCCAGGACTAGTGTTACTTATGTATAGAGTAAATGTTAGGGCTAGCAAATATGTTGAATTGTCTTCCTTGGTTTATATTGTGTAGTGGCTTTTTCTCAACAGTAGAAGTGTCAGGGAGAATTGTTCAGACACGGCTGGTCTGAGAAGATTCATTCCTTCCTCCCAACTTGCTGTTTCCACAGATCTAAGAAAAATACTGATTTGGTTGAGGCAGGCAACTTGAATGTCAGAGGTAGGAAACAGCTTTGTAGAAACTATTATGTACAAGCTCACAAAAGTTTAGTTAATACCGTTCCAAGTGTGTGGAAACACTCCTGTTTTGCTCTGAGACACATGCCCCATGTTCCTGCCAAGTCTCCAAGTGCCCTGGTGGCGCTGTGGGCAAGACCGGTATCTCTACTCCCATCGGTGCAGACCCATTTCGCCCTCTTCTCCCCTGCATCTGGTAGGGCAGCAGTAACCCTGCGTGAAGACTTCTTACAATGGCATCATAAATAACCTGCCCTGACAAATTATGTCGAGCTTTGACAAAGGCTCAGCGTAAGAAAGCAGGGCTGATCTTCCTGGCTTGCTCTTGGTGAGAACTACAGAACCGTCTGAAAAAAACCAAGTCGCCTGCTCCTTGCACCACTAGTGCTGGGGTGGCCTCTCAGTCATGTGCAGCCCTGTGGCGTGAGCAGTGACATAACACTTAATTTTATTAAAAAAATAGTGACATAACATTTAATTTAATTAAAAAACCCCTCTAATTAGTTTATGGAAAACAATTGTATCTTTGGGCCTGAAGATTTGAAGATTTTGTAGTTTAGATGTTAAAAAGTCAATATTAGGTAATTGTCAGATTAATTGTCAGATGTACATTAAGCAACATATTTTGACCTTGACTACTTGGACCTCAGTTACCCAGCCATTACCCAGCTATTGCAAAAGGGGTCAGGTCTTCTGATGTCTGTTAATTAAAATTAAAAATGAAAGTGCTCCCAATTTCTCTGAAACTTCAAAACATATTTAATATCCCTATAGAGAGTTGGAGACCAAAAACATGAGGAGAGTTTTTAAAAAAAAAAGGTCTAATTCAGCAGGATACTACTGATTTTGTCATGGAAATCTTGGAGGCCACTTCCATGTTTAAAGCACTCCATGAAGCCAAGTAGTCGAACTGTGGGGCTGGCAGGCACGTGGGAGCTGTGTCCCTCTGGCGTGACAAGGGACTTTGCCTCCCTGTACTTTGGTTTTCTGCCCTGAATAATACTGACATCTTTATGGATCTGCTTTCACTAGTTTCATATATGCGAGTGTCTTGCTATGTCAATGGAGTGTCTTGCTCCATTCTTTATTGTTTGCTTAAACCCTTCTTTATGTATATTTTTGTTTGCTTGCATTTCTGCTGGCTGGAGACTTGTCCAAGGCGCTGCCCCAGTGTAAGGGCATGGTCACATAAACCCTTCTGTTCTAGTTTAGGGTTTTTATAAACCTACAGATCCCAGACCTTTCAGGGAGCCACCTGAGCTCCTTGTGAGCCAACGGGCGACTAGGAATGGGACAGAATCCAGGGATCTTGTGGCATGGAGAAGCTTGCAGCTATTGGCCTTGCTCTTACTGAAGTCACTGAATTAAAGCTGTGGGTTTAGTGCAGTGCAGTCCGGCACATTTTAAGCAGAAGGGTTTGGAGCCACTCCTTGTTAATTAGGAATCATATAATAACCTGATACTGTGTTAGGGAAAAGAAATGTATTTTACAAGATGAGGTCAAATCTATGACAAAAAAAAAAAATCCTCTTCCTGCAAACTTGCTTGGTAAGAATCCCTTTTTGGCTTTGTTAACACAGAATGTAGAGGCTGTAGAGGCACAGCATGAAGCTCCCAGGAAGCTGCAGGGCATATCTGAGCTGAACGTGGATGAAAGCCATTGAAAGGCAGAATTTGATAGACACATAAGGTAAACGAAATAAGGAAGTAGAGCAATTTCTACCCACTGAAGCTCAGGAGAAAGCTTTAACCTCATTTAAATTGTGCTTCAGCCCTGTGTTTGTGAGGCAACTCATTGGTCACATCCAACCGGACACACTGATGTGTCACTTAACCTTCATCAACAACATTTGTACATCAATGCCTGAGGAACGAAGATCTTTACGGCTAGGACCCTTTTACGGTAGCATAATTTTCTTCTGTCCTATATATGGCTGTATATATATGTCCTATATATGGCTCCTGGGTGCTAGCTTAGGTAACCGCACGCTCCTGCATGAAAATCTCTTTAATGGCACTGTAGAGTCAGGGTCTGACAGAGATTCAGTGCCTCAGGACCTCGGAAAAACCCCGAACCTACCTCTGAACCTGAACCTACCTACCCTGAACCACCTCCCTGCCAGCCTGTAAGTACAAACGCACCATCCTGCTCTCCTGAACAGCCAGATGCATTAACACAACTATTTAGTCTGGCTAGAGTTAGCTGGGCCACAGGACAGGGTTTTCCTTTTCTCTCTACCTATAGTTCTTCATCAACCCGTGGCTTAATGGAAAACTGCTCTTAAGACTATATAGCCGTATAATTATATAGCTATAGTTATAAGACTGCATAGCTATACGACAAGAAAGGATTTGATTAATTTTGGAGCTTGATGACTATATTCTGGTTTTAGTCTGCTGATACAATATCGACTACCTGGAATTAGCAAACACGTTGCCTGTTAGACCAAGTGAGTGATTCTTTTATTCTTGTAGCACTAAAGTTCATGGACACTTAAAGCTCTGAAATAGGATGCTTGTTTTCTGAAGCTTTTCAGTAGCTGATTTAAAGTGTTTTTTACATATTGACACCAGGGGTATACATTTGTATAGCTATACTGGATTAAAAGCACTGATACCAGTGTTAGAAAGAAGGGAATTGTGTGTATTTTAAAATAAACCTGTAAAATTTGTTCTTTTTTGTGTACAGAGAACACATCCTTCCATTGTCATTTCCTTTGGGCATTGCTTGTGGAAAAAGAGCCTGAAGGAAAGTTAAAAATGCTTTCCCAGCCGTATCCTGATGGAAACAGCCTCAGATGTTCTGTGATTTCACCTGAGGGTTGGACCCACATAACTTCCAAAAATCCCTTCTGAGCAAAAGTGCGCCCGGCTCCCCCGTGTGGAGGGAACTGCCCCTTGTGGGGGCCCGTGAGCCCCTCTGGAGCCCCACGCGGTGGTTCTCCTGCTCTGAGGCGGAGCTGCAGTTCTGTGGGGCCGAGCGATCCTGGGGCTCTGGCACCCAAAAGCTGCGGGAGTGAGGGGTGAGATCAGGACAGGACGGCAACGTTCACAGCAGAAGTACCTCGCAGTAATAGTTGTCATCTCCATTACCGTCAAATTAATTCTGAGTTGTTGCCCATCATACACTGTTTAGCTGGAGGAAAATGAAATGGTGTCTTTGCTGCTTTGGCAGGAATGAGAGTAGTTAAACCCTCCGAGGAGCCTTGCAAGAAAATGTCAAATAACATTTGATCAAAGAGCATCTTGGGAGTCCTCTTGAGGAACAGTCCTTGCTATAGTCACTTCATCTCCACTACATACATAGAGAAACAGAAGGAGCTTTTCATTGGGGAAACACCAGCTTTCAGGCAAAGCCTGAGGACATGCAGCATTAAGGCTGCTTTTGGATCGAGAACTGAGATGTGCAGGTCAAATATGCACTTTAAGGTAACGACATGTAGGTTTGGGAGGAACAGCTAGTAGATGGGACAACAGCCTGAAGTTCAGGATGAGCAAGCTCAATTTCTGACTCAGCAATTAACTTGTCACCTAACACGAGGCAAGTCCTCCATGGCACCACCAGCCCTCCCGCCTGAATCTCCCTGCGATCAGATCCTCGAGCCCTGCTCGTTATCTCAACACTTGCGCCCTCAGACAAAACCTAGGCGCGCATTTTGGCAGTCAGATGAATCAGATGATGTTAATGTGAGTGTTGAGCACCTTGGTGGTGGAAACGATCACCATTTAGATGCCTAGTTAGAATTAAGACCCCCAAAGGATTTTTCCTTCAACACTTGTAGTTGGTGTATGTATTTTGTCTGAAGGCAGGGAAAGATGACTGTACACCGAAAACTTACGTAAAGAATTACGGGAAACTGGTGCCTCTGCCTTCTACCTTTATCAGCTTCTTCCTTAACCAGTTCATAGATGGGGTGATGGTTCATTTAGAGAATTAAATGTTTCAGAATCTTGGTGACTGCCGCAAACTGGGCTCTTCTCTGGGGTCAAACAATTGACCCTAGAGGGCTGCACAGATCAACATAATTCTCTGTGTTGCTGAGGGACCCTAAAATTGCAATCAGATGTGAACTTGGAAATTGCGATGCTGGCCTGCCCCGATTGCTCAGGTTGCCTGCGAGCAGATACAGGTAACTGGCTGGGTCAGCATGGCGTGCCCGGCTGCCCTGCGTGGGAGCCTCAAGGACACAGCAGCTCCTGGTGGACACCGCAGAGCTCCTGTGGACGTGGCCATCTCTTTCCAGGGGGCTGGCGGCTGTGCCCGAGGGAGAATCACCTGTCTGTGTTGAGCAGCTCTTGCAAAGGTGGTGTTTGCTGGGTCACTTCGGAGCAGCTCGAGGAGGTGGCGTTGCAACCGCTGGCTGTTAAGTGCTTGTTCCAATTTAAGCTTAGGAGTGTGACTAATGCGTGTAACAATCCCCGCTAGCAGAGAGCACATTAACTGCCTGAACTCGCAGGACGTCAGTGTGAGCAGCTGGGAGGGCGCGCGCTCGAGGAGCCCAACGGGCAGCCTGGCAGGCAGCGGGGGGATCCGCGCCAGCCCGTGCCCAGGGACCCCAGGGCTGGAGCACGTGGGGGCTTCCCTGGGGATGGCACAGGAGGGAGCGCTGCACGGCCTTGCTTGAACTAACGCAGCCTGTGAATCAAGTCATCTCATTAACTAAATGTGCATCTGACCACAAAATGTTATTTTTAGCTGCCACAGCAGACCTGCAGGAGGGTGGCTTCTTTTTATTACTGAAACTGCATCTATTTCCTACAAAGCCCTTCTTTTTTTCTGCTTTAATTATCAGTAAACAGTGTGGCTGTTCTTGAATTTTGTGCTTCAGAGCCTGCTCTGCCTCTTCTTCCTTTCTGACATTGAGGAAAGCTTGCAAGAGAAATGTACATCAGGTCCTTTGAAATGCATTATAGCCAACACTATAGATACAAATTAGAATGTGTTTGTTTGTTTGTTTTCTCCTGTATTCAAGCACAAAAGGAGAGGATAATTGCGGCTCAATGAGATCCATGCAATTCACCTTCGAGTTCGGATTTTGATTGCAGGTTGCTAGTCATCCAAGTTGGGTTTGAGATGACACAGATAACAGCAAAAGCATATAAATAAAATAGTTTCAGGGGCCAAGCATGTTTCTAGGTACACTCTGGCTATCCCTACAACTACATCACAACACTGTGGATGTTGCTGCTACTGAAACGTATAGCACAGCTCTCCCTCCAAACTGAATAAGGTGTCGCAGAAATCACATTTCACATTCAGGGCGATTTTCTGACATCTTAGCTATTTGTTGCCCATCTCGTAATTTTGCAGACCCTACACTCTTTCGTTTGTACCATGGCAATACCTACTGTGCAGTATCTACCCTTGCTATGCGACATTGCTGCAGCATTGCGTGCCGTTCGCACTTACCAGAAGAATGATAGCAATCTGCAAGGAGCAAAAGGAAAGATCCAGGGTTGTGTGCATGGCTCTCGGAGAGCAGAGAGGCGACAGGCAGCAAGACCAAAGAAGAGATACTGCCCGCATTTACAGGGACTCGGCCAGCCCACAGAATAATCCTGATGAAGGAAAAGATTGGAAAGATTTCCTGAGATCTCTTAAATGGGAATAAACTCCAGAAAAACAAAATGACAAGGCCATCCTGTCTTTTGTTTTTTTTCCCCTTTGTAACAATTTAAAAGTGCACTGCTCAGTAATGTTCAGAAAGCATCACCCCCCGAGCAGAAACCTCTTCAACGTCTTGCACAAGCTCCTCGCTACGCGCGGCTCTGAGCTGTTGCACGTTCATCTGCTGTGTTGTAACGGGGCACATGCAGTGTCCTGTGGGAAAGGGCCTGGCTTGTCTCGAGCAGCAGCTCTAGCTGACCCCAAACTGGCCTTTCGAGGGCAGAGCTTGTACCTCATTTTCAAGGGCAGAAGGGGGTGACTAGCGAGGCTGTTGGAGGCGGACAGGAGATCCTCGGAGTCCTTCAAGAAACACCTTGCTGTGCACCACAGGCCAGACTCACTACCCAAGGACACTCGGTCTGGGCCTAGGGCAGGTCCCGAGGGTGTCCAGCAGACAGAGCTGTCCCCAAGGCCCCAGGCCGGGCACCCCGGGCTGCTCACTTGAGACCTGAGTGCCCCGAGCCCCCGCGGGGAAGCTGTGCTCCTGCCGTGCTCCTTTCCACTGCATTTTGGTGCCCAAACACTAGCACACATCGAGTCTCAGGCTCGCAGCGCTCACGTTTGCCATCGCAGCGCATATCGGCAGCAGCAGGAGGGAGCTGTCTGGAGCGTGGAGGTGCGGCTAGCCAGAACACCTCAGGTCACACCTGTACGAGCACAGGGTCGTTGTGAAAGATGAGCTGCTGCTGGCCTTGGACGCCTGCAAAGAACTCGGGAGCAGGGACTGAGCACTGGCGAACCTCTTGTCATGTCTAGTAATCCTTAGCAGGGGGCTCAGGATAGGTGCAGTTCTTGGATAACAACCTTGAACATTAAGTGCCAAGGACTGGTTTGGGATGGTGTCAGGAACTGGTCCTGGCTCCAGACTTCGCACGGTCATTCTCTGTGTATTTAGCTACTTCAGAGAGCTCTGCTCTTTTTCTAGGTGCCCTCCATTTGCGAGCCCACGCCGCGTATGGGCAGCTGAAGCGCAGCCATCTGCCACATGCGCTGAGTATGTCTCTACTGGCATTTTTACTTCAGCACTCTGAACCCCTGCCCCTTCTGATGTGTAGCCCAGCCTTTCCAGGAAAACTTGACAATAGATATTTCTATTTGGACACAGTACTACTGTCGTATGACCCTTTTGACTTATTTTTCCTATACTCTGTCACAGGAACCTGGAACAAGTAACCCCCAGGATGCTGCTATCAGTCACGAAGAGAGATCTTCCATGCAGCGGCTCCTCCCTCTGGCCCCAGACATTTTCAGGGAATTTTTGACATTTTTCTACCATTGGATTTTCTGGGTGCCAGGACAGCTCTCCTTTGAACACGACAGGGGGCGCTCCATTGGCCTGGAAAGCCGTGGCCTGTTTCTTCTCCTCCACGTGGAAGACCACAACGAGCTCCCAATGTGCATCAGCAGTGGCACAGCTTGTCCGGCCAGACGTGGGGCTGGACAACAGACCGGTGGGTGTGCGAAACGCGGCTGCTGCTGTGGCCGCTGTAGGGTGGCGTGGAGCACAGCGGGAGAAAGGCTCCCTGCTGCACTTACTAACACAGGGAACCCGCGCTGAAGCGCTGCGTTGGTGACAAGAAACAGAGCCCGGTTGCCTGCCGTGAAGGGCAGCCAAACTTTTGATGGCACAAGAAATATATATACTGTTGTTTGGAAAAGCTCTTTCCCAAGATATTGCTGTAGGAGCAAAATCTGAAGAACTGGAGAAAATCTCAGGTCTGTATCACCTATGTCAGTCCTGCAATAGCTGTTCCCCTGTTCTGTCCAGTTACCCTGAATGATTTGGTCTGTCTTTTCCATCATGAGTCCCTCTTGGGTGAATGCAGTGCTCGCTAGGAGGTCCTGTTAATCTCATTATGTCCCTTCCTGGGAGCCTCCTGCAGTCTTGAGGTTTAAGAACTCTGAGGAAGTTCTTCTAAGACTTATGTTCTTCTAAGACTTATGTCTAACTGCATTTGTTGATCATTTCAGATGAGGGCAGCCAAAAATATTTAAACGAACTTGAGTATGAGAGCAAGATCTGTTCAGCTACACGAGTGACGTGCCAAATGTTTGATGGGCATAGCTGGGCCTTGTCCAAAGAGGATGCTAGACCTGTGAGTTTCACAAAATGACAGAATGGTTGAGGTTGGAAGGGGCGCTAGAGATCATCTAGTCCAACCCTCCTGCTTCAGCAGGGACACCCAGAGCACGTGGCGCAGGGTGGCATCCAGGCGGGTTTGGAAGATCTCCAGAGAAGGAGATTCCACAACCTCTCTGGGCAGCCTGTTCCAGGGTTCCGTCACCCTCACAGGAAAGAAGTTCTTCCTCACATGGAGATGGAACTGCCTGTGTTTCAACTTGTACCCATTACCCCTTGTCCTGCCACCGGCCACCACCGAGAATAGTTTGGCCCCATCCTCCCTGCATTCTCCCCTCAGGTGTTTGTACATATTTGATCAGATTCTCTTCTCCAGGCCACACAAAGGGTTATCACCAGACACAGGGCTGCCTTCTGTTGCTTCCACCGATGGCTGGGGGCCTGACCAACCTTCTGCCTGCACGAGGAAAGCCAGGAAGAAGCTGACCCTATTCTAGCCTGACTCCCCCACTAGAAGATTTCACCCCGCTATTATGGATAGAACTAAGCATCTCTATATTAAAGTTTATCTTTCAAAAAGTTACACTATCTTGATTCGTAGACATTAAAAATCAGAGAATCTTCACTCGCTTTAGCCGATTGTTCTGTAGATATCTGCTCCCTCAGCTAAAATTATGTGTCTGTTCCTGTAGTCTGATTCATCTTCCAAAAATTAGTCCATGTTTTGCCGTTCTCCGTTAGACTAAAAAGCTTGTAAGTACCAGGTATTTTCTCCACATGAAAGCACTTATTCACTATAACCACCTGACTGTAATATAAGCAGGATGGGATTTCAGCTTGGTTTTAGAATAATAGATGACATTTTAAAAAAGCATGTAGCTCAGTAAGCAGCAGAGCCGACGAAGCTTGTTTTCCTTTGGATTTGTATCCCATGGTTAGACTCTCTGGTGTCTAGAGGCATTAGCCAAAGGCTTTCCTACAACTGCATCAAAATTTATATGAATACATCCGTAATAATAATAATAATAATAATCCATATGGATTCTCTGGTCTAATAATATAGTTAATATAGTTGAACTTTTTAAGATTTCTCTTTTTTTTTTTTTTTTTGGAACTTGTAGTAATGTGATTATTTTTTGGAGTAGGTTGATAGGGGAGGGATGGGTGGCTGACAGAATCTTACCTGTGATAGAAACATGCATCACTTAAGTTCCATTTCCATAGGGAATCGGACCAAAAAGTCAGTCCTGTGTGAAATAAAAGCCTTTTTATTAACAAAGTTCTAGGCAACCAAATGTTCTCAATGGCAAATGCTGCTTTAGAGGGCTACAGAGAAGCTGCCCGGTTTGTAATTCTTTCTTCAGTATCGTCAAGGGCAAACTGGCATCCCAGCTAAGGCAGCAGGAGTTCAGGTGCACAGCAGCTCCAAAATTAAAGTCTTTCCTGTATAAAATCAGTTTCTTGTGATAAAGAAAAAACAAACCAGGTATTCTGCTCATAATAGATAACTAATCCTTTCCCCTTCTCCGTTTGGTTCAAAATGAGCAGGAAGCAGGACCATCAGGGACTAAACTCTGCCTTTGCCTGCACAGAACGGGCACGGGGCAGCACTCTCAGCCATCGGTTTTACGGACACGGCTACTCCCTTCCGCCTACACCGAAAGGTCGACCGGGACCTGCATGGACAGGTAACAGCCTGCAGCTCCAAAAACCTTCGGGAAAACTTCAAGAGGCTTTGCCATCATTACCTGAGGTTTTACCTTAACATTTAATGGGATTTCTCTGCCTTCTTTTTTTTCTTTTTCCCCACTGGAGAAATCAGACAGGGGGACATCTATTATTCTTACAGATGGCGTGTGTCCATAGTCACGGCTGTCACAGAAATAATGAGTGGCCTGGCAAGGAAAATGCCTGTGACAGTAACGGTTTGCAGAGCTGCTGAAAGCTGCACGCAAAAACATTTCCCCAATATGTCTGAAGAGACTGTAAGTGCAAATAAATCCACCGAAAGACATTCGAGACAGACAATTCCACATAAGAACCCCCTAAACTACTGGTGTCTTGGGATTTTTTTTTGTTTTAGCTGTTGTATTGTATAAAGCATTTTCAGTCAAATATTTTGAGGTGTGCTACCTATAAGCTTCACTCTAGGGGGTAAGTACATTGCCACCCTTTTAAAGCAGGGGAAATCGAGGCACGAAGACTAACCTGTTCTCAAGGTGTGAGTTATAAAAGAGTCCAGCATAGAAAACACAAGCTGTTACACTAGATTTCTTTCTTAGGGACAACAGCAATTAGTCAGCTTTCTTTGAATTTAGCATTTAAGATTATTCAGGAATTTGTCTTTTGATGTTTTTTGCACCTCACAAAAAATCAGCATCTTAATCAGTTTAAAAAGCATCCTTAAAGACCAGTTCAAACACCTTCTGATCCTAAAGTAAACAATACTCTGTTTTGAAAGTTAGCATTCAAATGGAGACACACACAGTAAATAGGGCTGCTCTGTCTCCAGGACAGAAAGCTAAGCAATGGCACGCTTTCAAAATATACAGCCAGGCATTTAGATATTCAATTAAAGAACATAAGCAATGAATAGAACAAACCTGGATATATATGCTTCTCCTCAAATGCAAAAATGGCTTTTTTACTCTCCTCAGTCTCTCATTAAATCCCATGCTGTTAGCCACTTTTTTTTTTCTTTCTGTACTTCATGTAAAAAGCTTAATGCTGCTGCATTTGTTTTTACTCACAGGGTTTTTTATTTTACCAATTTCCTCGTTTGTCTTGCAAAACTAGGTAGGTACTGCTGCTGGAGCAAGCTCCCTTTCTGAAGCCAGCCTGCTGCACACCTTTCTTCTAGAGTCTAACACAGCTTTAAATCCTAACATGAAAAAAATGAAATGTAGAGTGTTTTTTAATCACTATAATTAATGCTTCTGAATTTTGTTCCGTAGCAGCCTCGTGCACAGCTGTGCTGTGCAGAATTGCATGCTCTCATTTTCTCCCAAACCAGCTCAGGAAAAATACCAGGGAATTTGACTCTCGGATGCTTCTTACTGACATTTAATAATGTGCCATGAATAAATCCCTTGGAATGTTAAACTGTTATTCTCATCTTTCATCTCTGTGCTCACCCTGGATGTCTGGCCAAGGCACCAAGATCAATATTCCTTCTGATCGCATCTCATTTTTTTCTGATCCTAAACAAACTGGAATATCCCAGAAAACTGGAGAACAGTAGTCACGAGCTTGGAAAGAAGTCTGGTGCTTTAGGGCTCAGATCTAAAAGAAACTAAAAGTTACTGTTCTGAACTTCATTTCACCAAGCTATTTCGAAGATAGAGAGGTTTTTGTTTGCCTCTTTTGTTTTAACCAATACTATCTATACTTTATTAACCTCTAAGCAGAGGTAAGTAACGGCTAATGACTAATTCAGCAAGTTTACCCCAGTGGGGTTGTCTCCGGAGGAGAGCACTGCAGTCTAACAGCCCAGCATTTGTGTGTGTTTGCTAACACAAAAACACTCACATGGAGAAAATAAATAAAACACTGATGATGTAAAAATCCCAATATTTCTAATATCTCTTTTTATAATTCCACGGAATTCTCAAGCTCTCTACTTTGCTAATTCCAAGTATTGAATTCCTCCTTTCTGACTGTAAGATGTGGCATCTTTTTGAGACCCTGAAATGTGATTTTACCTGTGTCACATCTTTGAAGAGACATGATTTTCCTCAGATATTTTTCTATTTTTCATAAAGAGTATTTATTTCTCATTATAATACTCTGTATTTACTTTCAGTACTTTTCCTACTAAACTTCTTTTCTATCCCTGAACCTCTACTCCCAGGCAATATTCTCTGATTCATTAGCAGAAAAAAAAATCTCAGAAACATAATTTAGTTTGCTACAGTATTTTTAAAATCCTTTGCTGCTATTCAATGTTATCTATATAAATACACTTGGTTTGACTCTCACAGCAAAGTGTTAGGATTTTATTGTTAATTATTTCCATGCATAATAAATATGTGTGTGTGTGTCTGTGTGTGTGTGTGTGTGTGTGTGTGTGTGAAATAGTGTATTGATCTATCTTACCATTTGTTTTCAACACTTAATATTGCCTCTGAAGATCTGGAATAAAGTAAAGGGAACTCCCTCTGGCTCAAATGAAAACTAGCAAAAAAAAAAAAAGTCACATTTTAGCAGAAAGAAACAGAAGAAGTTTTTTGTTGTTGTTAAATTTGGCGACATTATGGAAATACTCGCCTCTTTGGGTTCTCTGATATGATCAGGGTAAAAATCAGACAGAAGAAAATGGGGCACCTCCTGAAATTGTTACTGATTGCTTTTAGAAATTATTTTTTCTCAAATTATCAAACTTTTTTTTTAAGGCATACTTTTTTTACGCATAATTAGAACTAAAATTACTTTGGTACTGTTTTTTAGAGCATGACGTTTCGATATTTCTCTGATTCAAAGCAACATTTCTGAAGAAAAATTCAGGATACTCCCTAGGCCAAGCACAGTGCTGAAAATCTGCTCTATTCCTTTTGCAATATAAATAGAAGGGCTCCCGCTGCTAACGGTGGGAATGCATTGTGACCTTTTGCTCATTTGAAAGTTTGGGAATTTGAAACTAAGAGGTATTTGAAACCAGAAATGAAGATTACAGCCTGCCTAGCAATATGGTATTTTTTGTTATTCTTACTGCATAATGTCATAATTTACTTATGATGACAATGATGAGAGGATCTTCTTCTTAAAGTAATTAAAATCAGAATTAAAATGAATCATTTAGAGAACCCGGGTACCCATTAACAGCAAAGCTAAAATGTTTTTATGCTGTATAAATCATTTGCTCTTTTTTTTTTTCTGTAATGAACAGACTTTATCTATAAATAGAAAGCTATAGGATTTAAAAAATGGATAACAGGAGCTTTTGGGCCTCTTGATGGTGAATATAATGACTTGGATTTTTCTAGAGACTAAGAATATAAGAGTACTTCATAATATTCAGCAATAACATAACCCCCTAAGCCTCCCCAACCCTTTTGAAAGTCCGAAACGAAGTGGGGAAATGATTAACAGGATTGTTTGTAGATGGAATATAAAAACACACCCTCTCGTGCTCGTGCCCTGCCGATCGCTCTCGTTGCTGAGCGCCTAGGCCAGCAGAAGCACCGCGGGCATCTCGTGCCCGACGCAGACAGCACCGGCGCAACCACGAACCGGGGCTTTGCCTCGCTCCTGCCTCTTCCACCTCGCCCCAAGGGTACCCCAAAGGGTGCGAGGAGATTCACTGCACACCTTCCACGTGTGTCCCTAGGGTTATTCGATGCATCACAACCACCGCCTCATCTTTGGGAGCTGGAGGACCCAATTCCTGTTTCCAAACGCACGTTCTAAGTTACTGTTTATTAGGTTTCCTTTCTCAAACTATTGGTAAATGGTGTAATGGTAAAGATGGCATGACTTTGGGGGAAAAAAATAAAGATTTCTTGAAAAAATATGAAAATCTTTTTCTCTTTGGTTAAAATAACAGAAATTTGTAAAACATTTAAGCCGTTTCGGCTTGTAAGCACTTATCAAGGAAACCTTTCATGGACACGTTCCCATTTCCTGTTCAGTATCCGTTTGACAGGTATATTTTCAGGAAAGGTGAAAACGGAAATTTTTGTATTTATTTATTTACTGCAGGAGAACGCTCTCTCTTCCCGGCTGGCTACGAGCACGTCGTTATTCTGTTTTCCCCGACACCGCGTCCGTGACGCTCGCGCCTCCCCCCAGCCGCCCCGCGCGGCGGCAGCGCCGCCGTTCCCGTCCCGCGCCGCCCTCTCGCGATATCTCCGTGACGCCGCCGTTGTAACGGCCGTTACCTGGCAGCTGCTGTTTACGTCGGAGCAGCCAATGGGAAGGCAGGGGGCGTGGGCGGGGCGGCGCGGCGCGGCCAATGGGAGGCCGGGGCGGCGCGTTTAAACGCGGCAGGTGCGCAGCCTGCCCCCGTGTCGCGGCCGTTGCCCGTGTTCGTGCCCGCGCCGCCATGCCCGGCCGCCCCGAGGACTACGAGGTGCTGCTCACCATCGGCGCCGGCTCCTACGGCAAGTGCCGCAAAGTGCGCCGCAAGGCCGACGGCAAGGTGAGGCGGCGGCGGGGCGCGCGCCTGCGTGCGCGCCGCCTCCCAACGGCTCTTGGGCGTCAGGGAGTGCCTCTGCACCCCTCCGCACCCCTCAGCTTCTTGTCTCCATCGCCTTGTAAACTTACTTACTTATTTGCACCTCCACAGATCTTAGTGTGGAAGGAGCTCGACTATGGCTCCATGACAGAGGCGGAGAAGCAGATGCTCGTCTCGGAGGTGAACCTGCTTCGTGAGCTGAGGCACCCCAACATCGTCCGCTACTATGACCGCATCATCGACAGGAGCAACACGACGCTGTACATTGTGATGGAGTACTGCGACGGAGGCGACCTGGCCAGCCTCATTGCCCGCTGCACCAAGGAAAGGCATGTGTGTGACCGTCCTGTGGTGTAATGCACCTTGGGCAATGTAAAGAGCATGCTCAGAGCAAGCTGTATCCCTTAATAATCTGCTAGCGGACTTCAGAGCTGATCTCATGAGTGTAGAGACCCTTCTGAAGTGTGGAATACTTGTACAAAGCTGCTGTACTGGTGGGACCTGCACTAGAGGATATAACTAGTGTTAGATAACTTTCTTCCTATTCTGGTAGCAAAGAACACTGACTCCCTAGTGAAGGGGTTTTGGGGTCCTATGCTGTATGTGACAGTGTAAACTTTAAACAGCAAGTCATAGCTCTTGAATCAGTAGCACAGTCTGTCAACTCTCTTTGCTTTCCAGTGAAAAATCATCATATAACTTTTTCAAGAATACCATCACCAAAAGTTCCTGCAAGGAAAAAAGCAACTTGGAACATACTTTTGAACATACTTTTTAAAATTACTTATGCCCACCTTTTGTCCCCTTACAAGCACTTAAGTTGACAAAACCTGGATGTGGTCTTAAACCTAGAAGTCTAATTACTAAGTATGGTATGAGTGTCACATTGTTAGACAAAACAAGTACTCAACAAAAGTTGCTGGGTGGGAGTAGTTCAAAATAGTGTTGAAACTGCCCCAAAAAGTGTTATGATTTGTGGAGGTTATGTTACAATTTGTACTGGCTTAACTCTTGCCTAATGCTGTTTATAACTTTGAGAACATGCTATGCTCTTAAGTGAGCAAAGAGGTAGAACTAATCACAAAAGTGATTAGTTCTGTTGGCAATAATGGCAGTTCTATGTACCTGATCTGGTTTTATTTTTTTGAGGCGGGGAGAGAGGGTGAATATTATGGGGATTCTATAATAGAATTCTAGATGTTTGCAAACATCTAGAATTGGACTGCCTGGTAGACTATACTGCATGTAACTTTTCCCACCTTCCTTATCTACTGCAGAGCATAATGAAAAAGTTGGATGCTTTTGCATGCTTAATTTGGGGGGAGGGGGGGGAAGATATTTTTTAAGCTAAAAAGAATGGGCCACCAAGTAAATTGATTTGTTTCTGCTCTGAAAATAAGCCTTGCAGATGCTTGTTGTTGCTATTTTTTTCTTAGAAAAGGTCTTGGGGTTGACTGGTGTATAACAGTAGTATTAAAAATACTGAATAAAAGTACAGGACTGAAAGCTGACAGCAACTACTTAAATATGCTGTATGTGCTATGGAGGTTATGTTATTTAAGAACATGTTTATCTTTCAGACATTACTTGGAAGAAAACTTTGTCCTCCGGGTATTGGCTCAGTTGACATTGGCCCTGAAGGAGTGTCACCGGCGGAGCGACGGTGCAGTCACCGTGCACCGTGACCTAAAGCCAGCAAATGTCTTCCTGGACAGCAAGCAGAATGTGAAGCTCGGAGACTTTGGTCTGGCTAGAATATTGCATCATGACACCAGCTTTGCCAAAACATTTGTTGGAACCCCCTACTATATGTCTCCGGTAAGTCCTTCCTTCTGTCTCACCCCCTCTTTCCTTCCTCTGAGGTCTGTTTTCTGCTGGGTAGGCCTCGGATTCCATGAATGTTTAAGAGGCTTTAATGAGAAATTACTAGTCTAAATATTAGTGACTCATTCCCCTCTCTTCATTATGAAGAAGGTATGTTTTGGAGATGCTGTTATTCAACTTAGGTGTTTCAATCTCTTTTTTTTTCTCATGCCATCACTATGTTCTAATTCAGATTGCTCTTTGCAACATAACATATTAATGCTTATGTGGTAGTATTTTAATTTTCCTTAAAGGAGGAGGGGGAAGGCACTCTTGTTTCATGGAATTTAATAGCCAGTTACTGTAATGCTCTCTTAGCAGTAAGATTAATTTGTATTTTAACTTGTATTTGCAAATGAGAAAATACACAGTATCAGGGAATAACTGATAATAATTGTGTGGGGAAAACATTAATGCTGTTTGAGGCTTGGAGACTGCTGCAGCTCTTGGAAGTTTCATATAGTGTGGCACTGCTACATAACTGTTGTCAAAATATTGCTGGTAAGAATAGCTATGGCAGTTAATTAGAATGTGATCTTAAAAGTAAACCCAGAAATAATAGTTTAACTCAGCCTTGAACAGTAGCTGATACTCGATACTGCAGTAAAGAACAATGTCTTAGCTAATAAACTTAACTCTGCCCTTTTTCTTTAGGAACAAATGAACCGCATGTCATACAATGAAAAATCTGACATCTGGTCTCTAGGGTGTCTTCTGTATGAGTTATGTGCACTCTCGTAAGTATACTCGTGGCAATGACAGTGGAAATGCAGTGGGTAGTGTATATCTCATTACATCTTGTACAGGTAGCCCTTAAAGCCTCTGGACACAATTTCTGCATGTTTATTTCTATACTGGTCTTGATGCTGGGTAATCAAAACTAATCCGATTGTAGCTTGTTTTCTTGGTTTGATGCCTCTTGGGGAAGAGAGTCCTCAAACTAGGAATTATTCTGCTTCAGACCTCCATTTAGAGCTTACAACCAAAAGGAGTTGGCAGAAAAGATAAGGGAAGGGAAATTCAGACGAATACCATATCGCTACTCAGAACAGTTGAATGAGCTTCTCAAAGAGATGCTGAACCTAAAGGTAAGAAGCAAGTACTACTGTTTTCTTTCCACTCATTGTTTTATTAAACCTCTGATGCCATTAAACTGAAGCACTAGTTTTTTTCAGTTACAAAACAAACTCATCTGAACTGGTGGTTGCTGGTCATTTTGTGGCTAGCAATATTGCTAGCTAAAGAAATTGTACTTTGCAGGTTCCTTAAACAAAGGCAGCAGCTTAGTGTTAAGCCAGGCTTGCAGAATGCCAGGAGGCTGTCTGCACACTGACCTGTGCAATAAGTTTTCTGCCTCCTGGGTTAAAGTGCCTCTGCCATTTGGAAGAGATTGTTTTGCCTCCCTCTCGGGGCAAGTTTCTCATAAGTAACAGCCCACATCAAGGGGTGGGAGGGGAAAGAATGTGATGAGAATAATATGGATGGGATGACAAAGTTGTAACAAGCAATAAATCTCAGACAGGTATTCTTCAGGACTTGGACAGGTTCTTAGGTCAGGTTCTAAGATGTGGATGCTTGGGCTGGGGAAGCCAGAGCTTGCAGCTGCTAGAACTGGAGACAACATCTTCCTCTCAGCTGTTGTCCCCTGGTTGAATTAGCATGATTAGCTTAGCTGCTGCCCCTTTCTTGAGTCCATTTTTCTGCAACTTTTGTTGTCTAGCAGCTTGACTGGCCTCAACTTGAGGCTGGTCTTGATCGGGGATCCTTGGTCTTAACAATGGCTCTTGTTAAGAGCAAACCTGTTGTTAACTTCTCCTAGGATTATTGCCGTCCCTCTGTGGAAGACATTCTGCAGCACCCCTTGATAGCAGACCTGGTGGCAGAAGAACAAAAAAAGAATCCTGATAAGAGGGGTCAACGGGCAGGGGAACCAGAGAGGCTGCAGCACTTGGGAACTCCAGTGAACGAGCTGAAGCTGAAGGAGCAGCAGTTGCAGGAGAGGGAACAAGCCATTAAAGAGCGGGAGCAGCGTTTGGAGCGTATGATATCCTGCCTTGGGAAGGGAAGGGGAGGGCAGTGGCATTCTAATGCAAAAGAATAAATGTAGAGAAAGAGTGGGTAGAATATCTTCAAAACTTTCTTAACTTACTAATGTATCACAGTCTTGTAGTCATGACCAGAGTTCTGTTCTAAGACAAACCAGAATGTTGAGAGTTGCTTATTTACTCTAGCTTGTTTTTAATTACCAAGATGCATTTGGTAGTTCAGGCCAGATATAGAAACTGGTATGGTTTTGATTCAAAATGATCAGTACTCAAAGGAATGCAGGCAATGGCTCTGACTCTACCCTGCACTGTGCAGTGCAGATCTGCCTTCCCCTACTCTGGCAGTATCAACTAATGTTGCCTACCTAAATAGGTAGAGCCTTAAGGGGAGGGTAATGCTGGAGCAAGCATACAGTTCAAAGTGAAATGTTAATGGATATAAGGGAAGTAGCATCCTATAGGTACCTTACCAACAACTGAGAACCAGCTATCTATGCTTTTTTATGGATGTCTCCTGCCTAGATAAATACCTCTCTGCATATGTAGTAGATTAAGATAAGACTAAGAGCTGTAAGGAGGGTATTTAGAATCATATTTGTCTTGTCATGTCTGTGCAAAATATTTTAAACTAGGTACTTCGTATGCCATGAGTTAATGTGCAGAATGGGAAGCCACTGTAGCTTCATTTCTTGCATATGTAGCAGAATTAAATAACACTTGGCACTTCAGCATACTGATTCAGTGCTGTATCAATGCATTGATTAATCCTGTATCTGTTTAGTAGTTATCTAGAACTAGAAACATGGATGTGTCAGGTGGTTACTAGCCCTTTCTGCAGGGAAATGCACCATGGCCAGTCCCTCTAACACTTGCATCTTAAGGCTGCCTCACTGCATCTGCCTTCTTTTCTGCTTTCAGAGAGAGAACGGGAACTCTGTGTTCGAGAGAGGCTGGCAGAGGACAAACTCGCTAGGTATCTTACCTATCTATAGCTACACAGGCTTTTTTTATTTTGGAAGACTGATGCTTTTTCTAAACTTCTTTTCAAAACAGAGCTGAAAACTTGATGAGGAACTACAACCTCTACAGAGAGCAGCGGACTCTAGCACATGGTGATGGCACAGGTATGAGAGCGTGCTGCAGGAAGCCACATTTGCTGCTAGATACAGACTGGTGTGAGCAGAGGAGAGCCCCTGACCCTAGGCACGTTGTACCAAGCCCTGTCTTTAAGGGACAAACACCAGTTATCTCTGCATGGTTTGGAGTAGACACCTAACTTCCTGCTTTGCGGAAAGATGTAATGCTGCTTCTCCATGAGAACAGTTTACCTGCTGCCAGCACAGCAGTCTTAATTTGAAAACTGGATTCTTGTGGTCATGTGACTGAACCAAACTAAACTGTACTTTTTAAATTATTGGTTGAAATTTATTGAGCATGGATTACATTTTAATAAAATTGTGCATGTCTAATCATTTAAGGTTTAGTTCATGAACTTCTAAACACATCAGGGCAGGAACTGATATTTCTAATCAGTGCTAGGGATTGGACCCCTCTGCATTATCTAAGCTCTGCAGAATAGACTTCCATCTCCTCACTCTAATTTTGTTCACTAGAACAAACAGCTTTCAAAGTATGCTATAATATTTAGATGACTCAGCTAAATTTAAGCTGACAGAGCTTAATTTGTTTTACAAAGTTGTGAGTTCAACAATATCCTGGGGAGAGCAAGAGCAAAGTGTTGGTAAAATACTGACTAGTACTACTTGAACAGAAGAAATGCAGGAACTTTAGTTTATCTATACTTTGAGTTTACCTGTAATCAAAACTCGGTTAACTCTGAAAAAGATGCAACCTTGGCTTGACTTGCATTAGAGATGCCTATCATAACAAAGACAGGAATAAAATGCCACTGCAAACTTGAGCTACTTCCAGCACTTTCACCTGTCTATCTTGTGTTTATTTAATAAAGAATATAAAATTAAAAATAAACTTGCTTCAGGCTTTCTGAACTTGTCTGTTAGCTGATAGAGGGTAAAGATGCTTCAGCATTTGCTGCTTTGTCTTGCATCTCCTAACCCCTTATACTGTATTTTAGTCCTAATAGGCAAACCTCCTTCTCTGAAACTAAGAAGGGGAGCCATAATTTTAGATAAGGCAAAGCTTAACACAATTAGTCCTCTCACAAGACGTGCTTCCCTAACAGTGCTGTTTGCTATTATTTTGTCTCATTCCATGCTACATTTGTACTTGCTATCTCTCTCTGTCCTGATAGAGACAGGATCTTGGTGTTCTTCCAAATATCTGTTCCCAAAATCACTTGCTTCTGTATCTGCAGCTAACGTATTTTTAACCTTCACTAATTCCTTCTCAGTTATGGAGAGAATGCAAAAGAACCCCCCTACCTTCTACAGCTGTCCTAGACCCTTGAACCAATTCTTCCTTATGGAAGGAGTAGCATGTTAGTGCACATGTCATGAGGTGCTGAAGCGCTTGCTACTACTTTACTTTGGGCTTGCTGCCTCTTCTCTGCTTGCTGCATTCTTCTCCTAACTCCAGAAATTAAAAATTAAAACCTTGGAAGAGCTCTGAGTAGGATGGTTGGGGATTTCAGCAAGGCTGCTTCCCCTTCTCTACCTGAGAAGTCTTATAAGGTGACTTTTTATGAGAGCTCAGGTGTCTTAATACCTCTTGATAATAGTTTTTCTACCATAATTCATTTTTTCAAACAAAAAAAATCCCCAAAGTTGTCTTGATTCTGACATTGCTGGAAATGTAACTGTAGTGGGAAAATTCCTGTTCAAGGCTGGTATGCAAATAGCTGGATAGTTATTCTTACATCAAACTCATTCATCTAGTCAGAGCCTAACTCTACCCATTTGACTTAATGTGGGGTGATGTTAGCCTTGCCCCTGCTAGAAAGAGGTGGTAAAATATTTTTTAGTAGCTGGGAGTCTCATTCTTTACTTCCTTTTGCATTTGAACTATGTTACTATTTCACAGGGATTTTTTTCCAAAGATTAGAATTTAAGGCTCATTTTCTTGTCTACTGTTATTTTATGAAATAAAAGTCATCTTTAAGAGTCAGCTAAAGCTTTTCTAAAAACCTATAAGATGGGGGCTCTAATAAGTGCTGGCATGTATCCTTTTAGCTTAATATTTTTAAAGTCTTATTTTCATTTTTCTGCCAAAAAAGGAAAACAATCTACTATGAACAGGAATATATTAATAGACTAAATCCTTACGTGCTTAGCCAACTAGATAGTTAAAGAACATAACTGATGAATACACTAATTTTGTGCTTTTTTTTAAATTGTTCTTAAGATAATGTGGTCCTGCTCCCCTTTTCTACAAACAAGAAAAAAGTCCATTTTGGTGGAGGCGAAGAGAATGCTGTGGGTCCTATTAATCTGGAAAACCATCCTCTTTCAAAAGGAAAAGGCCGTGATCTCAAAAAACGCCTCTATGCTGCAAACCTGCGTGCTCAAGCCCTGTGCGAACTGGAAAAAAACTATCAGCTGAAGAGCAGACAAATTCTAGGCATGCGCTGAAGCTGTGACATAGATGTACAGTATTTAACTTTATAGAGTTGATTAAATGAACAGGAACATATTTGTGCCTCCCTTTTATAATCCCACCCCACCTGAAAATATATTTTGATAGTCCTTATGTAGACACCTTTGGTCTATGGCAAGTAGCTCATAAGATTGTATAAAGATTATTTTTTGAAAATAATTTTGATACTAAACCAAATAAGGTGAATTGTATTATTAAAAATATATATATTTTGGGCCTCTTTCTGTTCCCTGTGCATTATTCTTCTGAAAAAAAGTATACGCATATGGTAGAGATATGTTGTTCTGTATCTGGTGAGGAAGACTTTCTGAGGGAAAATATACACAGAATCATGATCTGTAGGTAAAATTGTTGCCAATCATAATGTACAAGTCTTGATAAACGGACTATTGATATTTGGGGCATTTGGTATTGGAAAGTTAGTAGCTTTGTGTCTGTGAGTTCTTGTGTAACCACTTTTTATTTGTCTTCAGAATCAGCAGAGATTTAGTGCTCTTCCTCCTAGCTAGGTGCCCCGTCACACAGGCCTCTTCCTGGTTTATTGGCTTCCTGGCTCACGCAGCAGCTCCTCAAAGGCAGCCTGGTTCAGGGCACAGCATGTGAACTAAACTGTGAGCCTTGGTTTGCCTTGAAACCCCTGCGAGCGGTTCCCCCACGCGCTGCTGTCTCGGCTGGGACACCGTCTCTGGCATCAGCGGCTCTTTTGGGGGAAGGGGCAATTGTGCCAGGAGCGGCAAATACTTTTCTTGATGCTTATGATGTATCTCCATTTATCCCTTCACAGGTCCCCACAGAGACAAATAGCTTACGGTGGTGTCAGCTTCACAAAGTGACCAGGCTAATGCGGTAGCTCGTGGCACTGGGATTTCTGGCACGTGTTATCTAGAATGATTGATTAGCTATGCCCTGAAAAGCCACAAAACACGCGTTCAGAGAGCACAGCTAGTTTTCAAAACGTTTGTTTCCTTGCTGGGTCATGCATGCTAACTAGGCAAGTTTCTAGACGTTTTCTCTCTGGAAAAGAGAATATCCCTTGAAATACAAGTTTGATGTTGCCTTCTTTTATGACAGACAGGTACTTGCATCAGGAGGAGCAGTTCTCCTTTAGTTTGTTCTTAGTGAGCACCCAACAAAGCTATCACGTTTGCTTCAATAGTGGTTGCTATTTCCAGGTCAGTCTCTGCTTGAAAGCATTGCAGCCCATCCTGTTTGCCAGCCTGCTGCTACCTCGAGCCGTGGCCGAGGTGGGAAGTGCCTGTTAGCTGTGCAGAGCCAAGGCAGCTGTGCCAGGGTGGCTGCAGCCTTCCCACCGTGTCTGTATGCTCGGGTTTTTATTCCAAGGGAAAATTTTCTTGAAATCTGAAATGCTGCTTTCAAGTAGGTCTTTGCTGTATAGGCTGTAAAACAGCAAAGGGTATTCGTATGATAGTATTCTACACTAAAAACTTACACAAGGTGGAAATATTTTGCTGTATATCTTGTTAACCTGCAAAATACCTATTTAGCACCATTCAGTCAAAGGAGGGAATCAGGCAACAAAGAAAAAAAAGTTTCAAGAAAGACAGTGTTTTGAAACAATAGTTGCTTGTAAGTGTTTTGATTTTAACGAGACCAAACTAAGCAAATATATTGCAGGGTTTTTTTTTTTCCCTCTTGGAGCATGCAGATGCAAATAATTTCTGCAGTTCAAGGAGTGTATTTCTTCAGATCAGGACCTGCAGTTTTCCTCTTTAACTCTGTGGTGACCTCAAGATGGCACTGCTGCTCTGCATCTCGTGAAGCTCATGTGGTATGGATGCAGCGATGAACACAAAATTTAAGGTCTGATGGAGGTAAACTTTTGCCTGCTAGCTCCAGGACAGCCACAATAGTTACTGCAATATTTGATTATTTTCTTGCATTGTGGATGCTTTTCTTTACTCACCTTTGCAACCACTCGTGGTCATCTCTGATCTGCTATTTTGCATCTTCTGTTTGTTTTAGAAAAGCAGCTTAATCAAAATCTTATTTAGCAATTATGCTATTCTTAAGAATTGCTAGGGAGAGTACAAACTGTATTAATTATAATGGCTGTAATAAATGAGAACAGCCTAAGTTACAGCTGTAGCATTGAGATGTTAGAGCTGCTCGGAGGGTCCTGTTCAGGTCCTCTGCACTTGAGGCAGGTTTTTGAATTTACCACAGGGAGATCCACAGTTTTGCCTCAGCTCTTGGTGAGTAATCCAGGAGGGAAATGATCTTTTAAAGAGATAGTCCTGGCAGTGGCACTCCCTGCAAGAGCCAACGTCCTCCCTCAAGCACAAGAAGCAGCAGAAGGTCCCTGCTGTTGTCCTGGTTGTCTTCCCTGGCAGGGAGGGATCGCCCCTTCCTCACCTGGCTGGTGGCACTTAGTGCCTGGGGGCTCTTCCTGGCCATGCTGAGGGAAATGCAGCCCCAGGAAGAAACGCCTCTAGCAGTCAGGCTCCAAAACACAGCAGGAGGTGGTAAGGGCTCAGTGACAGACTTTGGGCCATGCCTCTGTCCTCGTTCCTCCCTCGTGTAACCTGTGTGAGGCCAGAGAAATCCTAGCAGCTATAAGGCCCGTACAGTGGGTACAGAAGCTTGTGCCGGGAGCCTGCGTAACAGGCGCTTCTGCACCGTGCAAGACTTCGGCCTAACTGAGGTTGTATAGAGTATAATCCGCAGCGGGTATTAGAAGCGAGTTTTATTTATGTATTTACTTTAAAAGCTAGCCAAACGCTAAATATTAATCTTTACATTTTTACAAAGCCTACAGATCGAGGGTGTAACACCATATATTGCTACACTGCTTTCCCATTTAATCTTGTTTTTAGCCAGTTCAGCAATGCTAAGAAGTTACTACTCTAGCGATGGTGCCACCTTCATCTGTTGTGCATTCCTGAAGGCAAAGTAGGCTTCTGAGGCTCAGCTTCCACGAAGGGATGGAGTATTATTGGGAAAAGTCCTCCGTGTTCTGTGAAATGGACTCCAGCTGTTGGCTGTGAGCTGGGTTAGGAGGTCTGAGATTCGGGGCTGCCGCATGCAGCAAGCAGCCGACCTTTAGTGGTTTGCCCAATGTGCATTTCTGCACTGTCAAAATGCAAGGGCCTAAGTCAAACTGCTGCCAGTGACGGGTCAAGAGAGTCTTCTGACAGAAGCGGAAAAGAAAGGCCACAGAGATACGTAGAATTAGCTAGCTACATATGGACTTACTTTTTAATGTAGGTTCTTTCTAAGCAAGACATCATACCTGAATGCATTTATGAAAACTTCTGGCTAATTAATTTTCTTTCTTTCATTGGTTATCAAAATTCAGCTTTGGGATGGCCGTGAGAGTTGAGTGCCAACGCTGATGGAAGATGCTTGCTGCCAAGTTATCTGGTGTGAGCAGGGTAATTTATAGGTCCAGTTATTACTGCACTCTTCTGTGAATTAAAACAGTAAGTATTACTGGCCTCAGTGCAGTAAAGCCTGCTTCACTGAGCAGCTCCAACTCAGACACGACATACAGTGTATAATAAATAATAACATGTAATGCTGTTTTCATTATCAACTTTCATATTTTTATGGTAAAATTAATACAAATACAGATTTATGAAAAGAAAAATGGGATAACATTCATATAGCTGCTTGATTCTTTCCATTATTTATACTAGTCTGAAAATCATTTTTATTATCAGACAGAGCTACCAAATAGTTTTTTAAAAACTTTTTCAACAGCCCTTTTATCAGGTCTTGCTCTTGTAGTCAATGGAAATGCGCTTACATGTCAGACTGTTTGTTGCACAGGTCTGTGTGCCAGCCCAGGTCCCAAGGATACAAGAGAAGCCCAGTGAAGTCAACGACAAGCTTTCCTTGGCTGGACTTCAACTTCATTGGCTTTAGATGTTTGTAAATACTTACTCTTGTTAGCTATTCACGGACTAAGAGCATTGCCAAAGACACAGCAGGAACAAATCATCCATCTTTCTTCCTATAGACGAAGACAAGTCATTCTAGGTAGACCTCTCAATCTTAGCTTTACCAAATCAGACCTGTCCTGACAAGAAGCCCCATCACTAGCCCACTGGCAGGCACGGACATCACTGACTGCTCTGGTAGCATCAGGGAACAAAGATTTGTTTTTCTGCCTGTAATGTGTTTTATGGCACCATTGCAAAGAGAAGCAATCCTGTCTGACCTCTCAGCTCCTCATGGACCATCAGGATGCACTCCAGTGTCCTCAGAGCTAGATCACTAGGTCATCCAGGAAGTTCAGAAAATGTTGCCTGACAAAATAAAAGTGTTAAAGTCAGTGACCAACTTGAGTGCTAATTACCATTTAAAGTCCTTTCTGACTGTGACTAATCAATCTTTAGATGCCACTGGGGAAAGATAATATGGAGTTTCTGCGACTTGGGCCATGACATAAACAAAGCCATCAGGGCAAATGGCAGATCATGACAGATAATGATTTCCTAGGAGGTGAAGCAAATACCTCACATGGCAGTGATCCAGGTAATTAGCTTGCACTGGATTGTAAGTACTTTGTGGTCGCAACTAAAAGCAGGAGGAAGCGTTCGCATTAAAGAAAATGATAGCATCAGGGAAGTATTCAGTTGATAGGACAAAAGAGCATATTTTAGAAGAATTATTACAGATTTACTCTTTGGGCAGACACAAAGATGAACTGAATCCTAGGACTCCCATGTGAACCTTGTGCCAATTTCCAGAGGTGCAGTGTGATCAGAGAGCTGCTGCTGGATGAAGCCCTCCAAGGGACCTGTCTGCCTGCAAGGCTGGCATGGCACCCTCTTCCCATCCTGCTTAGGGTCAGTTTTCACCACGAGTGATTCAGCCAGATTCAGCAAGGGGGCTGGCACAGAGCAGCAGGTTGGCACTCCAGGTGAGCAACCCAAAACGTGTCACTGAAAGTCTGTAAGAAATCCAGTGGGTAAAGGTCCCTGCTGCAATTGCGCCACTCTTCAAAACCAAATCCCTGTCTTAGTGCCTGATGTCTCCAGATGAAACTGGAGGCTGCAGGAGAACCTTGACTCTGTGCAAACCCATGATCAGACGTTGGGCTCCTTCGCTTGCACGTGCCTTTAATCTCTCCCACGTTTGCTGGGCAGTTTCCTTTCCAGCCAGGAGACCCTCGGGCAGACGGGTCCTGTAACGCAGCTGCAGCCTGGCGCTGGCGGCCGGCGCGGAGGGGCTCGCCGGGCAGTTTGGGGCTGGCAGGGGTGGTGGGTTAATGATGGTCCTGGAGGCCTGGGCCTTGGCACGTGCCTGTGCCCTGGGCATGAGCTCAGCAGCAAAGCCCAGCCTGGCGGGAGCTCAGCCCAGGGATTTGTCTGGCTGTAAGCATCAGCTCTGGTCCTGCAGTAACTTCTTATGTAAAATCCCAGAGCCTGTCTCAAACTGGCCAGATACTCCAGTGGTCACTTCTCTTTTGACCCTCATGAATTTTCATGGGTTAGATTTGAGGGCTTTCAGGGCCACTTTCTGGAAGTGAGATATCACTGCCTACGCGCGCGTTTCTAAGCTGGGTGTGCTTCGCAGGGCTTGCAGCTGGCAGGCCCTACTCACACTGCCGCTGCTGCACGCAAAGCTCCCTGCCCTCTCCCACAGCTTCAGTCTGCCCAAACTGTCAGCTCAAAAAGTCGCCACCTTTACAAAGTGGGATTGGAGAAATCTATACACCAGAATGAAGTTCTTGTGAAACCTCTCCAGAAGAAAGCAGTGTAGATGCTGAATGCAGCTCTTAAGCTATTTGTAGCTTTGGAATTATTAGGGCCACGTCATAATGGATGCAAGTTGTCATTGGTACAAAGTTGGGGGGAAAAAATACATGTTTTGCGTGGATTAATTATTGCTGCTATTATCATGTGAACATGTATTACCACAACAGCTGTATGAGCTTTAGCCCTGATCTAGCATCCTACAGTGCCAGGCTGTGTACAAATGTTTTCAGCAATCCAGTAGTGAAATCACCCACTGTCCCCTTACGGAAAATCAGAAGCACCAACAAGAAATCCACTGCCCAGAACCAGATCTGCGCAGTGCGGAGGACAACAGCTTTCACCATGAACAAACCCAGAATTGTCTTCTCTTCTCTTTATTAACTGAGCAAAAAACAGTTAGTCTCTTCCCGCATTGACGGGCTCCTGCTCCCAGGGAACGCAGCCCCCGAAGGCTGCCAGTGCCAGGAGAGCTCCTTATCACGCCATAAATCGCGCACTTCTGCTTCAAGCTCTGGAGCACCAAGCGGTGGGGCGAGTGTCCCTCACCCCAGGGAGCCTCCTTCAAGATCCCAGCTACTGCTGAGGTCCCTTCTCTCCTTTGAGCCTACCGTAGTAAATACTTGAAAAGAACACTAGACATTTTTCAACCTGGGAAGGTTTTCTAGGGAAATTCATATTTGGGGCTTGCATTACCTGGCTGGCAGGTATCTGGTCTAAGCGAGCGGCTAGTAGAAACGAACCCATACATAGCACTAGCTGCACTGCTGCTTTGCACAGGTCACTCACAAGTTACCAATGCAGAGCACTAGATAAACTGGAAATCTTCTTTCTGTGGCAACGCCTACCCCTCTAATTTTCTTAATTAATTTAATACCAGTCTAAGCACAGTAATGGCCCAGTCGCCCGGCTCCCTCCCTTCACAGGAAAGAAATGCTCCTTGATTTGGCAGCTGAGACTGCCTCCGTACGCAGCTGCTGCTGCTTCCTCGCTGAGGCTCCTCCTGTTAGTGCCACACTTGGCTATTTGCTTTAGGGAAGCACTTCTGCAGAGAAGGAGGAGGATAAATTCAGGTCATTTTATATAAAAATAAAACACAGAGGCTTGGGATGGATTTAGAGTGAAGAACTAAACCACATTAAACACTGTTTCTCAAAGCATTCACACAGGGCAACTCAGCTCACAAAACTCTTTCTCCTTTTTATTTTGTCTGTGGGAGTCTCCCCCTCCCGACCCTTTCCATCACTGCTGGCTAGCTCTCAGAAAAGTATTTCCTAGTTTAGGCCAGAGTCTTTGATGTGCAAATCACTGAGTCAGTTTTAACATTGTGTCAATGCAACAAATGACAAACCTTTGAGCAGTAACTCAAGAACTTGGCCTTGAGATTATCTGTATGTTTTGCTTCCAACTCCCTTAAAGCATCTGTGAAGGACAGGGGATTCCCAAAGCAACTTGTCCTTTCGGGCAGAATTTACCCAGCTGAAAGCTATCAGCTTGCTCCAGATAAATGCTGAGCCTCTTCCCCATCCCTTAGCTGATGATTGTGCTAAGTTTCAGGCTGAGTGACATCAGTAGGATGATAGTGTGGGTGCTGCGTGGCCCTGGGAGGTGTCTGCTGTGCGTCAGGCACTGGTGAGCTGAGGAGTTTGCAAACAAGCAAGGGAAGCTGCTGCAGTGTACAGAACTTGGGTGAGATTACAGGGCTTTATCCTTGAATTGTAAATGCAGGAGCATTTGGTACTTTGGGAATCATTGACTTGAATGTGGCTTGGGCTGCATACAAAGGTCTGGCCTTTTGATTGGGAGTGTCTGCTCCCAAACCTCTTCCCTCACCATCCCTTGCTCCTACTTTCCCTGAGGATGATTCAATGGAATAAGGTCACGTAAGTGTAACGCTCATCCAGCAAAAACTGTTGAGGATGGGCTTTAAACTGAGCAAATATGTTATTACTTCCTCCAGAAGAATGTTTTTATGAAGTGATACCCTTATGGCTGACATAATTAAAATGCATCTTCTTAATGAGCTGTTTCAGCTAAAGAGAAACTCATAGAAGAGCCCACGCTGTCCCAGCAATCAAGCAGGTCTGTCAGGAGGAGCCAGGAACATTGGATCTAGTAGAAATAACTAACTGCCTGTTGCTTGGTCTGGATTTTCCTTTCTTCCCGCCCTTTCTCCATTTTTGCCTGTTTGTTTTGTTTCTTTGGTATTTTTGTAATCACTTTTGTTTCTTTCATCTGGCACAAATAAACCCCGGGAGAGTATGCGGTATTTGACTGCTACAGCAGCCACACACCACTGTCTCCCCCACCAGCAGGGAGCCCCCAGGCGTTAGGAGATCAGGGATGCTGCTCGGCGCTCTCCCGCGGGACGGTGTGTGCAGTGCGCCCGCGTGTGCGTGCACAGAGCCAATGCCTCTGAAACGCAGTCACTTAGAGGGAGGAGGATCACATTTGTAATTGCCCAGCAGACGCCTGGGTATGTTTTATGTTGCAGTTGTGGTTACTGGAAACTTCCCAAACTCAGATTTGTTCCAAGCCATCTTGGAAATGCAACTGCTTCCCCTTTACACTTTTAAAGTCTGACGAACTGTTAAGAGCAGTGACAGATTTCCTCAAAGTTGTTCGGGGGAGGAGATACTGCCGTTTAGCATTGCTATTTACCTGGGGTATCTGAACAACGCTTTGGTGGAAAGCAGCATTGTATTCTCCTCCCTGCTTTGCTACAGAAGCTCTTCTCCAGCAGCTGAAAACAAAAAATCAGGTTTAATCATTAGCCACTCCACGCCACCTCGGTGGCTGACCAGGTGGCCCAGAGACACGGACGGATCCGAGGGGCGCTTCCTGGAGCCGTTGGTATGGACACGGCCACGCTCGGTCGCTGCAGGAGCCCTGTGTGGCGCTTCTGCTTCTCGCTGCAAGCAAAGCGTCGAGCGGCCCTGGCACCACGTGCGAAACACGGTTCCCGTTCGTACGTAGTGGCACTGACGTTCTCAGCCAGTGCAGGAGCTCTGCAGAGCAGCTGGGCAAAGACACACCAGTGCGCTGATTTCTGGCTGTTTAGACCACAACAAATCAGTGATATAAAAGATACATTAACAACCTTGGTACGCTGCTCGTCAACGAAACGCACATTCTGCTCTTCTGAGGTAGTCCTTGTTTTCAAGCAGAATATCTTCCTATGGGCGAACTTCGAGGAAATTAGGCAGATAGGCTTTGGTTTATCTAATTGGCAAAGGAGCAAAACATGTTTACTACATGTGGCTAATAAAAACTGAATAAGCAAATTCCTCGACTTTAGTTGGCGCTGTTCGGGCTCCTAAGGTTATACACAGTTTAACTGCAGCCTTTTACACAAGAGCTTGACATGAGGCAGAAAAAAAGACCTTTATCCCCACCTATTAGCTAAGCAGATAATAGATATTGTTAGTCAATAAGGAGCTGGAGCAGGTATTTCACAAGCAGGTTACCTGGGGACTGGATGGGCGAGTCCTTCCTGGGACACCCATGGGAACTGCCGCATTTAATAACTGCTTTGTCATCTCGGCAGGGGTGGGAATGGGTTCCCTGCACGGGCTCTGCAGCCACCACGGCTCCTCACTGAATCGACCTGTGCTGGTGTGAACTTTGTTCTCTCAGACATGAGGACTGGGAAGTCTGGGTAGATATGAAGCGGGCCAACACAAGGAAAGCTCTCAAGAAATGATGTTTCTACTCACTGTTTTGCCCTCTGCAAACAGCCATTCTTGATGCACAGTGCAGAAATAGTTCATAAGAGACTCGGACCAAGTTTTTGAAAACTCATGCCTGAAGTGAAACTCTTCCATCCTTAACTGTCTACATAAATGACCTGCTTTTCACATGCACACACCAGCTGCTGTTTGCTTCTGAAGGAACAGCTGGATGCCCAGTAGTTCAAATCAAAACACTTCCTTTATGCATGGTTTTGGCTTGGAGACACAGCTTTGAGAAATTTCATCTCTGGTATAATGGCATGAGCATTAGTATTAGTAGGAAGGGTCACTGTATTCTGCTTTTACTTCTGACATTATTTTATTTGTGGCATTAAAAAGTCACTTAACTCATCTGCTTTAATGGTACAAATAAATAATTAAAGAAAATCTTATAATGGGCAGAACTAACACTTGGGGGCAGGAGTCGCCTAATTAGCCTGTGACTTAGTATCTAAGCTACTCACACCGGGCTTTCTTTATAATCAGTGTCAAGAAACGGGCGCTCCAAGGATGGGATTCATCTGATCAAGTGCATGCAACTGTGGAAGGAGATAAATCACCCTGCAGGCTCCTCTGGCGAAGCTGATTAGATCTCTGCTAGCTCCAAAGGGAGCCTCGTGATCCGGAGATGTTTGTGTGTCAGCTACTGATTCCCAGGCATCAATCCCTCCCTTGTTGTCCAGCCAGGCTTGTGGTTTCCTGCAGCCGTGGGCTCTCACCAGGACACGGCCCCACGCTCTTCCCTGCCCTCGCCACACGGGCCTGTGTGTCAGCTCCAGCAATCCGGCAGCGCTGGTAAATAGGATTAACTCACTGATTGAGCTGAGAACTAACGCTGAAGGAAAAGGATTTGGTTTTGTTTGCATTAGCAGGCAGATATGACGCCCCTCCTGGCTGCATCATTGCCTGGTTGGGGGCAGGAATGTGGCTGGCGACAGGAAAGGCCTCCGTCTCTCTTGGCAGCAGCTCTTTTTTGGAGGGACTGGCTTAAGCTGGCCACAAAATGGCCTCCATGGAAAGCAGTTGTGATAAAAGATTTAGCCAGAGAGCATAAAGTCACCGTGTTAACTCACTGTTTGGGGATATGATTTGACAAACAGCAGAAACGTATGATCCTTGAATGAAAAAGAGGTGACACGACGCAGCAGAGGTGTCTCCATCCTTACGTGAAGGCCCCGTTCAGCTGCTGAGGAGAGCGGCAGTGTCCCTGCGGCCTCGCTCGGGATGGCAGCGTGCTCCAGGGCACAGCAGCGTCCTGGGGGAGCCGGCCCACAGCGATGAGGGCTGGAATCGGGTGTTGTTTGGGCTCTGGGCAAAGCTGTTCTTTAAACACTTCCCAGAGCGGTTATCTGAAGAAAGTGTTTATAGTCTTGCTTTTAATACATGGCAGTAATCATTTGACGCTATTTGCTGGGACGACTTCTTTCTAAAAACAAGCAGTTTAGTAAGGCTTAAGGCTTGCAAGCTTAGTAAGCAGTAGCAGTTTAGTAGCAATTTAGTAAGACCAAGTCTTTGTCATGAGCTTGGCTAATGGCTGATCAATGGCTCCTGAAGACGTAAACTTGCAGGAAGATTTACAATGAAAACACTTTAAACAGCAATTAAAATGTTTTCCTTTCCAGAAAAGTATCTGCTTGTTTAAGACAGGGAAGTGTATCTCTCTGAGGCTGGTAAGATTCATACTCATAATCCAACGATGGTAAAATGATGAGCAGGCTAGAGCTGGGCCCCCAAACGGCACTGGCAGCACCGAGACAGCCGCGAAGGTCCCTGCGGCAGCAGGAGCAGCAGGGCCGCGCGTGGGGCGAGCCAGCTGGGAACACCCGGCCCGCCTGCTCCGGAGGAGCCCGAGGCCGCCTGCAAGACCAGACCTGCCAGCGCTGGGTCAGAAAGGCAGCGGATGAATGTGTGTTTCACTGGGGTCCCTGTGCCTCATCACGCCCTGCGACTCCGGAGCCTCCGGGACGTGCCCCGGCTGGGCACGCGGAGCTGTGGCAGTGGGATGTGCTGTGTCCTGTGCTTGTGGCGCTTGCAGGAAGCACCCGGCAGGCTTGATGTAGGCTCCGCCAGCACCACAGCCTTCGTTCTTGTTTGCCCGGGGATTTTCCTCTTCTGATCCAATATTGTTCTTGCACTAAGTGCCTTCGTTGGACAGTGCCAATACTGCTCTGGTACTAGGTTATTGTTGCTAGTCCAACCCCTGGCACGGAAACCAAGTCTTTGCTTGGCTCCTCCTTGATGTCAGCGTGCTCCCAGAAGCGTGGCTGTGCAGCAGCACGTACCATGTATGGGGGCAAAATGTGCCACCAAAGGGCATCTCTTCTCTGGCAGCGTTACACGGATGCGTTTGTCTCGCATGATTCAAAGCTGCACTTCTTGAACTAGTTTTGAACTGAAAGACTTTCCAAATGTGAGAACACGCACGTGATTTCTCCACAACATTAGCTGTTCTGGTAAGGAAATCCAAGGACTCACCTTTGTAGGACTTGAGTGCCACTCTTCCTGCAAGAGCTCTTTAGAAAGCCTACCTCAGTGAAGTGTAGCAGCCCCCAGTGACAATGGAAACACCTGTCCTCAACCAACCTGCTCTGATGCCGTAATATGTCTGTTCTGTGACAAGGCCTGATGCCACAGGTACGTGGAGTGGGCAGTGGCTGCAGGTGGCACTGCAGGAGCTAGCACATTTCCTCCTCAGCACCCCTGCTCAGGAAACACCCACTGATTTGCAACCTGAAGGTTGCTAGCCCCAGGACAGCAGCAAACAGGCACTGGAGTTCAAAGCTACCTGGCTTTATTTGTGTTGCCGACATTGGTGGTGTCCCTGGAAGGAGGTTCCTACAGATGCTAGTGTTGAAATGCTGAAGTGCTACAGGATATGAGGGACTGGCCTCTTCCTCCTACTCCCACTTGGTCCCCCCACACAGTGGCAGAGATGGGGAAAGAACCTTGTACCTACAAAAAGCTCAACACAATCCCCAAGTCAGAGCAGATAGGACCCTAGAGTAAAATTTTTGAAAATGGACGCCTTGGTTCAGCACGTTCACTCACAAGCTGCCACCTAGAAGTGATTTCCTTTCTGGTGATGAGCGTATGCACTTGCTGGTTGTCTTGGGGGAATTTCGGGTGTTCAGTCCCTGGGGGTCCTGAAACTGAAGTGGTAGGTGGCTCCAAAATGCACCCAAGTTCAACTATTTTGGCTGCAGGTCCTGAAAAATGCTTCAGTAAATATGTTCAGTTAGTAGTGACAGAAGATAGGGACAAGTTTGAAGCTGCCAAATGCTATTTGATCAAATGAATGAATTGATGGCAAGAAAACAAAATAAATTAGAAAGATCAAAATCAAAAATAAGAAAAGTACCCTTTAAAAACACTCCCTTTCTATTAGCAAGTAAAGGAAAAGAAAGATTTTTTTTTTTCATCTGCTTTGCACGAATCAGAAGAAAAATAATGAGATACCCTGACACACTCTATTTGTTTGGCATTCTGCTATTGACATCCAAAGCTCCCAAATTTCCCAGACACAGTAACTAAGTGGAAGAAGAAATATCTTTAAAGAGCAAGACACTCTTCACTTCTTATCTTTATGCCAATTACAGCAATAATCTTTCTTCACAGACCACAAGTGAAAGCATTTAAGCACATGCTTAACTCTGCCCCTATTCAAAGAAGCTTCTTTAATTGACTGCAAACACATATTTAAGTCCTTTCCTTGATAAAGCTGCTTTCCTGAAGAAGGATGTAATAGAGAACTTGAGATGGAGCTATGTGAATAATAATATTCACTTTTCATTTGTATTTTTTCGCTTGCAATGCATAAACCTGTTTGTATGCAGGAAATATTTTTGTTGTCTTTGGTGTCACTGACTGGATCTCATTTGAAGGAGCTTTGTAAGAACAGCTAACAGATGCTGCCTGTGAGAAACACAACCTAAAATGCATATTGACAGCCTTGAAGGGGAACAGGCAAAGGGAGTCATGCTTGCCGGAGTCCTGCAAGCCCTTGTGAAAAGCAGGGACAGGTCTGATGACTGCACAGGAAGGGAACAAGTTACGTGCTAAAAGAAGGCAGTGTGTTCTGCGATATGTGGCTGCATTACAGGTTTATGGACAGGGTCTCATCTTTTCCAAGCGGAAAAGGCGCATAGCGACGAGGCGCCCTTTGTGGCCGGGCTCTCTCCGCTTACAAATTTGCTCAGAAATTCTAAGAAAAAAGAAGTGACTGTGTTTACTCAGCAAACATGCTGAGTAAGAGTGAATCTCCCAAGCAAAGTCCCCTTCCTCCCGCCACGCTCTGGACTTTGCGGGGAGCTCAGGAGCGCTCAGTGCAGAGCACCGGCTGCAGAGGAGGCAGCAAGACGAAGCCCCGTGCAGCCTTCTCCTGCCCTGCCATGCTGCTCTGGGGCAGTGCGAACTTGCCCACAGGAGAGCCAGAGCTGCTTTTCCCCTCAGAACACATTTCCAGTGAACAAATAATTTTGAAAACTGCTTATCCCACATGTGTGGACCGGAAGGTGAACTGAGAGAAGAACTGGGTGAGTCACAAACAATGCCTGGAAGCCTTAAAAAAAATAATAAAAAAAGAGGAGTGCTGCCTGCTTTGAAGATTCTCCTCAAATACTGAAGCAGGAACACAATGTTCTCATGTAAGCACAGTGCCTTATGGCTTGATTTAGGTGAAGGCCTGATTTGATAAAGGAGACCTTCATCTTTCACCTCCCTATTAGTCCTACAATTTATAAGGTTGCCACATGGACGGTCCTAAATTTAGGAACCATGCCCATTCCTCTTGGAAGCTGATGTATGGTAACACAACAGAAAAGCCTGGGGGCAACAGTGTTGATCCTGCTGGTTTATGAGAAAAACTGCGGGGCAGAGGCAGGGATGGGAGCTGGTATGTGCCCCAGCTGCCGTCTGTGCCTGACCTGTCCATGACTCTGCCCCCAGGGGCACTACAGCCCCTCGGCCTGAAGCGAGCCAAGACGGCGGCTTTTGGCCCAGGAGGGTTTCAGTGTTCAGCCTGGTGGAGGAGGCAGACAGGCCTGCCCTGGACACGGGCAGAGCGGGCTGCCTCGCACGGGGAACGTGGCAGCAACACCGGGCATTCATACGCTGTCCTCGAGTGGATTAGGGGCTCTTGTGGTGAAGAGCTGTTAAAAGGGATTACAAATTCATCTATAAGAAATAAACGTCAAAAAAAAAAAAAAGGTTATAAAACTTATAAGTCAGGCAAAACTCTTAATGAAGTTTGTGTTCAGTGTTGGCAAGGATGGTACTGCAGTACCGATACCCTGTTTCACTGAGGGAGGGACCTGGTACTTCCAGTTGGGGCAACCAACTAACACTCAGTTTCCGTCACCTCTGACGCCTAGCACAGGACAGACATCACAGCTCCGCAACACAATAATCCTCCCTATCTGGAGGAATTTTAAAGGGCTTGAGCTGTAGTAATTTTCTTGACCTGTATTTCCTAAATTCTGATAATCCTTCCTTATTAACTAATGGCCTCTTGTGGGGGCGTGAAGGAGAGGACACGGGCATGTTCCAGTTTAGCATAATTGATGGTCAGCTTCCTGACGGCATATAACGTCTTATTAGAGGACATACGGGAAGGGAGGCACATGAGAAGAACGTTATAGCAACTTAATTACCGCCTCTCTTGCAGTGCTGTTTATGTGGGTCATTAAAGCATTCCATATGGTTTCCTACAGCTGAGCAAGCACAGCAGACCTAGACCTGGACATATAAACACTCTTGCAGAAAGTGGGGTTCAGGGACATAGGTCAGCTCAGCAGCAACTGTGGTGCCTAAGTTGTGTCCATGACATAAAGAACATGACCCGGTAGAGTCAGGGAGAGCGGGGAATGTCAGGGCAGCACGGCACACACACGAGGACTCCGCTGAGCGCCGCGGAGTCCCAAGGTTTGTTACGCTTGTCCGTACTCTTCTTGTGGAAGGCTCAACATGTTCTGTCACCTAACTAGTGAGATGGAACCAGCTTTCCAGCTCTGGCTGGTGGGATCTTTGCAAAGACCCTGAATCACAACCCCTCTGGAAACTCCAAGTAGCAACAGGCTTTTGCATTCACGTCACATCTACGTGGAGCAGCCCAGTTTTCTCACTGCCTCCATGCAGTCATACACACAGCTATAGCTGCACCACTACAAATAGCTATGGCTGTTTTTTTCCTCTTGCTTCGTTTTCCACCCATGGAACATCCTTGGGCAATTTCTTTCTTGCGACCTGGTCGCCTGTGGATCATGGAAGATAACAGAAGGAGCCATGGCTGAAGAAGCCGCGGCTCTCTAATTACAACACACTCAATGAAATGAACTTAGCAAGAGACTGAATTGTTAGCATATATTTTTTATTTTTGTGATATTACAGGGTTCAAAATTTCCTCAAGCAAAATTACATCTTTCTCCTCTCCAAATTTCTAACCATAAATGATGACCCATTAATTGCTATTTCCTCATCATGCGCTCTATTGCTTTTTGTGGCAAAAAAGGGAGAGAGAAAAAAAAGATAGTAATCCCTGCAAAAATGCCAAACCTCAAACAAAAGTCAGATTTTCGAGATTTGAAAATAATAATAAAAAAAATGACTCACAAGTTCAATGACAGTAATGAAAAAAAAATCCTCTTGTGGAGGTTTTTGGCAAAAAGTCTACTTTAATTAAGTAAAAACTTGGAAAGAGATGGTTTATCAGATCTAGCCTAACCTAAGCAGTGGTGAGAGGAGCATGCTCCTAGCAGAGGCATGCGGAGGAATGATGCAATCGCAACATTGTTGTGGAGAAATAGAGATGGCCAGAATGTTTACTATGCAGAGAGCAGGGGCATCTGGGATGCACAGGAATTAGGAGATCAAAGCACTGACTATATTTTTATTAGCTGACCACTTATTCTGCATATAGGAGCAGGAAAAGTAATTAGATGGCACTTCTTAATATTTGCTACTCCTAGTTAGGTGTTTCAAAGGATCTTAATAGCGCTTATCTAATAGTTTGGGGCTGCGTACAGGGAAGAACCACCTAACGGAAAGGGCAGAGCCTCGTGTCTGACCCTCAGAAGAGAGGTGCCCACGACACGGTAACGCTCGCTTTGCTTTCACCGACAGCTTCACAACTTCAGACCCCCAGCGGATTCCTCTCAGAGTCACAGGCGGACGGGGGCCCCCCCCACTCGCTGGGCACGGGCATGGGTACGATGGGCACGAAAGGAGCGACCCGGGCACGGCCGCGTGCTCACGGGGCGGGAGCCCCCCGGCCCCACAGCGCCCCCGCGGCCCCGGGCGGCCGTTGCTGCCCGCAGCGGCCGCGCGCGACGCCACAAAAACCCCGCGGCCCGCACGCGTGACGTCACAAAGCCCCCCGCCCGCGACCGCTCGGCCCGGCCCGGCCCGGCCCGGCCCCGCCCCGCCCCGCGGCGCGGCCACGCCCCGCGCGCGCCGTGCGGAGCGCACCTTTGCACGAGTCCCGCTCGCCGCGGGGCGGGGCCCGCCGCGCGGCCAGCAGGGGGCGGGGCGAGCGCTCGGGCCAACCAACCGCAGCGCGCCCCGAGGGGAGCGTCACGCGCGGCACCGCCCCCCGAGCCCGGCGCCGCGCCGCGGCCGCGGCCAATGGGCGGCGCCGCGGGGCGGGGCCGGGCGTCGCGAGGGCGAACGGGCCAATGTCGGCGGAGGCGGCGGCGGCCGGGGCGGGCCAGCGGCGGCGGCGGGGGGAGCGGCGGCCAATAGGGCGCGCGCGGGGGGGCGTGGCCTCGCCGGCTCGGGTTCCGTGTGGAAAGAGTGAGGGGGCTCGGGTGCAAAGTTTGCTCGCGCAGCGGCTGCTCGGGGAGAGGCGGCGGTGGCGGCGGCGGCGGCCGGGCCCGCTCACGCTCGGGGCCGTTGGCCGCGCCCAGGGGCCGTTGGCCGCGCCAACCGCCGCCGGCGGCCGTTGCCCCCGCTCCCGCTGCGCGCCGGCGGCCGCCTCGCCGCGATGTGCGGGCGGATGGCGGCGAAGGGCGCGGGCGGGCCGCGCTGGTGGCAGAACCGCCGCGCGCGGCTGCTGTGCATGCTGGCGCTCACCTTCCTCTTCTTCGTGGTGGAGGTGGTGGTGAGCCGCGTCACGGCATCGCTCGCCATGCTCTCCGACTCCTTCCACATGCTCTCGGACGTCATGGCGCTCGTGGTGGCACTGGTGGCGGTGCGCTTCGCCCAGCGCACCCGTGCCACCAAGAAGAACACCTTCGGCTGGGTGCGCGCCGAGGTGATGGGCGCCCTCGTCAATGCCGTCTTCCTCACCGCACTCTGCTTCACCATCCTGCTGGAGGCCATTGAGCGCTTCACGGAGCCCCACGAGATCCAGCAGCCACTGGTGGTCATCGGTGTGGGGGTGGCCGGCCTCATCATCAACCTGCTGGGGCTCTGCCTCTTCAACCACCATGGCGTTGGCGGCCACGGCCATGCCCACGGCCACGGGCACTCGCACAGCAGCCGGCAGCACCCGCGTGGCGGCAGCCCCAAGCCCGAGCAGCCACCCGCCGACGGCGAGGCCGCTCTGCGCCGTGAGGAGACCAGCACCCTCGTGGAGAACTGCAGCAGCTCCAACGGCGTCAGCCAGGAGAAGCTCGGTAAGCTCTGCGGCACGGCCACCCTCTCCCATCCCACCCGAGAGGTGTCGAGGAGAGAGGAGAGGCCTTTTCCCCAAGCAAGGCACAGGCTGTGTGGGGACCACCTTGCCACTAGAAGCTTTGCTAGCAGTGCTCTGCATAGAGACATCTCTGCACTGTTTCTCCTGGCACCACAGAGCGCACCTTAAGCTGTGTCTTAGGGTGGCGCGCGAAGGAGCCTGAGGATAACGCAGTTTGCCCTGGGGAAAGTTGGTGCTGGCGGAGACGGCACATGGCAATTGCTTTTGCTTAGTGACACGGGCTGTCACAAGACATTGCCTTAATGCCTTCTGACCTGGCTGTGCATCAAACAGCGTAGCTCAGCACCTAGGACCCACAGCCGGATCTCCTTGTTGGGTGGGCTGTTAGCTACCTGCAGAATTTTCTTGCTTTGAAGCAGCAGATTGAAGTATGTTCCATTGTCAGAGTCCCACACTTCTTCAGGATATGCCCCTTAGTAGGAGCAAAACCTTAGGAATGTGAATCAGAACTGCAGAAGTAGTGTAATAAGTGCCAAGCGAGGCGCTCGCTGGTTGCAAAGTGCAGGCATGGCTTCTTTGAATTAGTCTGAACTCCCTAGTGCGTGCAGCTTCCCACTCCCTTGCGTGGACACATAAACTTACAATTTCCCTAACTCTCATCGAACTGCCTCCTCTGTGGTTACATTATTTTTAATGGCTCCAGAGGCCTGGATAGTTTATTCTGAAGTCACTGGGTCAAAGCCAAGCGCTGCACACCAGCATGTGCACACCATTTCCCCATGGGAATCGTGTGGCTTCCCAGTCACAGCATGGAAAGGGTTGCAGTGCCTGTGTTTCTCCCCTGTGCTCATGGTGACATCAGGAGACGGTTGTTTTAGAGCAAACTGGGCTTACTTGTGCAGCATGAACTTTGCTACAGTTTTAGGATTTCTGTGGTCGGAGGTGCCATTATACATTTGAGAAACTTTTCAGTTTCTCTCCCTCCCTCCCTCTCTCTTTTCTTTGGTATTTTGGCTCCATGTTGCTTTTCGTAAGTGAGGTTTTGCAAGAGGCTAGGAAAGTTCTTCAGAATACACTACACCATTTTCTTGACTGCATAATAAACCTCTTAGTGTTGTGCCAGTTCCAAGATAGGTATCCTAATGATTAGTTTCAAACAATATAGAATTCGTTTTGCCATTAATCTAATTGATATCTAAACTTGTGCATTGTCCTTGTGTAGTGAACCTGGAGTTGGGTTTTTAGCTGAATTTTTGACTAGTTCTCTGTTTAGAAGATTTAGAATCATAGAATCATAGAATGCTTAGGGTTGGAAGGGACCTCTAGAGATCATCTAGTCCAACCCCCCTGCATACGCAGGGACACCTAAAGCACGTGGCACAGGACTGCATCCAAGCGGGTTTTGAAGATCTCCAGAGAAGGAGACTCCACAACCTCTCTGGGCAGCCTGTTCCAGTGCTCTGTCACCCTCACTGTTAAGAAATTTTTCCTTAAGTTCCTATGGAATTTTAGATGTTTCAGTTTCCGGCCATTTCCTCTAGTCCTATCAGTGGCCACCACTGAAAAGAGACCATGACCGTCCTCTGCACTCCCTCCCTTGAGGTATTTATATACACTGATTAGATCCCCTCTCAGCCTTCTCTTCTCCAGGCTGAACAGGCCCAGCTCCCTCAGCCTCTCCTCATAGGGCAGATGTTCCAGGCCCCTGATCATCCTTGTAGCCCTGCGCTGGACTCTCTCCAGCAGCTCCACATCCCTCTTGTACTGTGGAGCCCAGAACTGGACACAGTACTCCAGATGCGGCCTCACCAGGGCTGAGTAGAGGGGCAGGATCACCTCCCTCGACCTGCTGGAGACGCTCTTCTTAATGCAGCCCAGGATCCCATTGGCCTTTTTGGCCACGAGGGCACACTGCTGCCTCATGGTCAACTTGTCGTCCACCATGACACCCAGGTCTTTCTCCGCAGAGCTGCTCTCCACAAGCTTGGTCCCCAGCCTGTACTGGTGTCTGGGGTTATTCCTCCCCAGGTGCAGGACCTTGCACTTGGCCTTGTTGAACTGCATGAGGTTTTTCACCGCCCAGTTGTCCAGTCTGTCCAGGTCCCTCTGGATGGCAGCACAGCCCTCTGGGAATTTAATTTTAGTATGCATTAAAATACACATTGTTTTCAGCTAACTTTGCTGGAGTTTCTCATGGATACCTCTCTGGCAGTAAAGGACAACTTGTTGTGGGTATTTAGTATGTAATAGGGCTTAATTTTGATCATAGGTGAAATTTTCAAATATGTGTGTATGTCCTCTATGCCTTGTCATAGTTATGTAATGGATTGAGTTATCCATAGCTAACCTATGGAAATATTACAATTAATGGTGCTTGAAGACTTGAAAGGAGCTGTAAGGTGTCTTAAGTGAAGACTGGAGAGAGGATGGACAGTGGTGTGGTAGGAATTACATTGGGAATTACAAGCAGGAGGTAGGATCTATATACTCTTGGGGTTGAAGTGGGACTGTGGCAATAGCCTGGGGGTAGTACTGTGCAACTAATATTTATACCTACACTTTATTTAAAATATAAAATACATATTTTTTATAAAATTGTAGTAAATTCAAATCGGGCATATTTCAAATTGACAGATTTTAACCAGTTGCCATTACAAAAAAATCTCAAGAGCTCCCTGGAGTTGTGTTCCCTATCACCCTCTCCTTTTGGATGGGTCTACTGACTTTCTGAATCTCCTTTGATCCAAGTACTTGGTACAATGCAGTGTGACAGGGAATGTCATCTTTATCCTTGTTGTGTGAGAGACTTCTCTTTTCCGTGTTCCCTAACTTTGAGCAGTTGTATGGAAAATTTAGCTGGAGCTTTAATGTATACGGCGTTGTGAATCCTGGTCTTGGACATGACTCATTCTGATTTCTTAGTTAGAATCCCACCCCCCTCTTCATAAAAGAAATAACTTTAAGACACTTCTATGATTACAGAACCACAGCCATGATAGCGAGTGGCAAAAGCTATAGGTCATACTAACATGTTAATGTTTACAGAGCTCTAAACCAGATAACCCCGGCTGCAGTAACGAGTCCATGTAGCCGGTAGCTAATTCCCATTAGATTTCTTCAACTCTGCAAGTTTTCTGAAGAAAAGCTGAAGGTTAATTGTGTAAAATGCTTTCAGGTGCTAAGCTTGGAAAAATACTTCAGCTTGGAAAGTTTGACAGTGCCTCTTTGTAGTGATGTGTGTGTTTATTCCTTTATAACTAGTTAAATGTGATAGAGTGTCTAACTTTTGACAAAGGAGGGTACTAAAATATTGGTTTGTGCATTACATGGCTCATGACACCTGGTTTTGGACATCAGCATCAATATGTCACTTAAAAGTGTTTTAAAATAAGTATTAAAAATAACTGTGTGTTCTGATATATAAAGAGCACTAGTTTGTGGCCTTTGATAACTTCAGAGATTGTACTGTATTTCAGACTCGTACTGTCCTGCAGTCGATGCTACTGATAAACCTTGCATTTTAGACCTAAAACCTCAGCTTGGTGTATCAATTCTGCTGGCTATGTGCTCCATCTCAGAAAAATCTTCCTTATACATGAATTCAGAAGCCTTTTGAAAATGAGCCTCTAGACCAGAAGAGAAGTGACTGTGAAGTAGAATCCGTGCAGCTTTTGACCTTCTGGCTGTGTACATTTTAATATAAAATGTAAATGTGCGACTATAGTTCATGAGTGATTTTTAGCAGCATGATTATCCTTATGGCTTTTCAAAAGAAGGAGCAAATGCATCGTAAGTTACTTAGCTACCTAGCCAGCTTTTATAAGCTCTATAATTCTGTATTTTGTTTAAGGAATGAACAGCAAGTAGTCGAATGCTTAGACAACTGGAAAATGTGAAGCCAGCTTTCAGTAAAATAAATTCAAATGCATTCATCTTTCTACTTTGCAGCTATACATTTTTAAGCACCCCCATAGAAACAGTTGCCCTCTAAAATATTTAGATAATTTATTGGGTCAGCTGAATGTTTTGCAACTAGGGTATTTGTTAGGGGGCAATTTGCTTGTTTTCTAGTTTTGTAGGGAATATGACAAACGTATGTCAGTTATTGTTTTATATGGATTTGCAGTAATATTGTGTAGTGCTGTCTAATTGTTTTCCTGCTTTCTTGTCAGGGGATTTGAAAGACGACGTGACTGACCTACAAGTTAATGGGAACGCTGGTCATTACTCCCTGGATGTAGAGGAGGTTGAAGAAGACTCCAGCGCGCAGCTTAACATGCGTGGAGTTTTTCTGCATGTGTTTGGCGATGCCTTGGGCTCGGTCATTGTGGTGGTGAATGCCTTGCTCTTTTATGGTTTGTGGAATCCATGCCCCAGAGATGGGCCCTGCATTAATCCATGTGTCAATAATCATTGCATGGAAAATGCTACTTTATTCCAACCACTTGGCAAAACTAACCAGACTGAGCAAGAGAGCGTTATGGTGGCTGGCCCGTGCTGGTTGCTATATTTAGATCCTGTCCTTTGTTTGATAATGGTTTGTATACTCCTTTACACAACGTACCCGCTACTAAGGGAGTCAGCCCTTATCCTTCTGCAGACTGTTCCCAAACAAATAGATGTTCATTCTTTGAACTCAAAATTACGCACCCTCGAAGGAGTTGAAGCAGTCCATGAGTTACACATTTGGCAACTAGCAGGCAGTAGGATCATTGGCACTGCTCACATAAAATGTCCTGACCCTTCCACGTACATGATGGTGGCAAAACGCATAAAAGAGATCTTTCATGATGAAGGGATTCATGCAACTACCATTCAGCCCGAGTTTGCCAGTGTTGGCTCTGAATCAGGGAGAGGGAAATGCGAGTTACCTTGCAGGACTCAGTGTGCTTTGAAGCAATGTTGCGGAACAGCAGAAGATAATACTGGAAAGAAGACAGAAAAATCCTCGTCACTTAGTATTTCTTGTTCGGAAGTTGTCATTGAATTTCCGCACAACAAAACTAGAAGGACTAAATCAGAGAGCATTCCTTCAGTTAGGCTGGAGGCAAACACTGATCAGAACGAGCAGTTTGAATCATCTCTGTAACTCCTGGAATGGTGCTACCTGAGTGTCGGTGACTTTGACAGCAGCTCTATTGCAAGAGGAAGGGACAGACGTTTGAGATGCAATTTTGCCAAGTAGTGTAATTGCTGAAGTCCTTGTTCTTGTCATCTTGCTAAATCTAGAATGCTCGTTTTAAAGAACATACTGTCACTGTCATGATACAATGTGTTTGTGTTGACTTTGTACTGAGACAGGCAGAAAGTGCACCATGCTGTAACAACTTCAGAAAACCAGTTTCAACATTTCAGCTGAGACGCTTTTTGTTGTACTTCAAATTAAAATATTTCTTTCCAGTGAAAATATATTTGAGGGATAAGTCTATAGGAACTCAACATGTGTTACAGATTTCTTGGACCTGCTTTTTCCTTTAATATTTGATTTGTAGATATTTTAATATATTGTTTATTTAGAAGCCCTAAAGAAACCAAAGTTTGTAGAACATTTTTAAAGCTATAACTACTTAAAACTGGAAACCACTTTGTCAGTTTCACATATTTTTTCTTACGCCTATATAATAAAAATGTGAAGGCTTTTCTAATGAACTTATCATATAGCATATTTTGAAGAAAACATCATGTGATTGTTAGCAACTGTCCCCCTCCTATTATGGTAAGGTAGTAAGGTATTTAAAATCAAGCTCCTATGAAAACAGCAGCTGTGAAAAGGTTTTTTTCTATCAAAATGGAAGTTCAAGTTGCTGTATTCTGCTCTGTGATCAGGATGTGAGGCTGGCAGATAAACTAACACATACTTTAATATTTTATGGACTTTCTGGTGTTCTTCCTTGTATGCAAATTGGGTGTCTCATCACAAAAAAAAAATGGAAGTTTAAAGGATCCTTGACTCTCAGTGCTATGAATGAAGAGTTGGAGCTTCAGTTTTACCAGAAGCTCAGCTGACTAATCGATTTTATTATTTTTTTTTAATCTCAGTAATGTCCATAAGAGCTCTGTCAGGAGTAAAGTCCGTTGAGCACTGACAGTGTAACTTGTGCTTCTCAAAAGCACAAGCTGTTGCTTCCCTGGAAAGACGCTCGGTGCTGCCGTTGCCTCTAGCTCGGTGTATCCGTAAGCACTTGCAGCGGCAGGAATCCTGGCCCGGCTGGCAGCTGCAGAAAGCTCCCGTAGTTTCTAAGGGAGTCTGGGGGAAGGATTTTGTTCATGGTATTTTTGCACTTTAAGATGTGTAACACGTGATTTCACTTAGTAGCTAAGTCTATGGTTTAAAATGTTAACTCAGTTAATTGACAACTGGCTCTAATGAAGCTGTTACAGTGTGCTGCTACCTTGCACCTTCCCAGGGGAGAAGCTGATCTATGGACTCTGCAAAGCTGGCGGAGAGTTGAAGATAAAATAAACAAGGAATCTAAAACTTCAGTCTCTAGTAAACTCCCTGACCCTTCAGACCCACCTTCGATTTATATAGGAAAGAGCGCCTTGTAATCCATCGATTCCTTCTCCGCTCAAAACTGGAGAACGACTCGGATCTTCCACTGCTTGCTGTATGGACATGTCAGACAAACACTCTGCCTCGGTTTCCCTGTCTTCACATGGGGATAATACCTACCTCACAGGGCTGTTGTGAGGCTTAGCTCGGGTGTTAGGAGCTCTGAGACCTGTTACTGGAAGGCACTGGAAGGAGTGTAAAATATTAAACCGCTTAGTGTTGACTCCTTCTGCAAATACATTGCAATACCTAGGCACAACAGAGGGAACTGAGGACAGTTTTGGCCTTATCCGATTCTTGATGCTGTGGTTTTCAGGTTTTTAACAGTATTTAAATGTAGATTTTTTTTTAAAAAATGTTTCTTCTTTTTTAGTGAAGGGAATGTAGCTTTGCCTCGAGGCCAGTGCGCTAGTTGCATTTCTGAAACGCGCCTCGCGTGATAACCGCTCCTGCGTAGCTCAGCGTCGCCTGCCGCTCGTGGCGCCCGGCCGCGCGGGCTCTCCCGGCCTCTCGCCCAGCTTCTACACAGAGCCCCGCAGTCAACTCCGGATTATCCATGGGTGGCTTTAGCAGGGTTGTGCGTTCGGTGCGCCGTGCGGCTGCGCGAGCCTCGAGCACGCTCGCCGTGCTGCTGTTTCGCGCGCCTCGTCCCCCTGCCCCTCCTCCATGTTTATGTGTCTTGTATAGTCTCATCAACTAATTTAAATGTGTTAATATAGTATTTATATGTACTTTTTTTTTGTCTGGAGTATCATAACTCTCCTGTTACCTATATATGATCTAGAGTTGACTGTTAAATGAGAACTTGTATGAGGCTACTTCTGCAAGATATGCTACCACTGCTAGTATACTACAAAGTATTAACCAAGTAAGTTTTGAAATTAACAGTCTTTTTTTTGTTTTGTTTTGTTTTGAAATGTGTATCTTTGCTTTTTATGGTAAACTTTCACTAATTACTTTGCTCACTTGTTTGAAATTGGTCTGTCATTATGAGTATGAATTGTTTAGGCCCTGCTGTATATCACTAATGCGTCATACAACTACTGCTCTTTAGTTTATTAAAGAAAAAGCAAAACCAAAAAAAAAAAAGAGCAAGACAAACCATAGTAGCACTGACAAGCCTGGCTTGCTTCTCTCCTGTTGCTTTTATAAAGAGAACAACTGTTAAGTCTTGACAGTTGCCGCTGTGGGTTAACAGTAAACGCATCTGAGTAGATGGAATTGTAGCCACTAATTCCATTGTAACTATTTAATCGTTGCGGGTTTTTTTTCTGCCATAAATCGTATTTTTCTATTACTGTGTCCATTGCAGGCAATGGCTGGCGTAAAAGACAAAAAGCTCCCCCCACGTTATTTTTGTTGCCAGGATGGGGTGCAGATGTGACAATGACGGTAGCAGGGAGGAACGGGGAGTCGCGCGGCCTCTTTGCCGGATACAGCGTCAGGTGCAGGTGGGGGCTGTACAGCAACAGGGACACTGCATGCGCGTGTGTGTGTGTGTATGTGTGTTTGGCTGTACTGGGTGCAACTGTAGCCTGCAAACTTGCCATGTAGCTTGATTTTCTTTACCCTTTCCTGTGATTGCACGGACTGGATTTGCTCTGAAGATCATGGTTCCAGAGTGCTGGGAGCATTGGAATTACTGCGCGATCTGTCTTTTCTTCTTTCTTTTACACAAAGCATGAAACTAGTGAATCTCATGTAAGTGAACACTGCAGTGGTGGGGAGCTAATTGTATTGTGTATCACATTCCTGAATTTTTAAAATAAAAAAATATGGAACACTGATTTTAAGGAAAAAAAACCAAAACGTTTGTATTTCAATGTCTAGATTGTTTATGCTTCTGATTAAATGTGTCAGATGTACCAACATCATTGGATGAAGTCTCTTGCGTTAGTGCACGTCCCATGCAGAGCAATGTTGTGGGAGGCTCGGTTCTTACCTCGCGCCCGCGCGTGGCTCGCGGCGCAGAGCCCGTTGAGCCGCTCACTGGGCGGTCCCGAGGCCGGGAAGCTTTGCCGCTCGGCAGGGCTCATCCCGTCTCCCCTGCGCAGCCGGAGCCGGCTGCGGGCAGCATCCGCGCAGGCTTCCCGGGAGTGCCGCGGTGCTGCCGGCACCCGGAGCCGAGGAGCACGGATACGGGAAAGGCAGGGCTAGCTCTGACTTGCGCCTCCCCAGAAGTCATGCGAAGCACTCAGGCCTGTAAATCTCTAAATTCATAAATAGTTTCCTGGGGCTTACGAGTGGTTACTTGCACGCAGAGAGTTACTTGCAGGAGGGAGTCCAAAGTGTCTGCCAGCACTGCCTGTGTTTTGAACAACTGAAAATACCAAGGCTTTCTGGAGGTTTTCTTAAATCACTGCTCCTGTGGTGTTCTCTAGTATTTGCTGCAGAGATCCTGTCAGTGCATTATAATCTTAAATCTGCATTTTTCCTTCTCACCTCCAAAAAACAAGTAGAAAACCCCACCGAATGCCCCAGGACTTGTCCCAGGATTAGCTAAACCGGGGCTTGCGTGTCAGCCCTGGCCTGGCAGAGGGCAGGGAAACAGCGGCAGCTCCTGCCCTTCTCCTTCCCCTGCGCCCTCTGCCAGTGGCTGCAGCCTCCAGGAACCTAACGGGGCAGATTTTCTATTTAGATGTGCCGGGTTCCTCAAGAAGGGAATGGGAAGCACTGCAGACTATTTTAAGAGCATATAAATATGCTTTGACTATTTTAGTTTCACAGCATAGCATCAGTTACTCCCTTTTCAGATCTGTGTTTAAGATGTTTGGAGTTAATTTTGGCTTTTTCTGTGCTGCAAGGAAAGCGGTGGATGCCTCCTCTGCCTGAACTAAAGCCAGTCTTGATAGTTTTCCAAGTTAAACCTTGGCTGATAACAGGCCTGATTATACCTTTGGACCTTTGGTTTGTGTAGTTAGCTCCTTTTTTAGGTACAGTACAATCTCTGAGCAGGCTTGGGTTTATCTTCTTACATTCACTGTTACCTAGACAGTTTAAAAGCAAAACCACAGTACTGAGAAACATCTCTCTGTTCCCAAAAAACACATGGGATAAATTTGGCTTTTTTTTTTTTTTCCTGTCCAGGATCCTATTTCTGAGCAACGTTGAAATATAATCGGTATAGGTAGATTTCATTGATGAAATTTTGAAATTTCTTGGCTCCTTTTTAAATAAATTTTTCCTTTCCTTTTCCGATGCAGCGCCGCAGGCTCCCAGGCACCCAGAAGCCAACACAGGGAGCCCAAGTAGCAGCAGAGCTCTGGGGTGCAAAACGGTGGCCCCTGCCTGCATGCCAGGTGCAAGTGAGAGCGCAGCCGCTCAGGTTTAATGTCATGTGAAGAGTTATTTGGAATTATGCAGAATGCCTCCCCCTCCTCCAAGCAAAATTAGCGTCTGGAAAGAGACAGCAAAATCCTCCTGTCCTGTTAGCTGGCGGCAGCCAAGGAAAGCGTAGCTGTCAGGAGCAGTACGAGGAGCGCAGGGCTGCCCTGAGCTGTCCACAGAGTGCCAAGATGTGCTTGTTATGGAGCCCCTCGTGACGCTGCTTCAGCAACTGTTCTTTTTTTTTTCTGCTTCAAGGAGAAAAAGCGATTCCGTGTTATTAGCTCTGTAGCTGTAGGAAGGTGTGTTTGGTTTTACTGTAAACGTCGTGAATAGGTTTTGCCATTTTCCAAAGCTACTTCTGCTCAGCACGAAACAAAAGTGATGTGTTCTTAAACAGGCCTTCTTTGTGAGATGTGCTAAGGTAGATTTTTTAATTAATGGGATGGGATGGGATAGGATGGGATGGGAGGGGAGGCTTCAGGTTTGTCACCTGATTTTGCTGGCACACTTATCTTCACCCCTGCCAATCCTAGAGTGCCATCTCCTACCTGAGAGCCGTAGGAGACCTGTTGCATGAGCCCCTCCATGAGCAGACCAGCTCCTAGAGCAGTTCCTCTTGCTGCTTTTGCTTTGGAGGAGCTGCTGCCCCAGCGGAAGGGCAGGATGGCAGTGGAGCTGAGCTGGACTCCATGCAGGAGAGCACTTCCAGAAGGAACTTACGTCAGTGTGGCCTGTGCCAGCATCCCAAACCTGGCACAAGGCCTTTGAGGATGAGATCCTCAAACCTTCGGATATGGGATGATGTTTGGAAGTCTGGGTGGTTGCCCTGAGTGAGCAATTTGGCAATGCTTGGCATGGTGGTAGGGAATGTTGTATCGCTGTCCTTCAAGAAAGGCAGAAGATCTTCCTCTTTGTTTATCACATATATATGTCTTTGTTGGTGGTTTTGTGGAATGCACACACCAAAACAGTGCCACCAGCTCTGTTGCTTGGCCAAACTCGTGCCCCTGCGCACCTGGCCGCGGCGCGGGCACCCACCCTGCGCTGCCGAGCGTGAAGGCAGCGCCGCTCGAGCGGCCGCACGATGCCGGGCAGCAGGATGTGCAACCTGCTGCGTTTCCTGCCTTTGTGCTCGCGCCGCCGGCCTGGCCGGAGCCTGCGCCGGCCTCCCTGCTGCTGCGGCTGCCGCGACCGCGGGACGGATCCGTTAGGTGGAACCGGTGAGGCTGGTTCCAGGTGCCCGTGGCGGCGCAGCCGTGCCCTGCGCACAGGCCCACGCTCGGCGGCGGGGCGGCCCCGCGCTCTCCGTGCCCATGGAGGCAGAGGTGTCACACTTCACATAGTGCTGTTTGGCTGATGCTTCTCGTGGTGATTAAACACCATTCTTCCTTAATTGTTCTGAACAGCAGTGTGAGGAGAAGGGCAAACTGCTGCCAGCCTTGGTAGCTGAGCTCAGGGTTTTGTCCCCACATATAGCAGGAGGTGTGTGGGACACACGCCTCAGTGGAGTGACGCTTGGCGCTGCGATGTCCCACTTCTCCCTTCTTAAAGACTAGGAAAGCTACAGAAATGCATATTGAGTCAATCTCCATGCGCAGAACTTGTGTGTCATCATGGCACTTACGTAACATTAACAGCAGGATTTTGCTAGCAGTATGTGAAAAGCTTAGAGGATCACCAAAGGTGTGTAAATTATTCAAAACCTTGATAACATTTGCTGAAGACTTACCTCTTTTTCTTCCTTAAAATGCTCCGAGAGGCTTAGCCATGCAGCTTAAGCATCTCACTACCAATTTACAAGATTAGCTGGAAGGCTTTAGCCTGGGCTGTGTAATTCACCTGTGCTGAGAAAGCGCGCACCAGGCCAGGGAGGAGATGCCACTTCACCCAGAGCTGCAGGACACGCGTGTCCTTGCTAAAGAGCATCTGAGAAAACCAGGCAACGCCAAGATGTCATTTCTCTACCAAAAGCTGTTTGGATAATAACTGCAAGCGTATGGATTTTTTGTTTGGGACTGTCCATCTTTTTTTCTGCTGCTGTTTCAGGGGCAACAATAATGTTCTTTGGTCTTCTGTAGCTCTGAAGTGCTTAACAACTTGTTACCGTGAGGCCTATGGGTGATGTCTGTGAAAATCAAAGCTAATCAGAGATCTGGAAAAAAAGGCTCAAACACATCCCGGATGACATGGAGACATAAGCCTTTCCCGGACTGAGAAGGTAGCCAGCATAGCCTTAATTCCATCAGAATGGGACAGTCGGGAGCATCAAGTGTTGCAAACTGCTAGAAAAATAGTGTAGAAATCAGACACCTAAAGTCTTGTTTAGCACCCGCACAGATGAAGAGTAACCTGGGCCAAGAGCCTGCAGCTTTGTACTGTGGTATTTTGTTGCTTGCAATGGTTAAAATACAGCAGTATTTCTGCAAATGACTCAAAGCAAAATAAAATGTAGGGGTCTTTACGCAACACAGAGTTCCCCTTCCGAACCTGCAGCTCGAAGAGGCAAAGTCACTGTTCTGGGCTACAGCAAATTGCTTAATTAAGCCAGACAGCCAGGATGGACCTCTGCCATCTTTTCCTTCCTCTTTATCTCTAACCTTTAACCATAATTACAAATCGGAGATTAATGCAGTGCCGTGCCTCAGCAAGGACTGGAACAGCCAGATTGTTGCTGGCCTTCCTTATTTCCACAATGAAAAGTTCTTTTAGGTAACAGAAATAGTTGCATGCTTTTTAAAGTTCAAATGCAAATATTGGGAGCCTTTACTAAGGATGTTTTCAAATAAAATAGTAAGCCCTCCTGATGGGGTGATTCACAGATAAGAATAACATGATTTATTAATTCTGTATTCTGATTTCTAATCCAAGGACTTTGCAAAATGCAGAAATAAACTTTGTTTTCCAACCTCTCTATTTTTTCTCAGCGTAGTATTTTTTAAATATCAGCTGTAAAGAAGGCAGGCTTTAGCCATTAAATTCAATCTGATGAAACAATCCTGGTAGCTGGTCGCTCACTGCTACTTACTCTAGTGTTATGCAGAGCTCTAATTGGCTATGGAACTTGGGAAAACAAGGACCCGAGCAGCAAAACAGGGTGGAAAATTCCCTTTGTTTTATAAGAAAGCTTTACAGGAAAGAAATGACTTCAGTATTATGAAAGAAAACATATCTCTTCTTACCTAAGATGTAATTTTGCTTGTACTGCACATATTGTCTAGCAAAACTAATCCTTGAAAATACTGGTTACATGAGGATGACCTCACGGAAAATTTGTCTAAAAATAGCAAGTTAGGCCCTGCCCTAATGTTTCCAGGCAATATTTCCAATATTTCCAATATCCTAGCAATTCGAAGTCTTGCCAATAGTGCTTCCAGACAGTAAAAGTACAGCGGAGAGGAGTGGGGAGCGTTTCTGATGCAGGGCCATTGTTACAGCAGGACCTTCAGCTAGTCCTTAGAGTACACACGGTTATGCTATATAATGTGAAAGCATTTGGGATGTTAACCCAAACCAATCATCCTGATTTCTTTTAAACAGCACCCTTCCACAGGAGGAAAAACCAGAAAGTCATAATCAAATTGACTTCTGAGGACTTGGCCACAACACCTCCAGCTCCCGAGCGTTGGCTGCCAGGGCCAATGCTCAGATTCCTCTCCGTGTTCAGTGAGGTTAAAAGTCTCTGAAGCAACTCAGGCTCTGCAGGCCATGTATTAAGGACCTAGGAATGTGGAGAAATACTCAGAAGAGGGGGCTAGATTAATTCCCAACACATTTAGCCCTTGCTAAAAATAGTTTTCTTCTGCATATATGATTTAATGCGAGCACAGTCACTCATGTTTGGAGGAGGAAAAGGCAAAGGTTCAGTGAGATTTCACCGTGGCACTTTTTGGTCAGGCTAAGCTCTTTATTAAGTTGACTAGATATGACGGCTGTGGTTATTACGGAGCCCGTCGGGTGACATTTCCCACCACCAGCCTCCTCGATGAGCGGATCGGGAGCACAGGAGCCTGCCCCGGTGCTGGAGGCTGACACATGGGGCAGTGCCCTCTGCCTAAGGCCCACATGTGGCACTGGCCTCTGTCTTTCTGCTCATCCATCATCCTCACCAGATAGTGTGCCAAGACGTACGGGGGGCCCTCCAGGACCGGGAAACACCTCGGTTTATTTTATATGGACCAGAAGACTTGGAGTCCAAGTTCTGCTTGTGAGTGTTGTATTTTGACCATAAGTGACGTGGGGCCTGACTTTCTGTGCTGTATGTGGAAGCGTTTCGAAGGAAAGTTAATGCTACACCTGCCACAAGATAAATCTATACTGGAACATCAAGGCAGAAAGAAAAGGGACACAATTAATACTGCTTCCTTGTTGGGTAGGAGCCAAGCTGAGGCTTGTGGGGGAAGGAGAGTTTATATAATGTTTTCTGTTCCATTTTTCCCCTTTCCCTCTTTGCATGACTTCTTGCTACATGGGTGGAAACAGACTTCTGTTAACTTTTGATTATTAAAAAAAAGCAAGAGCGGTCTCGGAAAGAAATTGGGGTCTAAGAACACAGCAGGATAATGGGAAACTTAATAAATGCGCTGTTGTTACAACATCTGTCATTTCAGCACTAACAAGCTCATGACTTTAGCTGCGGTACGACCACAGCTCCACGCTGCAGATTAAGGGAAAGGCCGCTAGGCTTTTCAAGGAAAAGCTCCGCGCACGGCAGGATGCTTTAACCTCTTGCGTCCTGAAGCTATTTAGCTAATGCGGGCTGAAAGCAATATTGAGACAGACTCCTGTGCAGGTCAATTAGGAGGGATACACAAGCAGTTACACTCACAGCTTTGCTCATTTAGTTCTCTTTGATGCCTAGAAGAGCCAGAAAACTCTTTTTCTCTTTACTTTCTTTCTTTCTTTTTCTTTTTTTTTTTTTTAATTTCAATTTGGCCGGCCCTTGGCTGTCTTAAATTCTGCTGGAGACAAGAGTTAAGAGACGGTCTCAAAAAATGAATAAAATTGCTGGAGCAAATCAGCAAGGTTCCCTTGCCTTTAGGGCTGCAAATATGTATCAGTGGCAAACCCAGAGGGGTATTTTTATTCATCTTAAAACAAGACTAAGTAGGGACCACAACAACTGCACAAATACTAGATCCCGCACCGGGTGTCTCGCCACCTGTTTCTGTGATTTCTTTAGCTTGTTGACGCATGCTTTTCTTTTCTGGAAGCTAAGGAAAATGTGGGCCATGCTGAAAATGCTCCTGGTTGGGTTTCCATCCCGGGCGAAGCTCATCCAAAACGGTTCTGTGGAGATAGGATTTCTGCCTTCCCAGTTTTCGTTTCCGTGTGCCGGGCTGTGAGGCGGGAGCAAAGCGCCTGCCAGCAGCGCGCAGAGGAGCCGGGGGGGCCCGTGGTGCCGGCTCCCTGGACAGGCTCGGAAAAGGGGGTTACCTGGGCAGTAGGAGAAGCCCCGCAGCCCAAGGGTGGTTGGGAAAGTTCAAGAGCTCCCCAGGTTTTGCATCTCCAGCCCGGGCACTCCGGGAGCCCAAGTCCCAAGCAACTTTAGGCAGAGTTTGGGCTCCTTAGTGTGTGCAGGGATGCTGACTCGCTTTAAAGAGGATTGAGCTCGCCCTGGAAATGTTACCCTTGTGTCTGAAACAAAAAAAGACTCATAACCAAGCCAGGCAAGGTTCCTAGAAGAGCTCCTATCTCCTGGGCAATCAGTTGGCATGGCTGGAAAGAGCAGCCGTGATTTGGGGCACTGGGGCATACGAAGCCCATTCTCAGGTCATTTATAAGCACTGGTTTACCCTGTGCTTTCACCTTCTGTTCCTATTAATGGGATTAAAGCAAGAGCAGGAAAGAGGTCCCTGACCTAAAAAAAAAAACAGTACAAGCATTTCTTTAGCACATGGTGGTTGCACTGCAGTGACAGACATGCTGAAGGGACTTCTTTTCTTTTTCTTTCTTTCTTTTTTTTTTTTTTTGTAAAATGCTTTGGCTTTCTGAATCCAAAGCCACTTTTCGTTCTGGAACTCTTTTCCATCAGTGAAATTATATGTTCAGATTTTCTCAGCATTTTGGGTATAGTGAAACATTCTGACCCCAAGTACTTTCTCTAAAGGCTTTTCGGCACTAAAAAATCAGCTATTTGCACTGTGCTAATTAGAGCCCATGGAAGATCGAGAGAAATGAATTCCAACAATGCGCTGCACCCGTAGCGCTCAGATCTTGCAATTAAACCGTGCTGTAGGATTACGCATATTAGCACATGAATTACTCTTTAAATGACATATGTTGAACCAAATAATTATCGAAAGCTTCTGGAAAGGGTAATCAGCGAGGCGAGGCTGGCAAAATACAAAGATTTCTTCAGCAAAGCGCAAATAAAGCTACAGCTTGCTGAAAACACAATAAATCGTGCCCTGCAAGCGAGCGACCAAGTTAATCGGTGTTTCTTCTCTCTGAAATGCGAGTGGCACGTTGCACTTTTCCCCCTCTCTCTTTAAGAACAGATGAAAATTGCAAGAAAAAAAAAAAACAACAGCCTTGGGGAGCTGGAGAGTCTTGCTGGGTTTCAAGGACTGACTGGAGAAGGACTGGGGGGAGAGGACCCAGTTGTCCCCAGCCCAGGGGGGCCAAGCCGCCGGCGTGGGGCACCCCACACATATCTGCGCCGCCAGCCGGCGCCTCCCGGGCGCTCCCTGCGGAGGCCGAGCGGGCCGCAGCGGCCGCGCGCGGGCCGGCCCGCGTTTCCTCGCCCCGCGGCGCGCGGCTCCTGCTGCAGGAAGGCGATAACGCGCCGGGCAGCGGGCGGGCGCCCCCCGCGCCGCGGGCCCGGAGGAAGAGCCCGGGCCGCCCTTCTCCGGCCTTCAAAGCGGGGCGCACGCACGGGGCCGGCGCAGGGATGCTGGCGCGGCAGGCGGCCCTGCGCTTGGCTGCCCGTAACACACATATATATCTTTAACCCTGGCTCAGCAGTCAGTAGCCCTTTGCCACCGATGACTCTTCATCAGGGATGTGTTCCCAGGCTGTGGCAAACCGAGCACCCGGCTGCCTCCCTCCTGCACTCAGCCCCCTCCTGCGGCTCCAGGCAGCCGGGTGCTGCATGCGGCGCTCTGCTGGGAGCAGATCCACACGGGGGTTTTCCAATTGGTTATTCTCTTCGGTTGTTTGTGGCATTTCCCCGTGGGATCTAAGGATCGCATGGAGCAGCTGCTCCTGCGTTTCCACCATGGCGCTTCAGCCGAGCGGGGCAGTAATCATGCTGGGACAAATCAGCAGAGATTTGCACTGTTTTCTGCCTGCTGCTAACCGCAAGAGCGGTTTCATGGGGTTATGACGCCAGCAGCAGTCTGAGGCAGCAGAGCAGCGCAGGTTCGGCAGCAGCGCTGAGCCCCACAGGTGGCTGGACGCCCCTCCGCACGCACGTGGCGCCTTCATGCTGCATCTGCCATTGAGAAAAGGAAGTGCCCCTCGTTTCAGTTAACCCCATCCTAGTTTTGTACCAGGGTGGAGGGAGCCGAGCTGCACGCAGACCGGCCCCCGGACCCCCGGCACACGTGGTTTGCACATCTGCCCTCTCCCAAGCCCGGGAATGGTCCGAGGAGATAAGTTATCTGTGAGAATGAGCGCGCCTCCAGCCTTACGCACCTTGTAGGAGCAAGGAGAGTGTCTGAGAGGGAAGGAGGATGAGCCCGGAGAGCGACGGGGTTCCGCGTGCTGTGCTTCCTACCCCCTTTCCATTAGCACCATCTGAGGCTCCTCCAGGGGCAGGATACAGGATGAAGACCCATCAGACCCCTGTGGCAGTCCCTGGGTGATAAAAATATAGGGATTTATGAGTGAACAAATGTGAGATCCCTCTGACCCTGTGAAAACAGTAGAAACTTTCTGCTTAGGGCTAAGCCCTTACATCTTGAAATAACCAGGGTGTTTGTGGCTTTCTGTGCAGTTCCTATACCTGGATAACATGGTGCGCAGGCATGGGTGGAGTGATTAGAAGCATAAACGTCCTAAGTGAGTGCACTGGTCAATTAATGGTGGTTGGAGCGATTTTCCCAACCTCCAGTGCAGCCAGGACATCATTTTTATTGCGGACATGGGGCACAGCCGTGTTTCGAGGCAGCCCAGTGGAGCATCGCAAGGCGCTCGCGGACACCAGCACTGCCTGCAGGAGAGGCAGCAGCTCAGGTCCCGGCACTGTCCCCACATGAAAGCCTTGAGGACGTGTTGTCTTTGCATTAATCCCTGCAAGTCTGGCTCACCATTGTTAGTGACTTCCCAGGGTTTCGTATATCTTGGCATGTTTGGATAAGCAAGCTGTCCTCAATGCTCTACTGAGAAGAAAACATTGGTAGCAGGCTCTGAGGAGACAACGCGATGGGCCTGAGGAAGAACTGCAGGGCTATCTGGTGTGAGACTTTTTAAAAAGGGGAAAAATACAGTGTGCTCACACTTCTGTGTTTCTAAATGACTCTAAAGTGGACCAGAGCTGACAGACCTAATGGACAAGATTGGCAGCTGAACAGAGTCCGTCTTCGTCACGGCCCATGTCATGACTGTGCCGAGAGCCCTGACGATGCGTTAATAGGAAAGTGGTGGTGCACTAGCTGCCTTGGGGCAATAGCAGTCACTGCATCTGTGTGGTGGCAGGAAGATCTGTTCCGAAAGGACTTAAAATCTGTTCAGTGAAGGGGAAGTGAGTGTTTCTGCTTGCAAGCCCTTCATTTGCTAGGCATCCTCCTTATCAGCTGAAGCTGGCATATTTAAAGCTGTTACGAGCAAGGATCTAGAGAGGAATCTGCGGGTGTACATGGGGTATCCTCCCTCGCATGCTAAAGCCACGGCCTCAATTCCCCCAGGGCCCCTGCAGGACACCAAAGCCTGCAGTAAAACCCAGCTCCGTGGCTTTGGATCCAGCACACAACCCACGTCCAGGCCTGAGGTGCGGTGCTCTCCTGGATCCTTATTTGCACTAGCTTTCAAGAGGGTCAAAGCGCCCCAGCCTGAGGGATCGCCTGCCCAAAAGTGCTGGGTGAGATGGCAGCCAGGGCGTTTGTTCAGGTGCATTGATCCCTGCTTGGGTCCTAACTCTGACGATTGCTAAATTCAACCCGCAAGCTGCTTTCAGAAGCTCTCTGGTATTTCCTGCTCCTGAAGTGAAATCTTTGTCTGTATGTTTCCTGCTTTCATATGTAAAGGAAAAAGGTTCTCAATGCTAACCTGAATACAATGCAAACCACTACCAAGTGGATTGGTTTAATTCTGACCTTCCTCCTGATGATGAGTGACAATACACTTATGCTGGGGTTTTCTTAAATTTTAGTGCCTTTGCCCATGCAGTGCCTCGTCCGCCTCTGCTGCCCCGCAGGAGTTTGGACGCTCCCTTTTCATGACGCTCACTGGGGTGTTGAAAGCTGCCGCTCCAGCTGACCTGCAAAAGGCTGAGGCGGTTGCCTCAGCGGAGGAACAGCCGCAATCACCTGCAACAGGCGTGGTGAGATTACCTGCGCTCGCTTCCTCCTTCAGGCCCTGGCACACGAGGGAGAGAGATGGAGAGAGAGAGAGAGAAGTTCCCTGGTTTCGCTGCAGAGACGAGTGGACTCATGACTTACCACTGCTGAAGCATCCTGGTCCTAATCTCTCTCTTCCCTTTGCCAGTTAACCCACCGCAACGCTTGCTCCAGAAAAGTACCCAGGGAGACGCCAGCTTAGGTCTTTTGGGGGGCTCTAAGGTGCAACTTTGTTAAAGGGCAAAAAAGTACTTCTCAGCTGCAACCTGAGTCTCCCCTTTGTGAACGCACCCTGTGCCCTGGCTAACCCTGTCATAGAGCCTGAGTTTCCCCCCAGGCCTGGGCTCAGCTCCTTCTGACAGAGGTGGTCCTGCCGTCTCAGCAGAGAGCAACGGGGCTGGCAGCAAGGTCTGGCCGTGCCCTTCCCATGCGCCTTCGGCACCCGTCTCATCCCCACTTCTACTTGCTCTCTGAGTAAAGTGAGCTGGTTACTCTGGTGCTGGGAGCTGGATTTATCATGTGAGTGCCAGGAACTGCAAGGTTGCAAAATGGTGCCGTCTATCTGAAGTCTTGGCCGTAATGATGAAAGAGAATATACTGGTTGGATTCCCCATGCTGCAGGGCCTTGGGATGGTACCTGTGTACTGACTCCCCTTTTACCCATAGCCATTTGTCATGGTCCAAAATGCAAGTCCTTTTTTCCCCATTAAAACTAAGATGCTTTTTGAGAACAAGAAGACACAAGGAAGAGAAATATAGTCAGTTTTCCTCTTAGGAAAAGTGTGTGAAAACAAATATGTGAGCGATGTGATGGAAAAACACCGCCTTTGTGTGGGATAGGTTTCTGTAGTTGAAATGCCAAACTCTGTGTCAGTGTGAAATACTGCCAATCATCTATTAGCTGAGAATATTTTATTCCCAGAGCTGTCTCCCTTTTTTTTTTTTTTTTTTTTTTTTCTGAAAACCTCTGCCTCGTGTGGCTGGGAGGGGACTGGCAGCAGCAGGAGGAAGCAGTGTTGCAGGAGAGGCAGAGCTGTCCCGTGAGCAGCACTGTGGGTGTGCAAGAAACACGGAGCAGAAGGAGCAAGAGCAACTGGACCTGCTTCAAATACGGGACCATGCTAGCAGACTCGTAATGTGAGCACCAGGGTCAGAATAAAAAGGTGACTATGGACATTGTTGCAGAGGCTAAAGTTCAGCCAGACAGTGGGATCAGTGTAGGAGCTCTTGAGAAGTGTGTGCTGTGGGTGTCCTCCTTCCTCAGGCTTGAGTCAGTGCCCTTTACCGCTCAGTTATGCGGCAAGGCAAGGTCATTTGGGCCCTAATGGCTTTCATTCCCGTGACCTCATTTCTGTTGAATGTCCTGGGTTGGAGCTTTTGCTATTGCAGATGTGGGCCCTGGGGAACAACCCTCCAATGTTAAGAAGGTGCCAATTAGAAAACACCGACGTCACTTCGGGCTGTTTTCCGAGTGCTACGCCTAGGCTTCTCTGGTCTTTAAAAACAAATTTAAAATGGTTTTAAAATCACCTCCCCAGGGAGCCCGGCCTTCAAGAGGCTACATACCCTGCACTAGTCATTTCCCTTAGTGCGGGGTTCGGTGTCACTTTCTGGGAGCTGGCATTTGCCCCTCCAAGCGCAGGAGCTCGTGTAAACAGGTGGCTTGTAGGAAGAGCGGTGTGAACCATGTACCGGGGACACGCGAAGACCTTGGGCTCGGGTGGCTGGGCTCTCTCAGGTCCCTGCTGCAGGCCAAAGGCCACTAAGCAGCTGGAGGGGGAGCAGCGGCCTGCTGGGATGGGACATCCTGCATACGGAGAAGGTGTGCCCAGGAGGTGTGCCTCTCTCCCTGGAGGTTTCTGTCATGGTCTCCCTGGGTGCCTGAGTCCCATGGTGTCACTGGACTCAAGGGTGTTGCTCTTGCTCTTCTTCTCACCACCTCCCTCAACAGCCGTTCCTTGCCTGCCTTCCCTCGTCTTCCCCTCCCTCCTTGCTCCCCTCATCCTGCTTCCTGCTTACAGCATGGCTCACTCCCTAATTTCCCCTTGGGGCCCTTAGCCTTGTTCCTGACTGAATTTGCCATTGGACTGTAGCACAGTTGGGTGAAAAACCCACTCTCAGTGGGTTTTGTGGTGTGGATTCCCCACGTCTGCGCGCTTCCGTGACAAACCTAATGGCAGATGAGCGACTGTGCTGTGTTTGGTGGCGCCTCGTGGGTGCTTGGGGCCAGCAGCCCCTCTCTGAGGAGGACAGGCTGCACCAGTGGCGGCCCCACGCTGCGCGGAGTCGCGTGGTGCTCGGGGGCGAGCGGAGCCCACGCAGCAGGCCCGGGCTCTCGAAAGCGCCTTGTTTGCTGCCAGGGTGGTGAGCCGTGACGTGAGGCAGGCGCTGCCGAGCACGGCTCTGTCTGCAGCGGGGCCGTGTTTCTTCACACACCCACAGTCAGCAGCAGAGCCGCGTTGGCTACGTGCCCGGAGCGGTGGCGGTGGTGTGCCTCATGCTGACTATCATCGTCCTACGCGTGAGGGCCCGTCCTGATGGCCAGTCCTGGCTGGGGCCAGGCCCAGACGCTCGCTGGGAGCACAGCTTTGCCTGGCCCAGCCACCCAGAGCTGCCTGCAGCTCTTCTGCTCTGCTCCAGTCTCTCGCAGCAGGCTCCTTTCTAGACACGCGTGCTTAGCAAAGGGGCCAGCGTGGTCACCACTTTCCTCAGGAAATCCCTGGCTTTTCTTGGACAGGAGATAGAAGTATGGGGTACTGCTAGGGAACTGCAAGCCGTTGGCTTGTCTTTCTTACCCACCGAGACCATCAGCAAGGCTGCTGTGCCTGGTGAGCACACTCTTGGCTCGCCGAGCTGCAGCGACATGTGCTGGGTTAAGCTGCGACAATCAGGTACTGTCTGGAGCAAAGTAAAATGCTTGTTTTGTTAATACTGCTTTTATTCGTTCTGAAGGGAACAAATTGAGTGGTTTATGGGGTGCAACATAGGTATTTCCGGTCCAGGAAAGGCTGGTGACTAGTTAAACAGCTCCTAGTCAAACCTGTAAGTAAGTCCTCCACAGTAAAGTTAGAAAACAGGGATTTAGTATTGCTGTCCCACCCAAGAACATTAATCGCGTTAACCCTGCGCTCTCTCTGGCTAAGCGCGATACCAGCCCGCCGGGCTGCGGTACAGGTGTAGCAACAGCAGGTCAGGTCTAGACACCACCTCTTGCTCTGAGCAGCGAGACTGAGGTCATGTCTCCTTTAATTTTATTTTAGTATTTATTTTTTCTTTATTCTCTGTTTTTGCAAACGTCTCGTTATATGGGATTAAAAGGGAGAAAAAGAAAGAAAGAAAGAAAAAAGAACATACTGGAGTTCCTCTCTTGCTGTTCACAGGAGCCCTTTCAGAAGCAAGAAAGTGGCCAAAATGTGGCAGGTATCTCTTGCCCCTTTGCAGGGCAGCCATGGGCTGTGTGTGGGCACAGACGTGTGGGTTGTTGGAGGCAGGACCTGGCATTACCTGCTGCTACTGCAGAGCTTGAGGCACAGGCTCAGCTGTGCTTAGCCCCCTGCCTCCTGTGACCTGTGGGAGCAGGTGGCTGGAGAGTGCTGCAGGACCAGGATGGCCACTTCCACTCACGAGCTTCCCTGATCACAAGGAAAGAGCTAGATCCACAAAATGCCCCCAGATGAGATTCCTGAATGCTCCTTCAGCTGCCCTCTTCCCTGGGTAAAGGGCTGGATCCCTGGCTAGGGCACGAGCACGAGGCATTTCGGGTCACGATGTGTGTCCCACCAGGCACCATCTGCCAGTGCTCGGCAGTCTGACTCTCCCATGAAACCTCTCAGAAGGCAGAGTGCGTCCCTTGGCACTTTGCTGTACAGGAAAGCGCACAAAGTGAAAAGGCGTAGGATAGAGGAAGAAAAAAATGGTGGGAAAAGTGGAAAGAGGAGGCAAGCTAGAAGCAAAGAGAAAAGACGAAAGCTCTGCCCTGCCAGGAGGGAGCTCAGGGAAGGATAGGGTGGAGGAGAGACAGGGAGACAGAAGGAGGCCCAGACTGGAGATTCCTGTTTGCACTGTTCCAGCCAGGACTGCTCATGCAACTCCAGAGTTTTCCCGTGTGCTTCATTTTCTAATCAACCCCCCAAATCTCAGAGTAATCTCTCTTGCTTGACACAGGCTAGGTCCAACCCTCCTGTCTTTAGGTGCTCTCCGTAGGAAACCAGCCTTTGTCCGCTCTTCCAGAGCTCAGTTCTCTTGTGAACGAGATCTCACCTGGGATCTGAGAAGAAAGCAGCCAGCAGCTCCACCAGGCAGGAGTTTCTCCACTCTGGGGCATGTGGCCTCTCGGATGAAACATGGGCTCCTAAAGACAATGGTGTGACTGAGGTCAGGCTCTGACACACTGTTACTTACTAAATGACTATAGCTTTCCACTTTCAAACTGGTTTTTTTTTTTTTTTTTTTGGTAAGTGGGTGAACATATGAGTTGTGTCCTGTAGCTTTCCCCAAGCCTTGGACAGAGTGAATTGTTCACTATAAAGTGGAATAAACCAATCCTATCCATGGTAGTGTTCTGGGTTGGGAGCTTCTTTTAGAATTAAAGCATTGAGAGTTGGTCTAAAGATGCAAAATTATAAGCATATTTGTGGTATCTGTATCCAAAGCAATTGAGGATATCAGAAAGAGAAATAGATGCCCTCACCTTCCAGAAAGGAACTGTTATTTAATGGAGACACAGACAATGTCCTTTGTAATAGCACTGGTTTGCAGGGAAGTTATACAGTTTGCATTATATTGGTATTTGCTCTTCTCTACCACTTATCTTCAGTAGGGGCTATGATTGCCTGCAGTGTTGCTGGAACGGCTTTAATTGCACAGGTCCATATGCATGTTTTGTGTATTAATAGTTTTGGTGACTCTCTAACTCCTGGTCATGGTGGGACCCAACTGCCCAGCTGTGGTAGAAGAGCTCTCCTGGGTTTTACACCAAATCAGTCAGATTACTGTTAAAAAAAAGCCTTTTTTTTTTTTTTTTTTGCTATTTCTGGCATTGGTTCTCAGATCGAACGCTTGTAAGTGACACATTACCTGCTAGGTGCTCCTGTGCAGCTCGTTACCACAGAATTAATGAAAAACCATAATTGAGAAGCTGGCCTGCAGGGTGTTACTGTGTTACTTGCTTGCTGTTACTGCCCAGGACTGGCGATCGCTTCTGCAGGCCATCTACTATATCATTACAGCCCATCCTTACTTAGCAGGCCTGGCAGCCCATATGGCCCTGCAGAGTGGCGTATATTGCATTTATGAACATCGCTCCGGAAAACAATTTTGTGCAAAGGAGGAGGGCAGAAACCTGATCTGAAGGATAACAAGAACCTGCTCTGTGCCACTGCAGGATGAACTACTGCAGCCCAGTATTGTCTGAGGAAAGAGCAGTCAAGATACAATCGGCTACTCCTGTTATTAAACCCCAGAGTTCATCAAGGCTTGAAGACAAAGAACAAGTTAATTATTTATGACATATGCATAAAGGAGGAGGCAGGGACATGCAAAGGGCTATTTCATCATTTTTTTCAGCATTGAAAATGTGCTTTTTACTAGCTGTTCTTCTTTTAAGTTTCATTTTGAAACTTGCCAAAGACCTCTTCCCCTCTAGCCTTGGTCAGGCCAGGGGTAAGCTCAGCTTTCTGCTCTGCTTGCTTAATTGGTACCTCCAAACCTGGGGGTTATTTTGCCTGCCTGCTTCAGCTTGTCTCAGGCCTTAATTGCAAAGTCTCTGGGGAAGGACTTATTGTGTGTAACGGGCTACCAGTTTTCCAATAGCACGAGTTTTCCCCTTTGGAAGAAGCTGATTCATTGATGCGGAAACATTTTGCACAGTGGTATCAACTTTGTTTAAATCTCCAGTTAAAATAATGATTTTGCCGTGTCCAGAACATTTCCTCCGCTTCGTGCTGCAGCACAGCGCGCTGGACCTCCCCACAAGCCCGGTGCCTGCAGCAGCCCCACGGTCTGCGCTTCTTGAGGGTCACAGGGAATCCCACCACGCTGCTCCCTGCAGCCCGCCACAGGGTGCGGGTCGAGCACACCAAGAGCCGGGGTGCAGCATCTGGCTTTCTACTTCAGGCAGCAGCTCCCTTCCTTCCTCTGCTGCAAGAGAAGCAGCAGGGGCTCAGGGGGACTCCAGCAGTGGAGGTGGGCGCTGTCACAAGGCAACCTCCTTGAGTTTCAGGCCTGTTCCCCTGCCTGTTTCCCAGATGTCTACCTGAACCATGATCTTCTTGGTATCCATGATGTTGCCCCTAAGGTGCCTTTCCATCATGCGAGGAGTATCCAGGGCCGACGACACACAGGTCTGCACTTTTTCCTCTGCTTAGGGTTAGCTCTCTCCTGGCCTTTGAGCGTTTTCCAGCAAGCCTGCAGCACCTCCATGCCTGGTGGTGTGGCTGCCTGGGGATCCCTTTCTCCATCAATTAATTTCTGTGCTCTTTGCTGCTCCCCCTATTTCTCAGCAGCACTTTGGCTGCAGCATAGCAGGAAGTTTTTAATGAGCGCTTTGTTGCTCACATGCACAGAGGGGGCTTTGTGCACTTTCAGAAAAAAATACCATTGGTAGAGATTATTTTCTGGAGTGGTTTAAGTGAGCACATGGAGAGGAAGCTGCGCATGTCTCCACTGTGGTTTCCTTTCAGTACAAAGCTGCCAGAAGGGCTTGAACCAAGGTGACTTCAGGTGGCGAGGCCGTTGTGCCCAGCCACGCCATTAATTCATCTTTAATCATTAAAAAACCCTAGTCTGCAGAGAGAAGGAGCCAACCCATTTCCATCTATTTGTACCTACCTAGAAAAAAAATAGGGAAAAAGAAGTTGATTTTCAGCATGATAAATATAGCCTAGTATGGGACTAAGCCATGAGATCTTCCCCTCCCAGGTGGGTTGGAGCAGAGGTTTTTGGGAATCTAATATTGTGCTGTCAGATGGCTCTCTGTTCCTGTTCCTGGTGTGCATGATGGGCACACCAACTGTGATTCGGAGCAAAGAGAAGGAGCAGCGCAGGAGCAGCAGAAGCAGAGTTTCCCTCATCCCCGGTGGGATCCTCCGTAACATGTTGCTATGCTCGTCTGAGGCCTGAAGAGGTAGCTAAAGCCTCCTGCATACCTCCTGGGAGCTCCCTACAATGACACTGGAATGTGAGCCTGTATCTTTAAGGGATGCAAAAGTCAAAAAGATGTCACCTGTTATTCCAGGAAGTCATGAGTTGTGCAGCTGAACTTACATGAACTTTTTCTCCAGCAGGGGATTTTGGCAGGAAACGCTGTTGTTCAGAATTCAGTGACTTAGCAGCCGTGTGCTTCCAAAGGATCTATTCTGCTATTAATTATGGCCCTTAGATGCAGGACTTTCATTTTGTTTAGGTGAACAAGTGTTGTGAAATGCCTTTGCGAATCAAATCTAATCAGGTCAGTGTGCTCCAGCTGCAGCCTGGAAACATGCCCAGAGTGCATGGCATGGGAGGACAGTGCGAGAGGCAAAGGAGGGGTGATGACAACCTGCCAGAGGAGAGTTGAAAAAGGTGGAGCAGCTGAACTGGCCCTAGCAGGCAAGGAGATCTCCACGTTTTCTTCTCTAAAACGCCCGAACCTCAGGGCACCCTGGGTGTGTGAGGTGGTTTCAATTTATGCAACTGCTGTTTGCTCAGCAGATCAGAGGCCCTCTGATCCTGGAGATGTTCGAAGAACAGGCTCTTCTGTAGCTGTCTCCAGCTTTTGAGCAGGCATCTGTACAGTGCCAGGTGTGGGTGCGTTCTGGGTTTTCCAACCATGTTTTTGAGTGGGCTTGAAAATAAGCATCCAAAGTCCCTGTAGAGGCTTAATAAGAAGAAATGATTAGTATTCCACAGGCAAATGAGCAGAAGGAAGGGATGTATTTCTGAGAGGTAGCTCTGGAAGTGTGATGGTGACTCACCTCCAGGATGGGATGACTCACATCAAGGGGGCTTGAGTGCCCGGGTGTGCAGCCCTGTCAGCCTCTGAGCGCTGCGAGGGATCACTGACTGTGGTGGAGTTGTCACCAAAAGAGGACTGTCCTTCACCTCAGGCCGTCCCGCAGTGATCTGCCTGGGGCAATGAGTGGGCTGTGGCAATTTTGGTCCTCTCTGGGTGACAAAGAGCCACCTTTAAACCAAAACTCCCCAATCACTTTGGGGAAGACCTAGGATGCCGATCTTGGCAGTTTCGTCTGCAAAGCTTGGGTGCGACTGCACGGCAGTGTCTGTGGGCGCCGGGCTGCTCCTCACCTCCTCGTCATCTTGGCAGCTCGCGCGCCTCTCCCTTGCAAGGCAGGCGGGCAGCATGTGGGAACCACCGCTGCGAAAGGGCGATCCGAGACGTGCTGATGATATGTGCTCTGTACGGGTCTGCACTGCCGGGGCGACCAGCTTGACCTGACTTATGCTAATCCGAGAGACAGACAGGAGTCGCCTTGTCCTCCTTTGTAATTGTAATGGCTGTCTGGAAGAACAACCATTCACATCGTGCCATCAGGCACCCGCACTCGCCACATGCTTATTAGTAATAAAATTAGGAGAAAGCAATGTAGCGCATCAGCTATCCTGGGCTGGCCTCCAAGAAGCGCTGCAGCTCTCCAAGTTCAGCGGAGGCTCTGCCCCAGCGCCTCTTGTCGCCTCAGAGGACTCCACGAGGAGACTAACGCAAGGCCTGATTTTGGCCTCTGGGTGGGGGGTCACACCCCGTGGTGTGTGGTAGGGCTGAGCTCTCTGGGGGATGGCGGGGAGCTGGAGACGCCAGCGCGGTGGACCTGAGGGACACCGTTGCTCAGGGGCCCGGAGAGCCCAACGTGGCCTTGGGCAGAGAGCAGGACTGCCTTTCACCAGGCCCAGCGCGTTGCCCTGCCTTTTGCAAGCTACCGGTGCGCTGGTTACGCTGTGGGGGCCTGAGCAGAGGAGACGAGTGCTACGACAGGCAGTTACCGTTGGGACTGCGATTCCGCCTGCAGCTCCTGTGCTGCTGCAGCCCCGGCGCCGCGCGGCTGGCGCGAAGCAGCATCCGCGACTGCCCCTGGCCTGAAGAAACTAGGACCTCGCTCACATAAAGCACCCCGGGAGGCCGAGCCCTGCGCTTGGCAGTTACAGGGAAGGGCGCTCCCTGCTCCCTGGCTCCGAGGGAGGGATGCTGCTGCAGCTGTGGATGAGACATGGATGCGGATGGGATGCGGGTGCGGATGTGGATGCGGCGCCTGCCGCGCGGTGTCACTGCCGGCCTGGGCAGGCGGCGGGGCGCCCTGCGGCTCATGGCGGGGGATGATCCTGAAAAGGCATTTCTCTTCTCCCTTTTTTCTTTTCTTTCAGCAGACGTGAGTAATCCAAGCTTGAGGCAAAGCCTGGGCTGAGTAGAAACGATTGCAACTTGATTTATTAGTATTATTGATTTTCACTTCTGCCCTCTTGCAGCCCTTGGAGCAGCTCCTGGCTGGCTGGTTTCCAGCCTCCACAGACACACGTGCAGCTGCATCCACCTTTCTGCTGCCCGCGCTCCCTGCTGCGCCCCACAACTGCTGGTGGCACTGGAAAGCCCAGCCCTAACTTCTCCCTGGGATAAGACACATCTGGCAGTCCTCAGGTTGCCTGCTGATAGTTATTTACACCAAACATGGTAGAAATAAAATAAAATAAAATAAAATAAAATAAAATAAAATAAAATAAAATAAAATAAAATAAAATAAAATAAAATAAAATAAAATAAAATAAAAAAATTACAGCTCTCTCGCTACAGATGGGACTATTTTCACACCCAGAGAGCAGTCCCAGAGCAGCCAGAGCAATTTTGGGGGTGCTCATTTGTGGCCCCCTGCACGTGCTGGATCCTTTTCTCTGGGCACGGGGAGGTTGAATCTACAGCCCGAGGAAGGACGTGCTTTCCCCTGCATTTTACTCTCTGTCAGCATTAGTATTTCAAGCATAGTCTTTCGCAACTTGAAGAGTTCACCTGCTTCTTTATGGTGCTCAAGATTTCTCACAGAAATCCATTTTCTCCCCCAGTTTGGACCATTTACTAGCTCTAAGTCAAGAGGATGGACAAGAGTTAGAGGTTCCTGTGGCTTTACTTCAGCTGCTAGCCCTTTGCCTTTCAAGAAGAGTTTACTCTAAGTTTAAAGGACTATTCCCTCTCCTGAAGCCAGGTCTCAGTACAAGTGACGTAACCTACAGGAATATGACCTGCTACCACCATTTCTGTGCAAGGTCTCACAATTTCTTGTTCTCCCTTTTCACGCCACCCGAATTAGGAATTCTGTTAGAGTCTTGCTTCTTGGCTTAAAAAAGGAAAAAAAAAAAAGAAAGAAAAACTTCTAGCACTCATCTTTCTAGAAAGAAGCTTCGCAGCATAAAAATTGAGCCCAACTGAGAGGCTCAAAATCAAAAAAGAATTAAAATAGCCCTTCTCTTATTTTAAACCTGACAGCTTCTGAGGCTCATTTTAGGTGCAGGGGTGGGGAATGAAAGGATTTTGATTTGCTCCTTGATTTTGGGGTTGGAAATAGCCGTTTCAGCACAGGCAGAAGCATTTGCTTGCTTGATACACCGAAGGAGACACTGGCCTGTGTATTAGACTACAACAGCAAACGGCCAGTCGCGAGGCTTGGCAGGGCCACTCACTGGGTGAGTTTTGGAGACACCTGGGCCCCCCGAGCGAGCTGGCACCGCTGCTGCGGCCGCGCGGGCCGCCCGGCGCGTCTCCGCTCTCACAGGGCGCACTCAGCAGCACCACTCGCCTCAGCTCCCGCTGCCGTCCAGCTCGCTGCCTCCTCTCCACCAGCTGCCGTTTGCTACATGAGCCCTGAGTGTGGCAGGTGGATGCAGTTTCTTTCGGTGAACGTTGCAGCAGCCCCGAGATGTAGCCGTGAGCCCTCCCCAAGCCCTAACCTAGTTGTTACGGACACATTAGGTGGCTGGCCCTATTCCCACAGGTAAGTTAATTGTGGGAGCCTGCTCTCTTCAGTTAAATAGCTATGGATGTCTCCTTAGACACAAAGGAAATGCAGTTCTCAGGAATAACACAGGACTCCTTTCCAGGAAGCTGTTTCAGCAGAGATCCCAGTTGCTTCCCCCTGCTGAGGTGCAAAGCAAGGCAGCAGCCCAGCAGGGGCTTGGAGGGGCTCGGGATCTGCTCCCAGCTCCTGGCTTATCCATGCTGGAGGCCAGTCCTGGGTGTCGAGCACCTGGCAGGCTCTGTGGGGCTGCTGGCAAGAGTGTTGGCCAGCCTGGGCCCAGCTGGGCTGCACCGAGCACGAGAGTGCCCCGCTCCAAGGAGAGACCTGAGCTCCATGGCAGGTCCCATCAGAAAGGAAGAGGCTTCCTGGGAAGAAACATCTGCTGGGAGCCCTGACAGAGCTGGGCTGCTCACACCTGGAGGGCTTGGGAGCTGCACAACAAGCAAAGGCTACATCAAATTTCTGAAGAAAACTCCGGTAAGAGCATCCCATGCACGTCTTCACCCGGACCGTCCCCCTGCACCCCTGCAGGCGGCTCCTGGCTTGGCCTCTGCTCTCCCCAGGAGCCAAGGTGAGGAGGTGCCCTGCGGGCTGTGGGGAGGTGCTGAGCAGTGCGTGGACGAACGCTGCATTTCTGCAGCGCAAAGGGAGTAGCACAGCATCTGGCCAACACACAAGTGGCGCAGCCATACGCCTTACACATATGGCCTTGCTCACTTGAGCTATTTTAGAGATGAACAAATTCCTGCACTCCCACTGATAAGTTAGTGGGTGCTGTGTATAACAAATATTGTATAACAAGCTTATTAAAGGCTGGAGAAAGCTTGGGCTGCTATGAACAGAGGTGTGGGTAGAGGGTGGATTGATTTGAATACATCTTCATTATTTTTTTGTGTATGGGGTATTTTAAACCAGGTTTATAATTGGCCAAGTAACTATAAATTGGAAATAACTTCACACTAGATAGAAGGGAAACATTTTTCCCTGTGAGGAGAGTCAAACACTAGGTTTCCTAGAGAGGCACTTGCCCTTCTCCGTCCTTGCAGGGTTTCCAGACCTGGCTGGGTAAAGCCCTGAGCAGCCTGGTCTGGTCTCCTCACAGAGCCTGCTCCGAGCTGGAGGCTGGGCCGAATGCCTCCTGAGCTTGAATTATCCTCTAATCCCACGCAGCCGCTCCTGGAAGGACTGGGCTTTGCAGCTGCAGCTCAGCGCTCCTCAGAGCACCCACACACACAGGCACACGGGTGCCAGCCCCTTCCCTTCCTCCCTCTCCGAGCAGCTGGTATTTTGCTGCTGGGTGATGTCACGCCACTTGCTTACTTAAGAGAGCCATCACTAACAAGGAAGCGATTCACGTAATGCTGCCGCTGCTGCAAATTAAGGGCGAGCAGAGCTAAGCAGCCGGGGGCAGCGAGGGCACGCTGCGTGCCGCGGGCAGGATTGCTGCAGGAGGCTAGCTAGCCAGATTACAGGAGATCAGGGGATCAAGGAACACTGCTTCTCTCCTATATCCCCTGCTCCGCGTGGCGGGCCAGCACGGGGAGGAGGCTCTAGTCCGTCACAGTAAAGAGAACTAAAGGCGGGTGTCCTAGCATGGCCCTGCACCCCAAAGAATGGCCCCTGGGGATCACAGGCACGCTCAATTTTTGGATTGTTCAGAAAGAGAGGAAAAACGGAAAGAAATCTCTCACTGCTTTGGGCACTTTGCTAGGTGACTCTTTACCCAGCAGTTTTGCCTTGTAAAGCATTAGGTGAACCCACTTTCCTCTCCCCACTTGCGTGCCATGGCTGCTCATGCTCTTTGGCATTCAGCAGTGACGTGGTGGTAGGTGGTGGATGGTGGCATGAAAATGGCTGGCCAGGAGACACGAAGCCAGAGCCAAGAGGCCATTCCCTCACTGCACCGCACACCTTGTGTTTAGAGATGTGGTCAGGCTCAGGCTTTCCCTGGACTCTGAGGGAATTTGAGGGCTTATATTTGTCATAGCCCGATGTTTGTCAGCATCTGATCCCCTCCTTGGGTAATCTATTAAGACAAAGTTGCTGCTCCCAAACCCTATCCAGCCTGGACTAGACAATGCAGTTGTGCTCACGCTGCTCCTCAAGGTCTGGTATGGATTAACACACGGGGCTAGATGATGGGGAAAAATAAATGCAATCATGCAGCCATCTCATAATCAGGATAATAATTATTATCCACTGACTCACTCATAAGCATCTTACCACTGTAAAAGAGAAAGGGTTGTTCATCATTGATTTTTCAGGCTTTAAAATGTTATTAGGAGAGCTGTTGACGTGTTTAGGTGACTGCAAGGAGGGGAGGCAGCTTCTACCAGGATTCAGAGGAGCACAAGCTGCTTTCGGGCTCATTTAGCTCCTTTAGAGGGAAGTCAGTGTTGGCAGAGTGTGACTGAGAGGCCTGGGAAGCCGCTGGTGCTCGCTGGGAGCGGAGGGTGCTCCAAGGTGGGTGTGATGCCCTGGATCCCTCCACCGAAGCCGCGAGTGCTGTGGTAGCTGAGCTGTGTGCCCTGCCAAGGGGCATCGCGGCACCAAGCCCGGTTGTGCCAGGAGACCTCGGTGGGCTATGGTAGAGGGATAACGGGAACGCATTGCCTTCAAACCACACGAGCTCTCGGGCTTTCCCAGGACAGAGAGGTTTTCCTTGCGCTCGTGCCAGCTGAGTGTCAGCCGGGCAGAGCTCCTGGCACCTCCGCTGGCGCTCGGCTTGGCTCCCGCAGGACTCCGGGCGTCCTGGAGGCTCCTGCACCACACACTGCACCTGGCCGGCCTGAGGGAGGCTGAGACTGCACGGAGCGCAGAATTAGATGTCGCCGCACAATGCTAACAAAATGCACATTTATTGTGCATCTATCGTATTTAACCATGGCTATTCTTATAATCAGGTACGCTGACAATTAGAAGCCTATATATGGAAATCTATCTAAAAAGATGAAGGTGGCTTACTGATTATAATGACAAAGTGGGGGAAAAAAGGAGTAATTCCCTTTGTTCTGCCTTTGCTACCTGAAGCAAGGACCTAGTTAAATCAGCTAACTATTATCCTACGCATCAGAATAATGCTGCTAAAAATGAAACATAAAATTAGGCTGTCATTTTTCTGTCGTGCACTTGAGATTCGAGCTGTCCTTTTGCAAAGCTTTTCATTTCCATGAAAGTACCTTGCAGTGCAACTGTGGAATTTGAGTAGTCACCATGGCCCCCCTGACAGGTCTGCCTGTGTGAGGTAGCGCTCATCTCCACAGAGATCTCCTGTGCTCAAGGGCATAGAAGTAAAATCTGTGTAAATCCTATTTCTTCTGGGCACCAGCAGTGAGTGCCAACCGGCACGTACAAGGGTCTTACACAGGTGCACGGTTGTTGGTAGCAGCCTGGAGCTCTGGCCATTGAGTACACGCACCCCAGCTGACCTGTTAAACTTGGTCAGTGTTTTCATCTGAGCTAAGGTGGCTCAGAGTCTTCCTGCTCACATTGGATTTGATTATTTTGGTTCCAGAGGAATTTTTTTCCCTCATGACTCATGGAGAAGCCCACACTGCTCCCATCTGCTCAAGCAGTGACTGCTTTGGGTGGATCACTTGGTTAAACTCCACTCGAGACTAGAGACTTGATCGTGCCATCAGGATTAAATGGAGAATGGAAATTGATTTTGTTTCTAGGCTTAGATGTCTTAGCTGGAAAACTTATACTTGATGTGTCCCGAGGCACAGCCAACACGCAGGTCCTGTCCTGTATTCTTCAGACAGTTGTCCTGCATAATGCTAATTTTAAGATTTCACCAGTAGTTCCTACTTGTAGCTCTAGCCTGGCCATGCTTTTCCTTCCCAGATTGATATTTCTGTACTTCACTTCACTAGGGCCAAAAAATACATGCCAAGTGAATGGAATCTTGTGCATGGTGCAGTCTCCAAGCAGTCCCTGTGTGCTAGGTCTTGGCAGGTGTAACCCAGCATGAGCAGCGGTGACCATTCCTAGGGGTACCCATCCCTCTGCCCAGCAAAGCTGACCTGCATTTGCCAACACACCAACTCCTGTCAGACCAGTGCTCAAGGACACTGTCACCTGCACTGACAAGTTCAAGCAGCCCAGCTGGTGTCTGGTGGCACCTAGAAGTTTTAAAGAGCAGAAATCTGTCCATTGCGCAGGAGACACGTTCTGTTATAGTAAAACTGCCCTGGTTCTAATAATGTAATACACATTCCTGTTCAGTTAAAAGCAGTTGTGAGCCTTCATTGCTGCTGACAGTGAGCACTGGCGAGAGTCAAATACTTCCTCTTTCCTTCCTTAGATGGGTCACTTTTGACCTCTGTAATATTTGCTGGGCTTCTTTCAGCAGAAACTGTCAAGTTAAGCAGCATGGAGATGTACGCAGGATAGGCAGGGATCATCAAGCTTTGGGGTATTTGGCTTGTTGTCACCTCTAACCTGAGGTTTCTCTGGAAAGGCTGCTCACTCCTGGTCTTTCCTGTTTCTTATCTAGAAAGAGATGTCAGAGCTCACCACAGATCATCTTGTTTTCAGAAATCATCATACACTCAACCTCAGTCTCCCTCAGAGCTGCCTTGGAAGTCCTCTCCTTCCAGAGACTGCAATGACTCCAATTGAGAGGCACTACTATCTAAAATAACACCTCCCTCCTTGAAAATGCAATTTAGGGCTTTCTCAGTGAGCCTTAAGACTCATGTTAGAGTCACAGGATGCAAAAGCAGTGACATGAATGAAGGGATGAGAAGCATATCATCCACCACCAAAGCTGGTCCAAGTCAGAGCCCTCACTCTGGGGACTCCCCTGCCAGCCCCTGGCAAGCCTTCGGGGTGAGCAGTGACTCATCCCCCTCATTCTGCTTTTTACACCTCCACACATCTGCCAGTGTTTTTAGATTTATGCTCCTGTGAGAATAACAGTTTGTTTATTCAGCAAAGGCAATATTACCAGCGCCTTGAAAAGCTCTGAATGGTCCTGCCACTGGGTAATGACATTGCTGTTTTCCTGAGTTATGTGAGGTCCTTTAGACACTCTGCCCAGAATATTTTAAAGAAAAGGATGGAAGTGTCTTTCAATAATTGTGGCTTGAGGAAGAGGAGATAGAGGTTCTGCTGGCAGTAATGGTGCCCAGCCTAACTGGAGGGCTTGGCTTTTGGCAACCATTTTTCTGAAGAATCTCACACACCTCCCTTGGGCCAATGCGTGGGAAAGCGCCTAATCCAAAGTAGGGAATGGGAGCACTGCTTATTGAATTTCAAAAGTACTGGGATGTGTTCTAGCTGAGCATCTTTTCCTACCCAAGTTTCGTAATTGCACACTTCCTGCAACCAGAAGTCTGTGGCCCTTACACTTCATGCTTTCCAAAATGATTGCTAAATATGCATTTTTTAAAAAACAGGTGCATGTTGGCAGGCTTGTGCATGGCCGATTAAATGGGAGTGAGCGCGACGTAGCAAACAGCAGGGGTTCTTGGTTTCCTGATATTTCTATCACCTTCTGGTACCACCAAACCAAGGTGCTTCACCGTTGTATCACTGCAAACTGAGGCACTGAGATTACACTCTATCTTTGCCATTTCTAGTTCTCTTTTTCACTGACCTGAGAGACTAATTCCTTGGTGTTAAGCCTTAGTGTCACTCAGGTCCTGCAGCACAGCTCCTGTAGTGCCTGAAATACAGTTCACACCAGAGACAGGAGCCCTACACTTGCTCCGAAGTCTAACAGAGGGGGTAGCGAAATCTTATCCTCAAATTTCAAAATCGTTGGGTGAAAAGTTTATACCACCTTCTTCCTTTCCTGGAGGTGTCAATAAAATCATCCTAAACCACGCTGAGAGCACACCTCTATTTTCATTTCGCCAGAGAATGGCTCATCGCAGATTCTAGGACTTTGCATCTCTAAACCACTAGGTAAGAGGCACACTGGGTGGCAGCTGCACACACAGCCTCACCTCCCACCTTGCACATCACTTGGTATGCGCTGATTGACCTCTGCCAAAACATGATTCCTGCGGTCGCCTGTGCAAAAGGCTCCTGTGCCCTCCATCAAGCAGCACCTCTGAGGAGCTACCTGCACCTGCAGCACATAAGCACCATTTAAGAAGCCGTTAACTAGACAGATGGTCTTGATCCTATTCTTAACAGATAGTTGTGCATGTTGCAAGTAAGACTTGCTGGGCTGTTACTGGCAGTCAGCAGAGACCTCAAGGACTCCGTGTCAGTGCAAATTGAATGATTGCTGCCTCTGCTGCTGGTCCCGCCAAGTCATGCTGGAGCAGATGGCAAGCGAGATGCTGCCCGTATGGTATCTGTTCTGTCACTGAAAAGATGACCAGTCTTCAGCACAGATACAGCCTCTATAATGAATAAATATGCCACCCACTGAGCCAAGTAATAGTTCCAATAGCCAGAAAATGCCTTCAGGAATAAATGTGCAGGCAAATCTTGTCACATAGTCATCTGAATCAGGATGCTGAAAACCCCTGCGAGACTTGACCAGTCTGTTTCTGCTGAAAACAGCATTTCTTGCTTGTGTTAGGACTTCATTATATCTGATATCATGCATTTATCTCTCTTTGTCTGACAGGCACTGGTGGCAATACAGGTTAGAAAAGCCTTGCCTGTACATTACTTTTGCTTCCTCCCTATGCAAAGGTGCGCTGTGGGCAGCTGTGGGGTGCCACATGAAGTCAGGCTTGATGTTAAGCTGAGGAAGAACACACGAACCTATTCTGTGCATAATTTCCTCCACCTCCCAGCGTTCTCTCTGGAGCATATAAAGAACACCAGTTCAATACCAAGTACTGGGCCCATGAGTTGTGGGAATTTTGGGCCACTTTGTATGGTCCTTTCCAAATCCATAGCAAAGGCTTTCAGTAGAATTACCGAATCGTTCTGTAAAGGCCGGACAGTTTCTGCAACACCAGACTGAGATATTACAGAGCTGATCCACTGCCCCGCCTGGAGCTCATCAGCGGCTCCCCCTCTCAGCTTCCTTGTATCTGCGCTCCTGTAACAGGACTGCATTCACTCTGCCTCAGTTGTGCTTCATGAATCATGACAAGCCACTCTGCAGAGATACTAATCATGCTAATCTTGTGTCATTACCTCCCTGAGCATCAGGAATGTGCTGGGTAAATATTTGCAGCAAGAAGGGACCTCAACAAAAAAGTTTTTATTCCACCCTAGGCTTCAAGCTCCCTGTACACCGAGAGAGGTTAAAATCTGGCCTTCTGCTCTGAGCTCATCTCCAGCACAAAGCTTGGGGCTGTGGGACAAATAGGTGCAGGGAGAGGGGCAGGCACCGCAAGGCAGACGCTGCTGTGAGGAGTGTGCAGGGAGATCTCAGCTGATGTGAACAGGGGGCAGTCAGCAGAGCTGGGCTGATTTACCTTGAGCCAAATAACAAGTCCTTTAGGGTTAAAGGTATTGAATTAGAGCCATCAGAAATGTACCCCCATCAAATGAGTCAGACGCTAACCACTGTTTTACCTTCCAAGGTGGGTGTTGGTCTCCCTCACACACGTACGCACTCTTTCACAAGAGTCCAGACTGCTGCCGGATTGTTTATTTTGGCCTCTCTGCTCCTCTTTACTAGGTCAGCAAGGAAGCATTAAAAGGCGCATTTCGCCACCTGCTCTTTCTGTGAAGGGTGGAGACAGCCCCACTCTAAATGATCATAAGCACATCAGAAACACAGGGCAAGACAAGCTGTGCAAAGCCAAGTTCTCCATCCTGGCTTAGCCGTCCAGACCGATGCAGGGACTGGCAATGCAGGGACCGGCTGGAGCCTCTCACGCCCTGGGGCAGCAGGTGAAGGCTGGTGTCACGTGAGGCCTGGCAGAGAGCTAGATGTGCTACTTTCCAAAGAAGCTGGGTGCCAGCTGTGAGCAGCACAAGCCGAGGAGCCCACCCGTGCTGCCGACACGCAGCCTGCCTCTTCTCCGAGCGCCCCGTGAGCTCCCGCCGCCTCCACAGAGACTGGGCCCCATAGGCAGGCCCCAACAAGAGGGAAAGCTGAGGCTACCTGGAATGTTGTAGCTTGTGGGGTTGTTTGACTAAAATCACACTCTAAAAGATACATTTTACCTCTGTGTTACAGCCATGTGAGTACTTTCCTACTAAAAAGCACTCTGAGTGTCAAAGAAAGCTGATCCACGCTGGCAGGAAGCTGCCAGGCATGGAGCTTGTGGAGGGCAGACGGACGTGAGCTGGCGGGCATGGACGTGGCACTGAGGGTAACCACCTCCTTGATGGCAGGGTGCTCTGCATTAGCAATCAGCAATGGAAAGTGGAAAAGCAGAACAGGTTATTCCTTTTGCATTTTCCTTTTTAGAACTGATTTTTGGGGGCATTTCTGTGCCCCGCTACCTGCCAGCCTTTCTCTTTTGACTGTCCTGGAAATGCAAGGGTGAAGTATGGCCCTCACAGATACTCACTGCTGCATTTTCAACCCCCTTTTTCCTCTGTAAGTCTGTAGAGAGACTAAGTGATTTCCAAAGGGCACTCAACAAGTCAAATTCTTACCCTCCTAGTATGTGGTACTCTCTTCTGATCACCATGAACATGCATAGTGAGTATACGATGTTTGGGGTTGCAAAAAGAGTGGGGAGAATCAAGGCTTTAGGTTCCCAGCATCACTACATGCATTTCAGGGAAAGGTTTACTGAACAAAACCAAGGAACTGCAATTTTCTCTGAAAAGCTCCTTATGTGCTCTTTTCTTCACGAAGCCTTCAAAGCTCCCTGTGCAAGACAGGACATGGGCTGTGACCTATGTTTGCTCATGGCCTTTGCCCACTCGTCTGCTGGTTATGCTGTACAGAAGGTGAGGTCTCTGGGACAGGGACTATCTGTAAAGAGAATTACTTGAATGCAATGTTGAACAGAGATGTTCAGGTTTTTTTTTTTTTTTTTTCTAACTTTCACAGGGGAATGCTTGTCTTCTCATGATATAAGGGGGTGGACAGCTTTTGCATATGAAAGAAACTTCTTGCTTTTTTCTCTCCAGATTGCCTCTGCACTTGCTCTCAGAATTGTCTGATCACTCAGTCCTCAGGTTTTCAGCAGCTCCAATCCCTTTATTTCAACCAGCGATCCCCCACACTGGGGTTTTCCACAACAGGGCAGTGACATTCATGAGGTACGCTTAGCTCCTGAGATTTCCCAGGAGGTGAGATACACAGTGATCTCATTATCTAGCAGATTCAGAGCCTGCATCCTCTGCATTTTCTTGCTGAGGTACCAATTATAGAAAAGAAACAAAATTCTCCACCAGGGTGGCTATTATTTGCCTGGCCCTCCTAGATTTCCTAGGAGGAAATCTTCGGTGCTGTCAGTATTGATCCCCATTTGTCCCTCTAAGCTCATGCAGATGAACATGCAGGGTCAAACCTTTCTCCACATTTGCAAACAGTAACAGCTTCAGCTCTGGAGGATGCATGTCATGTATTTTGGAGGCTTTATACATCTAAATGGCTGTCTGGAAGGTAGGGCTGGCCTTGACTGCCATTGTCTCACAAAAAGTCCCTGCTTTGAGGGAGATATTCCTCTGTTTTTCCCACAGGGTAGCTCACTCTCACTGTTCCTCAGGCTAAGAATAGATTGTCTTCATCTCGATGGCTGTTGAAGCAGCATGGACCACAGCAACAAATCCTAGTAATGGGCAGGCCAGATCCTGCTCTCGGTTGGGCAGATGTCTGTGCAGCAACTTGGAAGTTAATGGTGCACTAGGGACACCGTGGTGCAGATGAAGCACTGTAACAAAGGCATGATGGTTGAAAAACTGCTCTCAGTATTCCCTCTGGTTCCCTTATCTCAGTGTAGGGGCTAAGTTCAAGTAAGGCTTCATAGGGATTCACTGTGAGCATGGCTCTCCTGGATATTTTTATTAGCATCCAGTGGGACTGGCTGGAGAATATATTTATGATATTTTTGAATTACTTGTTTGCCAGGAAGGACTGAAAGCACCTAGAGTGAGGGCCTGAGTTAAAAATGATCTGGACTAACTGGGGAAACAGCCTAGAGGGAAATTCAATAACGACAAAGATGAAATGTTATATTTAGGAATGTACAAACATAAACATGGCAGAAGCCCTGCAAAATAAGACCTGGAGGGCACAGAGAGGCCACAAGAGAAATACATTTCACAAGTATGATGCTGTGGAAGTTGTTCTCCCTGTCTATTTGGTTTGAGACAAGGACATATCAGGTCAGTTTGTGTGAAGCAGAACTTATGCCAGGTACTAAGAAAATTTCTGATGCCATGGAAGTAATGCAGCACAGCTGGCTGCCAGAGCAAGCTGCGGGACCTCAGCCATAGGGGCTTAAGAGCAGTGTAGGCTGAGACCTGTCCTGGGAGGCCTCCATGGGCCTCCAGCTGCCCCAGAGCAGGCGGCAGCGGAGGTGAACCCTGGTCCCCACAGCCCTGTGTGTCCTGCAGCCCGTGCAACCTCAGGGTGTCTGATTCGCCTGGCCCAAAGTAGGTCCTGCCTTTATATAGACACAGAGTGAGCCTTGTCCTTAGGTTTATCCTGAACACTCACTTAAAGGACTCTGCCTTTGCCACTCACATCGTCCCCTAATGCCCTCGGGCCGCACAAATAAGGCCTGGAGGAAAAGGCTTTTTGCTCTGCACATATCATGTGGCAGTTGCACAAACTGGCTGACACTCTCCCTTTGGAAAAAGAGCCTGTAAAAGGCAACCGCAGCAGACCCGCGGGGTCCCAGGGGGACTCTGCAGAAACGAAAGGGAAAGTGGCTGTCTTGTTGGCATACGTCAAGGAGAAACAAAAGAGCATGACCAGGCTTTGGGAAAACAATATAAGAGGATTGGATTTGAAGCACTCATGTATGCTTTGAACAACAGCTAGTTGCCTGCTAAAACCAAGATTATTTCAGAAAGTTGCCAAGCAACACAGAGTCCATATATTGTAAGGTCTAGATAATCCAGACACTTGCTTCTTAAAAAAATGAAAACAGGATTGAAGGGCAGATCAGCAAAATACCTCTTTTCTGAGCCTATTCTAGGTGCCCTGTCCCTCTGCTCCTTTCACAGCCACATCCTCACTATTCCTCCCTTACTTCATTTTCTGCACTGGGTCAAATGAACAAAACAATATGGTGAAATGGACAACAAAGGAGGTAAGAAGTGGCAAAACTTAGTGTAACAAGACTGCGGGAAGTACGGGAATGCCAGTGGTGCTAGACAGTAGCAATACCATTGGAATCTGAGCATTTCCAGGTAGATCTTGATAATGCACAGCAAGGCAGCTCTGCTTTGCACCATTCACATCTCTGCCAAAAGGAGCTAAGGTATTCACTGCAACGTTCAGGACGGAGGAACAGGGCAAGAAAGAGGTAGATATAATGCTATATTTTCTGTCATTTTTCGTGACTTTTGATTCTACCTTTTTCTTTTGGGGAGTTAGAGAACAAAAGGCTTTAAAACCTCTGCCTGGCACGAGGGTGTAAATGCTGGGGATGTGCAAACAGCATGTGTGTGTGGGATGGGTGCCCATAGTCCTCTACCAACCTTCTCCTGTGAGTCTTCTCCAAGAAGCCCCAACAGCCCTTTCCTTTATACTCTGCAACATGGTCAGTGTTTCTTGATGTCACTGTGAATACCAAATAATTTTGAAACTCCACTCTTTTCTGATTAAAAAGGTCTTTTAAACTTTTTATTTCTTCTACATTCAAATTGTTAGAAAAGTTGTTAGGCTCTCAGTATGGTTAATCTTGGGACAAATACACTTTAAACGGTGCACTGTTGTCTAGCAACTGTACTGTAAACAGCCCTCCACTTGAGTCCTGCGGGTAATCACTGATTTCTCGGGGATTAAAGCTTAAGTAACTCTCCAATTTAGGTACGTGCATCAGACCATGGCGTATTATGGCAGATTACTCCTCCTAGCATAGAGCTTGCTTAACCATTTAGAATCACAACAGAAATGCAAGAGCTGTAGCGATATGGCCACAAAAACAAGCGCTAGCTTGGCAAATAATTAATATTTTGCGTTGCAGTGTAGAGCATTTTACTGGCAGGCTCAAAAACACTTGTGTCCTGCAGCAGGGCGGGGTGGCAGATGGGTATCACGTCAGGTCTCACCTAGACTGTGTCGGAGCTGCCTCAGCTGCACCTGGAGAGCTGCTGAGCGGCAGCGCCTGCGCCCGCCCGCACTGGCTGCCTCCCGCGGCCGGTGCGGGGCTGCACAGGCCAGAGCTGCAGGTCCGTGTGCTGCCACTGCCATTCGCTGGGTGCATCTGCCTCCATGGGTCATGGGCTGCTTGAGAGGCTGCAGGCAGGTGCTGCTGCTGCGTCACTGCAGATGGCACCTTCCCTCGTGAAGCTCCCCTGCGGCACGGGCTGTCCCAGCGTCACGGTGGGTAATGGGTGAACAGGCTGGCCCGGAGCAGGCCACGAGTAGAGAGCAGTCGTTTAGCTGACTTTAAATGCAATTAAGACAAATAAAATCTCTAGGTTTAGAATAAATCTCCAAGTCTGTGGGATTAGAGTTTCAAACGTTGACCTCCCACGCTGAAAGAATTACAGGTCTGTGGGTGTGTAATGCTACTTTTCCCTTGGGAAACAAGGGTTTAACTGAGGGAGTTATGTTCAGGAAGCAAAAGATTTATCTTTAAAAAGTCACATTTTAAAGAGAAGAAGATGGACAGGAACTTAAGGAAAAATTTCTTCACAGTGAGGGTGACAGAGCACTGGAACAGGCTGCCCAGAGAGGTTGTGGAGTCTCCTTCTCTGGAGATGTTCAAGACCTGCTTGGACGCAGTCCTGTGCCACGTGCTCTAGGTGACCCTGCGTGTGCAGGGGGGTTGGACTAGATGACCTCTAGAGGTCCCTTCCAACCTTAACGATTCTACGATTCTGTGATTCTATGATATGATCTGCAAGCCCAACTCACCCTGAGGTTCCCCAGTGCCTCCCCTCACCTCGTGAGCCCTCCTCGTGAGGGCTTGTCCATGGCTCACGGAGAGCAGCTCAAACCTCCGCTGCTCCCCCAGCCACTCAGGCTCTCCAGGCATTAAACACGTAGTCAGGAGGCTGCAGATGCAACATAGTCTGTCAAAGTGTGCAGGAGTGGGTAAATTGCTGCCGTTGCCCCCTGCTTTCCCCAGCACAGCTGGGCCCAAAGGCGTTGGGATGCAGGCTCTGAGGTCTTAGTGGTGATGGGGAGATTTCATACCCTGCATCCTTTCTCAGGCATTTTAAAGGAGCGTTTGTAAGAGGATGCAGGCATCCAGGAGGCTCGCGCTGCCTCCGAGAGGGAAGAGCTGCCACAACTTGCTATACGAGGCACTGCACAAACAGTGTGACCCAGTGGGCTTGTTTGAGATTTTTCTTGTCTCCAGAAGATCTCTCCACTGTCCCGTCCTCCAGGCTCAAAACCCCAAAGGCATCTCACAAGTATCTGTGGCTTCTTTCATCTCACTTATCTCTCCTGCAAGAGCTGTACCTGTTAAGGTTAGTATTTCTTGTGCAATACATCCCATAAAGTGATTTCATTGTTACACGCTTTGTGCAACAACAACTAGATTCTCTATATGCTTTGCATTTGTATTAAAAGAAAATACAGCATTATCCATTATATATAGAGAGAGTAGGATTCCATTTCAAGTCCCAAGCTCCACAGATTTCAGTAGACTCTAGAACAAGATTGAAAAGAGTACGGGCAATGTCTTGGTCCTGTTGAACGTAACGGCAAAATTCCTATTGAACTGAACCTACCCAAAACAAGCAATCCAAAGCCTACTATGGCTACTGAAAATCTGTCAGTTGTCCTCAGTTAGCATTGCATCAAACAGTGTAAGATGAAATATTGCATATTTGGGTAAGACAGAGGAAAAAAACTCTGCAAGTACAGTGTGAACCCATTTGTGTCTTTAAAACTAAAGGAATATTTGCCATATAAAGAAAAGCAATGCTTAGAAAATTATTAGCTGCTGTATAAAGGTGACATTGTGGACTGTGTCAGCAATTGAGACATAATCATTTTAAAAGCCAACAACCTTGATAGTGTCCTTTTGAGATTATTATTTGTTAATAGTGTACACTAGGAAAATTAGAATCAAGCAATCATAAAGAGTGCAATTAAGCACATAATCACAGATATTTTAGACATCTGTCTAGTTTTAGACTCCATAGCATTTTTTTGCATCTCACACCCTGAAGCCTAGTGTCTTCAATTAATTTATCATGACCATCTGTGTTGTAATTTTTGCTGCTCAGCTTCCCTCTCTACATCTGTTTTTTGGCTGCGTATTTCATCACACTTCATCATTTTCTCTGCTAGTGATAAAAATATGGAACTAATATTTGCTCAGTTAAGTTGCTGGTTAAGATAACCAGCAATTCAACAGAAAACTATAGCTCAGTTAAAGAACTCTTTATAATGATGAACAGAAAGGCAGAAAAGACGCAATAGTGTTAAAAAAAAAAAAAAAAAAGCCTATCAGATTTTCTGGCGCAGCTTAGCTCTGATGCACAGCGGTAAAAATATCACTGGTTCTGCCAGCTGCTGCAGTCCCTGCCCCAAGACGCGGCTTACGGGCTAGCTCAGAGAGAAGGGGATACGCCGCCATGGCTGGGAAGCTACTGCGCTCTGGATAACCTCCACGAGCACAAATGTTTGTGAGGGTCACGGCTACCTATACGCAGTACAGCAGGGTTGGAGGTGTCTGAAGCACAGGGGATCAGTGCACATCCAGCCTGCCTTTGCGGGCTGCGCTCTCGGTAGCAATACGCAGCTCCTGCTGCCAGCACTGGGCGGGCAGCAGATGCGGCAGAGGAAGGGTTGCATGTATTGACCTCCCAGGGACATGGAGCTTAGTGCTGGGTGCTCCTCACGGGTAATTCATGCCACCTCTCTACAGCGAAGCCAACACTGTCTAGTGCTTTGCCAGCATCCTCTGAAATGCCTGAGTTTTGGGACTCAGTGTCACCAAAACTCTCTGCCTGTGTGACGAATCTTTCTTCTGAAGCCACAGCTCTGCCTACACAAGTTCTTCCTGTTCCTGTAGCTAATATTCCTTTCCAGAGATCTCCTTCCATTCCTGGCACTTTAGAGTCATACAATTCTGCTTTCTGGGACTTCAGGATCTCTAGGTTTTGGTTAACCACAGCACCTATATCATTTTCTCCTCAAAGAGGGAAGGAGAGCAAAAGACTAGCACCAGCATTTGATCCAACACAACTCAGCAGCTGATATAAGGTGAGAGGAGAAGGCAGTTCACTTCAGAGCTGTCCTTGCAAGAACATTATAGAATGCTTATTGAAAGACAAGCATCCCTTGTGGAATATTAGGCTGTCTCCCCATCTAACAGGTTTTCCTAAGGTCTGAACACTCGTTCTTCATCCAGCTCCATCCTGGGGCACAACATCCAAGTATCTACCTCTTGTAGTGACCCAGAATACTGCAGAATATTTGCTGAGCTGATTTGTTTTAGCTTTCTGGATCAGTGGCTCCTGATGGGATGCCTCTTGGGTGCGACGACAGCCCACAGCAGCTCACATATCGATCCTAATCATTAAAGCATCGACAGACACATGCTGCACAGCCCCCCAGCTTGTGTGTCTCTGCATCTCATGGCAGCACCCAAAAATAGCATGTGTGGGGAAGAATAGGCAGCCCCACAGCGAGGGGGGAGAAATAGATTAAGCACAAGAGCCAAAGCAACATTGCCAGCTTTTCCCCAAGTGAGCCTCAGCTATGAAGAGGCTGAGGACTGCTGTTAAAGGCAGAATGAACTCTCTCTTTCCTCACAGTGTACTTCTGCGTGGGTGGGCTGACTGGATTTGAAGCTAACAGCAGGAAGAAGATCTTCCCAGTGAATGAAAAACTGAAGAAAAGCTGAAGAAAAACAAGCACTACAAAAAAAAAAAAAAAAAAAAAGACAAATAGCAATGAAAGTGGCACATTTCCAAGGTAGGTCATAAGCCTTTGAGAATGGCAGTGCTCCCTCTGTAAGCCCCATTACTCATTGACACACTTGGTGAATTAACCCAAAACAGCAGGCCCACCATAACCCTACCACAAAATACTTGCTTTCTGTCAGTGATTAACTGAGGTTATTTGTTTGCGGTTGGACCCATGCAGAAGATAACGGTTGGCTGATTACTACCAACTAAAGAAGTCCATCTTTAGCATCAGGGCCAGAGACCGATGAGTTTGATGTCGGAGCGTGAGGGTTATACCACGGGTGACCCAGTGAGGCAGGGCAGACTTGGATAAATGATGCAAAATAACAAGCCGGATGAGCAGTAATAAAACGAAGACTATGGTGAAACTTGCTTAAGACTGTCATTGCAGATCTGCGAAAAAAATACTGCTAAATAAAGCTTTACTCCATCTATGTCATCTATGTCAGAGTAGTGCTACTAAGCAACTGATGATGTGACTTTTATGAGTAAAGTCATTTCAGTACAAGAGTGTAAGAACCCTTGGATTCAACTGCTAAATTATGTATAGCGGAGATGACTGATTTTTCTGCTCTGAAGCATATATATTTCCAAAGAAATGCTTCCGAAGATGTTCCCCAGTCATTGGTTTTTGTGATTCATGGCAAGAATTTCCTAGGAATCTACTGTGCTGAAAATGTAAGAACTCATTTACCTGATACCTAAGCATTTCCAAGATTGAGGTTCTTCATCCACATTAGTCACGAGTTGATGACTTCTGAAATAGGTTTTAATGGACAAAAAATATAAAGTTCCTTAGCCATTTAAAATGACTTTTAATTAAAGCCTACGTTGAGCAGAGTATACACAGAAAGTTATACATTTCTGTAAAGGCGGGAGTCTGCTGGACAGGGATTGAAGGTTGAAGACAGATGTATAATTCTGCATAAATAATTAGAGCAGAAAATGCTTCTGAACTTTTGGTTAGTCCATTTATTTGATCTAATAATAAATAGTCATTAAAAAAAGCCCTCCTCATACATTTTAGTTTCAATGGAAGTGGCATCTTGTAGCATCTGTAATTGCTTAGCTGGTCCATTTGGAAATTTAGGCTCCTCCTTCCCTCCGTTTTGATTTATGCAAGTACAGCACAGACTTAAACGGACCGATTTCCCTCGGCCACCCCTTGGCTGTGTGTTTACTGCATAAATTCGACAACACCAGAGGTTTGGCCGGGATTTGGAAAAGCTTTTCAGGCTGGGCCCGACTTTGCACGTGTTTCGGGAGCGTCGCAGCGCTTTCCTCCACCGAGGCCGCGGCGCCGTGACCCCGGCACAGCTCAGTTCCCCTCGAGCTCGGCGGCGTTGGGTCCCCGGCCATGGGCAGGGCTCTGCTCGGCTCCCGCACCCCATGCGAGCGCGGCACGGAGCAGGATGGGCTTGTGCTCCGTGTGCCTCTCCACTTCCTCTCCAGGACGCAGCCCCATCAGTTTGAGGGTGGACAGAGGAGCCATTCGACTCCTCTTGACTGACCCCTCACTAGACGCTACCACTTAGTACGTCCCAAACCTACCCCCCTCCCGGTTCCCCTTGCCCAACGCGTTCCTGGGGCAGCCACGAGCTCCCCGACCGCGCAGCACGTTCCCTTCCAGCCCCGCTGCCCGCCCGCGCCAACACCTCGCCCTGCTTCGTCCCCCAAACCAATGAAACCTCTGTGCCTCGTGGCTAAATAAATAAATAATTGATTAAATCCACCCATTTACCCTCAAGACCGCGGGCACTCCGCGCCAGCGCTCATCCCCGCGCGTGACGGAGGTCAGTGCCGCGCTGGGGGGCTGCGAACACGCTCGGAGGGAGGGAACAGCGGGGACAGCGAGCGCGGGCGGCGCGGGGCGGCGAGCGCCGGCCGGGCCGGGCCGGGCCGGGAGGGTCCCGCTTCCCGCGGGCCCGCGCGGTCGCCGTGGCAACGGCGGCGGCGGAGCGCGGGGCGGTGGCTCCGCTAACTTGGCGGCGGGAGGCGGCGGCCGGGCCGGGAGCGGCGCCGCGGTAAGGAGGCGGGGGGTGGGGCGGCCGGGCACGGCACGGCAGGGCACGGCAGGGCAGGGCACGGCACGGCACGGCACGGCACGGCAGGGCAGCGCGGCGGGCTCGCCACCAACGGCCGCTAACGGCCGCCCGTGGCGGGTGGCGCGGGCGGGTGTAACGGCTCTGCAGAGCCGCGGTCGCGAGAGCCCGCGGAGTTCTCGGTTCTGCGCGGGGGTTAAACACACCCCGAAGCGCGGCCAGGTCCCGGGCGGCCCCTTCTCGGCCGGGGCTGCGGAGCGAGCCCGAGAGCCCGAAGGAAAGTGAGCGGCGAGCGCGGCAGTGACCCCTTTAAGTGCCGGTCGCCGGGGCTAATCCGTCTCCTGACGCGGGTTTAAGTTGGCTTGGAGAGCTCGGCGTGGAGCCGAGCGCTCTCCTGGGTGTCCTGGTCGCTTCCTGCAGTGTGGGTGTGCGGCCGCCGAGGCGGGCAGGGGTCCCGGCGGCGGCGAGATGGGCAAGGAGAAGGAAACGGGGAGGAAAGGGTGGTTTACGCAGCCTGTCCCCGCTCTGACACCTGCCCCGCTAAGCGTCTTGGAGCGCTGAAGTCCTGCGTTTCGTCCCGCTCTGAGCGGTACCGCTAAGGTCAGTCGGGTGGCTCTGGGTCTTGGCAGCGCGCGAGGGCTGGGCTGCACCGCTGCGTCCCTTGGTGCTGCTGCCGATCAGGGTCTGGCCGAGGGCAGCAACAGCCCCCGTGGCTCCCTGGCTGCTGCTGCTGCTGCTCGTGGACCAGGTGTCGCAGGCGGGAAGCGCGGGGTTTCCCACAGCTCGGCCTCCTGCTCCCTATGCTGAGCGTGATCTCTACGGGCGAAAACTTAAGCTTTCATACAGTAAGTCTAGCAGTCTTCTTAGGAGTCCTAATTTAAAACAATGTGGATTTTCAAACAACTTATGCCACAGGGACCAAACTTCAGCAGTGATCCTAGTGATGTCCAGTACGAGCAGAAGGCCCGTGTAGGTTAGTGGTGCTGCTGTGAGCTAAGACCAAGTAGGGCTTTGAGGCTCTCCAGTAAATACTCTTTTCGACAAATACCGTAGCCAAGATTCATCACTGAAGAGAAATACACAGGTATCAGTTAAAATAGATTCTCACCTTTTGTTTTAAAGACCTGCATCAGATGTTTATTGTTGCTTTATGGTAACAGTTTTTGGCTTGTGTAGCTTTAGTGGCAGGAAAACTCTGTGCCTCCTCTATTGCCTGAGGTCTCTCACTTACATGAGCAGGGAGGAATATTTTAGGTCCCTTTGTGCTGCTGGAAACTCGACTGCACCGTCTGCAGAGATCAGACCAGGCTACAGTGTTGGAAGTGCATTTGAGGTACCACCACAGCAAGGTCTGAGCCGTGTCTGAGCAAAACACCACAGCAGATCAGGGTGCGTTTAACTTCCTGGCTTTGGTAGGCTTAAGTAACAATCTAGTGTAACTCCTATACAATATTTTTATGGTTGGTATTAAACATTTATTGTTTAAAACATGAGTGGGAGTTTGGCAAAGAAATAGTCCTGGTGCTTGGCAGATGGAATTTACTTGCTCTGGTAAGTGGGCAAACTGTAAAATGCTACTATGCTCCTCCGTAAGCAGATTTGCAGAACACCCACCCTTTGCTACTGCAGCTACCATGAAGATTATCTTCTGTAGAGTCTCAGCCGTAACGGGGGCTCTAGGCCCTTGGGCTGCTCCTTCACTTTTCGTTCAAGATCTGTAGGCTGGGTTTTTGCCTAGAATTAATCAACATAGCTCATTTATTAATTTATTCAGTGAAAGGAATCTGCTTTATGTTAGTCCAGCTGCACAGAAGATCCTGAGGCTGTAGCTGTTTCTATCGCGTACCTTTTCTGCTTGTGTTGTTGTTTTCACTGGTCATTTAAAAATAGCTTTCCCACCTACAGCTGAGTCTGGGTCAGGCCAAGGACTTGTTTCTTCTGCCTTCTTGCAATCTAAGTACAGATGTGAAATGCACCGGAGGTACTTTTTTTTTTTCCCCCTGAAAGATTTATGCTCAAAGAGTGAATTAGAAAATACACAAATGTAGGGCAAGTCAGAGCAACATTTTACTCGTATTCTCAATTTTAAGGAGTTTCATTACAAAGAAATCTTCTTTTCAGAACTACTAACTGAAAGAAGAAAATGTGGCCTAACTGTATGCGGTGCTAGTTACAAAAGGCCACTCAGATGCTCCTTTGGTAGAGCTGGTATCCCTTTGATTTCTGTTTCATCTCACAGCACCTCCTGCAGCAAGACACGCTCTGGCTGCCCTTCTGTTACGCTACCTATGATGAGAGTAGAGAGTCTAGAGGAGAGGAAATCGTACGGCGTATGAACACCCGGCTGCCTGCGGGCTGTCGGCTCCCCTCCTTCACAGGCTCCGGGAGCAGCGGGAGCCGCGAGCCTGCGCAGGCAGCTCCAGCCCTGAGCGAGGGCCGGGGGTCAGCACCCCCTGGCTCGCGAGTGCCTCCCCTGAGCACAGCGCCCCTGCCCCTTGGGCACTGGCCTGGGCTCCCTCTGGCACCCTCTGACACGTGCAGCCATCACGACTTGACAGTCAGTAACGCTTCATCTGAAGCACCACCTTGATCCCCTGTGCTTCTGTTAATCAAAACTCCCTGCTACTTGAAACTGGGTCATATCCTTGGATATATGTTAACCGCTCTGAAGATTCTTTGTTCGCAAATAGCTTGTGTCCTTCAAAACAGTTCCTGTGCTCCTAAAGTGGAATGCATTCTCTGATGTGGTCTAAAAGCAGAACCCAGCCTCCCCAGGAACCCTTGCTATTCGCTATTCAGCAGTGGGGCTGAGGAGAGCTGCTGCATTACTATCAGGATATTTGCATGGCTTTTAAGTGTCTTGCCTGAAGAGCTCTATTGAATGCCTTTTGGCATTAATTGTCACCCAGGATAGGTGTGGGCTCTCAATCTGAGGTCAGAATTTCCCCTGAGATTACAATAGCCCAGCAAGCAGTCATAAATGCCGTAGCCTTCCACTTTGCTAAACAATAAAGGAGATTCCAGCTGGAGGCGAAGCGGTGTTCTTGGAGCCCTGGGAAAGCGAGGCTCTCCATGCAGTGGATAAGACTAACCAGCCTTGCAGAGAGGGGGTAGAGGAACAGGGAGCAAGGTCTTCATTACAGGCTTATGACGGGTTATATAAATAAAACTGGGAAGGTGCTGATAGCAGTTTCTTATTTAGAACTGTGCTTCGATTCTTTGTTTGAAACAAAATAAAAATACCTTTGTTACAAGAAAACCAGAATTTGGGATTCCTCTGTGGCGCTGTCACTGCTTACTTAGGTTTAGGCAGCAGCACAGCCCTGACAACACACATCATGCACGGGATGCATCAGTTATCACATACAGACTTCTGAGATGGGTGTAGCCAAGCTGGCTTCAGTCTACCTTTGAGGTGCAGTGCAGAGAGATGATTAGATACTCTTTGCTGTCCAGAGGACGCTGGGTTTCTGACTCTTTGAATGATGCAATCCAAACTTCACCAAAAAGGAAAATAAAAACTAATTCAGTATTTTCATATGACCCCCAGTGTCACATCTTCTCTTCTTCTTGTGTCCCCTTTAAAAAGTGGCTGAGATTACCAGCACAATCTGGGGATGAAGCTTGTTCTGCTTCTTTTAGAAACTGTCTTCCTTGCTTGTTACTCTCTGATCTGGCATATGTGGGAAAAGGTTGAGCGGGTCTCCTGCATGAACAAATTCTGTCTCTCTGCTCTCTGCTGCTAGTAGCAAGAAACCACCACCCACGGGATGGGAGAGAAGGTATTTCCGAGCTCCCAGTTTGTCACCATGCTTTGCCTGTCTGACAGTGGATTTCCTGGGGCTCTATCTATAGCCCACTGAAATGAGTGACAATGTTTCCATTGACGTCACTGGACTTTTTGGATTAGACTCCTGCTTGTCCAAGCCCTCAATACTTTTCTCCCTCCACTCTGGCACAGCTGATGTGCCCCCAGGACTACTGTAAATCAGTAATGATTATCAGTAGCACTTAACAGGCTACTAAGAGAAATGCAAGTCACAGGAAACCTGACAAACTGAGAACATAGACTTATAGAGGGTCAAGCTGTATTCTCGCTTTTTGTACATCCCGCTCTGTGCCTCCTTCCAGTACTGGAAGCCTTTGGAAGCTGGAAGCTGTGAGAAGAATCAATGGAAAGATAATTCTTCATTCTCAGAAATTCAGTTTCTACAGGGGAAGCTGGTGCTGCTGATTCACTCATGGCTTATGAGAAAGCCGCCCTGATATAACAAGTCTTGGCAAACAGTGATCCTGCCCGCAAGAGTCTCCAGGAGATTGATGTCTGTCCAGTTACATGAACAGCCTTCAGTTGGCCAAACAATAGGCAAAGAGTACGTTACAGAAAATATTCCCTTTGGTCGTAAAAGAGCTAGGAAAGGCTGCAATCTTGTTTTGGGAAGGGGAGAAACCGAGACCTTGATACTGCTGTTGACTCCTTTGTGCAGCTTCTGGAGCAAGAAGTGGAAAACACGGGGAAATACAGGCAAAGCTGAAGGTGAGAGGTGGAAGTGGGGTAGAGGTACAGAGCATGTGGTGAGAAAAGAACGGAGCAAAGCTCTAGAGGAAGCGAGAGGGAGAGAAATGCAGGACGTGCTGGCAATGCTGAGAAATAAGGTTTGGAATGAGCAAAAAGTTTCTTTATAACTACAGCTAAAAGAAAACTTTCATTTGAGAAAGTCTCAAAGGTACTTACTAACAATCGCTAAAAAATGAAGGAAATCCCCAAGGCTGTGTGTGAGAGAAGCCAGAATTCCAGACTTCAATGTAGCTACAGCAAAAGCCTGCCTAAACCCTTGGGAGGTGGTTGTCACCTTGCAGTCAACAGCGCGAAGGGAAGGTTTCACACAGAGAATGACATGGAAATCTTGAAACTCGAAATGCTTCTGGATGGAGCTTCAATAAATGACCCTGAAATTTTGCTTGAATAACCCCTAACCAGCTCATCAAATGGATTAAAGCCAGCTACCAGGAAAACCTGGGATCAGAAAACTGATCAGAAAGGATCAGAAAACTGCCAACTATACAGCACAAGTATCAGATGAGGCAGTCTCTTTCTTTCTTTTTATAATTTCACCATGAATGCTTGCAAAGTGTACTTTTGTTCTTCTCCTCAGTGAGAAGGTAATTCCAAGCCCTTTTCCTCCCCTTAGGTGGCCACATCTTGCTGATAGTCCGTTGCCTCTTCCCTAACAGGAGAGCCATTCGGAGGCAATGCAGAATTAGCCTGCCTGTGAGCTCTAAATTGAAAACAGCAGCTACAATTAGTGGAGGCCACAGTACCTCCAGCAGGCTGCAGGGCCCCGCGTTGGGCAGTGGTGGCTTTCAGTCCTGCCAAATGGAGATGGCTGGCTTCCAGCTCTTGGGAAGAGGAGATGATGGATGAGGGATGGGGAAGGAAACAATCTCATACAAACAAGGCTCCCTCAGGGGCAGCCAGCACAAGCTGCCACTGTGCATAAAACGCTGGGATAAGATTTTCCTTCATTTGAGAATGGGCCATTTCAGTGGCAGGTGAGATGATTTCCTTGCTTCGTGCATCTTCCATTTGGAAGTGGATGTTAACATAGGAGATGAAAGTGCAAGGCTTATTCAGGGTCGGGGTATCTGTGTTCCCTTTGCAAAAGTAAGTGTGCCAGTGTTTTATGAAAGCTCCTTGTTAGTGCCAGGCTTGGGCTCAGCAGGCCTTGCAGTGAATATATCTGCAATATTTTTGTGACTGCTTGTCCTCTGCAGGACTGCCTTGACATCCAACGTAATTGCTAGGCAGGAGGGTCCTCCCTACACAGAAGAGCTTGCTTGGAGGTGAGACTGTGTGATGAAATAAAAAGGCAGTAAGAAAAGCCCAGGACCACGTGAGAGCCAGAGCGGATCAAGTCAGAGCCCATGCCTCCTCCTTGCTCTGTTTCCTAGTTCTGACTACTAAATTACCCCCTTGTCCATCTCCCAGTGAAATAGCTGGTGAGCTAGGAAGAGTTGGGAGGAGGCAGAAGTGTCAGGTTCATAGCTGGGCTTCTCTATACTGACTTGCCCCTGGCTAACGCCACTGAGGTTAAATCAGTGTGAGACCAGGTCCCAGACAGAATAAAAGTGGAGTAAGCTAACCACAAGCTGGTAAAATACCACAAGCAAGAGGGCATGCTCGGCCTCATCAGGTGAAGGTATAGATGAAAATAGCAATGATAATGCAATTGCTATGAAGAAGGAGGTCTTCGGTTTTTAGGATCTTCATCCCTGAAAACCTGTGCTGCTGAGCAGAGGCTGGCACGTAACAAGATCCTGTACACTTGAGGGTTGCAGCAATCCCAGCCCGCGTTCGCTCACATGTCCTGGGCAAGCAAGCGAGCAGTCAGAGCGCTGTGATGGTGTGAGAGCAGGAGCTGGCTGCTGGCCGGGGCCTCCCAGGGATGAAAGCAATGAAAGGACCTGCTGCTGCTCCTCCTGCACATGTGAGATAGGAGCAGAATGACCTCCAGCAGCTGCTGGCTATGGCTGGTATTGTAAAAGCAATCATAGCTGGTACTCAAGGCCAAAACCCAGTTGCTACAGGGATGCCTCAGGTGTGAACACTATAAACTAGCACAGGCATTACTGTTCACTTTTAGATGAACAACAGATCTGGGGGACATGGCGGGAAAATGTTGTCTGAGCTGTGCTGATTGTGGCAATATTGTTCTTTTTTTCTCTCCCCAACCCCAAATCCCGCTCCCGCTGAAGAACGCAGGGCACTATGTCACTGGCATCCTGGTTCAGGTGGAATGAGCCCCCAAACCGCATTTCCCAGAGGAACCCCTCAGAGATGGTGGCTGAGACGCTAATGATGGAGCTGAGTTGGCAGATGAAGCAGGCTGAGAAGCAGCAGCGAGAGCGGGAGAACGAGTATCGCAAGATCAAGACTGGGGTGGACTACGGCTGGCTGGTCAGCTACCCAAAGCAGAGCTACGATATCAGCCCGGGAGAACGGCTGCAGCTGGAGGATATGTGCAGCAAAATCCACCCATCCTACTGCGGGCCTGTGATACTAAGGTACAGTCAAAGATCTGGTGATACACGCTCTTCCTTTCCCTCGCTCCCCTTGTGGTGTGCAAGGAAGGACTGTGAGTTTCTCAGAACACAGAACTGAGACGTGGCATGAATCACATTGTGACAACACCTTTCTGGAAGAGAGATCTAAGGTTTCACATGGTATCACTTCTGCTTTATGTTTCTGACCAGCCTGAGAAACTTCATTTTTGCTGATGGAAAGAGTTACCGATTAAGTATCGTGAAGGCTGTTGCTTCAGTCTTAGAATAGCTCAGGTTGAAAGGGGCATCCGGAGGCATTTGGCTCAACAACATCCCACTCAGAGCAGGACTAACTCTGAAGGTAGATCAGGTTGCTCAGGGCCTTGTCCTGTCCAGTGTGGCATGTCTCCAAAGTGGAGACTCCACAGCCTCTGGACAATTAGTGTTTGTCTGCCCTAACTAGGCTCTTCTGTTGTTCCAAGGTCTGCACGGGCATGTGTTCCCCCCACACTCTCCAGCGGAACCAAAAGATGCTTTTCAGGCTGGAGGGTGCTGGTGGGGTCTGCAGAGACACTTCTGCCTTTTGCAGTGTAGGTGTTGACACAGCTTCATGGCCTTGCTGTTGAGCCCCTGCCAAGTGCTAGATATGGGATTGCTGCTTGCTGTCTGAGTAACCTTTAGTGACAGGGACCAGAAATAGATCTGAGCCTGCAGTAAGGCATGCAAACTGCCTAGGAGAAAGGAGTCTGTTCTCATTTATTTATTTTTAAACCAAGCATGTTTCTCCTCTCACTAAGTCCAGCGCAGACAAGGAGTAATGACTCTTAAATCACCTTAGCCACAATGCTGTAGTGAAATGGGCCTTTATTATCCGCTTCCCCTTTTCAGCATGTCCTGTGGTTGAAACTATTAAAGAGGCACTTCTGGCAGGCCACACATGCAGCAGTGCTCAGCACCCTGCAGATCTTCGTGACACTCTGCTGGCACCTGGCTTGCCTTGAGCAAAGGTGCCTACAGCTTCTGCAGCGCAGCTGGAGGGGTGCTGGGGACACTTGTTCCTCTGCCCTATGGCGTGGCCTGGCAGGAATGCCCAAGCCTCCATCTTGTCAAGGGCTGGACCTTGGAAACAAGTAGGCACCAGGATTTGCCTCTTGCAAAGGGTGGTAGAATCGGAGATTTGGGATCACTCAGTGGCCAAATTCTCCCCTGTGAAATTTTGCTGGGAATAGCACTTGCCATATGTTTGCTTACATAGCTCTGAGTCCTGCTGTAAACAACCACTTGGGGTTCAGCGTTATTTTCACCCTCCTCAGAGGCGCTGAGCACTGCCTGTCTGGCAGGCCAGGATTTCCATGAGAGCTGGTTTCTGTCACTGGGGACAGGAGGCTCAAAGTTCATCTGCTTCAGGTTTTTCAACAACTTCTAGCTGCTCAGTGTTGTAGATTATAGTATCTTCTTGCCTAGCCTCCAATCTACTGTGACTTGTGACTTAGAGAAGTGGTACCTCTGTGTATAATTGTATACAATAATATAACCATTAGCTTTGTTTGTTTCTTGAACACATGTAAACTTTCAACATTTGTGGCCTCCTCTGGCAGAGTTCCACAGCTGAACTATAGTTTTGCTACAGCAAACTGTCTTCTATTTTGTTAGTCATAAACGTCTGCAAGTGTTATTTAATAACCACTTTTTCCTCTGTTGGAAGAAAGTGAACAGTTGAACCCTCCTGTCCTTCCCTGCCTTTTAATTGAGAAGTCTGTGGTTCAAAAATCTTCAATTTCTAATCTGCAAACAATGAAAAAGCTTGGGACCTGCCAGGCTGGGAGCTGAGCAAGTGCTGAATAAGGAAGGAGCATGTAGTCTAACTGAAAGACAGTCAAAAGTGGTATTAATTTCCATTTCAAAATGAGATAATGCAGAAATTTTAATAGCTTGCCCAAAATTGTACAAGGTGAATATGATAGTTATGAATTCAATTAAAATCTTCAGACTTATAATCAAGTATTTAATCACAAGACCACTATTTCTGTTGTTCCCTCCTGAATACTCTGTGACTTTCTAGTATCTAGCGACTTTTAGTAAAATCTTCCACAAAGAAAAAAAGAAAAAAAAGGTTGCATTTGGAATTTCCAAACATGAGACTGTGCTTAGGAGAAGGCCTTGCTTCTCTCTCTGACATCAGGCTTGATTCTTTCTCTTCACTCTTTGCCATTTGAAGAGCTGATGTCCTTTTCGATCTACTCAGCAAACATAGTACTTAGATGCCTCAAGTAGTGTGCGTCTTGGAAGATGGCAGAGTTTGTTCTGTTCGTGTCATGCAGAGGCTGCTTTTAAGTGAGATTCTCAGCAACAGGCCAAAGCCAGAACAAAACATTTTTGTATGAGTTGTCAAGATGTCACTTTTGTCTCCAAAAGACTTAACGATTATCAAAGTTGTCCTTTTGTGTGGCTGCAGTCACATCTACTGATAGGCTGTGCTTCTATATGTTTCTTTGGATGTGGAGAAGGACGGAGAGAAGTATTTTCCGAAAGTGAGGTTTTTTCAGTTTGCCTGTTTTGTAGAAGTTTTATTTTGGGTCAGTAGAAACTTTTTTTAGTATCTTGAAATTCTAGAAGGATTCAAATACATTTCAAATACCAGCACTTCTCCATCAAATATCCAGAAAGTCTGATTCACTTCATACATATAAAGCAATCCTATTCAGGTGCATCTTAGCTGTACTCAGAAGTTATTGGGTTGGAGACTTGCTGCTTATATTTAAAATTAAATCCTTGAGCCATTTGAAGGGATGGACAATAATTTTTGTAAGGCCCATAGTACCTAAGTGCCAGTTAAACTGAATGAGTAGACTACGAGTCTGCAAATACAAATGCTAGATTTTGCCATCTTGACTCTGAGACCTAGTTCTGTTCAGCCCTTGTTGGTTCCTTCTGGCTTCAGCGAAAGTAAAACTGTTGGCTTCTGTCGTTCTCTCCGCAGCAAAAAACAAATAAAAAGGCCCAATACGGAAAAGCAAACCCACACATTGGTGATCTGCAGTGTATTACCACCACAGGCTAGGAACTGTAATTTTGCAAGGATTATGTATAGGGGAAGTGGGTTTCATAATATGCCTGACTATAAAACAAATGACTAAAATCAGAGAGAGATTTTGTTTATCATTTTGAGCTTGAGCTGAGGCATTTTGAGTGCTGTGGTTAGTGTGAATACCACAGTCCTTTGGGAGTCAAGTAGCCTTCTCTAGCAAAGCTGTTCATAGCTGTACAGTAAACCAGAAATATTCCTCAAAATATAGACTCAGGAGTCAGCAGCTCATTACTAGCACTAAACTTCCCACGTTTTTCTTTGAATGACTAAACCTACTTAGAGCTCCCGGTTCAGACAGGCGTTCAAGAATGTGCTTTACTATAAGAACATTGTTTAAGTGCACTGACTTCTACTTGATTTAGCAGGTCTTTTAAAGTTCAAGCCATACTGAGGAAGCCTACTGCACTGGGGGCCTAAAGAACAAGGTAGGCAGGTGACAGTGCTTAAAAATGTGCCCATGTGTGCCAAGCACAGACAGAGTCTTAAAATCTAATGGCTTTGAAACGGGAAATTGAGGGGTCACAATATAAAGCACAAGCTTGTTCAAACTATGATAAAATCGCAGCCTGAATGAGGGCACAGCTCATCGCTGTGTGTGCATGTACAGACCCAGCAGGCTGCTGTGCTGGCTCAAGGTTTGTTGACAGTCACGTCTGAGACATTAAACTTATATGGGTTAGTCACTAGTAGTATCATCACCTGCTTCGCAAATAAAACAGATAAACTTTTCTGATGAGTAAGGAAACCCTACTAGGAGATTTTCAGATAACTTCAAATCAGACAGTGGCACAAACTTATTTCACACATTAACCTAGTAACTATTTCATGCATCAGCTTATGCTAGAAGATAGGTGAGATGATTGTGCAGTTCTGCATGCTTGATTCCTGAGCAGCACTGTGTGGTGTTTGGTTCCTAGCATGGCATGCAGCTACAAAGCCACGTTCTTTGATTCCAGTGGCTTTACTGAGTTTATATGTTGTGCACATAGAGCCGACCAGGGGATCAGCCAGTGCATCAGCTGGCTGTCACTGAGAGCTGAGGAGAGCCGTTTCAGGTGCGTGCATGTCCTCCCTTCTCCCTCCTCCCTTCTGCCACCTCCTCCCTTCTGCCACATGGCCTGGGGTGGCCTCAGCCCCTGCAAACCTGTCTGCTCTTCCTACTGGGAATCACGTGGTGCATGCACACCTCGAACTGTACATGTGGCTGGTCCCCTGCGGAAACCCGCTCGAACTGGAGATCATAGAATCATGGAATGCTTAAGGTTGGAAGGGACCTCTAGAGATCATCTAGTCCAACCCCCCTGCATACGCAGGGACACCTAGAGCACGTGGCACAGGACTGCGTCCAAGCGGGTTTTGAAGATCTCCAGAGAAGGAGACTCCACAACCTCTCTGGGCAGCCTGTTCCAGGGCTCTGTCACCCTCACTGTTAAGAAATTTTTCCTTAAGTTCAGGTGAAACTTTTGGTGCTTCAGTTTGTGGCCATTACCTCTAGTTCTGTCGGTGGCCACCAGTGAAAAGAGGCCAGCACCATCCTCCTCACTGCCTCCCCTGAGGTACTTATAGACACTGAGCAGATCCCCTCTCAGCCTTCTCTTCTCCAAGCTGAACAGGCCCAGCTCCCTCAGTCTCTCCTCATAGGGCAGATGTTCCAGGCCCCTGATCATCCTTGTGGCCCTGCGCTGGACTCTCTCCAGCAGCTCCACATCCCTCTTGTACTGTGGAGCCCAGAACTGGACACAATGCTCCAGATGTGGCCTCACCAGGGCTGAGTAGAGGGGCAGGATCACCTCCCTCGACCTGCTGGAGATGCTCTTCTTAATGCACCCCAGGATCCCCCTGGTCTTCTTGGCCACGAGGGCACACTGCTGCCTCATGGTCAACTTATCATCCACCATGACACCCAAGTCCCTCTGTAGAGCTGCTCTCCAGAAGGTCGGTCCCCAGCCTGTACTGGTGTCTGGGGTTGTTCCTCCCCAGGTGCAGAACCTTGCACTTGGCCTTGTTGAATTTCATGAGGTTTTTCACCGCTCAGTTGTCCAGTCTGTCCAGGTCCCTCTGGATGGCAGCGCAGCCCTCTGGGGTATCAGCTACTCCTCCCAGTTTGGTATCATCAGCAAACTTGCTGAGGGAGCACTCTGTGCCTTCATCCAGGTCATTGATGAATAAATTGAACAGGACTGGACTGAGGACTGACCCCTGGGGGACCCCACTAGCTACAGGCCTCCAACTAGACTCTGCACCGCTGATCACCACTCTCTGGGCTCTGCCATCCAGCCAGTTCCTAATCCATCTCACTGTCCACTCATCTATCCCACACTTCCGGAGCTTGCCCAGGAGGATGTTGTGAGGGACGGTGTCAAAAGCCTTGGTGAAGTCGAGATAGACGACATCCACCGCTCTCCCCTCATCTATCGAGCTGGTCATTTCATCATAGAAGGCTATCAGGTTAGTCAGGCAAGATTTCCCCTTGGTGAATCCATGCTGACTACTCTTGAGCACCTTCTTGTCCTCCATATGCCCGGAGACAACAGCCAGTATGAGCCATTCCATCACTTTTCCGGGGACGGAGGTGAGGCTCACTGGCCTGTAGTTGCCTGGGTCCTCTTTCTTGCCTTTTTTGAAGACTGATGTGACACTGGCCTTCTTCCAGTCTTCCAGCACCATCCCCGTTCTCCAGGATCTTTCCAAGATGATGGAGAGCGGCTTAGCTATGACCTCTGCCAGCTCCCAGAGCACTCTGGGGTGCATCCCATCAGGGCCCATGGATTTGTGGGTATCGAGTTTCCTTAGGTGCTCTCTGACCCAATCTTCCTCTACCCAGGGCGAGTATTCCTCTCTCCAGGCTTAAGTGAGTGGGCATTAAAGGGGAGAAGTTAGTGCAGGCTGCAGAGGTGCCCTCTCCCTTTGCCCTCTGCAAGCCAGTGGCTTTCTTTAGGTGGTGGGCAGGCCGCCTCTTGGATTGCTTTCAGGTTGCTTGTCAGAGCTGCTCCAATCCGTATAAGGTAGCTCTCGTGTTGGTCCTGAAAGTCAGAAGTAAATCTGCTCATCTGCAATGGCCGCGTTCACCACACGATTCTTGCTGCTGTAGCTAAGTAGAGCGCAGACAGATGGCTGTGAAGGTGGAACGTATCCTGATTTTAGAAAACTATTTCTTTCCGATGGAGTGGTTAGGAGTGTTCTTGGCAACACAGAGCATCTGCTTTAGAGTCCTGTGCTTACAGCTATTTTCTATCTTGTTCCCAGAGTCGGTCCCAAGTTTAGCAATAGCCCAAAGCTGATCTGGCGACACCAGCAGTGTGACACAGAGCCTCCAAACTGGAGGTGCTGACATGGGCTTTTGGGTGCACAGTTGCCAATACTAAGGAGGGTGTACTCTTAGATAGACAGATATATAATGACAGCCTCTCTCTTTACTGAACGGAGATACAGAAATTGAGTCATCAAATTAACCTCTGCAATAAAAGTTACTTTCAAGACACTTTCCCCAGTATAATAATAATGTGAAAAAGACTTGGGTTGTGATGGACTCATCTGTCTTACGCTTCTGATTAGGATAAGGGGAAAAGTAGATCTACTGTGAGGACTGGATTCTCGGCTCTTCTGTAATGCGGCTGAAGTGCCCCTCCAGAAGCAGGAAGGATGTGTGCAACACACCGCAGATCTCTTACTGCTGTATGTGCTAACCCCCAGCAAGACCTGCTCCCTGCTTGTCCCAGTCCTGCGCGTGCACATGGCCATTGGTGTGTCACTACCTATTTGCCAGTCTGAAATGCACTTTTTGCATCTGAATATTCAAAATACAGAAGTTTTTTTCTTTGTTTTGCTTTCTTTTGTGTTTGAGGGGGTAGGATTAGTAATTGATGATAAACAATTTAAATGGGTGGGGAAAATCTGAGGTGACTTTGGCAGAGGTTTCAGTCAAGCTTGTCTGGCTTGGCCCTGAAAGAGGCTGTGCTCTCAGGATCATGCAGTTTCTCCACAGCTGTACACATAGCTTCCAATACTTGCTATAAGAGAAGCACATATGTCGTGGAGTTAGTATATAGATCCAACCCCAGGCTTCCACAGGACGAGTTAAGTGGCATAAATGCACAGAGTAACTTTTTGCTGTCCCTTTGGTCTTCTTTCTATCCCTATGGTCTGGGATAGCCTTTTTGTACAGCATTAACCTAGGATTGAACAACAAATCAAGCAGCAGAATTTCCATTCTGTTAGCTTCTGACCTGTTAGCCTTGTTCAGATATTAAATATTCGATGTTCAAATACTAATAGACTTGTTCAAATACAAAACTCATTCAGTTTTGTTAGAGAAAAATATGGAAATGCTTTCAGGCCTTATAGATTTTAGTGGAGTAGCAGTTTAGATCTGGGTCTGCTTGTAGATATAATTCTAATGCTAAGAACAGAATAACGATCAGAAGAGTAGCCATTTTACCATGTGTCACGAAAGCATTATCTTACTGAAGAACTAGAACATCCAGGCGGCCCGTGTGCACCTTGGAGCTGGATCCTACGCTCTCTGGGAGCAAGTAGGAAAAGTAGGAACAAAGGCTGGGGACTAGATCACCCAACAAGGTATCAGAAACAGCATATCCTCCTCTTGGGCCCAGCTCATGCCTTCATGAAAATAATTACCCTTCTTGGCATCTCAGCTTGCTCACCTACAAAAGAAATGGTGATAATTCTTTGGTTCCCTAGTTTAATCATTTTCCTGGTATTAGGCTAGCTTAATCGGTGGCAATAAATCATTTTGCCCTGTGGCCACTGCACAATGCTATAGGGAAAGAATATCGGGGAGTTTCCTTGGTTTATCCTCAGTTTCTGCCAAGCAGCAGTTCAGGAATTGCTTAATTCAGAATTTGCATTGGGACAATTATGTTTAATCAGCAGAGATGGGCACATTTTCTGAAAACTTGCCTAATCAGGCCATTTCTTAAGCTACTGATAGCAGTCAGTTCTGATCTAATTAGCATTGTATGAAAACAGCACTTCCTTCTGCTCCCAACCTGCCACCTTCTCGCTTTGTTTGCTGCTATTATTTCTTGTGCTTATGGAAAAGGGTGATTCGCTGTTTCCTTCCATTCTCTGGTTTTCTTCTAATTTTGAGAGACCTTGAGCATGTTTTCATGGCTCTTCCATGTGGTTGTTGTTGTTTCCCCTTCAGTCCAGGGAGGCCCATTCTGCACGGGAGCACAAGTTCCAAGCTTAATACTGTGACTTGGCAGCAATCCTTAATTTGATGTTTTTAATCAAAGCTGTGCCTTGCCTGTGCTTTCAGGTTCCGACAACTCATTGCTGAGTATGAACCAGAAGTGCAGGAAATATCACGGCTCTTCCGCTCCGTCCTGCAGGAAGCCGCTGAGAAGATCAAAGAGGAGGAAGAGGCCAAGAAGCTCGCCAGGCAGTGGAACACAAAGAACAAAACCAGCCTCTCCTTAACATCGTTTAAATCCCGCTCCAGGATTTCCCCGTTCATCAGTGACATCAAGACCATCTCTGAGGACGTGGAACGAGGCACTCAGCCTACAAGGAGGGTTTGGAGCATGCCAGAATTTCGGAACACAAAGGATTACTGACTCTGTACAGAACAAGGTTTTTAGAGAGTGATCTTTTAAACTCCCCATTAACCCTTTTTTATCTTTGCCATTTCTTCTTTGTTCCAGCTCTCTCTTCCCGTCTGCCTCTCGTGGAAGCTGTGTCCATAGTAACTGCTGCTAACGCACGCGGTCTGTGACACAATTTATTACCAAATATGTTAGCCCTTCCTTTCATTGCGTAGGTCTCAGTAACCCTAAGGACAGGGGTCACTATCTCATTTTTATTACCGCTTTCTTGTGGAAGATGAATTAGTTTTGTGAATTGGTTTTGTGATGTGTCTCTCCTCCCCACCGCCTGGATGTAGTTACCATAAAGGCTTCTGGCCAAAGCTAGTGAGAGCTGTTGGTTACAGCGCTCTTGCTGAAAGCGAGGAGGCTGCTTGAGTGAGCAGGGCTTGCAGGATCAGGCCTCTGAGTTTAAACTGAACTTTCCTGACTACTGAACCTTCCTTAGTGCTACAGGAGCCTTTTCACATGCAAATACAGCACTGCTTTTGATCAGATTTTTTTTTTTTTGCTGATAATTATTTAGCAATCAAACCCAAGTGGAAACAGACCCAAGGTTTTTGAGATGGAGAAGCACCTTTGCTCCACAACAACCAGTTTGTGCATGCTCAGGTTTCTTGGGTATGTTCTTTCATCACCCCTGAACCTAACACGTGCAGAGCAGATAGATAGAAATTTAACAACCTGCTGCACAGACACCCCAGCACCTCCATCAGCGCTGTGTCAAGCCCACTGCTCCATCCTTGCTGTTCTATGTTGTTAAGTGCTCCACCCCGTGTCCCACTAATAACCCAGGGCTCCAAATTAATACTTATCACTGAACTTGGAAGGGTAGTGGAGTATCACTCCAGAGAGGAGGAGGGTGAAGGGAATTGGCCCCACCTACAAGGCTCTTTGTACGGGCCCAAGAGTTGGAGTCACTTTGACAAGCTGCTGCTCTGAGCAATCCAAAGGCTCTGGGGGATGAAGGGCTCTTCCCTAATCCTTCCCCGACAAGTGCTCAGCAGGGAGGTTTCTGGGCAGCAGCGGCCTGTGGCCTGTGAGCTGCCCCTAAGGAGAACCTAACTCTGCAACCTCAGGGAGAACTCTCACCAGCAGAGGAAAGGGAAGAGCACTCTGAGAATGGTGGTTCCTGGAGAGAAGCTGAGCGCTAGGAGGCTCCATGGGAGCACCAGGACGTGGGGAAGGCAGATCTGCCTGCAGGCTTGGCTTCTGGAGAGGCATCCCAGTGGGATGTAGCCTTGGAGAGGCATCCCAGTGGGATGTAGCCTTCTGGAGCACCTCCTAGTTCTGTTGTTCTTTTGCCTGGTTCTGACTCCTTTCCCTGGGGATCGCTGCAGCAGCATGTGGGCACTACAGCCAAGTACTACCCTTTGAGGCTGTGCCAACGCTGGGATGAATTCCAGCATTTGAAATCTATCCTAGACTACAAATCTACACATTCTTCCAGTGATGAGGGAGACCTGCATAAGATAAAAACCAACATCAACTCCTCAACAGCTCTCTAAGACTGTGGGTTTGGGACTCTTTCTATTCTGGCAGATCTTCATGAAAAACCTCAGGGCTTCCAGCACCCACTTTGAGCTGGGCAACTTCCATTCCAGGTCAATGAGAGAGAGGTTAAGGCCTTCCAACAATCAGCTTGGAGTTTTTCAGTTGTGTGTCCTTGTGCTGTAATATGTGACTGGGTAGATGAGGTAAAAACAAAAGCTTGTCATATTTAGCATAGTCTTAGTTAGCTAGAAGCTGTGTAATATTTAAGCAAGGGATCACCACAATTTGGAAAAAAAAATCTTGTTTTTTACAAGTTAAGCATCTTTGTATTTATTTGCAAGACACTGTATGGTCCTGAAGGTCCAGAGGGGGTCCTGACTTTCACCCTAGGGCTTATTTTATTTGCATTTGTGTCTGTTTTGACACCTTCAGTATTGAGTGTATTGATGCAATATGTAATGGACAGCTAGGAGCGGAGGGTCATTCAGACACAGTGCTGTAAAGCTCTTGGTTACTGTGCAGCTTCTGTAACGTGCTCACTCTTTCCCGAGCAGAACTGGGAGCAATTAACTTTCCTACCCCAGTGTACAAGGGAATCACCTCAAGTGTGACTATCAGAGCAACCTACAGCCATAGTTTGCACCTCATTAACAACGGGTAGACACTGTTCTTGTTTTATAGTCATCCAGAGGAGACAAATCTGGCCTTTGGGCAAAGCCAGCATGTTCAGAAATCAGGCTGGATCATTCATGCCTCAACTAACCTATCACTTCTACTGCCACACTACAGCTCAAGCAGCATCGCACTCTCACCGTACCTCTTCTGCAGGTTGCACTTGGCTTGCAGTAGGACGTGACTGTAAGAGATACTCAGGTATAGGGAATATAGGCTTGTTGCATGCTATCCAGTGCTGCTTCTACCCTCCCAGAGCGCTGTGTGTGCCAGGAGCTGGCTCCCTGGATGCTGAGTGTGCCCTCTGCGTGGTGTGCGGAGCAGCACGGGCTGAAGCAGAGATGCCTTTTGCATGAGGTCAAGCCCAAAGGCCCTTTGCAGCTGGCATATGGGCAAAGGGACCACGAGGCTGGACTAGCACTGGTCTGAGACATGCACAGCTTGAACATCAGCCCCGCAGCAACTGTCCCTCTGTAGACTGGATGTGACCCTCTTCACTGTGCTTAGCCCCTCCTGAGAGCTAGTCCATGTCCTGATTACTAGAGTAAAACATCAAATAGAAGCACAACTCCATGAACAAACGAACTAAACAAGACTCATTCCAAATCCTGAACTGTTCTTTCATAGCTGAGCAAGGATTTTAGTGTCAGCCCAGCACATGGGTCAAGTCGATCGATGCCACTGTTACAACACTGTCCAAAGGCCATTGTGTTGCCCCTTGATTTACTATCTCATCAGCCAAGGACAAACTCTCTACAGCCCTTCAGCTACACTGCTCAGCTTCAAGGGCAGAAACTCACCTGAGAGAGACTCTGTAACCCTGCCTCTGCTTACAGGCCTGACCCAGAGGCCAGGCTGGCCTGCAGGGAGCTGAAGTTTCTCTCCAGGATCAGCCAACGGTTGGGCGGTGCCAGCAGGTCCTGGGGCACGGCAGTGAGCTTGGCAGGAATTACCTGTCTGCTGCGATTGCACTGTTTACACATGACATCATGAAGCGTCAAAGAACATTAAAGCAAAGCAGGAAAATACAAATCAGGTTTTTGTAGTTGTTATTCTTAATTAAAGCTCTCTTGAAATATAATCTATCTGCATCTCCCCAAACACAACAACTGTTCCAGTGCCCTACTGCCCAACTGTGTATGTATCAACAGAGAGGCAAAGGGACTGCAGCTAAACAGAAAACATCCTCTCACCACAAGGTATGAATTCAGCTCTCTGCGTTCTACCCTGCTATTTCTACACAAGGAACAAACATTTCCTAAGGTTTAAGGAGATAAAGAGCTAGAATAAAAACAATGGCAAAGTTCTGAAATTCTCTGAAGCCAACTAGTTTACAGACGCAACCTTTAATTAAAGTGTTCATCAACACGCTTCCAGGCACGTCTTAGGTTAATCAGTATTACCCCAAAATGAGAGGTTATGGGTGACAAAATGGACATTTTGTCTTCTGCAATCCCAGGTACTAGAACCTCTTCTCATTTGCAGAGGCTCACAGCTGCAGTAGGGCTCCTCATGCTAAGCACTGTATGTGCAAACCATACATGTGGTAAACGAGAAATCCTTTTTGCCCACACGCACAAAGCCTCAGCAAAGCACACATCACACCAGCACACTGGGAAGATCAGACAGGCCAGAAGAGGGACTTCCAGAAGGGACGACATGAGCTCAGAGGGTAAGCTAAGCCCCGGGATAGTACAGCCTTACCCCGAGCCACTCCTTGCCAGAAGCTGTGAAACCACCCAAGGAAACAAGCACACACTCCCATTTCCTCCCATTTCCACACTCCAGGCCGCGGCTGGCGGTGCCAGCCCTGGGGAGGGAGGATTAAGCCCCTCAGTCCCCACTGCGTGCCAGGCAGCACCATGGCCCTCCGGGCACTGCTGCCTGTGCTCACCCTCTGCAGCACCAGCCCCGTGTGTGTCCCGCACGGCAGCGCGAGCACGCTGACCCCGAGCACTGCAGGGCTATCGCAGGAGCTGTTACAGCTGTTTAGTGACCGTGCTCTCAGAGGCTCCATCAGGTCAAGGTCCATACACAGCAGCGCCCCTTCCACAGTACTTGTCCTCGGAAGCATACAGCTGCACAAAGCAACACACTGCACCTCATTTACTCTGAAGATAATGTAAATAACCAGGTGTGGCATGATGCAGCGACCCGAAAATACTCCTCAGGTTGTTATGTACCGGCACTGGAGCTCTAAAATTATTTAAATGGTTGGAGAAGGTTCGAGCTGAGTTTCTAAAGAATTTGACAATCCCAGGTAGGAGAGAGGAGAGCAAGGAGAATGGCTGGTCCTTCCAGGCTCCTTTGCTCGCGTTTCATTTAACAGCTGTGAAGCTAAAGACTCTCTGCCTCTGGTACACCAGACGTGTCATGAGAGGCTGTTGTCTGTCCCCAGCCCAGCCAAAAGGAAGGGAAACGAACACACATGAGGATAAATTAATAAGCCAGCAGTAACAAACGTGCCCTGTAACCAAACCCATAATGAGCTCTTGGCAGGTCTTGAACCCTTCACTGGATTTCAAAATGAGAAAGTGCAAAGCCAATGTCCAAAGACAAAAACAAAAACAAGTTTTCCCTGAGAGTCTATCTGGATAGCAATGCCATCTGCCGGGACTTTCCAAAAGAGCCATTACCCAGGGGAAAAAGCAAAACAAAACCAAAAACCAAACAAAAAAACCAAAACAACAACACAACCCTACCACTTTTTAATCTGGTCTTTCCTCACGCACACACATTCCTCCCCCTTGCACAGCCCTGGCGCCCGCCGCCGTCTTCCGTATCAGCCGCCGCCTGGAGCGCGGCGCCCGGCTGAACAGCTGCCGAGCACAGCTGGTCCTTGTGGCAGTGCCTGATGCCTGCAGCCCCCAGCACCAGCTCCGCTCTCACCCACGGAAATGCCTGTGAGTTCCACAGCTCTTGTGAGCCACAATGTAAGAACATCAGAATCAAACAGGAAAAAATAAAGCACAAACAACAAAAAAAGAAAGCATGGTGCTCAACAGCCAACTAAATAACAACCTCTCCTGAAAACAAATTTTGACCAGATTTTGTCCAGATATGGGCATATATGCAGCTGGGTGTTTGCTGATATATTTAATTAGAGGCAGCTCTTCAAAAGCTCAACCTCCTACAGCTTAAAATATAAATCAGCACCAGACAGCAGGATATTCGGGTGTGCCCAGGACCTCACAGACTTTCAGGAGAACCCAGTACTACTTAAAATTCAGCCATTTCATGGAGTGCCTGAGCAGAGCAAGACTTGGGGAAACAACAGCAGGAGTGTTAGGTTTAAGAGGTACAGTCGGTATCGGAGCTCCACCCAGTGGTCATTCTGTATCGCCCTGGCTACAGAAGCCATCCAGTTTTCCCTGCAGGAGACAGAAGGTGGATGACTGGGAAGCTCCTGTAACTCCTGCGACACAAACCATACAGGAACATCACAACTTGTCCAAGCTTAACTGTTCCCAGTACGGAGCAGAGGGCAAAACTACAGGTCCCGCTCAGTGCTACAGGATGATACATCCTCACTCAGGGAGGTGAGTACCTCCAAGAGAAAGTGGTATCTTATTGGGATTTTGTCATTTTGATCTCTTGTACATTTTGCACCAGCAAGAGAGTCAAGTTCACACAAATTTCGTAAAGGAAGCAGAAGAGTAATAAAGGACTTTCTAGTTTTTCCCTACTGACATTTCAGAAGAGTGCCGCCAAAAACGTTTCCATCACAAGGTTATAAAAGTCAAGGAAATGCTAGGTTTTACGTACATCTTTTCATGAATCAAGAAGGACATAGGCACCTGCTCTTTGGAACCAAGATTTTGGTGTCTTTTTTAGATTTTAGAAGATTTTAATGAAGAGTTACATCTCTGCAACAATTAAAAAAATATTTCACAATAAAAACTACAGCAAAGACACGCTTTTGACACCTTTAGGGAGTTTCATACATCAAGTAGTTCAAAAATTATCCTTGAACAATGGTGCCCAACTCTGATTTAGTCAGAATGCTCGGGTAGACGCAAAGAGTTTTCTTTTTGTTTGCTCTTGAACAAATTCCCCACACTGACCACTGTACACCTCACATTCTTGTCAAGAAACATAAGGAACCTCAGTTTTGTCTCACAGGGGACAAGCAGCACATCTGGAGGGTTCCCGTCACTGCCTGCCTCTGGATCATTCTTAGGGCTCTTTCTTTTAGACCAAGAAATGTGCGTTTTGAGGCTCCTCAGACAGAGGAAGACTTGAAGCACAACTAACAGGATGAGAAAGGCAGGCCAGATCTCCAAGAGTTTTAGCCCTACTATCTGGCCACTATAGTGGCCAACTATCAACTGTGAGTACCTGCTGACTCCGAACAACTGACCCAGCGAACAAAAGCAAACACCTTTCCTGCCTCTATTTCAGGATAAAAATACTCAGCTGTCTTTATTACTCCATATTTTAATTTCCATATTACTCAATATTTTACTGTTACACTTTCTAATGAAAAAGAGCAATAAACTGTCCAGAGAAGAATCATATCTCAAACTGTGAAAGAAAATAATGTATTAGTGAATGAATTCTCAAAAAATCCTTTATGAAAAGTATGTTCTATTTACAAAAGTCGGTTTGCTCTTTAGGACAAGTAAAACCACTACTGCAAAAAAAAAAAAAAAAGGAAAAGAAAAAAAAATGGAAATGCCTCATCTTTCAAATAAACACTTACAAATGCTCTATTCCATTTAAGCTCCTAGAAACATTAATTCACTTGAAATTAAGAGTGCATTTTGCATGCAGCTAGGGTAGGAATTACATTATTGAACCTCAGAGTACCCTTTCTTATCACTGTCCATGACACTCTTAGGCTCTTTTAAAACATCACGGCCTGGCTATTACCTTAGGATCTCAAAAGGAGGACATAGATCTTCATTAACAAGTTATCAGTTACTCTTCTTTCTGCCTTTAAAAGGGACATCCTGATTGTCTTCATAGCAGGACAGTCTGGTCTTGCCCAACGTGGCGCCCTTCTCCCTGAGCCTCCTGTTAGGGTTTTGCTAGGCATGATGACCGTTGGCTGGGTGGATCCGCACGTCCTTGCTCAGCGCTCCTTCCGTCATAAGGCAGAGTTCAGAAACTCGAGAAGCTCTGCACGATTGCGGTCTCTCTGTAGGGCACAAAAGGAGAAATCAGGGGTTCCACAGACCTGCACTCAAAGTGCCCTGGCTGCCCTGCATTGGCTTTCACAGCTCAGCAGGCTGCACAGCAGATGCTCTCACATTCCAGCAGCTGGATATTACTAGCTACTAGCCAGGTGGGAACGTCTGGAGCAAGTGCCAGGCAACAGGTACTCGGGAGAGATGCTGCAGGAGACAAGCTGTCACTGCCACAATTTCATGATGTTTCTAAGTGGCTCCCTGCCGAGGCCCCACTGGGTTGTCAACATGCAGCTCACAGCCCGCTCAGGAGGGAGCTCACAAGCAGAACAAATGCAATGCTCTGGTGTCTGAGGCAACCTTCTCCAGTCTGACACCTTTTTCATTCCTTTCCTTGCAAGGCACCATGTAAAATGCAAAGCAGCATCATAAAAAATGCTCCAAATAGTTAAAACACTTGGTTCCAGTATTTTAAAGTTACAATTTATAAAACAACTATTGAATCTTAAAATACTGGGACTAACAGATGATGTTCAGTTCAGCACATTCATGCCTAACCTGAGCAAAGAAGGGACATCTTTGACATAAAAAGTTATAACAAGGAGGTTACTGGGACAAGGCTAGCAAGTCAGATTCAGCATACTTCAACATAGACTTTAATGCCAGCAAAAACAGCTTTGATTAAGTTTAATTCAGAATGCTTGTGTGTATTTTGGCAACTATGGTATGAATTATTATGCCAAATCAGAATGCAAACCGGATACCTCACCAAAGCAACACTTAACACATACTGACAAGCATCATACACTCTTGTAGATCACTCTGAGGGGTGGAAACTGCTGAAGAGAGCCTACTTGTTATTTATGCACTGAGTCTAAACACCCATAGCAATAGCACAAGGTCCCTGGGGACCTTGGCAAAAAAAAACCCAAAACACAAAACAGCCCAAAAAAACAACAAAGCAAAAACTGACTGGTTTGAGAGAATGTGTGAGCATGGGGATTTAACACTATCATCTTTTTCTCTTCCTCTCTAAATAAAGGCTAGTCTTACACTCATAGACACAAGTAGATGAAAGCAGCAACTACCACACCTGATCACAAGAGACTGGAAAGAGAGGCAGACCAGTAAAGGCAGCGCAAGCTAAGCAAAGGGAAAAGAAGCAGGTCAGCTCAGCCTAGCAGACTGATTCTGAGTACCCGACACAGGTGTCCTTCGGTTGTCTATCCATGCCCGAGTACTCCAAGCCCATGCGCATGTCGCAAAACATACATCCAAAAGAAAGAATTTAGATTTCTCAGATGGCACCACAGCCACCTAAAAAGCCAGATGCAACTTAAAACTCTTAAATATAAGATTAACTCCTCTGAAAACAACAAATGTTAGAAACAGAAAAACAAGAAAAATATATGATTGTTCTTTGGGACACAGCCTATTTTCAATCATTACCTCTTTATCCTTCTTAGTCTTCTTTATTTTCATCTTAATTTTCTTTCCTGTTATCATGCTGTAGTTCTCATTCTTCTTTTTGTTTTTAAAGAACTAAAACAAAATCACACATTAGAAGAAAATAAGTTTTGCTTTGAAATGTTACAAATCTTACCATTATAGAAGGTCAAAAAAAATCTAACTGTCCAAAAAAGAATTGTTTTCTTTTAACTGTGTAGATGAGAAATATGTGATGTTAGAAGACATGAACATACCTTGGAAAGCTGGACAGGTCCGGCCTTCTCTTTCTTTTTCTTCTTTTCTTTCTTTTTCTTCAGTTTGTTCTCCTTTTTCCTCTTCTGCAAGTACAAGGTATATATTCCAACTGTTTACAGATGTAAGAGGGAATAAAAACAAACTCAAAGTAGCCTTTTACTGCCCTGGCTAGTCAGACAGCCCCTACTGCTGCCCTTACTGCTGCTGAACACGTGCACAGAAGTACACACATAGTAGTGCAGCAAGGCCAGCAAGCCTTAGGATCCTGAAAAATAAGCATGGCACAATCCATGATTCTATCTCTTTTTCTAATGTACTCCAGATATATAAAATCCCAGAAAAGAAGGTCCTATAGAAACGATAAAACTTCAACAGTGAGAGTTTATTACTCTCTTTCACTGACTGTACAGAATTTCTGTCAGAGGATTTCCATTTCTGTTCTAATTAAGACTGCTTTAAATTCTAGATGACACAAATCTACAGTCTGGCAAAAGGAACCTTAAATTATTTCTGCTCTAACATACAGTCAAGTATGTGCATAATTACCTATCAGCTGACCTGGTATTGCTCCTTGAAATCTGTTTCACAGGACCATAGCAACAGACAAAGCACTAAATCTTACATAAGATTAAAGGTTATGAAGATCTATTTTCTGTTCAGTTAACTACTTACTTCTCTCAGCAAACATTTACCTTTTTGTTGTGTTTCTCCTTTTTCCTTTTCTTTGATTTAGATTTAGGAGAATCTAAAAGAAAAAGAAAAGCTGCAATTTTAATATTCTGGATTTGTTTTTACATATAAAGTATCTAGAGCATAAAACATCCGAAAGATTCCATATGCAGTGTTTAAGAAGGACATGCTTTAATTCAGATTAATATATAAAATACTGTCTGAAATTAATCCTAAGAAATGCAATGCATTAGCTTACTGTCACTGATCTAACATGGACACTGAAAATACATGATTTCCTCAGTGAGCACTGAGTTCACAAGTAGGAATATTTTCAAAAAATAGTCTCAAACGCTTTGAATCGGTCCCTGAAGTAAACAAACAAGTCTACTAATTCCATATGGACATTAAATTCACTTCAAGAGAAGTGGAACTAAGTCTTTATTAATCTGTGACATGAAAAATATCCCCTTTTCTTCCTTCTCTACTTTAGCTATTCCAGCATTACCAAGTTGTGTACAAGTTAATGTGGCTTAACTGGGCTAATAATCTTAGTGAATACAACAAAAAACTCACCTTGGTGCTTAGCCTAATGTATCATATTCTAAAAGCGCAAATTATTTGCTTTACTTACAATAAAAATACAACATCAACATAACACACTTTTTATATAATTAGCATTACATTTCCCTTAAAGACATGCATTGGAACCTTACAGAAAACTGCACTTACTTCCAGACTGTATTTTTTTCAAAGCACTGAAGTTACTCAGAGTAAGTATCAGCTTAATATGAAAAGTCTGAATCCTACAACATTTTGAATAAATGTCACTCTACTCAGCCATTCATGTTAATGTATCTTTCACAAGTCCTTATATTTAAATATTTGAAATTTCAAGGTCAAAGTAAGATCAAGGCAAAAACTTTAGTCTAGACAGCTTAAGTAGAAAAGGATCTATATTAACTTTATTTAAAACACGGAGAGCTTTAAATATATATGATAAATTGTTACAAAATAACATTTCTTTGAATGAAAGAAAATGCTTTTATTCCTGAAGGCGTTTAAATGAACACAGGAATGTGACATACAGTGTGAAAGGAGATCCCTTAACACCGTCAAAGGTTGTATCGACAACAGTCTGAACATGCAATATCTGTAATTATTACTCTGTAGCAATTTAGCTGCAGTTAAAATAAGCTGTAGATGTTCCTGAGAAGGCAATTGATGGCAACCACCATTTGTGCCCCTGAAAGTACCCAGGAGAGCTTACCTCTGCTACTGGAAGAAGACCTCGATGATGAGCGTGACGAAGAGGAGGAGGAGGATGTCGTGGAGGTACTAGACGATGATGTGGATGACACTGATGATGATCTGCTTCTACTACGTTTTCGTTTCCTTTTTTCTTTTCCTTAATATGACACAAGGCAAGGCAGCAGTGACAAGCATGCAAACAAGTGTGATCTACAAAGATAACTTTTCATACGAATTAAACACCGCAGATCTCTATCTTTGAGGGCACTTCCTGATCTCTCCTCGTGTGTCATTGTCTAATACCATCAGCAAGCGACAACGCTGGAAATGACACTCAAACACGTCACCTCACCTATGGGGTGGAATGGATAACTTGAGTGCACAGTAGCAGTGCGACACCTACCTCGGGCTTTCAGGTCTTCTTGTGACGGTGCACACAGCGACCTGCTCCTCTCCTCCTTCCGGCTGGCCATGCCTGCAGACACAAGCACATTCAACAGCTTCGCTCCCCAAAGCCTTGGGGCAGCGGGAGCAAAGGGGCAACCTCACAAGATCTTCATCATTCCGCACAGCGCACCTCATACACTGCAGCAAAGCCTTGCTTGGGGCTCGTAAATCAGGCACTGGGGGACAAAACTTTGAGTTCACCGTGACTTCTTGTGAGCGTGAGGCTAGTGAAAATGCTTGGGGGGGGGGGGGTTTAAGCTGTTTGTTTTTTGTGGGGGGGAAGGACTGAAGTTGCACCCAGGCCTCTTGGCTGTCTGCAGGCCCAGGCTCAGGGCTGCTGCTTGCCCGCAGGCCGAACCCTTCGCGCTGCGCAGGCCGCTGCGGGCCCCGCTCCGCGGCTGCGCTTCCCGGCGGACGGAGAAGCTCCCACCGCCCGCGCCGCGCTGCCCCGGCGCCCCCGTCCCGCGGTGCCCCGGCCCGGGCCGCGCTCACCGCCGCTACCGCCTCCACCCGCCCGGCCGGGCGCCGCCGCCGCCGCCTCCGCCGCTTCCGCCGCGGCGCCCCGGACGGAGTCGCGCGCGGGGAGGACCGTTAACGGCCGCGCCCCGCCCCGCCGCGGGGCGGCGCCGGGAGCCGCGAGCGGGCGGGGGGCGACGCTGCCCTCGGGGGCCACGTTGCGTATTGCGACACTCAGGGCGTGGGGCGAGAAAAGCGGGGAAAGAGACACAAACAGCTACAAATCTGTCAATAAATACATCAAAAACCTGTCGCGCGCTGATGTAGGGACACTGGGCTCCGCGAGCTGTTACCTACCCAAATACAAGGTCATTGAAAAGTTTGTTGGTGTTTTTTTCATGCAACATTTAGCTTCTGCTGTAACATTCATGCAATACGACATTTTTTTTCTTTATTAATAATGGGAAGCTATTTAAAATCCAGTTTACAGTAGTAAAAAACCTTGAAAAACTAAACACAGAACTCTCAACTGTTCTAACAAAATGAACACATTTAAATAAAGTTTGCTTTACAAAATTGATTTTCTCAACTGATTCCTTATAAAACAGGCAGTATAAAGGCATGTTTCCATTGCCGGGAATGAGTCATTTGTGCTTCCAAATTTCAAAAGAAATATCCACAGAGAGAAAAAAAAAAACAAAAAACAATCAACCAACCAAAAAGGTAGAGGAAGAGAGATTGCTGTATGGACTGGTTAAAATTAACGTGCTTCCAAAATCCATCCAAGGACACACTAAACACCAACGTCACAACACCATCACCTATTCTAACACTTAGAAATGGAGTTTTAATAATACTTAGCTCCTGTCATGCTCAAAATTCTTCACAAAACACTTAAAGACTCTTAACTCTTCTGCAAGTATTATTATTATCCCCATTTTACATTTGGGGTGGTGGGGGCAGAGAGGGTTAGCAGTTCCCTTATGTACAGGCTATGCCGTATCCCTCTTGCCTTGGTTCTCTCCCAAGTTCTTTATCACTTTCTGATTTTACACTTAACATACTAAAGATTTCTAGCAAATACAGGTAATACGTTTCCAACCAGATTAGTGGTTATTATTCGAGTTGTGCTACTTGGACAGTTACATGGCTAATATTAAAGTAATAATCAACAGGAAGCCCACACCAGTGACTCATAATTTATGTCCTACCATGCCACACCATTTCACAACAAGCTTATTCTTTATGCAACGAAATACTGTGGACATCAGGTCTAATTCTCTCCATTGTACAGATGCAACATGGCTGTTAAAGTCAATATGGACTGCACAAGAGAATAGAATTTGGCCTTTGCCATCTGTCCCTGGGAACACCAAAAACCCCTACAGTGGTCCGGTACACACTGACGTTGTACAGCAAAAAGGACATAAGTAGCATATAAATTGAAGCAGTGCTGAGATGTGCTAACTCACTAGAAAGTATGGATGGATAGTATGGATAACTTCACCCTCTCCAACCTTGTTTTGAAAATATGTGTGTCTGAATAATGTCCTAGAAAACATATGGGGAAATAAATGCCTAGTAATGAGATTTTCAATGTAAAATAGGGTATTTTGCCTTCACCTTATCATCAGTCTTGAAATTGCACTATTTTCGGTGGTATTGACAATCTGCACAGAAAGCCTGGACATTTTAGATTTTGCCACATTTGCCTTCTTCTTGAATTTTCTACCTTATTCCTTGCATTCTGTGCCCCATTTTGGTTTTTTTAGCCTGCCTAGTTTACTCTTATTATAAATCCAGCTTAATTTCTTACTGTCTTTTGAAAAATCCCAGGTTTCTCTGCCACTGGACTGCAGGAGCAATGGGTTATGTTTAATGTTTCAATACCTGCTCTGTAAGAGATGACGCAAGAGACACAGAATTCTGTCACTTATAGCAACAAAATGATTGATTGTGCAAAATTCGATCCCTCTCACAGGTCCCTATGGGCTTTTGAAAGGCACATGTATTCTTTGTTACTTGTTTCTCAGTGCCTGAGCTTAGTGTTTTTATTCTGTCTCCAGTAACCACGTACAATGCATGCACGCTGGTGCAACAGGTAAGGAGCTGGGGATAAAAATTAAGATCTTCAGAAGTACTTCTCAGTTCTCCACAGTAGCTATCTTGCTGGTAGTGAAGATCTAGTATTTGTTAAAAGGCAAGAACTGGGTTCATCTCCTAATCCATTTTCTCCCTCCACCCTGAAACATTCAAATTTCTAGCAGAGGGGAACAGTGCATGTAACATAGGACTTTCCACTAGCAAATATCCAAAGCCTTCTGCAGAGCTGGGAGGCCAGAAAAGATCTATTTTGCATGGGTGTGCAAGCAGAAATACTGGAGCTCTGCGCCCTTTTTTCCAGCAGTGCAGCAGAGAGCGGTTGGGCTGCCTGAGCACCCCGCTTATGGCCATATCCTGAGAGGTGGTAAGTCCTCTGACTTCAAGGAGGGGACTGTGGAGGCTTATCACCAACTGGGCTCAGTCCCAAGGCACTAGGCAGGTACAGAGAGGACATTAACAAGGCTATTGTAAGCTGGGGTACTCACTGCAGCTGAAACATCAAGGTTAGAAAAGCAAGAGGCACTGGCACCTTCCTCTGGACTTTCTGGAAAAGAAGAAAAGGGAATGCTGGATCCCTGGCTAAGATTTCCCCTGCCTGGCTGAAGCTATTCTCTCTGCTTCAAAACCTCAGGCAGTTGGAGGATCATGACATGTTAATTCAAATGTGCTAGTACTGAAGTGTTTCCATTTCAGACCAGTGAAATGCAGACTGCGATGATGGACATCTGTGTAATTAACACAGATGTAAATTCTGTGTAAATAACGGGAGCCCACAGACCTGCTTGGGCTCCACAAGGTTAACTGCAGGACATTCATCCCAAAACGCCAGTCTCTCATAGGAGCCAAACACTCACCCCCAACATGTACTGAGCAGTGCTAAAACACAGGTGTGAATGTATGTTCACAACATCAAACTGGACTTAGAGCTGCCTTAAAACCGCAGTCTTGAAAGTTAAAAAACAGAAGGTTGACACTTTGGCAATTCATTAGCTGTTATGCAGTCCAAAAGCCTCGATAATGTTATCGATAGCTTAACTAGTGGCAATTCACTATTGCATGGCCGGTGGTCACCAAAAATGCATTTCTTAATAGTTCAAGCAGTCCCATTATCAAGGATTTTTTTTCATAGCTCCTCCAGATCGGTTAAATCCACAACTACTTTCAAGAAGAGAGTGTCATCTTTGATGTAGGTATTTTTTGTGTTCTCTAGAACGGTGTGTGGCACAAAGCGTGGACATCCCGAGGCAATATTCATTTCTCCATCTGGCCTTTTGAAACTGCTGCTGTTGGGGTCGGCTCTGAAGACTTCCACAATGTGATTTTTTTTCCCGCTTTGGTCCAAAAGCATAAGTGTAACTTTTTGCTTGAAAGGCCATGGCAGCAGTGAGTCAAACTCCCCTCTCATCACAACGAAGTAGAGCGAGACGTGTGTTCCCTTTCCAGAGCCATCCCCATTCAGATAAGCTCTTGCACATAACCTGTACCCACAGCGGCTGGTGTAAAAAGGCTGGCTGAATATAGAGAGGACACGGCCTTCCACTGCTTCTTTTTTCTTCATCTTGTAGTCCATGATTTTCCAGATTAATTTTCCATTGTAACACGTGCCCTCCAAAAGCTTAAATCGTTCTTCATTTTTGTTGAGCTGTGCTTTGTGAATATTGATCTGGAGATCATGCTTGTTGGACTGACCTTCCAAAACAACTGGAAAAAAAAAAAAAGAGGAAACATTCAGTTAAATAAGACCATCAGAACACTGGAAACAAAGAGCAACCAGATTTGAGTCGACAGTACTTAATTACTCAAGACCCAGGCTGAAGACTAAACTGTGGCATTACATTCAAGAGCTTCTCAGAGACAACTAACTTTGTAGCACAGGCCAGTCCACTCAGCCTTTTGCCAAGGTTATGCCTGAGTTTAAGATGAACTCTTAAATGACTCTCAAAAAGCTCCATTTAACTATTGGTTACTCCCACCCTAGAGACAGCCTTGAGAAGCAAAATTAGCATCTAGATTCCAAGGTTATACAAACTCTTTACTTAGACTCATTTGCTGCATATATTCATGTTCTCGTAACTAATGACAGTGCCACCCTGGAAAACGCCAACATTGTCAGGCTGTAACAGGAACCATGTGAAAATCAGCATTACATCTGGGGCTGACTCATGTAAAGACAGACCTAAAGTAATGCCAGGGAAGTGAAAGATCATAGCCTTGCTGGACCTACAGCAGCAAAGGATAGAAGCTGGCCTACAACAGCTGCTTTTTCTGTTTTAAAGATTCATATTTGAGGCCTGCTCTGGTAAAGCTGATGCTGAAAGGCACATCTGACTTGACTGTTTTTTCCCCTCTCCCACAAGATACTCTTTGATCTACAGTGAGTCTTCTTAGGGGCAGGGGTAGGAGATAACTTATAGCCACTGGAATACAAGTATGTTTCCTCTCTGATTCTGTTGATTTCTCTTCCAAACCTTAGCCTTTATTTTTCACTACACTCTTTTGCAGAAGGAGCTTGGGAAGCAGGAGTGACAAGGACAGGCTGCAATGCAAGCAGTTTGTCATGAAGAAGGGAAGACAAAAGCAACCCCAGTAGCAAGGCTACTGACAGCACTGAAACAATCAAAGAGTTCTGCTTAAAGTCCATACATGTTACACAAACATGCTGTTTTAACATACAAGGCTGACATTAATTTACAAGGTTCATATTGCACACATGGTACTACCATCAAAATCCACCAGCCTCATCAACCCCAGCTCCCTGACCCTGCAGTGCCACAGGAATTCAGAAGCTGATGCCTATAGTAACACTGGTGCATAAGGAAGGTGGGAGGATGGAGTATTCACTACCAGCAATTGGTCTTAGAAATCACAAACAGGAAAGCCATGACCAACTAATAGCTGCAGTTAACTGACCTCTAAAACCACCACCACCACCGAGTCAACAAAAATTCTAAACCCATGCAGGAAAGAAAGAGAAGTTTCCCAACATACCTAAACGCTGATCATATGTCTCCATAAGGGCAATCTTCTGCTTTACATTTTCAATTGTATCAAACAGGGGTCGCAAGTCTAATTTACTTTGTTGCTGGTTTGCCATTTGTATTAACTGTTTTACTTGTGACTCCAGGCGTGCAGATTTATCCAGGTGACTGGCAAGAGCCTTCCCAATTAATGCCATTGGAAGAGAGTGAGAAGCAGAGCCAAAGACATTCAAAATCAATCACATCATTTGAAATAAGATAAAGCAGTCTTTAACAAGTCAGCACTATTCACTACATGCTATATGCAAAAATATTACATGTGTTGCCTTTGGGACATTTCCAAATGCTCCCTCATGTTTAATTCTGCATCTACTCACTGAGAATCCATCCCTGATTCAGTCCAATTCACACTGCACTGCTTCATTCAATCAGTTGTTCAAATTTACACCCGCATAATTGCCGTGGGGATCTGTCCATGCAGAATTTATTCAGTGCTTTTTGACCAAGCCAGATACCCAAAACTTCTTTATTAGATAAAATGAAAAAATGATATTGTATTGTAGAAATGCAAGAAAAGCTCAGGAAGTGTTTGGGAGACAGCATTTGTTACCACCCTGATGATGACAATCATCACTGGATAAACACATTCCAGGATGCAAGAAAGCAAAGGGACAGAAAGGTAAAATAAATGTCTTACCTGGGTGCTTACCATCAAATTGCTGTTTTTTCCAAACAGCTGTGTAAACTGCCTGAATTCCTTCTCACACTTTTTAACTGCCTCTGCAAGCTGTTGGATTTTAATCTCTTTACATTCCAGACTCTTACACAAGTCAGATATCTACAGATGGAAAAAAAAGCAGAGTAGAAGAATGAAGGAATACAAAAATACCAACAATCACATGAAAATGTATGCGATTACATAGGAAAAAATGGAGAGGTTTGGCATGCAAATACTCTAACTTAACTACATATGCACTAATTCATTCAAAATTAATGGATAAGTACTAGTAAGTATTGAGCTCTGCCTCTTAAATCTTATTTTTGCCTAGGTTGCAAAGCAAGATTTCCAAAAGCTTCTCTGCACCATGATGTGCAGCTGGATTTAGGCAGGAGATGAGCGTAGAGCTCAACAGTTATTCCTGAACATTTACAGTGTTTATGTTGGGGATCTCCCAGACAAAAATGTGCAAGCCCATGGCATGTGCCACTCTCCCACAAGCTGTCTCCTGTGCCCCCATGGAGAAAGTGCACATTCAGGACTCGCAGTGCATGGGGGACCTTTGGCACCTCCAGCACATATGCAATTTGACAGAGCCCTGGAACAGGCTGCCCAGAGAGGTTGTGGAGTCTCCTTCTCTGGAGATCTTCCAAACCCACCTGGATGCCGCCCTGTGCCATGTGCTCTAGGTGTCCCTGCTGGAGCAGGAGGTTGGACTAGATGACCTCTAGAGGTCCCTTCCAACCTTAAGCAGTCTATGATTCTACGATTTCAGCTCGGCAGCACATACACAACAGGGCTAGCACCTCCTGGGAACCATCTTGCAGAGCGTGTGTTTGTGAGCACTGGGGCTGTCTGTGATTGCCGGGCATCAACGTCTCCACTCTTCGGAGCTGGTGCTCACTGGAGCAGAACCAGGCAACAGATGTCAAGTCAGCCCAGCAGAACTGCAAAAATCTTGAACTTTAACTGGGCAGAATTTCCAGGTCAAAAAAAAAAAGATGGTATTTCCCAAGAAAACCATAAGCCCGTATTTCTTAACAGCTCTGTGTAGCAATAGGTACTAAGAGACTCATACCTTCCATTTCCATCAAGATTCTGCTCTGTGATAATATAAACCTACATGCATGTATGTTTCTGTGTGTGTATAGATATAGAACATACATATTGTTGCACTGGGCTCTAACAAGCAAGACATGAATAAGCGAGGAGAACTGAATCCAGAAGTGCAGCAGATCACCGAATTGTTGTGTTTTGGGGTACATATGTTTTAAATGAACAAGCAAAAGAGAAAGTCGACCGTCAGTTGGATGCATTCGCTTTGGTAGGATTGGGCCCCGTGTCACCTGTTGGAAGCAGCAGCAATGGTCACGCAGGGAGAAGCGCTTGCAAGCTGCTCTGCTAGAGGACACAGCCAGCAGCTGGTGCTGCCTCTGCAGAGCATGAGGCACGGGCATTTAAGAGGCTCCTCTTCAGTGTGTTCCTGCAGTCTGGGCAAGCACTGAAACTTGAACACTCCATTGCACACCTCGTGCCCACCATAAGCAAAGGCAGGAAGTAAACGGGGGGAGTGGTGGCTCCCACCACGCTGGGTGCAGAATATAAGTCTACCTGACTTACTGGAAGGGCTTATTCTGACTTTTGTAGTAGTCTTTTAAAATATAATTGAGCTGGAACACACAACAAATGCAGAATCTCATAGCATCCTATAACGAGCCAAAAACTGTTGAAGAATGTTCCACAATATGACTTGCCTGTTCTTCCAACCTGGAGTTCTTGTCCAAAATCTGCAGCATGTGTTCCCTCAGGGCACTATTTTCATGCTCAGCAAGTTTTCCTCTTTTAACCTTAGTGAGGCAGAGGAGAAAGTGAAAGAATCTAGTTACATGTTAGACAGACATTTTGAAAATGTTTAGTAAAAAAATGTTACTGATGCAAGTGTTTAAAATGTCTCCTCTGTGCTTTGAAAGTGAGGGAATGGCAATCCTGACTTTATTGCTATCTTAGTCAATACTACGAAGAGTTGTGAGAGAACAGAAACAGCTATTTTAGTAAATACTTTGACTGATTTGGTAGACAAATTTCAATCCCAGTGCAAATAAAGATGTATAGAACAATACCTTTACAAGACAACCATATTGTTTGTAGGGACAGTCCACTTCGGTCTCTGGACACACTGTCTGATGGGTTTCAATCTGCATATATTAACAGAGAAAGTGCTAATGAAATAAATGCTAAGTAACTTACTGTGCTGGTAATATCTAAATATCTGTATAAATGATGAATAAAGGCCCATGTCAATAGACCACCGATCATGTAAAGGGGAAGACGAGTGGTCAGAGTCAATAAGGAAGCCAGATGATCCACTGGCACTGCAACACCAATGTTTTGCAATGATGTTAACACCTCATTCACAAAGTGAGACATATCACCTTTAGGACAAAACAAAGAAAATACTTAGAGCAAATGAGTAAACCTATTTTATTGGCATAGTTCAATGTAGTCTATGACATGAGTTTCAAATTTCATAGAAGAGTGCAGTGTGCTGAATTACTGTACGTGAAAAAATTACAGTACCTCCTTTTTTAGGATTATCTGTGAGCAGTTTTGGAGACAAGGCACAGGATAGTCAGGACAATCATTTTTTTCATGATTCTGCGGAGAAAAAAAGAAACAAAAAAAGAAACAATTTGTATCGGACTCAAAGAACACCATATCAAAGATGACACACAGCATATTATAGGCAAGAATAGGCAAATATACAAAATTTACATATTAATTTATTCTTGCCTACAACATACAATTCTCTATTTTTATAAAGTAGCATTTATAAAGGAAGCTATTAATTTCTGGCATGCAGAAATAATCACAAAAATGCAAGTGCAAACCCCATACCAGATTGCTGTTCATAAGAGAGCTACAGCAACTGGCATTATTTATTTTACACATTTATTATGCTTTCTCCTTCGTGTTCTTGGCCAAATGCTGTTCCACAATTTGTAAAGCCTCATTGTAATGCTGGAAACTTTTCAGTCTGCAACATTAAGGAAGCAGACATGTGCTATAGATTCCCAGGGAATGTTTTATGACCTTACCTTCATGTTGATTAAGACCACATATGTACTACAGTACTGACACATTTCTTCTCGAAATTTACAGTGCTGACTCAAGTGATCTTTCAAATCTTTCCGAAGAATTTGATCACAACATCCATCATTCATGCACTGCACACTCTCAAACAGACACTGCTGAAGATGCTCCTGCAACGTGGAAAGGTAAATTAATACAGCAGAGGAATGAATACCAGAATAGGATGTGGTTCACAACATCTTCACTGGCCTAGCACACACATAAAGCATTTGGCAGTTTGGTAACAAACCTATACATTCTTCCTCAGCATTGCCTCAAAAGCAGAGTAAACAGATGAGCTGCAAACTTGAACAGCCCTTTCTTTAATTTCCCATTTTTACTCAATTTACACACGAGAAAAAGCCAAAATGTCTGATTCCTCTTGGCAAGCAGCTGTGAGTGTTCAAGAAGCCTCCACCCCAGGTGTGCAGGTGCAGACGAGCTGTGTGTGGTAGCCACAGGCCACCTCCAAGCTCGCCCATCAGACCCCGCTGGGCCACGGAGCTGCGACAGCGCCGGGCTCAGAAGCCCTGCTGAGAGTGTGGCCATGACACCAGGCTGAGCATCAGTGTGCTGGAACCTCCAGCATCTTACCTGTTAAGACTCTCCTGAACTCAAAAAAAAGACAGATGCACCACAGTGAGATAAAGGCAAACAGTTCTTGTTAAATAGAATCATAGAATCATAGAATGCTTAAGGTTGGAAGGGACCTCTAGAGATCATCTAGTCCAACCCCCCTGCACACGCAGAGTCACCTAGAGCACGTGGCACAGGACTGCATCCAAGTCGGTTTTGAAGATCTCCAGAGAAGGAGATCTTAAATACTTTAAGGTAACGCTGGAACAAACTTACAGCTATGATATTTTCTATGGACATTTGTTTCTTACATACAGACAGGGTAAGTTGTGATCTAGACACTTAAACCACATTGCTACAATAACTCTGAAGACAATTCCTGAAGCTGACCTTAAAGCACACATCAGAGTTTGTATGCAAATCAAAGGCCTCTGAATTTGATGAAGTGAACTAACCTGATATCGTCCCAGAATTACTTTTGAGTTGCAATCAGGAATATTTTTGCAAAACACTTGCAAGTTAAGAACTTCTCTTTTACAGCAGTTGTCTTTGAATACCTGTAAAGAAAGTTAGTCTTCATATGAGGTTATCTAAGATGTTACATAAAAAGGCAGCAAAACATCACAAGAAATCTTTTAAAGACAAATGTGAGGATTCCTTAACCATAGGCATGGTTCTTGATAATTCTGCTTGAAAATGTATACTAAAAATATAAGCAAAAATATTTATGTTTATTTTCTATTCCTACGAGGAGCATTATAAAGTTGTTCACTGCTGCATTACTCAAAATTTGCACAGGCTAGGAGACAGCGAGTGAAAAACAGCAACCTCGTAAACATTTAGACTACAATTTCCTATCATGAGTAGAGAAAGAAGGAGATGAAATTTCACCAGAAAATATATCCTGGCAGGATCAAGTAGGTAATATACTTTTAAGGACGTTTAATCCATTCAAAAAAAATCTGTAGCTTACAAAATAAGAAACATAAACTTGTCTTTTACTTCAAAAAGTTACCAGAAATTGAATTAAGTCTGCAAGGCTAATGAGGTGTATCGAAAAGACCTAAAGCAGCAAATGAAAGCCTGGTCAACGGCAAAGGCAAATAAACAAGATCCCCCGGCAAGATGGGGGATTAAGTAGTAAGTAAACAAACTCTCCACTAAAAGAAACATTAAACACTAGAGAAGATTTAAAACTGCATGAAACTCTTGGCCACTCTACAGGAAAATACAGAGGACTAAAATGACACAGGATATAAAAATAAAGCTTTAGCTATGCATCCTTGCACACTATTTCCCTTAACATTGTTTAAGGGACAAAAGCTGCTTTGCCCCTGAGGACTAAGAGACTAAGATCTATCTTTTCTTAGCTTTCTTGATAAGAACATTTTTCTTTTCTTACTTTTTTTTTTCTAGTGGATATTGACTGCTGAAGCAGCTGCAACTAGAGCCACTTACCTCATGCATTTTTATTGTTTCTTTGTCAACAGGACAGGTGGGTACTGCATTCAGTTCTCTAGATCAAAAGAAGAGTCATGTTAATTCCCAGAGCAGCTGACTTCTTTTACAAAATTGGGCCATGCTACCACCTGGCTCTGTGGGAATCAGCAGCAGACACTTCAGTGTTAAGAGAGAAAATCCGCAAAATGCATTTGGTTCAATTTCAGTATTGCAAGGTGCAAGTGGGAGGACTTTCTTTAAGAAGATTTTCAAATTGGTCAGTAATACCTTGCAGTTTGAAATTAAGTATCTGTTATTTCAGGATCTATTGACACATGTTTCTTAGTGAGGTCAACGAATGCTTTATACCACAGTGATACATGGCTCGAGAAATCATACACATTCTTGTTTGTTCCATTATCCAAGAAATATACACCTAATCGAAAAACATCCTGTGAACTCAAAAGTTACAGAACAGAATGCTAAGTCAGGCATCCCTTCAGTGTTCACAAGACATGTATTTGGGCATCTGCATAAGTACCAGACAGGTAGAATACAAGTGAGAGCAGCCCTCCTATGTGAAAAATCAAGGTGAGAAATACAAAACCCTGAATACAGATAATAGCAAGGGAAAAAAAGCATATATCATGAGAGCTTCAGGGAGGCAATATGAGAAAATATATTACAATCCTATTTCTGCACACCTGAAAACAGTTCTGTGCAAAGCCTCTAGATAATCTGAATATTTTCCATACACAGTGTTTTTTCTTCAGATAATCCTTATGCAGCCTATTCATAACAAGCACAAGAACCTGTAGGTACAAACAGGAAGAATAATGCCACCACCTCTTGATTCAGGCAGAAAATTCCTCAGTTTCCTACATTTTAGTCACTTTTATAACAAGTTAATTTACGTCAGCAATGTTACACTAAAATAAATGCTACATGTTGTTCTCATGTCACAGTGGTATTTTCCTTTATGAATCGACCTTAAAGTTACGTAAAAATAAATCCTGGATAGAATGTGCCTTGTCTATATCCCACTCACGTGGGATGCACTAAGAACCAAACCGAGCTTCAAAAACACATTGCCAAATCCTGCCCATAGCACTAAGAGGACATTAAGCTGCAACAGCATAACAGAAAGCAGAGTTTGTGCTACAAGTGCTAATAAGATGTTTTTTAATTAAGAGGACTTTGTCACTCTCTGGCCATCTGTTGCTACCAAATGTCAGATGTGGAGCGATCTCCCAGTCTGCATTCAGACGGCTTTGTCTGGCGCAAGCCGCACGTTCCTGGCTACGACAGCAACATCGGTTCAGATGGTTCCTGTCTCAAAAAGCTCCCTGAAGTCCTACAGTGAGTACGAGGAAACGCTTACTGAGGCACTGTCCATGGGGAGGCAACCCTGAAAGATGGAGTGACTAACATGAAGCATCTAAAATATGTAAAAGGTAAAGTGTGAAAGTCATCTACATAATTAAGCTTCTCTGTAGCTCTCCTGAGCCAAATTCTACTGCAGATGCACCAAACGACACATCACAAATTTCCAGACAGGTTTGTGCAATGTGTAAACGCATTTCATGGGCAGATAAATCCCAAGCAGATGGATGCCAGCAACCTTATGATCTCACTGTGGTATCAGATAATATAAATAGTGTTTTGTAACTCCACTAAAAGCAAAGAAATTATACCAAAGCAGACAGCTTTGATCTAACCACTGGTACAAGAAACACCAGAGGTTAATGCAACAAACTCACCTGAACAGCGCAGTGATAGAGTGCCTTTGTATGCTAGAAAGCACCTCACACAAATGTGCTTAAGTATACATCACAATTTTCCTTATGCTGACTTTATACACATAAAAATTCCAAGCACTGGCCAAAATGATCCCATATTGCTTGCCCTCACCAGGTGAGGTTTACAGAGGTATCTTTAGAGCACTGAGAATGGAGTGACCAAGTTCAACAGTCTTTCCATTGACTCCCACACTTTTTAACCAGCTCATTGCTATTATTTCGGCATCTGCAGTTGATTTATAGAAGGTGCCAGCTTCTTTTTAATCCAGGGAGGAAAGTGAGCTTGCAAACACAGAAAGAACTTGTACTAACCTCAGGGAAAGGATGCACTGCTGGCAAAACCGGTGGCCACATCCCGTCTGGTGCGGGTTGTGCAGGACCAGGCGGCAGTGGGCACACTTGTAGCGCTCCTCCAAGCTCTCCACAAACCTGTAGTCAGCGTCGGGTTCGAAGTCTAGGGAAGCACCACTGGCAGAGTTCTGGCGTGTGAAGATGTCCGAGAGACCAGTGAATTCGTCACAGGCCATGGAAGCTGCCCTGGAAAAGCAAATGCAAAAAGAATCCTTTAAAATATTTACAGCCAAATCACCTCGGCTACAGCTCGCAGCAGATTGCTTGTTATTTGAGCAGTTTCATTTACAGAAGGTTTCAGTAGATTTCAGAGGAAAAGGCAGCATCAGCTACAGAAAAGCAGTGAAAACCTCAGAGAACTACAAAACGACGCACCCTTCTTTACGTGACTAGCCTGAAAACACCTTTTGGAAAGCATTTCACAACGTGAAAGTTATCCCCCAGAAGAGAGAACTTCTTCCTGATTTTCCCACAACAGCCCCTAGTTTCAGAAAAGCCACAGACGTAGCTGGGGACAGCAGAGGTCACGTCTCGGCCCGGCGCCTGCCAGAAAAGCCTACACTTAACGTAAAGCCCACCCACGTGGCCTTACTTACTCATTGCACTGGGTCAGAAAGAGCACAGCGTTGTGGTTAGCAGCAAGGCGCACATGAGAAGGGGAGCAAAAAGATTTTACCTTCAATTTCAGTGTAGCAGAAGCCAAAACCTCTAAGCTTGCCATAACAACACACATGTGCGCCAGGCCTCATCCACACAAACTCCTCTCCCTCCCAGGCCAGCAAGTCCCTGTTAGCAGCACCAACAGTGCTCTAGGAGGCCGGGAAGGTCGCTGAGGCTTCTCCTGCCAGACCAGGCCAGCGGGGCCACCACGTCTCCTCATGACCTTGCACTGACAGCGCTCCCCCTGCCGTGCAGCCCCCTCCCACGATCCTGCATCCCACAGACCACCAGGGGATTCAAATCTCCTTCGAGTTTTAGACAGTGAGCCCTGCAAATGGGTCTCCCACTGCTCTGGTACATGATTAGGGACAGCTTCTCTTTCTCACATTAACCAGGGATGCAGCCCAGAGGAGCTAAAAATCCTAAATCCTACAAGAAATCAGTTTTTTTCTAATGCTTTTTCTCATTTCCATAGCATCGAACCTCTTGAAGGAGGATGTAGCCCACTCGATCCTAAGGATTTAGCAAGTAAATGCTGCTCTCTGTAAAACTCCACCAAAAAATCCGTTTCACCAGTTTGTCTCTTAGGGCCTGCCTTGTGTACAATGTGTTTCTGGCTGAGGTAAACATTATAAATATTTTAAGGAAGCACATGGAAAAAGCTAAGAGACATGGTTACCAACTCAAAATACCATCTAGAAACTCACTTAAATACACCTCTTTGCTAATTAAATCTCCTTTCTATCTCCTTCTGAAGAAAGCACGCATATACTACACACTTTCCAAACATGCGGCTGAAATAAGACTCCTTTTCCCTAAGTGCCTTGAGGCGCACATATCCCTCCCTCCCTCCACACACACACACACACACACACACACATATATATATATATATATATATTTATATATTTTTTCCTTAAAAGGAGTCTCCGAGCACCTTGCTCCACAGCTTTTGCCCAGGAGAGCCTCCGCTCCACCTCAGCTGGCTTGGGGAGCGGGTGGAAGCTTGGGTCTTCGTGAGGTTGGCCGAGAGCCCTGTAGCGACAGCAGCACCTTGTGCCCAGGCTTCCCTCTTGTTTCTAGTCTCATCCTTCAGGTGTTATTGGGGCTTAGGGTGTGTTTGGGACAACCTGAAAAAGGGTCACTTTGATACGCTGCGACCACGAGGCTGCAGCTGCTGCTGGACACTGCTGCTTCACAGAAACCATCGCCCACTAGTGTCTCCGTGCATTGGGGTGGTAATGGAACGTGAACGGCGCGTGTCTGCGCCAGGAGTGGCGTCACGCGAACCACAACAGGCGCAGAGCGTGGTTGCGACTGAGCGCGGTTGCAACCGAGCGTGGATGTCACCCGGCGCCGGTGGCAGAAGCTCCCCTTCCGCTTCTGCCTTCGAGCGCCGGCCAGCCGCCTTCTCTGAACCAAAACCAGAGGAAAAAGTGCTTTGTGCGAGAGGGAGAGCGTCCTGAGTTAACTGAGTCAGCTTCCTGCTGGCAGCCGCGCGCCGGCGAGGTGAGCTTTCACTTCTGCATGCTGCGGAAGTGTCCCTGCTTCGCGCATGCTGCAGTTGCGTCACATGCAAACTGCAAGGCTGCCTTCAAATCCCAAAATGCTAGTGGACTCCTGTGGCACAAGGATGCTCATGGCAGAAGTGGGATGCACACAGAGTAGCGTTGGCACTGCAACGCCACTGGAAAAGCACGGGATAAACCAAACACTGTGGACACAGCAAATCCATGCATCAGGTGCATTGTACTTCCATGTATCAAAATAAACTGAACTGATTCTGGGCTCGTGTTAGAGGGATAGTTTGGATCACTAGAAGCTAAGCCAAATCTTACAAATAACGACCGCACAGACCTCAACAAATTTGTGCACTCACAGCAGACTATGCCTGAAACACCTTTGCTACAGGGTGGGGAAAAATCCAGGGCGGAAAATTTTCATAATAAAAATAAACTGTTTAAAATGTGGGCTATCCTGTTTTAACTACCACCACATCAAGCTGAGGCCCAACATCTTCTATCTAAATGGATCCACAATTAGTTTATCTTATTGCTCTCAGTAAGACACAAGCAGCCCATGTTAAAAGGAAAAAAATCAGCATGGTTACACTAATTAGAATGCAGCTGTTACATGAACACTCTTCACAACCACATTAAAGCATGGATGTCCCCTTCGCGGCGATGCTGCTGATCATGGCCACCAACAGCCATATGGGAGGAGAAACACTGTGCAACATGTACACGACACTGAACTAGCCTGGACAGAGAAACACTTTTGGCATCAAAAATGTATGTACTGCACTCAGGGAAAAAAAAAATCTCTATAATGTGGTAATTCTTTCTTAAGAGCCTATGCTCACTGCCATGTGAGATCAAGCTCCCAACAAGAGCTATCAGATTACCACAGGAGCGCCAAGGGCAACGGCCACTCGGGCAGGCCCAACGCTGTGCTCAAAATAGACCAGAACACCCAGGACGGCAGACCCAAGCGTAAGCACTGAAAGCCACCCTGTCTTTTAGGTAGTGCAGGGCAAATATGTGAACTGTTATCACAGATTTGGTCCTCTTGGACCAAATAAAAGATGTCTCCTGATCCTGCTGGGTAGCAAATAGGTGGGTGGTGCTGGTCCAGTCCCTGCCTGGTCCTCTGTGTACATGGAGACTTGTACCTGGCTGCCTTCCCAAACTGCAGTATCACTCAGCAGAGAGCTCTGTGGTGACTCCCATGCATACTATGTTTCCAGGATGTACATATAGAGCACAGAAAGAGATTTCTACTCATGCTCTCCCACATCTAGCTCAATGATGTTCCTTTGCATCATGATACTCAGTAGGGCTAAGGCTTAGAAGACTCTCAGTCCCTCCCTTGAAAATTATCTTTTATAGCATATCAGAACTGTATGACTGTCTTAGTCAAAATGAGGAAAAAACATAAAATTCATTATACTTTACAATTCTTTTTATTGGGAGTTGATAGACAGAAGCATGATGGAGGGGAATGTAACTTGCATTAAATTTACTCTCTCTAAACTTCCTTATGACCTAGGTAAATTATCTGTCTCCAGTATTTTAGAGTTAAAATAACCCAGTTATATGACTTACTAATAATATAAGGCTCCTCCGCACAAACACTGCATTTTGAGAAAGAACAAGCCCTGACACTTAATATACAGACATTTAGAGGTAATAAAGTCTACAAAAGGGCTATAAATATCTAGACACTTTAAAATAGGTACAAATTTAAGACAGAGCAGATTATATTGAGTCAGCTAAAAGCAACAGATGAGGCCCTCTGATGTCACCACAGCATCATCTTTATCCTTTCAAACACAGAAAGGTGACAGTGTTTTGACCAGCAACAACGAAACCCAGCACTTGTGGGTCTCCCCTGGGGGAAGGATTCTGGGTGCAAATGTGTGGCCTCTTACGTGGGGAAAAAGATCCTTTGCTGCATCAAAGCTGGCTTCCCACTTGCCTGCAAGGCTCCCTCCTGGCAGCAAAGCCTAAAAAGGGCAGTTCAGCGGCCAGACGGCATCCAGCAGCGGAGATCCCATCCACATCGTCTCCAGCGGATCTCTGCTTGGGGACCCACAAGGATGCTGCTGCAGAGGGCAGCAGAACCAAACTTGATTTCTTTTGTACAACAGCAACTTTCATTTCGTTCAAATCCCCATATCACCTTATTCTAAAAACACAGTGAAAGCAGCATCGGTTTGCTAATCTCCATAAGCAAATTTTCATTAAAGAGGATATGACTGCAGGGTTTTCTCTGCATAGATTTACTGCCAAGTAGTACAGTAAATTCCCATAAGACTAGACTTCATCATTTTTACAAGCATAGGCACACTCTAATACATGCAATATTAAAAATAAATAAAAAATACACCCATATAACTAACAAAGCATACCTGGTGCTGAAGTAGGTTTGATTTTCCAGCCGTCTGGCTTATTTGCTACATTTAGTATTTCCATGGCTCTCCAATCATTAATTAATGAATTCCTACTGTAATATCAAGAAATCTCTCTACATCTAACCAACAAAAGATTATTACAACTAGTATGTACAAGGTGCCTTAATATATTTGTTCCTAAAACCCCTGCAGTCACTCTCTAGAAAGGTTATATTCAAGATCTATTAAAAATTCAGTGAAACACTTGGTACTTAATAACCTTGCTACTTAGAAAATAAAAAAATAATAAAAAGAAAAAGACAGCCCTCCTCCCCTTCCCCGCAGAAAAGCTTTTTGATATCTTAATAACTACATTTCAAGTTGATAAACACTAATGCTCCTGAAGAAGATACTTACATAGATCTCCCTTGATCAGGCTAACCTACCAGAAAACAGAGTTTTTTTTTTTTTTTTTCATTTGTCAGTCACTTTAAGCTTCTTGATCAATACCTGGATGTTTTACCGCCTTCCTTATCAACACCACAACTTTACATTAAAAAGTTCCCACTCAGCGTTGCTGATATTAGGCACCACATGAGCTCTTGCAGCTCTTTGTCACTTCTGAAGAACTCAACCCTTTAGATTCTCCAACCTTATATTAACAAACCTGCACGATTTTCAAACATCCATTTGCAACAGCTAATACCTGAAGAGTCATTTAAAAAAAAAAAAGACAAGTAATTATAACAGCACTAGACTCCTGCCAGCAATGAACAAGATACTTTGCTAGACCCGTACCTGGAAACGTAGCTGATCCTGGATGGGGAGAAAATGAGAGCAGGCGCGAGCGAGAGTGTGTGAGCGTAGGCTTTGTGGTTAAGCAGTATGAGCATTTTAAACCAGCAAGGGAGTGGAAATCCCCCGACGTAGCTTTGAAAAGATCATGTCTAAAAATGTTTCAAAGGGCTAGGACAAGCGACAAGTCATTGAAAAGTAGTTTCCCTTAAGGTGCTGCAGTGACTGCAGAACTCATTTCTTGGAGCTGCATAAGGCTACCAGTAACGTTTCTCACAGCTCTTGTTTTCACGTTAATAGCCCCACTTTCCAAAAAAAGAAAGAAATACGTGGTGTAACTAAAGTAAAAATACATGGCAGGATGCAAGGAAAACCAAGGTCCCATCCTGAAAATCCCACAAGTAGCCCTTATGAACACAGGTGGAGCAACTCGTTTTAGGAAAACTGGGGACAGCTTATGCAAGGAAACTGCACTGGTTCAACCTGAAGTTGGCAGCACAGCGAGTGAGGTTGCACTGCACTAACTTGCTCCAAAATGCTGCATAGACGCTTGACATCTAAAGCAACTTCCCAACTCAGGTAAAATCAATTTTATGAAAATAAATGCTTATACTGGGGGTTGTAATAATCAAAGCAGCTGCATTCTCTATAGATTTTATAGCTTGAATTTAACTGTGTCTCCACAAATTCTCTGTATGTCAGCCTCCTTTTCCCAAGCAAAAATGCATTTCCTTTACTGCAGTGCCACAAGCTCGATTTAAATCCTCACTCGTTCCTTATTCTCCTCTGCCGTCTCCCCTGGCTTTCTATTTTTATCTTTTAATTTTGTTTGGAGGGTTAGGAAAGCAAAGCTATCAGCTTGGGTATTGGGCCTTGCTTTCTTTGGCCAATTAGACATGCCACCAGTCAAAAAAAAAGACTGATAACAACCTTTTTTCTCCCCTAAGGTAAGGCATCTACAAAAGCAGTATTTTATAGGATATTCCTGATATTTAAGACACTAGTCTTCTAAAGAAAGTTTCTATCTTGTAGAAAACACAGCTCATTAGCTTCTTCTCTTTAATTGAAGGGCATTTCTAACCTGATTCCATCTCCCCTGACAGGAGGCATTGCCATTACCACACGTTCTCCCCGCTCCTTCGCTGGAGCTCTGAAACGGCCAAGCTGCCGCTGCAACACTGCCAAGGAGAAGAGGCCATTGCTGACAAAGAGAGAAGACCATCACGTGAAGACCAGTTGCTTCTTGGTCAATTAGACTAATTCCAGTTGTATTTCTAGAGGCAACCTAAGCCCTCTTCTGTGGTTAAGTTTATTAAAGCAGAAGACACCCATGTGTCACTGCAACTCATGCATGCCCTCAGCATGTGTCTTGGCCAGGCTGAGGCCTGCACACAACCTCAGCACTGTCTGACATCAGCAAAACAAACCAACTTTGTGAGGTCTTTCCACGAAACCAGGCGAGGAAGGAGAGATCCCGGGCAGCTTGGCACAGAGGAGGCCACCCGGCCACCAGTGCAGCTCCAGAAAGCACCAGCTGCTTCTGGGAAGCTTTGGGGAAAGCCCCAAGTGGAGAAGTTGAGTAGGAGCAGGATCTTACTTTTAAACAATTTCACTCTGCAGATGAGTAGAAAGCAATAGACTGGTGTCACCGTTCATGCACATCCTTCGGTGGCCAACATTGCGTGAAGACCCTGCACGTGAGGGCAGGAACTGGCAAGGAGCATAAGAAACTTTAGCTCAACTCAAGGGGATGAGGGAAAGCAAGAAAACAGACAGGAAGAGTATGTAGGAAATAGAAGGAAGGAAAGTAACAAAGACAAGAAAAACATATAGAAAAGTTACTGAAAAGAAGTAATAACAACAGAGGGAGAGTATGACAAATACTGTTTTAAATTTACTCTCTCGAACTGAAGAGTATGAGAGCCAAAGCAAAGTCTTCACCTCTGGTAACAAATAATTAGGTCACTACATACTCTGCAGGTCTGGGTCTTAGTGACAGGCATGACTCCATCACCTTTTAACTTTACCTCTCCTTCCAAGGAGGATGCTACCTGTCCGAGGGGATGGAGACACTATTATCCATCTTGGCTTGCCTGTTAATACCCATTCAAGGCCCATGAGAGTCTTGGTGCCTATTTTTTGCACTCCTAACCATTTAAATTAGTCTTAATGAGTAACTCAACCAGCAAAAATCTCTGAATAAAGTCACCACTTCTTCGGCAACCTCACATCCAAATTACTAAGACAAACTAAAACTCTGGCTTTCAGAGCAAATCAAACATGATGCTGAAGAAATACAGCAAGATAAAAAAAGGGGTTCATGCGGGCCCCGCAGTCCCCTGGCTCAGCTGCCCGACACAAGATTTAACGCAAGCGACACTGGGGTAGATGAAACTATGATTTTTTTTTCCATTAAGGGTAGTGCCTAATACCCCCATACACCATCTCCCATTGAATATGTGCTCCCACAATCATTTACATCAGCTGCCTCTAAGACCACGTTAAGAAATGAAACCTGCGAGGTTTGTGTCTTTCACACTTTGCAAGGCCAATATTACAGGTGCTGGGCCCATTTATGGTTTTGGGCAGAAACTTTGTTTCTGAAACCCACACATATCCCCTCAAAGTAGAAGGGACTGCAAACGAGGCATGACTTATCAAAGAGTGTGTGCTCCTGTGCAAAACTCGTTTGCAGATTGTTCCCCTCCTTGAGGTTTGTTCAGGTACTAGAGGGATTTGCATAACACCAATAACAAATAACTTTTTCTTTTCAATATTACAATTCACTAACCAAGCTCGGAGCAGCGTATTTACCCTTACAGGCCCCTGCATGTAGATGTCACTATATCATATGTATAAATGAGGTTAGTTGGTCCCCACCACAAAGACAAACACACTTGAAAGCACTCTGGGCAGTCCCAAAGAAAACCATTGCAGCTCGGGGTACAGGCAGTTTCTCACATACTTATTTACTTGCTGCAAGACCGAGCTGTGGTGAGAGTGGAAATTCTTGAGTTGTTTTAACAATATTAACAATAATGCGTGACTCGGCTCTCCCGCCTGCCTGAGCACCTCCAGGCTAGGAGGTTTGTCCTGCTATGGGCAGCAAGCAGGCGAATGGGCACGGGTGCAGGAAGCATGTGCTGACCATGGCAGGATTCAATCCGCACAGGCATTCGTGAAGAAACTTGGACACAAAAAGCTGGGGAAAGGTGAGGGGAAGACGTTGGTGCTCCTTGGCGTGCAGCTCATTGACAAGGTGGGCACAGCACCCTACCAAGCTGGCTTTGGTCCCCGAGCACGATGCTGCGGGCAGGCCAGGCTGCGCTGCTGAGGCTGGGATGTCTGCAAGGTGCCTCTGGTGCAAAACTGCCAAAAACTGTTTCCTGCTCTTTGTACTCCTTTGAGATTCCATGTCCAGTGTCTCCTGCAAAAACACTTAAAATCTTGTCCCCTCTTGGACGCCTCCTCATCCTCCCCAAACTCCACCCTTATTCCTTTGGCATGTCCTCCCCATGCCCTCTGCAGTTTCTGAAACTTTCACAAGCTTTTCTCTCTTCCCAGTTCTACTCTGAATCTTACCTATTGTCAGTTAACACCTACCTAGCCAAAATTTCTTTGTCAAACCCACACGAGGCAGACCGTCTTTCTGTGCGAGCTAAACTCTCACCCTCTCCTCCAATATCTCTGGGCTGGAGGTCTATCAGCTCAGACGTACCTCAAAGAAAACCTTAACTCTTCCCAACCAGCCTTCTGCAGAGTCCCTCCCTCAGCAGCCTAGAACGGACACTAACTTTTGGATCTGCCTTAGACTTCAAGCTTTGGTTGTTCACAAACTCCTCTTTCTGCATATGAGACATATGAAATGCATTTGAAGTAAGACAAGAAATACTGTAACTAAAACCCCTCTCCAGACTCCCATCCTCCTTGTGCTTTCCAGAGCTCAGTCCTCGGGAAATGCAACCTTTACATACTTATCCACTCAGAATACTGCAGCAGGGATCACTCTCTTGGCCACTCGCTCAACCACCTCCCCGCTCCCTGCCCATCCCTTCTCCATCTCCCCATTCTCCACTGCATTTGGAACAACTCGTTCCTAAGCCCATCCCGCTTCACCTCCCCATGGCCACGGCCACTTCTGATGGTTTAAAGGGGCCAATTTCATCTCTGCCTAGATGACCATTCCAGGCTCTGCTGTGCGCTCGGCCAAGGCCAAGGTTTTGCTCTGCCTTTGCCCAGCCCTTGCTGCTGTGCAGCCCCAGCCGGCAAAAAAGCCCCCTCTATGGGACAGCAGCACCAAATGTCATGGAGGGCCACAGGAAAGGGTCTGGGCCCCCTGTGGCACATGAGTGCCCTTACTCACCCCAGGAGGCAAAGTAGTAACACGATGCGCTCGTGCAGACCCGAGCAAAATACCAGCCAGGTCAGCAGCAGGGTAACCGCGGGACGGACCCTCCGTCTGGAAACCCTTTGCTTGTCATTAAGTCTGGGTGCTCTGTGTGGAGGCAGCTAGAACGGCTTCCAAATGCAAATGCTGCCTTTCTGGAGCCGTGCCTGACCTGAATGCACCACAGGAGCTATTTTTAGGGCACAATTGCAATCTTTCAGTCATCCCAGCTTTATAAAAGGGGAACTGGGAGGAAAGCTGTTCTTGGCTCACACCGGGAACAAGTGGACAAATTAGGGCTGGCTAAAGCAATCGAGAAGCACAACACCACACGCTCTCCGCTTTTCCTGCTCCATCCTAAGCGTGGAGAATGCGTTTGCTCCGTGCCTGGCACCAGGAGAAGCCAGAGCACTGCACAGGATAGGAAATTTCCTCCCTGCGGCATCACCCGGGTGCTGCGAGCAGCGACGCTCCCGCTCCCTAGGGCTCCCCTGCTGCAGACGAAGGAGCGGAGCCGCCGCAAGGCCCCTCGGGGAGCAGCCCCCGCTTTTATTGCTATTCCCAGGCGCGGGTTTGCTCCTCGCCGTCCCAGCTCGCCCAGCCGCGGCCCCCGGCGGCATCTCCCGCGGCAGAGCGGCGGCAACGGCGCCTCTTTCCCCTGCTCCGCTCCGGAAAGGAAATAACCTGCCGGGGGAACACGCAGGAAGGACGCACATAAAAAGAAACTCGTCGGCGCGCCCACTCCAGCAGCGGGGTATTTTTTTCTCCCCTTCCCCCCTCCCCCACAGGCCTCATTTTTCCATCTTTTCTTTTTTTCCGGTGAGGAGAGCGAGGCGCAGCGCAGCCTCCCCCCGTCCCCGCGCACAGGTTTCCCACGCGAAGCGCCCCGGCCCCCTCCGCCCCCGCCGCACCTGCGCCGCCGCTCGCTGCCTCCGGGGCCGGGCCGGGCCGGGCCGCGCGGCTCTGCGGCTGCTGCGCGGGGCGCGGCCGCGCGCGGGGCGGGGGCGCGGCCGGGGGAAGCGGCGGCGCCGCCGCCCCCGGAGCCGCTTTCGCTTCCGCGGCGGCGCCGGGGAGGCCCCGCGGCGACGGCCCCGCGCTGCGGCGCGGCCCGGCCCGGCCCGGCCCGGCCCGGGAGAGCCGGTCCCGGGAGCCGCCCGGGAATGGCCGTCCCCGGGGGAACCGCCTCATGAGTGCACGAGCACAAGCATCTGAGGATGGCTTCGCACAAAGAAACAGCCCGTGTCACCTGGACTGGCTCAAGATCATCTAAGAGAGAAAGAAAGAAAAAGGTTTCCAAATCTGACTTCTTCTGTGTAAAATGACCCGTGATGCATGTGTCATCTTCCATTGCAGGAAGGGTCTGGGAGCCCAACACAAGTCCAGGGGCGATCGCTGAAGCCAACAACTTTCCAACACTCTGGCAGAAAGGGCCTTTCCTAGGTGTTAAATTTGGGAACAAGCCAGTGAGCTGGTTCTGCTGGTGTGGGAAGACAGGAACAACAACAGGCTTTCCACCTAAAAAACCTTAAAATAGAAATGTTAAGCGATCATTTTAAGTGAATGTTTTCTTCAGAGTTGGGATCTAGCTCCCAAGATGGAGCAGCTTTCGCCCTCAAGAGCCTCCTTCTCTGGAAGCACGTGGCGATGCTCCAGGACAGAGCTTTGGGGTGCAGAGCAGTGCTCAGAAAGAGCATCACACACCAGGGCTGAGGCCCTGCACCTGCCTTGACCCTCGGGATTCAGGCAGTAGAACAAAAGATGTTTTTTATCGCAGTGAAGCCCTGCCCAAGAAGCAGCAGCAATCAGGGCACGTAAAGCCCTGCGGTTTTATCTGTGACCAGCCCAGAGGAAACTTCTCGTGAGCAAGAGCTGGGGATTGGTTTTGCTGTGACTTTTGATTAAACAATTTAGGCAACCAAAAGCAGCAGCCTTCACTAACAGTGAATATAAAAATGATGGAGAAAATAATAATAATAATAATAGAGTTCTGCATTAGTATCAGTTTAAAAGCTGTGCTTTATGGAAGCTACACCAGCTCTTTACATAGTCCAGATGCTTTTTTTTTTCTCTGTCTCTCTCCTCTCTGCTCAACATAAGTGTGCAGCAGACTTACAAGACTACAAGTGGCATTGAAAAGTTTAGGTATTTTTCCATTTTTGTTTCACGTAAAAGCTCCTGTGATGTTAAAGTAGATCTCTGGTGGCAGTGACTGCTTTTAGGGTGCTCACAAGGTTCTGGTTCAAGCATGGCCTCTTCTGCTCTGAAATCTGCATCTAACAAACTGCCACTTTCAATAACCCATCCTTATGGAGCCATACATAGCCCCCTCCTCCTGTAGGCTACCGGCTACGTTTTGTTTTCTGAGGACTGCAAAAATTCCAGAATAGAAATTGTATACAAAGAAATCCCAACCAAAGTAGAAACCCAACTAGAGCACAGACACAGAACTCTAGTTCCTTTTACTCATGATCTGCAAAACAAATTAAACTGCTTTACTATGGGGTGCGATGTTTAGTGATTGTTTTATTAATGCAGAAATATCTGCTTAAGTTCATACCCATTCTGATTTAAAGTGCAACAATTAAGTCTGATACTTTCTTTCTGTACATCCATATTTTGCAGTATTGTTCCTAGAAGACATGTAGTTCAAGTCGTGCCTTGCATTTGTAAAATCTGCCATTTTTTTAGTATGTTTTGCTTTATTAACTAAAATAAACTGTACAAAAAGCTGTAAAGTTACATTAGCTTTTAACAATGTAGGATACACGTTCTCTGCCAAACTTTAGTGTGCAAACATTTTACATTTCTTAAAGTGATAAAATTAAGCCAACTTTGAAGTCAGAGTTCATTACTACATTACAAAAACCGGAGACTAGATATGTCAAAAGAAATTCCCCACTGAAATCAACACCATTGTATAGTTTTATTTCTAATTCTTAAAAAAATAAATGAATTTAGAAGAGAATCACAGTATAAGGGCCCTAACATTTTAGACCATTACAAGGTACATAAAAATAGAAGACACAGATACCTTTAAAACTTTAATCCTTTGATTAAGCAGCAAGCATATCACTCTCCAGGCAAACACTGCTTAAAACAAATCCTACCTCCAAAAACAGGACGTGCAAACTGTATGCACATATTCTGCAAAGCACACAATAAAGACATTTTGCTATGTACATACTTATTTAGTACTACAAATGCTAGGAGTTCCCTACTGTGTGCTACAGTGTATGTAAATTAAGAAATACTACCCATCTCTGACCCTCCCTCCCCCCTTCAAATACAGCACCTTTGCCCAATTATAGAATATTTAAACAAGATTAAACTGAATTACATTGTACTGAACAGTTTTATAGCAGTTGGTGGCGGCCAACTCTACTGCAACACCCAACATTGTGCATACTGAAGTCTATTGACAAGAGACAAGACAAAAATTAGCAAAGATACAATTACACACACCCGGGAGACTCAATGCTAGAAAAAAATGCTGAAGATGTATCCTATCACTGTCAACAATTAAAATGAGATACTCGGACAGGATGTCAAAATGTACCCGTGGGTTTCACAGCAGTTTTAAAGTCTGGAGAAGGGCCAGATCTGTACGTAGTCGTGGCGGGGACGCTCATGACTCCCAGAACACAAGTTTCAGTGATCACAAATTCCTCGGTTCGTGTTTTATAATGCTGCTTTTCTTTGACGAGGGGTCATCTGATGCTTACATAGTGGCTAAGGATCTGCTCTGATGCCAGAGAAAACTCTTAAGAGGGACCTTACTGATGTGCTGAAGTCTCACACAAAAAAAGTCAGCTGTTTAGAAAGAAAAATCTCTCAGGTTTATGATTTTGAGGATGCATCCAAATGAAGAATTAAGACAGACACTGTCAACACCTTAATTGCCATTTAGGCCATGAATATCAAACTTTGGATTTACAAATGAAACTGCTTTGCACACATGAAATATTTTAGCCAACTGTTAAACTGATCCTTCGACTGTTCAATTTACCTGTGAAAAAGAGATTAGGGATAGCACATTCCTTCCTCCTATAAGGCCTCATTTTAGTCAAGGGCAAATCCAATTAATAACAGTTAATGTTTTTTAAATGGCTTTCAAACACCTTCAGGTATAAATTAAAAATAACATTTTAGAAGAGCATGGCAGTCAAATTGAATGTTATTACACAGTTGAAAATGCAGAATTTCAATACCTTGATCCAAATCACTTTTTTTTTTTAATATTGTTTCAGACAAGAACAGCTTAATGAACACAGTGAAAACAATCACTTTCAATTTCCTAAAATTGGAAGCAATGATTAATACCCAAATGCAGATTTAACTTAATTAAAAAAAAATAAAGCCCAGACAACCTCAACCCAGCTAATCAACTCACCTAGAAACAGCAGAAATCAGACACTCATTTAACACTCTAAAATCGGGTTGGCAGCGGATAGCCCCTATTACCATAATATTCTACTACCACCACCAGCCTCTATGTTTTTGTCATCACTTCTTAGGCAAGCTATCAATGAGCTGTCAATATCTCTAGGAACTGCAGACAGCCACTTACAGAGAAATAAAATTCTACTGTACTTAATACTCGCTCCTGTTCCTCTCCTGTCATCCCCAGGTGCCACTACTTGCTGCCCCACTCTCTCTACCCCAGCCTGCAAGAGACTTTGTGGCAGGAAACTGGACTCCTGTTTTCTCTTAACTGACACAATTAGAACACATGTGAGATTTAACGTTTGGTACAAGAGCTCATCATGTATTCAGGATACTCTTTCAGGGGAGTACTTAAGAAAGTACCTTTCTAAAAAAAAAAAAAAAAAAGAAGGTGTTCTGGGAAAAACATGAAGAAGCACCTACATTTTACAAGTGCATGAAATGCTTCTATTGTTATCTAAACAGGGCCAAAATTCTGAACCTAAGGCCATTAGCTTTTTTTTCGCACTAGAAAGTAAAACAACTAACCAAACAATCAAACAAAAAAAACCCCAACAAAACACAACCAAACAAAAAAACCAAACAACCCTACATTTAGGTCTCCTACAGTAATATCTAATCCTAGGTTTGTCAAACTACTTTCCTGTAGTTAGGTACTCGGCTACAAAGAACTGTAATAAAATAAATAGAGTAAAAATCAGTTAAACAAAATCTTGGGCTGTTGAACATTTAAGAAGTTAGCTTCCTTCAACAGTTACTCGTACAGAGGAGGGCTGTACTGTAGGCATGGTTCTGCTGTACAAGTCTTCTACACAAAAATATTTTTATACAGATGGTCATTGATGTGGCTCCATTTCTAGTTATTAGCTTGCTCCTCCGGAAAACTGGTCTCACATCTGCGAAGGCTTGCTCTTTTCTCCTCCCCTTCATTGCTTGGAAAAAACGTAGACACGGATACAGTTTGTAAAACGCAGGAGTTAGCACAATTCTGCCGTTCCTTCAGTGCAGAGTGGACGGGGACTCTGTCTGAATGCCGATGAGCGAGGGAGGCTGCTGGCCGCTCGCTGCGCTCAGCACGGGCCGCGGGTTGAGGCGAGGGGGCATGGAATTAGCTGGGCGGATGAGCGGCGGCGGGGGCTGGTTGAGCGTCGGCCGGGGCTGGATGAACCGCGCCTGCTGCTGCAGCGGCGGCGGCTGCCGGTGCAGAGCGGGAGCAGCAGGAAGCGCCGGGCGCAGCAACGGCGGCGGCTGGTTTAAAGCTGCCATGGGAGCGGTAGGTGCCGGAGCAGCCGCCGGCGCCGGAGGCGAAGGGCCTAAACACTGAGTGGCCGGAGTGCTTTGTGCCTGCGGAGGACAGAGACGGGACATGGTGTGAGCGGCCGTCGCAGCCGGGATGCCACGCGGGTGGGCGGCCACTGTCCGCTACGCAGGAAACAGTATTTAAAAAACAAACCAAAAAACTGAGAAGCTACTGAAAAGAAATCACCAACCAAAATATCATACAGCAAAACTAAAAATATTTATGCAGCAAGAGCCTTCTTTCTAGAAGAAGAAGTGTATTTTAACAATAACAGTAACAGGATATTCGCTATGAAAGGTGCAGTCCTGTTCCCAGGTGATTAATGACATTGGCTGAAGCTCTATGCAAGCTCATCATCATTCTTTAGAATGTGCTTTGCCACTCCACACCAGTTGTTAACCTTACATTACAATCACTAAATACAATGCTATTCCTCAATCCATGCTTACTTAGATCTGGTACACAAAAACACACCTCATCTTCTTCATCAGTGCTCTTTCCTGATGGCACATTAGAAGTATTTTTTGTGTCCTCCCCTAAAGCAGAAGCATCACCATTAGAAGCCAGGGTTCCTTGTTCCGCTTCCCATTCCTGCAATACCTCCTCTAAGTTAAACCGACGCCTGTAGTTTACAAAGAAGTTCTTCACTTGGCCAACAGTCTTGTTGCCAATTACATCTGCAATAGCTTGAAAATCTTTACCATATTTGCGGACACCTGGAAGGCAAAGTAAATAACATAGCTGTGAAGAATCAGTCAGACACAGCTACGTGTGATGTATTTACAAGAGAGAACCTATGGGACCTGCAAACCAAGGGCTCGCTAATTAGGAGAACTTCTCAGTTAAGAGAAGGCCTCAATTTTCCTTAAAGCAAAATTATTTTTTTAAAACGCATAGCCATCAACATATAAAATCAAGAACTTTATTTAAAAGGTCATTACCCCCTCTTCTTAAAGATTCTGCATTACTCGCCAAGCCTCCCAACCAAGGACCACACAGATCCGGCCTATCATGCATAGGACAAAACCCCGCAGTGTGCTTGGAGAAGGGAAAGCCTAGGACACATTCAGGGGGCGGTGGGGAGGTGCGTGGGCACCGCGCGCGCAGGTGCAGCAAGGCTGGTGGCAGACGCTCCCCCGGGCCACTTCTTTGCCGGGAGCGGCACGGCAGCTGGCCAGGGGCTGCCTGAGCTCAGCAGCCGCTGGACTAACACGAGCACGTCAGCGGGACGGTCCCTACGTCACCCTCCTCCCTTTCTGACGTGCTAGACCCAGGCTACAAAGGAAAACTGCCAGACATTCACCACACAAAGTCTTGTTAAAGCTTTCAATTCACCCTTCACATTTGGTAGATGAAACTGGGTTTTTGGGACAACCGACTAGGGAAAATAAACACAAGTTACTGGTGTCTATTTACAACACATTCCCCTGCACAAGCCTCCAGGAATTGAATTCTCCAGCAAGAAACTGAATGGCAGAAGTCTTTGCATTATTCTTTTTGCCTGTTTTCATTTGATATCAGTAGGTCAGTTGTTTACATGCACTTCCCAAGGAAATGCTGCTGGTCCTTTACAAAAAATCTGTGCGTGGGCTTTTTGGAATTCCAAAATGAACTTTGTGTATGATAATACTAAAAAACAAGTACAAAATTCTGCAATATGAAACTTCAGATAAGTCCAAGTCAGTTCTCTCTCAGCTCTATTTAATGTATATGTCTAGTTCCTCCTCTCCTGCTTAAAAAAAAAAAAAAAAAGAAAAAGATCTCATTCTCCAGCACCCTAGAACATAGCTTTTAGCTACACTAAATTTGTTTTTCATCACAAACATCCCAAAGTCCGCAGCTTGAAAGACACAGAATATTAAATGAATTTATTTTACAGTGCTGTAAGACACACACCAGTTTTCACAAACAGGAGACTCATTTTGCTCTCAGCTATGAGTGAACCACCACTCGACTTGTTACATGAAGCTCCTGATGATTGTACCCTTTCGGGACATATTCCAGCGCCCAGAGGACAAGCATTTCATTTCGTTACAGGAGCATGGATTTATGCCTGATTTCATCTCTTGCTTAAGAAGGTGAAGCCAAGGATTCAGAAGTGAGAGCTGTTTCTGAAACCTATGTTTCTGTTAAGCTGAACTGGGAGGAGCCTTCATTCTGGTCTGTTCTTTTCTACTCTCTGCATTAACAGGTGCTTACACAGAGGTACACACATATGCAGTTTAAGAAAAAAAGCTGATGCTTCAACCCTCAAGAGCTTCACTACGGCCGACTACATTACCCTAGCTCTTTTCCTAGCACCTCTAAAGGCATTCAACCATTCTGGCCGCAAGACCCCAGCAGTGCAAAGGGACGCAGCAGGATCACAAGGGAGGGAGCAGGGATTTGGCTCTATGCACTGTCAGGCATACAATGTGTTACCTCTGCTCTTTAAAAGCACCAGGCATCCACAGAACACACCCTCCAGTGTTTTAATGGCCTTCGACTGCCACATCCTAAGCACCCGCACTAATCTATAATGATCATTTGGCGTCCACTGCAACACAGTGGACATCCTGCCCAACTCAAATGAACAAATGTCCAACAAAAAGCACACTGTTCAAAAAATGTAGCTCAGACTCTTGGCTATTTTAACCTTCTCTGTTTTTATGCTGTCTATGCTTCTCTCTTCCTCTTACCTGCAAGAGAACTGAGGCTGTTGGCTAAATCCATCTAGAGCTGACAGAGCTGACGGATGCAAGGTTTTAAGCTTACTTCCAGGCAGGCAGAGTGCATCATGCCTTCACTGAAAACCTAACCTGGACAAACCCATACCCAACACCTAGACAAAACCAAGCACCGCCAATTCAGCTACAGCTACTCATTTTGGATGCTTTTCAGGGGGTTAAGTGCTGCTATAGCATCACCACAATGACTTCCAGGCATTACTGTGGTAAAACATTTTTAACCCACATTGCAAGCACAGGGGGAGTTCACTACATGTCTATGAAAGTTTTTTATACATAAGGTGCTGGCACATCTGCAAGAGGATACATCATCCCTTTAATTCAGATTGGTGCACATTATACATCCTTACATAAATTTTGTGCAAACTAGTAGTAGTTTCCATAACCTCCTAATCAATAACAATATTTTTAGGTTTTGACAGTGAAGTTCAGAAGACAGCTTCATAGCCTCACTTCACATGTACAGATGCTCCTGGCCACTAGCTCACAGTGTTACACCCTGGATTTCTCAACTTTTTTCCACTGCAATACAATGCTTTTCCATATGAATTTGGTTGTTTTGAACAAGCCTTAAAACACTTTTACAATTACAATTTTGATGTGGCTGACATCTTAAGTTTGAGACAATTGCACATAAACACTTCTATACAGAAATAAAACACCTCACGCTGGCCCGTTACATTCAGTAACTACTCAGAAAAAGTTTAACAATAACCTGGTGAAATACATTGAAAAAAGATTGGCCCAGTGATCTTTTTCAAGTCTGAGTCCACAGCCCTGCTGCAGGCAGCCACACTACTTTTGATATACTCATCTTCATTTTAATGTGTTTGTTACCTCCTCCTTCAGTTACTGACTGCAGGGGAACACATTAACCCACGTAGAAAGTACTAGAATTATTTCATTTTAGAAGAGCACCAACATCATTTTACTGCAGAATATTTCTGATTCTGCAATAGGATATAAGGCTTGAATGAAGCGAGCAAATAATGGAAGTGCAACCTACCTGCTTAGTGCTTATGATTTCAGTAAAACTGCCACATATATAAAAGTATGTGCCAAGTTGCATCAAAATATTTGACGTGCTAAGCCTATTTTAAATATACAAACTAAATGTCCCCATGCTCAAACTAAGATGCCTAGCAAACACTATGGTAAGTTTTTGTATAGCAACCATGAAAGTACAGCTACTTTCCTTTAAAAATAGAGTCAGAGTGGGGGGAAAAATAGCCCTGTAGTCTTTTCATTCATACAGTCCAGTAGCTGAAGCAGTATTTAGAAGGAATAGATCTGAGCCCATGGTGTTTCTCAGCCTGAGGGATGGGAGGCTTAAACCCTAGCTCTCACATTCCAGGAGACTCCATGACCAGACAGTAGGTACAAGAGGGAAAATACTTTATGCCTATATTAAGGCTTCTCCCCTTTTACACAGTGGCAAAAGAAGGGACTAAAACAATACAAAACAACAACAACAAAATCAAAATCAAACAAACAAAACCACAAAAAGCACACATAAGAAGCACACATAATTCAGTGAAAACAGTCTTCCAGTAGGCTTGACTTCCCAACCCACCCTTAAGAACTAAAGCTCACTACCTATGCAAAATAGGGGGACCAGCAGCCTAACACTCCATTCCAGGGGAGTCATCACCAACCCTCATTCCCTTCTGCCCCTTCTTCAGTTTTGTTATCTACCTTGCTGACTGTACAGCAAGTTTAACAAGTACACGACAAGCCCAGCAAGCTTAACAAGAGCTCAGCGCGTTCTTACCATCTCCCAGCCTGATCCTTGGTTAGAGCTCTGATCAAACCAGGGAAATGCAAGAATTTGAATCTTTTGAGCCTAAGGCAGGCACAATGAACCTGGGTTTTGCCATCTCTCCAGCAAGCAGTCTATCTATTCGAGTAGATACTCGAAGTAGACACCTGTTTTGGATGCATCTGAAAAAGAGTGAGCTAGGTAGCCATACTCAGAAAAAGACTGCAAACAGTTTGGAGATGTGAATCCCAGTTTCAGAGGCAAGCAAGTTCAGGAGATATGATTTCAGAGATGCCCTTCCCTTCAGATCTTCCTTCACACTTCAAAATAAAGCCAACTTTAGGTTCAGTATAGGTCACTCGGCTTGATTAACAAGTATGACACACTTGACAATTTTGCACTGACACCCTGACCCAACTGAAAGTTCTGTACTAAAATCCAGTTTGTGATTTTAAAGCAGGTCAAGAATAGAGGGAAATAAAGATGTGAACAATTAATATTATCCTAGAAGTGATGTATGTTAGAGAAGATGATCCATAATAACAAATCAACATATAGTGATTTCAAGACAATAATGGGCTTACAAATAGTTCCCTTATACTTTCCTTGATTAGGTAACAAATGTTGAAGCAAGACAAAAGTCAGTTTTTCTTCAAATAAATGGGTAACTGCAAGTTTGTTGTACAAATAACCTGGACATGTTTATTTTTAGTTAGTATAATAACATTAGTACAGTATCTATATCTGGCTTCAGACTCAAAGGCCTCCACTGCCTAGATATCTGCTCTATTACAGCTTTTTTTCTCTGTTTGTAAGGGAATAAAGCAGCTATTTTTGCTTTTTTCCTACTTTATGGATATACAGAGGTGTCCTAAGTGTTGAAAATTTTAAGATTTTGACTACTACTTCAGTCTTGACTACTTGACTACTACTTGACTACTACTTCAGTACTTTACAGAAATTCTTGTAATGCCATTTAGAATATGAATGAAGGGGCTTTTTGGTACTATACAGAACTGTTAAATCCAGCTTAGCGTCTCTATTTAAGATTTAATAGGAGTAATTGAAAGAGTAATCTCAGTTTGCTTTAATTTATATGCTACATATTCTCTTTTTTTGTTGTTGTTGCCTTCCCAGTGACTTTCTTTCAAGATCAGAGAGTTTAGTTTTCAATCTTACAGGAGTATAAACATTCCTGAACACCTCACAAAATCCTTTGCATCAGGTTTCAAGTCACTACATACCTTGTACTGCAAGAAGCTGCTCTTCTGTGGTCCAACGGGCATTGATTTTCTGATTAGACTATTAAAATCAGAAAAATGGCACAAAGATAATTAAAATGTAGCAACATCTGTAAAACACCTGAGCATCAGAACGTGCTTTAGTTGAACTACAGTTTGTAAAATACGTAAAACCTCTTGCTCAATAAACCACGAATTCGTAAAGGTTAAGGCTGCTTTAATGAAGAGGAAGTAGTATTCAGAGTTTTTCAATTCAGAACTGTATTGGTATCTTTTTCCCCTTCTGCTTTATTGCAATTCTTCAGTTTCGCCTATATTCTTACTTACACACATGCTAATGAACTTTACAGAGACAGAATTTGAATTTATAGATATTTATCTACGCTGTTTGAATTTTATATGAGTGCTTTGCATTTTTGTTTTACACTCAATCCTTTAGAACAAAAGGTTTTCCTCCATTTCTTTACTCAGCTTGTTGACATAAGACAAAACAAAAGCCTGCTACCCATTTCTTATAAAGACACCAGACTCACCACTGTATACATTTGAATTGATCTTGTTTAAGCTGCTAGTGAAAAGCAAGCAGCAAAAGGCATTTCTGTTGTTTCCCACTAATGTAAGTGCAAGGCCACAAGTTCCAGTATTTATTCTGATTTACCTCAGGAGGTTTGAATTCTTCAATCCCGCCTTCCATTTTCTGTTTAAGTGCACTGTTTACTTGCTTAGCATTTTGAACCTTGGTCAAAAACAACAAAGTTAATCAGCTCCACAAAGAAAGTTGGTCACTTTACACATATATCTTCACTAGGATTGCCACAAGTGTACCTCCTAAGTTAGAAAGAGAAACATTATGGTTTAAGGCTTCTCTACTTTTAACTGTTAGAAAAAAATAAAAAGATACAGTTTACTATGGAGAGAGAAAAAAAAAAAAAGTATTTAGGCCAGCCCTTCAAAAGAACAGTTTGCCTGCAGGAATAGTAAAAGGACATACAAAGCAAGTTTTGATGATGCTATATATACTCTGGAAGAACACAGAATATTCTAGACAGAAGCTTAGTTCTTAGATTTAAGTGATATGTACTTATATTTAAGTGATATGTATAAATATACTTCTTCCTTCTCCAGAAAGTACTTGGAGGGAGGAGAGGAAAATTTATGAGCTATTTCCAGTTAGCTTCTTCTGACACACCATTTTTTATTGACCTTAGATCATCTCAATTTCCATAAAGGGTTTCCTTGAAAGTGTAATATATGTAGATTAAATATTTTATTCTACAAGGAGAGAGCTTTTAACTCACACAAACAGATTTATTAACCATTTAAAGCTGACTGAGTAATGCACATAAGGTAACATAGGTGAGAAAGACTAGGTATGCACTGCTATTACAGGTGTTTTTAAAGTATGGACATAGAAACAGACAATTCAGTAGGAGATTCCAGAGGCTGCATCTCCGAGATAACTGAAAGGAGAGAGAGGGAAAAAAACAAAAGCCACCCCTGCACCCTTAAGGATGCAACTCACCTACACTTAGCTAAAGAGTGAAACCCACCTATGCTATTTAGCCCCAAAGTCCTGCTGTGATAGAAGGAAGCAGATTTCTCCTGCAAAAAGAATACAAGGGAGCAAAAAGCCCATGAAACTCTTTGTGCCCATCATCTTGTAACACAGGATCTTTTAGCAGTCTATAAGGAGGCAGAAATTCCAGCAGATAAGCCTTGAATTTGTTGCCACATCCCTCCTAGAAAGCAAGCATGCACATACTGCAGTGTCCTGAGAAGCTGAACAGATTCTGTGCTTCAATTTTAAGTGCTGCAAATAAACTTCTTTATGCAAAGGAAGCAGGTTATAGTCTGCAGTAAGAGTGATCAACATTTTAAATGGAGAAATAGCTAGGCCATGCTCGCCCACGATCCCTCTCTTCCCTCCAGGCTTTCCTGGATGTCCTATCCCACTGGACTGGATGTCTCACCCTGAAAACAGCTACAATTGGAAGCATAAAAAAAGCTTAAATTTGCACTGCTTCCTTGGTTTCATTCTCACTTTTCATGTAAATGCTTAAACAAAACAACGACAACAAAAAAAACCCACACCAAATCAAATGACTTGAGTTTTCCCCATCCGCAAATCAACGCTGGTTTCATGTCACACACGCCCCTCAATTTTGTTTTTAGAAAGGAAAGCATCTTGAGTGACAGAGATTTGAAAAAACATAGCAATAAAACCGAAGAACAGCTTATGTCCAGCATTTTTGGTCATCACTGCAGAACAAAATTAGGAAGACTCATGTTATACAGGTTTCAGAATCTTCACAGAAAAGTTTCAGAAACTTTACAAGAGCAATCTGAGATGAAAACAAAACAAGTCCAATAACCCATGGTACCTGTCGCTTTAATGAGATTAGTTCCATATCCAGCTGTCTAAGAATTGTGTTGGCTGCATTGGGGCTACAGGAAACTGCTATCACATCTTCCTGGGTCAGGTACATGCCTTTTGGCGGCCGGCATTTGGAACGCTGAGAATGGTGGCGATGCTGTAAACTCTGATAATCTCTTCTACCCAGCCCTATTTTGCTGGTCTGAACGGGTTGCTCATTATTGCCCTTTAATTCACAAGAAATAAATAGTTAAATTACAACAGTATCTTACCATATTGCAGTATCACATTGCATTGCAATGTCATATTTACACAATCAATAAATCCTAAACTAACATCCTTCTCTCCACACAGGATCCAAACTGAGCCTCACAGATGATGCGATGGAACACACCACTCTGGGCAGGCCTGCCTCAGCCTTAGGAAGGTTAATTTTTCAAGCTGCTGCTTTTTTTTTTTTCTCCAACACAGGTGAAAATACAGTAAGTGATACAGAATTCACACTCCCAGTACTATGAAAGAAGGCAGGGACTAATAACCTCTGAGGTACTGAAAGGCTAAAGAATATACATACACAGCATCTTTAAACCAAGTAATGCCATGATTTGGCAGTTATTGCTAATAACATTTTAAGGTACTTAAACTAGCATGGTTTCTTCAGGTCAAATACGAAGGACAGTGAGATCAAGAGAGGGGGAGAAAGTCACTATAACTGGCAAGAGTGCAAAGTGAAACCTCCCCTGCTGTAAGCATCCTACCTTGAAAAGCTAAGAGCCATTTGCTTTAGGAAGGGACTGGAGATTTGAAAGAAATGGCACCGCTTTACTTTCACAATTCCTATAAAAACCCATTTAATTTAGGAAACTTAAGTCTTTGTTGTTTGCTTTCTTGCAAATGGAAAAAGATAAAATAGAAAAATTATAATCATTCTTCAGATATGCTCAGACCCTTGACGTTTGCTGAAAGCTTTAGTTTTGCCTTCATGCACATGATTCTGGTAGAGCAATTGGGAGGTTTTACCTGCACACTCACAGCAGAAGAGAAGCAAATGATTTTCCCTCTACGGGTATTTCAGTCTAACACTGCTAGTACCAGAACAGAGGTGAGAATGAGGCTCTCTGCTATTTAAGCACACCCCCCCTTGCTGCTCCTGCCTACCTGTCAACCACACAGGTTGGAAGTGGTCACCTGATCACAGTGAAGGGAAAAAATGCAGCAGATATTATTATGTTTTGCAGGATTAGTACATATTGGCATTCATATCTTCATCTCCTAAGTGTGACCTTCTGCTACATCCTCTTCTCAGCTATTGTAACATCTTATCAAGCCCACAGACTACACTAAGGCTAATTTAAAAACCATTTAGGACAGTTGCTTCTACTGCTCCTGCGTGGAAAGTTAATATACAGCCTTAAATCTTTGACAACTAATAATCCCAAGATTAAGTTTACTTCTGGCCCACTGACACCATTTGCATTTTGGGTCAAACATTGTTCTCTCAGAGTGAAACTGCACTTTGTCTGTTCAATCTGGATTTAAAGAGAACTCATCCTCAAGTTTTGGGCTTGCCAGGCTGATGTTTAGCTTGTTTTAGTCTTTTCTGATTAGAGAAAGTTTCCACTGGGCTACACATTTATGTAAGATAGGGAGTTTATAATTTGCTTAGGAAGTGAAAGTATGTAAAACCTACCAGAAATATCAGACCACAAAACAATATTATGTGGATCCAAATAGGTTTGCAGTTTCTGACAAGCTATTTGCCCTCTTCCTAGAAGCCTACAAATATGCTGCTTTTGTTCTGGACTGGGTGCAATTATATGCATATTAACAAAGGAGAGTAAGCTGGAAAGGATAGCCAGTGCTTAGAAAGAAGCTTAGGTACCAAATCAAATCAACAGATTGCAAAAAGACTGTTACAGTCATGGAATGAAGGTCGGGAGAGAAGGAATAAAAAGGTTCATAATTAGAGTTTGGGCCATTTCAAGTTCTAAACAGCATATTCCAAGAAAGAAGAATCTCAAACCCTTTGTAGAAAAGAGGTCCTTTTTCTTCTCTCCTTGGGCAGCTAAAGTGATACACTGAAGGTCTTTGCAAAACTGGGACCAGAATCTAACACTATCAATCTTTTATTCAACATCATTTTTGGCAGAAGTCCTAAGTTGTATTAATAATCCTTGGTACCATATCACTGTCCTAAAGAGATGTTGAAACTGCACTATCTCTTCCTCACATTTTCAAGGAACATTAATTCTTCCATTTCAGGAAGAACCCAAATGTATTAAGCTAAGTTACTTATGATCAAGTTTAGAAGAACACAGCTTAATGTCAAAATGTTTCATTGTTTTCTTAATGTTTACCAAAAAAAACAAACAAAACCAAAAAATCTACATTCCCGAAACAGAGCGCTTATCGGTAAAGCTAACAGCAAGGGCCCTACTGAGGGGAACAAAGTTTTTTTTTTTTTTTCTGTTCAGGTTATTATCAGAAAGCATCTGAATAAAGCCATAACTGAGTTAAAAAGCAAAATCTCAAAATGGCTTTGGACGAACAAAGTAAGTTACATTTGGAAAAAAATGCTATTTCTTTTTTAAATATATAACAAAGACAGTTTCCAGTAATTCCCCATGAGTAAAACTGGAAACAGGTATTAACAAGACAGGGTTTGGGGGATGTTATTTTTACCAGGTAAAGATAGCACACATCTCTTAGAGAGCATTAACATCTTTCACGAGATAATGAAAGAAATGCGAGATGCATTTCTTTCACTATCACAACAAATGGCAAAAACAGAGAGTAAAATTCAATTTAATTCAAAAGTCATCCAAAACTTGATCAACTAAGAATCCTGCTGTTTCATTACATCTTGAGCCTCTTCTACTAGAGGTTGTATTTTTCACAGTAACACATTCACTGAAAACAAACAAACTGACATTCACCATTAAATTATCTGTTACCTCCTTTTTGGCTTCTTTTTTGGGATCATAATCACTATCATTTCCATCCATTGGATGAGCTTCTTCTACATCATCATCACTAAGGACAAATGGCAATAAGACGGTCATTTTACTTAGTCATTTTATTTAAAGCACAAATATATGTGTATCTAGACAAGACACAGATATCTAAAGCATCTATTCTAAGTAGTCAAGTTTTATGGTTATACTATTCGACATTTGCAACAGCTCTACCTTGAAAACTAAATACAATTAAAAAAACCCCTCTTGTTTCCTTCATTAAATTCTTGTAATTACTACGATGAATTACCAGTCCTAATCTGGAGTTTTAAAAACATCTAAAGTCAGTATAGCTGGCTTTGTTACAAAACAAAAACAAAACCACAGCTTTTCTTTAATCCAGCAACTTGTACCAGCACGAGCTTTTATATGGTTAACTACATGAGGACTGGAATTAAGCTTTCATTTGCCAGGTTATTTTTTTAAAAAAGACCAATTCTCAACCAGTAGATGGTAGATGAATAATCCCCTGCGTCAGTCTGCAAGGAGCAGAAGGCGGCAGCAGGAGATGGGAGAACTGAGTACCCTAAACTGGTTAAAACAGCAGTCTTGAAGAATTACAGCTTTGGGAAGAGGGAGAGCAAGAAGGGAAATCATCTGCTGAATTAAATCAGAGGAAAAGATGAAAAGATAGAAGAATTAATTTAGCCTAGTCCAATCTAATCACTCACACAATTAATTTCCAATATAAAAAATCCAAAAAATTCTTGTTATTACAAAAAAGTATTACAAACTGATTTTCTTATGCTTTTCTTTCAATTATAGGCTCACTAAATAAATACGAATTGCAAATGACAAGAGTTTCCCCCTTTAGTAACACACAACTAAATAGACCCTTCTCCTCTGGCTAGGCAGTTTATTATAGATGTGAAATAAAACATACCTGCTCATGTAAACAAGAGCATGCTACATCAGCACTATGTCGAACTCTAATTCTTTGACACATATTAGTTCTAAATGCGCCCAAAATAAGGTTTACATAAACACATATCTTAAAATTTCACTAGTAAGCAGCACTCAGCTGCTTTTCATTGCTGAGGTTCTTTGTATTGGTTGACCTTTTAGTTATCCATTCTAGTTTTAATAACAGAAACACGCTATTCTCCACACCCTACCCATTATGCAATCACTTAGGATTAGACTTCCCAAACAGAACATTATTTCTAAGCCACATGCCCAAACTGCAGGGTTTTTAAAATCTTGGTTTTGGAGTTATCCACTAAAGCCGAGTTCATGATTACAACAGATACTGACAAGAGTAATATGGTTCTGAAACAGATCTATCAGAGAGCACCTGCTGAAAGCAAAGACAACATCACAGATGCTCAAACCTAAAAACAGAGTTCATGCTGAAGCCTAATGGCTGGAATTACTGAAACATTTCTACGTAGAAAGACTTTGGTCTCTGCAAGACAAGGCCCAGAGCTGCTTAAGAACATAAACCTTACCTGTCACCTTGATTATTTCTATTAGCTAGTTTTCGAGCCTGACGATCCATCAAACTTGTCCTAGAGCGAGTTTTTTTCCAAGAATAGTAATATTTTACAAGGCTTGCAATAGTCTTGTCTGGAAGCTAGAAGAATTCACCAACAAATTAACACATCTTTTTTATTAAAATTCCATCAAAGATTATAATTCTGCTCTATTTACAGCCACCCGTATCCAAATACCTTAAATGTGTGCATAACTTAGAAAGAAAAAAAGTATGCCTTGCACACATATATAGAAAGAGGGGGGAAAAAAAAAAAAAAAGAAAAAACAGGAGGGGAAGCTTTTTCCTTAGAGAGGAAAAGTTATAGATGCAGGAAATAAAGAAAAGAACTTAAGCCTTACATTCTGTGTTCTTCCTTTTACATAAAAATCAACACTGAAACTTTAATCCAGCAGGACCCTTTGGCCCAAGTGCATCTGAATTGCTTAATGCTTTGAACAAAGTTTTACTTTACCATTTGTTGAATCCTGTGAAAGCTCTTTCCATGGAAGCTAAATGCTTGCTCAAATAGGACCTTATCTTCAACTGTCCACTCATCAGGGAAAGGAGTGAAGTTAGGGAGATCCGCAAGGGACTTCTCAATGTTGTGTTTATGCCAGAACAACATGCCGAGAGCCTTTAAAAGGAAACAATCCCTTTTTGTTTTTAGCCAGTTTCATGAAATGCTGAAATAAGTTACTTTTTTTCTGATTGACTATCAGAATCCCTTCTCCAAAGTATTTCCAATTTTAGACTTCTTCCATTGCCTCTATGTACCACAAGATACAAAATTCTCTTTTGAGACTGTATGAAGAGTGGGCACATTTGTACTCCATTAAAGCTATGATATCTAGACAATTTAAGGTTGGCATGGCAGCAACATTTCTGAACTAGCATAAGCTGGCTTGGTAGGCATAAAGCTAACCCGTTGGTTTCTTTTACAAACGTACATAATCTACACAGTTCCTTATAGGTCTTCAAGCCTATACTAACAGCCCACTGAAAAAAAAAAAAAAAGAAAAAAAAATACTTTTCAGCAGCCAGGGGGTCATCCAAAATGCAAGTTTGAAAGTTCAAAGTGAGAGTGGTCTTTCTACAACTCTCCAATCCACAAATAACAGCACGGCCACTTCCATGTCATGTGTACCTAATAAGGAATGGAAATTTAAGTATACTTTCGAACATCATTTCATTTCTCAATATTCTTAAAGAATGTTAGACTAATTGAACTTACTGCCAGAGAATCAATGACACATTTGATGCCAAGTCTGGCATGGCAATTGGGAAATGTAATCCACTCGGTTTCAACCATGCAGTGCAGAAATGATCACCAGTTGTTCATCAGCTCTCCAGACCCCTGATTACAGATCTTCTAATAACCTGGACACAGCAAATCTATTCGCTTGTTAGAAGGGCAAGAATTAAGCAGCACTTCTTGCATGGATATTTTCTATTCCCCTGGGAACTGTCTACAAATATTTTCTACCACAAGTTCCTTTGAAAATCTGCCTGT